>NC_083111.1:30972907-31664574 GCF_949774975.1 Lagenorhynchus albirostris
CTCTGTTTCTCATAAGGATTTGGTAGAGTTGATTATGGTGATGGGGGTCATTTTTTTGTTTATTACATTATTTTCCTGACTAAAAAAAAAAAAAATTCTATCAGCAGAGGCCCCGTGCTGCTTCCTTTCTGTTTACTACTCCTTTCTGAATTAGTGTATGGAAGTAAGCCAGGACAATCAGCAAGTTTAATTTGTAAATCTGGAGTAAAATAATTTCAAAACAAATCTTCCATAATTATTGGCATTTCCTCCTTGAGGAAAAAAATCAGTGAGTGAATCCTCATTTGCCAGATTATTTTTGTGTGGTTCACCTTATTCTAAATAGCAACTGCCTAGGTGATTGTTCCTTCCCTTGTCCCTTTACCCTAACTTTTACAGGCAGTTTTTCTTTAGATTGGGAGGATGGATTGTGGGAAGTAGAGACAGCCTGTGTGACATTTCTCCTTTAGTCCTGTGCCTCTGCTATTCAGAAGCTGGAACTTGGTCTTTTCAATGATATATTTTGTTTCTTCAACAATCTACCCTTTTCCTTATATTCATTATTCCAAGTAAAAAAACATTCCTTGTCATTTTTACTTACTTTTGATGAAATCTGTCCCTTAAGTGGGGTCTAGGGAGGTATTTGTTGGGAGTAAGACTAGCAATTCCTCCTCTATTCCATATCTATAGTATCTGATATTTTATCCCAACATTCTCTTAATCTGGTCCAAAGTTTATAAAGTTTGAAAGACACTTTTCATAATTTTTGATTTGGTAACAAGATCTTTCTTCATTCTTATCTTTTTTGTTACTTTTCTTGTATCTGATGAGTTGTATTAGTGTATAGACTAAAAATACCCTAACTTGCCATGTGATTCCAGGGATTCTAAGAAGAGAGAGGCAATATAGGGTAATGGTCAAAAAAAATTATAGAGACAGATTGGCTGGGTTTGAATCCTATCTGCAACTCTTGTTAACAGTGTAGCCTCAGGAACCCATTTACACAATCATATTTTGCCTTAGTTTTTTTTTTTTTTACCTGTACAACAAGGATAATAAGAGCATCTAATCATAATACTGTTTGCATATATAAAGCATTTAGAAGAGAACCTGGCATATGAGAAGTACCATATCATGCTAAGTATCATTATTATAATTACTGTTGCAACTACTATACATTAAAATCAATTCTATAGTGATGTCACCTGTCTTTAGTTTTCTATTTTGGTTGTTTCAGTTTGTCTAAACACATTATAGTCTTTAAGGTCAAGCTACTTACCTTACTCCCCTTTTCCATAGTGTTTGCTATAATGTGTTTCATGTTGTTGGCAATCCACAAATGAATTGAGAGTCTATGACAGCTTAACTTTACTGGAAATCTGATCATACATATTTTTAAAGATCTGGTCCTTCTAATAGGAAGAACTGGTAACTTTGCTCTTTAAGACTTTTGAAACTAAAGACATAGGAAGAAATATACAGGTAAAATAACATTGAAAATCAGTAGGCTTTTATTTTCCTTTTGATGTAGACTGGGTATAAAATATGCATCACAAGTGTAAACTTCAAAGCCTAGCCACAATTGCTTACTAACATTTTTATAAAAGGAAAATGTTGGGATTTTTCCCCCTCCTAACAGAAGTGGTTTCATAGAGATTTGTCAGTCAGAAAATCATCAGATAAAGTGAAAATGAGTTAATTATATCATTTTTGTACTAAAAGAATTAGCTTTCAGCAAATTTCAGATTGTCTCTCTTTGTGCCTACAAGAAAATCAAATAACCCTTCTAGTAAACATAGTTCATAAATCTTCAATAACTACATTTCAAAGTGAATTTTTTTAGTAGATAAAGCATTGGATTTGAAATCTTGAAAATCTTATAAAAGTAGCTTTTGAATTTATTCTTGCTGCTTATCTACAAGTCATGACTATTTCCCCCCAAAATAGAACTTTATTGGAGCCAAACAAATGGGCTTCATTTTGCTTACCACTGCATAGAGTTTATTACAATGTGATTTATGCATGAATATTATGAGAATTACAGGTACTATTCCAAAGTCTGGGTGTGAGAATACATTACTTTTTTGCTTATAGGAAGACATTTATTTAAATGTTTTTGTGGATTGAATTGTGTTCCCTAAAAGTTCATATGTTGAAGTCCTAGCCCCTGATACCTCAGAATGTGACCTTATTTGGAAGTGGGTTCCTTGCATATGCAATTAGTTAAGATGAGGTCATACTGGAAAAAGGAAGGCCCCGATATGTCTGAGGTTCTTGTAAAAAGAGGAAATCTGGACACAGACATGCACACAGGAGGAACACGCTGTGAAGACTGGAGTTATGCTGCCACAAACCAAGGAAGTACCAAAAGTTAGGAGAGAGGCCTGGGATAGATCCTTCCCTACTCTCTTCAGGGGAAGGATGGCCCTGCCAACACTTTTATCTGGAACTTTAAGTCTCCAGAATTGTGAGGCAATAAATTCTATTGTTTTAAGCCACTTAGTTTGTGGTACTTTGTTATGATTTCTCTAACTACATAATAAACTTTATGATTCTTAATATGCATTACATATTATTGTATAGGCAAAGAATTATTGTTGTTTGGTTTCTGAAAGACAAAGGGCTTATTATCAAGTATGCTCAGCTCCTAGTGGTGGGTCAGCATACCAAGTCCTGTTAATCAAAACCTCTTAGCAAAGCCCTAGACTGTCTTTCTTGACAAGAAATTCACTTTGATTACCTATATGATTGTTTGAGAACAGAACCTTGTCTCCAGTATCTTCCTCTTAAAGCATTTTGCCATGCATTGTGTTTATTTTAGCTCTTTCTAGATTGCTTTTGTTCTTTGGGAAATATATCCAAGAACATAAACTGCCATTATTTTAAAGAATAAAAGCATAAACTTTCACATTGTGTTTTTATTTAACAGGCCTTCAAATAATCCATTCTGACAATCTGACAATCTGACAATCTGACAATGCTAAGAAAAAGAAATAACTGCCTCAAATATGTAGCCTAATTATTTTCCTTTTGTTTTTCCCATCAGAAAATGAATATATATTTTTTATCAATGAACATATATATATATATCAATAGTTATCATATATATGATAATACTATTCTTTTTTGTACAGTTATAACAAAGCCTTATGAAGTATTAGTTTCATAAAATGTCTTACAATGTCTCTGTGTCATAAGAGTAGCTGTTCAATATAATATGCCTATTTGAAGTGGGGTTTCCACATTTGAGAGGTGTTGCAGTTTGAGTCTCTAACAACCATAGTTCACAGTATCATTCATTTTGAACTACTGTTACTTACATCTGGTGTCTTGTCATTGGACATTTTGATTGCTCATGAGATAAAGCAGTAAATTGGGAAATAAAGTAAAAAAAAAAATTCTTTCTTGTAGTGGGACCAACCATGACTGAGATCTACTTCAGTCTTTATGAACTATTTTACAGGAGAAATAGAAAACCAGGATATGAAATAAACTTGAAATGATTGGTTCATACCTATGTCAGGTTCAATGAGGGAAAATTGCCTTTCTTATGAATAAAACTGCTATGATGCTCTAGGAAAAGAAGAGAGAAAATATAAGCATTCACTAAAAATGTTTTTTTTTTTTTTACATTCTGTGCTCTATTCTTTCATCTAATTCTAGCTCTTAAGTACTGGGACAATCAGTTTTACAAAGTAAGTGTGTGCTCAATAAATATTTTGCTGACTAATATCTATGACAGACATGATCTGGAATTTGTTAAGAGGAGACATTGTGCTGAGATACTGCATTGGGTATTGTGAAGAAGACTAGAAGAGGTCACGGTGTTAGAAGAGTTAAGTTATCCAAAAATGCTTTGGGGTAGATTGTGCAGGGTGATGTGTGGAATGATTGTGAAAAGTACCACGACTTCTTAATGGTCATGAAAGAATAGATCAATGTGTTGTGTTTTTTTTTTTCCCCTTTTGGTTCTCATCTAGACTGATGGATATTATAAAACATAATTCTGAAAACTCAACAAATGGTCTCAGATATTATAAATGTTAATCTGTTCCACATTTATTATGGATACAATTGTACTATGTACTTTTATTCTGATCCTGTATATAAGTAGAATAGCATATGTACATTGAAAACTGCTATTGAGACCACAGAAACTATAAATTATCTCTAGTTATAGAGAAAAAGGCAGTATTGATTCTAATAATCCAGAAGAATTTAAGAAAGTACAGTTTAATCCATAATCTTCCTCCATCTTCTAAACCATTTTGACCAGAGCAGATAAATAAAATAGAATTGACTAATTTCAGTTTCTATTCCAGCCTTCTCCTACTTTTGGTAAACCATCTAAGAAACTCCAAAATCACAAAAATTATTGACAGCAGAAAGGTAACAATTGATATCTAGGCATTATTTGTAACCTTCAGGCTGGGAATTCAGTTTCCTTATTTCCCATGTACTAACTCACCTTTCCTCCAAGATTAATGCATATTCAAATGAAAAATCAAAAGGCACAATTTCTCAAAGAACAAAATGCATTTTTAGTTCTCTGTCTCCATTCAAATCCCAATTTTAATAACTTCTTTTGCTTCTTTCTCCTCCCCTTTGTACTCTCATTTATTCCTCATGAAATGATAGTAATTATTATGCTATTGTCTTATGAAATTTTAAAATAGTGATTGTTTAATGTAACTTTGATAAAAAGAAACTTTCTTTAAAAAAAAAATCTGTGAACAGGACTGAGTAAAGGACAAGGTAAGATATATGAAGGATTCCTATTCGATTTTTTAAATACATATATATATTTATAATTAGCAAATAATAAACTTTAAATATTTATAATGTACAATTTAATAACTTGTGACATAGGTATTCACCCAGGAAACCATCACCACAATCAAAATAATGAAAACATTCACCTCTTCCATAAGATTCCTGTGCCTCTTGATAATCCTGCCCCTTTTTATTTCCTCATCTTTCCTGAAACAACTGATCTGCTTTTGGTCATAATAGATTAATTTTCATTTTCAGAATTTTCTATTACCAGAATCATGCAATATGTACTCTTTTCTTTGCCTTTTCTTATTCCACAAAATTATTTTTAGATTCAACTATGTTATTTCATTTATCAGTAGTTCATTTCTTTGTATTGTTAAGTAGTATTCCATTGTATGCATATTTTATATTTTTGCATTCACCAGTTGATGGACACCCTCCTCAGCTCCCAGCTACTCTTTTCCTAAACATTTTTTTTTCTCAATTTGTGCAACATTTTATAACCCTTTGAATGGTATTGAGTTCCTATCTCACAAAATGCTTTTTGTTTTGTTTTTCATTTACACATATTTCATATGAAGTTAATTTAAGGCACAAGTTACTCAGTATACTTTTTTGTATTGTATTATTACAACAAAGCACACACAAAATTTGAGAAGAACTATTCTGAAATAATTAAGCTAGCAATATGAATGTGGAGAAAAGGAAAATATAATATTCTTTCAAAGTGTTTTTCTGTTAAGTAGCAGTGAAATACATAATTCAATGTATTAAATTTCTGCTCATACATAATTATTTCCCCTTAATTTTATATTATTATACAATAAAAACAGTTTCAGTTACTATAACAAGATAGTGTTTAATATTTTAAAAATAATAAATAATACATCCTTATTAATTTTCTTATGACTTTTTCCATATTATTAAGGCTAATTTATCAACATGTTAATACCTCTTCAAAATAATTAATATTTTGATTGAAAATACATTAAATATATCAACAATTTGATCTCATATACCCCTCAAGAAAGTTTTATGATTTTATTCATTCATATTAAATTTTCATGTAATGTTTAACCTTGGAATTTTACAGTTTTTCTATAAATTATTTTTGTAACAGTGAAATATTATTTTTTCCTTTTAATTTTTTAACGCTTTATGTATATTTATGTATATATTAATTTTCAAACTATTTTACCACATTTTTATATACTGTCACTGGTTCTGTAATTTTCATTTGAATTGCTTCAGTTTTCTAGGTATTCATTCATAGTATTTGTGAGTAATCATGATTTGATGATTGCATTTCCAGCATTTATTTCCCTTATTCCTTTTTCTTAATGGTCAGTGATATAAAGTAAGAGCAATAACAATAAGCAATAACAATAAGCATAACAATAAGCATACTTTCCTTCTCTTGTCTAAAATGAGAATGATTTTAGCATTTTATGCAATATTTATTCATGGTTTCTGACAAATATTCTCTGTCATTCTAGGGAAGTTTCATAATATTAATATCTATTACCTTTCATGTTAAATAAGTCTTATTTTTAACAGATGATAGTCACTTCATTTTCCAACAAAATCATTTGAACTACTTGATGCCTTTCTTGGTATTTTTGTTTCTATTTTCTATTTAGCAACTCAGATTTATTCTTTCCAATTCATATGATTGTTTTAGGCTTATCTAGTAAGACAATTTTTATTTAAATTTTCCTTTTATTAATCTCTTCTCCCTTACTTCCTTGAAAATAATTTCCACTCAAAATGTTTTCCCTAAAATTTCTTTTATCAATTTTTATTCATCATTCATTCTAAAACTTCATTAGTTCATTCAATAAAATGATGCAGTAGCAGACTATCATAGCCAAGGTATGGTACCAGTCAAATCTCCATAAGAAAATAACTTGTCATTAAGCTACATGGAGCCTATTCCCCCTGCACTGGATCTGAGTCTGTTTTGAGCTGAGGCCAGATTCCTCCTAGGCTTCCTTCAATCAAAACCAAGTATGAGGGGAATACTAGAGCCTGGCTATTTATGCCCAATGTGAGACTCAAAATAGGCAGTCTTTGCTCTGAATCTCCTGATCAGTGTGCTTAAAATATTGTCAGATATGCATTGCAGTCTGAAAGTTTCCTTGCTCAATCCTGCTTCTTCTCTCCCTTTCCTTTCACTGGCAGCATATCTGTATCACAGTCTGAATGATCTGCTTCCTCTCCATTAAATCTTTCACAGGCTTAATTCTTAACAAATGAATTGCACTTCTAACTCCATCTCAACTGACACACATGCTTTGTGCTACATGCTAGGCCTAGAGTAATATTTCTTGTCCTCATGTTGCTTACAGTTTAGTAAAGCAGATACACATAACCTAATAATTACAATGCAATAATAGGACTGCAATTGTAGCCTACTAGAACTAGTAAAAGCATTTAACTTAGATAGCATTACCAGTTTAGCAGTGTAAATGTGGGCAATTTTATTAGCCTTATTGAACCACTATATCATCATTTATAAAATGGAAATAATAGTTTATTCTTAAAGTTATTGTGAAGGTTACATCACATCACATATAGTAGTATCCAACTATTTAAGCTCAGGAATCACCTCTTACAATTAACCACCTAAAAGCATGCCTCCCTAAACCTTGACTACTGAATTGTGGTAGGTACCATGTGCATATCTTTCATTTTCTCTTGTAATTGTTCTTACAATGAGGGTCTGTTTCTCTCATTGGTACGGCCATCAATGTACCAATAAACGTGCATGGTTATCTCTTAGCAAATATTTGCCTGCTAAATGACCACATCATCAATATATTTTTGTTTTCTTCCCCAGCTTACTTGGGCCCCATATCACTGTGCCTCTACCTATAGAAAATGCCCTCTGAACATAGAGATTACCATGAAAGCTAAGCATAACATATTTGCAATCATGTCATTAAACTCAGTTCTTATTGTACTGTGGTGACTGTTATTCATACCATTCAGATTCCTTTTCATTGTTTATTCCAAGTGTGTACATATATCATCATCACTTTTCAGTTTTATGTTTCATATTACTATACTCCTCCTGCTAACTACATAATAGAAATCAGTGGCAAATGAAAACAAAACAAATTTATAAACATACTATCAATGGATGATCAATGTCAGGGGTAAAAATTGAATTTCATTGTAGCTGCCATTTCATATTAAAAAACAAATAATTCCATGTAAAATAAATACTTATCAAGTCACTGTATTTGCATTTTATTAATCAACTGAGAGTAAAGTAAGTTTAGAGAATTTTAGAAAACAGTAACATCTAGTTACTTATCAGACAACAATTGCTTTAAGTAAAATTTTCTCCAAAATTGAGTGAAGTTTCAACATGCTCACCTATTTTTTTAAAAAATATTGTAAAAAATATCTCTATAGAAAATATTTTCTAAAAGAATGCAGGAGTGAAGTAATCTATATTTCTATCCTTGAAGAGACCCTTATCAGGTTTAATACAATTTACTGTCTGCAACAAGGATTTTAATCTATAATTCTGTGTTGGTACTGTTTTTTGTGAGGGAACATTTTACATTTCCCTGAAATGTGAGGAGTTTTTGTCAGTATGTAGTGGCACATTACCGAGAGGTCATTGAACATATTTTCTCAATGGAATTCTATTTACTCAGGAGAAATTACAACTCAAAATGACCTCTTTCTCTGCTTGGTCCAAGGAGGTTGAGAAACTACACTTTCACCAAATTGAAATTTATTTTTTTTACTTAATTTCCATGGGAGGAAATTAAATGCAAAAAAGTATTTAAGAAACTCTCAGATTGTTTTGGGTATAGCAAATATGTTGGATAAAATATAATAAATTAAATTTCGTCATTTATGAAAATAGTTTGTTAAATTGAACTAGTAAGAATACAAGAAGTGGAGGCATGAGGGGAAGATGGCAGAAAAGTAAGACATGGAGATCACCTTCCTCCCCACAGATACACCAGAAATACATCTACACGTGGAACAACTCCTACAGAACACCTACTGAACACTGTCAGAAGACCTCAGACCTCCCAAAAGGAAAGAAAGTCCCCACATACCTGGATAGGGCAAAAGAAAAAGAAATAAACAGAGACAAAAGATAGGGCCAGGATCTGCACCAGTGGGAGGGAGCTGTGAAGGAGGAAAGGTTTCCACACACTAGGAAGCCCCTTCGTGGGTGGAGAATGCGGGTGGCAGAAGGGGGAGCTTCGGGGTCACAGAGGAGAGATCAGCAACAAGGGTGCAGAGGGCAAAGTGGAAAGATTTCCACACAGAGGATCGGTGCCCACTAGCACTCACCAGCCTGAGAGACTTGTCTGCTCACACGCCGGCATGGGCGGGGCTCGGAGCTGAGGCTTGGGCTTCGGTTGGAGCACAGGGAGAGGACTGGGCCTGAACACTGCCTGAAAGAGTTAGTGCACCAAGGCTAGCCGGGAGGGAGTCCGGGGAAAAGTCTGGACCTGCCGAAGAGGCAAGAGACTTTTTCTTCCCTCTTTGTTTCCTGGTGCATGAGGAGAGGGGATTAAGAGCACTGCTTAAAGGAGTTCCAGAGACAGGGGCGAGCCGCGGCTAACAGCGCGGACCACAGAGACAGGCATGAGATGCTAAGGCTGCTGCTGCCACCGTCAAGAAGCCTGAGTGCGATCGCAGGTCACTATCCACACCTCCCTTCTGGGGAGCCTGTGCAGCCAGCCACTGCCAGGGTCCCGGAATCCAGGGACAACTTCCCCAGGAGAACGCATGGCATGCCTCAAGCTGGTGTAATATAATGCTGGCCTCTGCTGCCGCAGGCTCACTCTGCATCCATACCCCGCCCTCCCCATGGCCTGAGCGAGCCAGAGCCCCCGAATCAGCTGTTCCTTTACCCCGTCCTGTCTGAGCGAAGAACAGACGCCATCCGACGACCTACATGCAGAGGCGGGCCCAAATCCAAAGTTGAGCCCCTGGGAGCTGTGAGAACAAAGAAGAGAAAGGGAAATCTCTCCCAGCAGCCTTAGAAGCAGCAGATTAAAGCTCCACAATCAACTTGATGTACCCTGCATCTATGGAAATCATGAATAGACAACGAATCCTCCAAATTGAGGAGGTGGACATTGAAAGGAAGGTTTATGATTTTTTCCCCTTTACCTCTTTTTGTGAGAGTGTATATGTATGCTTCTGTGTGAGATTTTGTCTGTATAGCTTTGCTTCCACCATTTGTCCTAGGGTTGTATCCATGTTTTTTTTTTCTTAATTATTTTTTATTTTAATAACTTTAATTTTATCTTCATTCTTTCTTTCTTTCTTTCCTTCCTTCCTTCCCTCCTTCCTCCCTCCCTCCCTCCTTTCTTTCTTCTTTCCTTTCTTTTTCTTTCTCTCTTTCTTTTTTTCTTCCTTTCTTTCCTTCTCTCTTTCATCTTTCTTTCTTTCTTTCTTTCTTTCTTTCTTTCTTTCTTTCTTTCTATTTTTCTCCCTTTTACTCTGAGCCATGTGGATGAAAGGCTCTTGGTGCTACAGGCAGGAGTTAGTGCTGTGCCTCTGAGGTGGGGGAGCCAACTTCAGGACACTGGTCCACAAGAGAACTACCAGCTCCATATAATATCAAACGGTGAAAATCTCCCAGATATCTTCATCTCAAAGCCAGCACCCAGCTTCACTCAATGACCAGCAACCTACAGTGCTGGACACCCTATGGCAAACAACTAGCAAGACAGGAACACAACCCCACCTATTAGCAGAGAGGCTGCCTAAAATCATAATAAGTGCACAGACACCCAAAAACACAACACCAGACTTCGACCTGCCCACCAGAAAGACAAGATCCAGCCTCATCCACCATAACACAGGCACTAGTCCCTTCCACCAGGAAGCCTACACAACTCACTGAAACAACTTCAGCCACTGGGGACAGACACCAAAAACAATGGGAACTATGAACGTGCAGCCTGCAAAAAGGAGACCCCAAACACAATAAGATAAGCAAAATGAGAAGACAGAAAAACACACAGCAGAGGAAGGAGCAAGATAAAAACCCACCAGACCTAACAAATGAAGAGGAAGTAGGCAGTCTACCTGAAAAGGAATTCAGAATAATGATAGTAAAGATGATTCAAAATCTTAGAAATAGAATAGAGAAAATGCAAGAAACATTTAACAAGGACCTAGAACTAAAGATGAAACAAGCAATGATGAACAACACAATAAATGAAATTAAAAATACTCTAGATGAGATCAATAGCAGAATAACTGAGGCAGAAGAACGGATAAGTAACCTGTAAGATAAAATAGTGGAAATAACTACTGCAGAGCAGAATAAAATAAGAAAGAAAAGAACTGAAGACAGTCTCAGAGACCTCTGGGACAACATTAAATGCACCAATGTTCGAATTATAGGGGTTCCAGAAGAAGAAGAGAAAAAGAAAGAGACTAAGAAAATATTTGAAGAGATTATAGCTTAAAACTTCCATAATATGGGAAAGGAAATAGTTAATCAAGTCCTGGCAGCAGAGAGAGTTCCATACAGGATAAATCCAAGGAGAAATATGCCAAGACACATATTAATCAAACTGTCAAAAGTTAAATACAAAGAAAACATATTAAAAGCAGTAAGGGAAAAACAACAAATAACACACAAGGGAATCCCCATAAGGTTAACAGCTGATCTCTCAGCAGAAACTCTGCAAGCCAGAAGGACTGGCAGGACATATTTAAATTGATGGAGAAAAATCTACAACCAAGATTACTCTATCCAGCAAGGATCTAATTCAGATTTCAAAGAGAAATTAAAACCTTTACAGACAAGTAAAAGCTGAGAGAGTTCAGCACCACCAAACCAGGTTTACAACAAATGCTAAAGGAACTTCTCTAGGCAAGAAACACAAGAGAAGGAAAAGACCTATAATAACGAACCCAAAACAATTAAGAACATGGAAATTGGAACATATATATCAATAATTACTTTAAATGTAAATGGACTAAATGCTCGCACCAAAAGACACAGATTGGCTGAATGGATACAAAAACAAGACCCATATATATGCTATCTACAAGAGACCCCCTTCAGACCTAGAGACACATACAGACTGAAAGTAAGGGGATGGAAAAAGATATTCCAAGCAAATGGAAACCAAAAGAAAGCTGGAGTAGCAATTCTCATAACAGACAAAATAGAGTATAAAATAAAGACTATTAAAAGAGACAAAGAAGGACACTGCATAATGATCAAGGAATCGATCCAAGAAGAAGGTATAACAATTGTAAATATTTATGCACCCAACATAGGAGCACCTCAATACATAAGGCAAATACTAACAGCCATAAAAGGGGAAATCGACAGTAACACATTCATAGTAGGGGACTTTAACACCCCACTTTCACCCATGGACAGATCATCCAAAATGAAAATAAATAAGGAAACACAAGCTTTAAATGATACATTAAACAAGATGGACTTACTTGACATTTATAGGACATTCCATCCAAAAACAACAGAATATACATTTATCTCAAGTGCTTATGGAACATTCTCGAAGATAGATCATATCTTGGGTCACAAATCAAGTCTTGGTAAATTTAAGAAAATTGAAATTGTATGAAGTATCTTTTCCGACCACAATGCTATGAGACTAGATATCAATTATAGGAAAAGATCTGTAAAAAATACAAACACATGGTGGCTAAGCAATACACTACTTAATAACGAAGTGATCACAGAAGAACTCAAAGAGGAAATAAAAAAAATTACCTAGAAACAAATGACAATGGAGACACAATGCCCCAAAACCTATGGGATGCAGCAAAAGAAATTCTAAGAGGGAGGTTTATAGCAATACAATCCTACCTTAAGAAACAGGAAACATATCGAATAAACAACCTAACCTTGCATCTCAAGCAATTAGAGAAAGAAGAACAAAAAAACCCCAAAGCTAGCAGAAGGAAAGAAATCATAAAAATCAAATTCAAGAAAAATGAAAAAGAAATGAAGGAAATGATAGCAAAGATCAATAAAACTAAAAGCTGGTTCCTTGAGAAGATAAATAAAATTGATAAACAATTAGCCAGACTCATCATGAAAAAAAAGGGAGAAGACTCAAATCAATAAAATTAGAAATGAAAAAGGAGAAGTAACAACTGACACTGCAGAAATACAAAAGATCATGAGAGATTACTACAAGAAACTCTATGCCAATAAAATGGACAACCTGGAAGAAATGGACAAATTCTTAGAAATGCACAACCTGCCAAGACTGAATCAGGAAAAAATAGAAAATATGAACAGACCAATCACAAGTGCTGGAATTGAAACTGTGATTAAAATCTTCCAACAAACAAAAGCCCAGGACCAGATGGCTTCACAGGCGAATTCTATTAAACATTTAGAGAAGAGCTGACACCTATCCTTCTCAAACTCTTCCAACACATAGCAGAGGGAAATACTCCCAAACTCATTCTACAAGGCCACCATCACCTTGATACCAAAACCGGACAAGGATGTCACAAAGAAAGAAACTACAGGCCAATATCACTAATGAACAAAGATGCAAAAATCCTCAATAAAATACTAGCAAACAGAATCCGACAGCACATTAAAGGATTATACACCATGATCAAGTGGGATTTATTCCAGGAATGCAAGAATTCTTCAATATAGGCAAATCAATCAATGTGATACACCATATTAACTAATTGAAGGAGAAACACCATGTGATCATCTCAATAGATGCAGAGAAAGTTTATGACAAAATTCAACACCAATTTATGATAAAAACCCTGCAGAATGTAGGCACAGAGGGAACTTTCCTCAACATAATAAAGGTCATATATGACAAACCCACAGCCAACATCGTCCTCAATGGTGAAAAACTGAAAGCATTTCCACTAAGATCAGGAGCAATACAGGGTTGCCCACTCTCACCACTCTTATGCAACATAGTTTTGGAAATTTTAGCCACAGCAATCAGAGAAGTAAAGGAAATAAAAGGAATCCAAATCGGAAAAGAAGAAGCAAAGCTGTCACTGTTTGCAGATGACATGATACTATACATACAGAATCCATAAATGCTATCAGAAAACTAATAGAGTTAATCAATGAATTTGGTAAAGTAGCAGGAAACAAAATTAATGCACAGAAATCTCTGGCATTCCTATACACTAATGTTGAAATACCTGAAAGTGAAATCAAGAAAACACCCCCATTTACCATTGCAACAAAAAGAATAAAATATCTAGGAATAAACCTACTCAAGGAGACAAAAGACCTGTATGCAGAAAATTATAAGACACTGATGAAAGAAATTAAAGATGATACAAATAGATGGAGAGATATACCATGTTCTTGGATTGGAAGAATCAACGTTGTGAAAATGACTCTACTACCCAAAGCAATCTACAGTTTCAATGCAATCCCTATCAAACTACCACTGGCATTTTTCACAGAACTAGAACAAAAAATTTCACAATTTGTATGGAAACACAAAAGACTCCAAAGAGCCAAAGGTATCTTGAGAACGAGAAATGGAGCTGGAGGAATCAGGCTCCCTGACTTCAGACTATACTACAAAGCTACAGTAATCAAGACAGTATGGTACTGACACAAAAACAGAAATATAGATCAATGGAACAGGATAGAAAGTCCAGAGATAAACCTACGCACATATGGTCACCTTATCTTTGATAAAGGAGACAGGAATGTACAGTGGAGAAAGGACAGCCTCTTCAATAACTGTTGCTTTGAAAACTGGACAGGTACATATAAAAGTATGAGATTAGATTACTCCCTAACACCATATAAAAAACTAAGCTCAAAATGGATTAAAGACCTAAATGTAAGTCCAGAAATTGTCAAACTTTTAGAGGAAAACATAGGCAGAACACTCTATGACATAAATCACAGCAAGGTCCTTTTTGACCCGCCTCCTAGAGAAATCAAAATGAAAACAAAAATAAACAAGTGGGACCTAATGAAACTTAAAAGCTTTTGCATAGCAAAGGAAACCATAAAGAAGATCAAAAGACAACCCTCAGAATGGGAGAAAATATTTGCAAATGAAGCACCTGACAAAGGATTAATCTCCAAAGTTTATAAGCAGCTCACGCAGCTCAATAACATAAAAACAAACAACCCAATCCAAAAATGGGCAGAAGACCTAAATAGACGTCTCTCCAAAGAAGATATACACACTGCCAAAAAACACATGATAAAATGCTCAACATCATCAGTCATTAGAGAAATGCAAATCAAAACTACAATGAGATATCATCTCACACCAGTCAGAATGGCCATCATCAAAAAATCTAGAAACAATACATGCTGGAGAGGGTGTGGAGAAAAGGGAACACTCTTGCACCACTGGTAGGAATATGAATTGGTACAGCCACTATGGAGAACAGTATGGAGGTTCCTTAAAAAACTACAAATAGAACTACCATATGACCCAGCAATCCCACTACTGGGCATATACCCTGAGAAAACGAAAATTCAAAAAGAGTCATGTACCAAAATGTTCATTGTAGCTCTATTTACAATAGCCCAGAGATGGAAACAACCTAACTGTCCATTGTCAGATGAATGGATAAAGAAGATGTGGCACATATATACAATGGAATATTACTCAGCCATAAAAAGAAAAAAATTCAGCTATTTCTAATGAGGTGGATAGACCTAGAGTCTTTCATACAGAGTGAAGTAAGTCAGAAAGAGAAAGACAAATACCATATGCTAACACATTTATATGGAATTTAAGGGGAAAAAAATGTCATGAAGAACCTACAGATAAGACAGGAATAAAGACACAGACCTACTAGAGAATGGACTTGAGGATATGGGGAGGGGGAAGGGTAAAGTGTGACAAAGCGAGAGAGTGGCATGGACATATATACACTACCAAGTGTAAAATAGATAGCTAGTGGGAAGCAGCTGCATAGCACAGGGTGATAAGCTCGGTGCTTTTTGACCACCTAGAGGGGTGGGATAGGGAGGGTGGGAGGGAGGGAGACGCAAGAGGGACGAAATATGGGAACATATGTATATGTATAACTGATTCACTTTGTTATAAAGCAGAAACTAACACACCATTGTAAAGCAATTATACTCCAATAAAGATGTAAAAAAAAAGAATACAAGAAGTCAAATATCATTTCATGGATAAGAAAGATCAAAAGATTCCTTGAGTGTCTGGAACATGTTATGCATTTGTCAACTACAAATTGACACTTTCCATTGGCACCTGCCATCTACCTCCACAATGATTAAATCATGTGCTGTTCCAACTGCTGACTTTCAACATGCCCTGAAATTCAGGGTGGAGAGCAGAAATGAAGCACTCAGTTCTCTGGAAAAAACTGACCAAACAGGTATTCAGACAGTTAGATATTTTCAGAAGCCAATTTTATGAGCCCAATTCTTGTATCTCTGGATATCTAGAAAAGCATTAAAATCCTTCATGGTGACATCTTCTCCTTGTGACTAAAAGTAATGTTCATGAGACTAGTAGAAACCTTCTGCAAAAAATATGTTCTTGACTGCATGTACTCCCCTTTCACCAAAATAACATGTATACTGACCTTTCCCCCTGCCACTTTGGGGCAGTTTCTCAGAGCTATCTGAAATGCTGTCTTCCAAGCTATAGTACTCTTTTTGCCCCAAATAAAACTGAGCTCTCATATTGTGCATTTTTTTAAGTTGACACATTTTACAATTCTTACCACTTAATGTAGGTTTCACAATAAATTAATTCTCTCCAAAATTTTTAATCATCATGTGCGTATACTGATTAATGTTGTTCCATTCATTTTTAATGTATTATGTCATTTGCCTCATAAATTTTATGCTTTAAAATGTGGATATACTAGAACAGTGTTTATGTATGATTTTTTTCTCCCTATTTTTCTCTCATGTGTTCTCAGTCTATATGAAGGCAGACCACATCATTCGCTGTACACACTTGACCTATGAGCAAGGTCACCTTAGTGAACATATCTTAGTCATTGATTGCTCATTGTTCTTGGATTTCTTGAGTGTAATTTGAGACAAGTAATTTACCCTTATTTAACATATAGTGACTATTATCTCTTTCGTTGTTGTTTTTATTCAAATTTATTGTGGTATAAGTTGAATACAATAAAATTTATACATTTTAACTCTATGGTTTGATTACTTTTGACAAATGAAACCATCACTAAAGTAAATATAAGGATTATTTCCACCACCCAAAATATTCCCTTGTGCCCAGTAGTATACTGGTTAATATTTGACAACAGGTCTCTGGTAAAAAATGTTATATATTTAACATCCATTTATTTAACATACTAATAATTTTTTATGCCAATTCTCTAGCTTACACCAAGCCTTAAAATCAGGATCATACATCCTTTAACTTTTTAAAAAATTATCTTGGCTTTTCTAAACCTTTTGAATTACCACATAAATTTGTAAATGAGCTTGTAAATTTCTACGTGAAATCCTGTTAGGATTTTGGCTTGGACTGCATTAACTCTGTAAGTCAATTTGGGAAGAATGGACATCTTAACAGATGCTGTCTTCCAATCCATTAACATTTCTTTCTTTATTTAAATCTTCTGAAATTTCTCTAAGAATAGTTTTAGAGTTTTCAGTATAGATATCTGTAACAAATTTTATTTAACATATTCCCAAGTATTTCATGTTTTTTGATATGATTTCTATCACTACACACTATCGTTGATACTATTTAAAATATATTTTTTAAACTGAAGCAAAATCAACTTACAAAACTGTTAGTTCTAGGTACACAATCCAGGTGATTGAATATTTCTATACATTACAAAACAGATCATCCCAATAAGTCTGCTTACCATCTGTCACCATACAAAGTTATTATGATATTATTGACTATATTCCCCATACTGTACTTTTCATCTTTGTGACTCATTTATTTTGTACCTAGCAGTTTGTACCTCTTGATCTCCCTGACCTATTTCATGCATCCCTCCCATTCCCCTAACTTCGGGCAACCACATGTTTGTTTTCTGCCTCTATGACACTTTCTGTTTTGTTATTTTGTTCTTTTTTTGTTTCTTAGATTGCACATATAAATGAAATCATACAGTATTTGTCTTTCTCTGTGTGACTTACTTCACTTAGCATTAAACCCTCTAGTTCAATTCATATTGTAGCAAATGACAAGATTTCATTATTGATGACTGAATGATATTCATTCATTTGATGGCTGAGTAATATTCCTTTATACACACATACACACACACACACACACACACACACACACACACACCCCACATTTTTTTGTCCATTCTTCTATTGATTGGCACTTAGGTTGCTTCCATGTCTTGGTTTATATAAATAGTGCTGCAATGAACATAGAGGTGCATATATATTTTTAAATTAATGTTTTTGTTTCCTTTCAAAAAATACCCAGAAGTTGAATTGCTGAATCATATAGCAGTTCTAGTTTTAATTTTTTGAGGACTTTCCATACCATTTTCTATAGGAGTGTGAGAACTTGCATTCCCCCCAACAGAGTATGTGTTTGCTTTTCTCCATCCATGCCAACACTTATTATTTGTTGTCTTTTACATGAAAGCCATTCTAACATGTGTGATGTGATAACTCACTGATTTGCATTTCCGAGATGATTAGTAATGTTGAGTATCTTTTCATGTGTCTGTTGGCCTGTGTACAACTTCTTTAGAAAAAATGTCTATTCAAGTACTCTACTCAATCTTAATCAGGTTGTTTGTTTTCTTGAGGTTGTTTTGTACAAGTTATTTGTATATTTGCGGTATTAACCCTTATCCAATATATTGTTTACAAATGTCTTCTCTCATTCAGTAGGCTGATTTTTCATTTTATTGATAGTTTACTTCACTGTACAAAAGCTTTCTAGTTTGATTTAGTCCATTTGTTTATTTTTACTTTTGTTTCCCTTGCCTGAAGAGACATATCAGAAAATAAAATTCTAAGACTGATGTCAGATTGTACACAGTTTATATTTTCTTCTAGGAGTTTTATGATTTCAGGTCTTACATTTAAGTCTTTAATACATTTTGAGTTTATTTTTGTGTATGGTGTGAGAAAGTAGTCCAGTTTAATTCGTTTTCATGTAGCAGTCCAATTTTCCCACCATTTATTGAAGAAGCTATATTTTTCTCATTGTATATTCTTTCATGCTTCATTGTATTTTAACTGACCACATCAGATCTCTATTCTGTTCCATTGATCTATGTGTCTGTTTTGTGCCAGTACCATACTGTTTTGATTACTATATTTTGTAGTCTAGTTTGAAAACAGGGTGCATGATACCTCTATCTTTGTTCTTCTTTCTCTGAATTATTTTAACTATTCAGGGTGTTTGTCTTTCCATACACGGTTTTTCTCTTTAATAATTTTTTTTATTTATGGCTGTGTTGGGTCTTTGTTGCCGTGCACAGGCTTTCTCTAGTTGCAGTGAGTGGGGGGTACCCTTGGATGCAGTGCACAAGCTTGTCAATGTTGTGTCTTCTTTTGTTGCAGAGCATGAGCTCTAGGCACGCAGGCTTCAGTAGTTGTGGTACATGGGCTTAGTAGTTCTGGCTTGTGGGCACTAGAGTGCAGGCTCAGTAGTTGTGGCCCACGGGTTTAGTTGCTCCACAGCATGTGGGATCTTCCCAGACCAGGACTCGAACCCGTGTCCCCTGCATTGGCAGGTGGATTCTTAACCACTGTGCCACCAGAGAAGCCCCTCCATACAAGTTTTATAATTTTTGTTCTCATGCTGTGAAAAATGCCATTGGTATTTTGAAAATGATTACATTGTATCTGTAGCTTGCCTTGAGTGGTGTGTATAGTTTTAAAAATATTAATTCTTCCAATCTATGATCACAGTATAATACATCTTTTCATTTGTCTGTGTTGTTTTCAATTTTTTTTTTCATCATAGATTTACAAATTTTTTTTGCCTCCTTGATTAGATTTATCCCTAGGTATTTTATTCTTTTGGTGCAATTATTAATGATAATTAATTAATTATTAATTTTGGTGCAATTCTCTTTCTTATAGTTAATTTGCAGTATATATAAATTAAACAGATTTTTGTAAAATAATTTTTCATCCTTCACCTTTACTGAATTTATTTGTTAGTTCTAATAGTTTGTTTTAGTGGAGTCTTTGGGGTTTTCTATATATATTCATGTTACCTACAAAGATTGAAAGTTTTACTGCTCTTATCCAATTTGGATGCCATTTACTTCTTTTCTTGCCTAACTGCTGTGACTAAAACTTCCAATATTATGTTGAATAAAGGTGGCGAGTGGACATACTTGTCTTGCTGCTGATCTTAGAGAAAAATCTTTCAGCTTTTCACTGTTGAGTATGATATTAGTTGTGGGCTTGTCATATGTGACATTTATTATGTTGAGGTATGTTTCCTCTATACACACTTTGTTGAAAGTTTTAATCATAAATATATGTTGAATTCTGTCAAAAGCTTTCTCTTCATCTATTGAGATTATCAAATGATTTTTATTCTTCAATTTGTAAATGTAATGTATTACTTTGATTAATTTGCAGATATTGAACCATCCTTGAATTCCTGGGATAAAACCCACTTGATTATGGTTTGTGATCCTTTTAATATATTTGTTGAATTTGTTAATACTTTGTTGAGGATTTTTACATCTATAGTCATCAGTGATATTGGCCTGTAATTTCCTATTTTGTGGTGGTGTTGTCTGCTTTTAGTATCAGGGTGATGCTGGCCTTGTAAAATGAATTCAGAACTTTTCCCTCCTCTACAATATTTTGGAACAGTTTGAGAAGGAGAGGTGTTAACTTTAAATATTTTGTAGAATTCAACTATGAAGCCATTGATCCTGGACTTTTGTTTCTTGGAAGTTTTTTTGTTTGTTTTTTTATTACTGATTCAATTTCATTGCTGGATATTTGTCTCTTCATATTTTCTATTGCTTTCTGATTCAGTCTTGGGATATTATAAATTTCTGGGAATTTATCCATTTCTTATTAATTGTCCATTTTATTGGCATATAAGTGATCATAGTAATGTCTTACTATGCTTAAACTTTGTTATTGATTTTCTGTCTGGATGATTTGCCTATTGATGTAAGTGGGTTGTTCAAGTGCCGTACAATTTTGTGTTACTGTCAATATCTCCATTTACTTCTATTAATATTTGTTTTATGTATTTAGGTGCTCCTCTGTTGGGCGCATATATATTTATAATCATTATATCTTTTTACTCAACTTATCCCTTTCTCATTATATAATGCCCTTCTCTGTCTCTTGTTATATTATTTGCTTAAATTCTAATTTGTGTTATATCAGTATTTCCACCCCTTCTTGCTCTTCATTTCCATTTCCATGGAGTAATTTTCCATCTCTCACTTTCAATATGTGTGTGTCTTTGGATCTGATGAAGTGAGTCTTTTAGGCAGCATACACATAGGTCTTGGTTTTTTGTCCATTTATCCACTCTCTATCTTTTGAAGCATTTTGTCCAGTTAATTTTCAGTAATTAATAGGTATGTAGTCATTGCCATGATGGTAATCATTTTTAGATTGTTTTTGTAGTTCATTTCTGTTTTTTCTTCTTTTATTACTCTATTCCCTTGTGATTTGATGACTGTCTTTCATATTATGTTTGTATTTCTTTCTCTTTTGTGTGTGTATTATAGGTTTTTGGTTTGTGGTTACCATGTGAGATATATATATAACTATATATATATATAGTTATTTTAAGTTTATAGTCTCTTATGTTTGAAAGCATTCTAACAACCCTTCATTTTTACTCAACCTTCAAATTTAATGTTTTTGACATCATATTTTATATTCTTTTTTGCAGACATTAACTACTTTTAGTGGATATAGATGATTTCACTACTTTTGTCTTTTCACCTTCCTACTAGCTTTATAAGTGATTGATCTACTCCTTTTACTGTGTACTTGTCTTAACCAAAGAAATTTTTCCCTATAACAATACCATACTGCAAGTGCCCAATATTTTCTGATCTCAGAAGCTAAGCACAGTCAGGCCTAGTTAGTACTTGGATGGGAGACTGCCTTGGAATACCAGGTGCTGTACGCTTAAAAAAAAATGAAATTTTTCCTTTTTTAAATTTCATATTTCTAGTTGTGGACTTTTCTACTATGAGACATTCCTTTAACGTTTCCTGTAAAGCCAGTTTAGTGGTACTGAACTCTTTAAGCTTTTCTTGTCCATAAAACATTTGACATCTCCTTCAAGTCTGAATGATAGCCTTGCCAGGTAGTCTATTCTTGGTTGTATGGATTTTTCTTCCATCACTTTAAATATATTATGCCACTCCCTTCTGGCCTTCAAATTTCCTGCTGAAAAGTCAGCTGACTGTCTCATGGGAGTTTCCTTTTATGTCACTAATTGCTTTTCTCTTGTTACTTGTAATTTCTCTTTTTATCTTTAATTTTGCCCTTTTAATTACAAATTTTCTTGGTGTGTGTCTCTTTGGGTTCATCTTGTTTGGCACTCTGCTTTGAGCTTCTAAGACTTGGATGTCTGTTTCCTTCCCAGGCTAAGAAAGTTTTCAGCTATTACTTTTGAATGTTTCTCTGCCCCTTTCTCTCTCTTTTTATCCTCTGAGATACCTATAAAGTAAGTATTAGTATGTATCATCTACTCTACTGCTTGGAAGCCTTTTGACTTTCAGAGCCAGAACATGGGTCCAACCACCAGCAGGCAGGCATCCACCAAACAAGGCAGGGCCTGGCAGCCAGCCAGCCCAGAGGCCAGCCCTGCCTACAGTGTGCTCACAGTACTCTACCACACTTCAATAGAAGGTCCCACATAGCCTGTATAGAAGGTACACCTAAAGCATGTATTTCTGGTGACCAGAAGGGAGTGTGCTGCTGGGTCCCATAGAACAATTCCTACATGAGGCCACTTCTCCAAAATTGAGAAAAATAATCAATGTACCTAATATCTATAAATAAGCAGAGAATTAGGCAAAATGTGGTGCCAGAGGAATATGTTCCAACCTCAGAAAAAGAACTAAACAATATACCCAGTAAAAAGATCAAAGTAATGGTCATATAGATGCTCAATGAACTCAGAAGAAGAATGGATGAACACAGAGAGATTTTAACAAAACTGTAGATAATATGAAGAAGAACAAAGCAGAGGTAAATAATACAATAACTAAAATTAAAAATACACCCAGGAGTCCATATGGCAGAGGAGTAAGAGGACATGGAGTTCATCTCTCCCTACAAACACATCAATAATACATCTATAAATAGAACTATTCTCACAGAGCACCTGCTGAAGAGTAGCCAAGGCCCTTGGACACCTAAAAGAAATATCCATGCCTAACTGAGTAGAATGAAAGAAAGAAGAAGGGGAGAGGAAGAGAAGATGAAGCAGAACAGAATATACATCCCTGGTGGGGAACTGAAGGAGAAGAGAGGTTCCTGCATCTAGGGAAGCTCCGTAACCAGCTGGGAGATCATTTGGGGGCTTCAGGATATATTGGAGGAGAGTGCAACAACTGATCTGTTGCAGACAGGACAGAGTGAGACTTACACAGATGGTGTTTACCACAGCCCTGCCTGCCCCAGCTTGAGAGGTGTGTCCATAGGTGCAGATGTTCACTGGCTGCTGGGACATGGGTTTGGAGAGAAGATCCGGGTAGGGGACTGCTGTTGGATACAAGGAGACAGCCTTAAGGGATGGGAGTAAGGAAATCTTCAAACAGGAATGCTCATGGAGGAAACTTAGAATACCTTAGAAGTAAAGTGCCATTGTTGAGTGATGCACAAAGGACAAGGTCCCCATCACAGCCTCTGTCCCAGCACTGCAACCCCTCCTTCCCTGGGCATTAGGAAGGGATCCCAATGGGGTAGGTGCTCTTGTGAAAATGGCAGCCTGCCTCCTCCTCGGTGTCCCATCCCAACCACAGTGGATGCTCTCAAAACCCCAGCAACAACTGTCTTTTCCTCTGTGGCTTGTCCCTGCTGGGGTGGGCTCTCTTGCACTGCTGGCCACTCTCTCCTCCATGTCCCCTCCTTACTGGGGTGGAGTTGTGTGCTCTGAGGCAGCCTTGGGAACAGACCCATGTGGATGGCCCACAGGCAGAAATGGGGCTGAAACCACAGCTGAGCACCAGGGGCCATGCAACTAAGCAATAAAAGCTGAAATCTCTCTTTGAAGCTGTGCAAACCATGGATTGACACCCATATGACTGGCTTTGTAAACTCAGTGACTCCAGAACAATTGAACAGACGAGTGCTTCTGCAGCTAAGATAGATCTAGCTTTAGTGGCTGTAGACTTTGTGAGCATGTACACCCAGGGATTGGGCCAGGCCAGAGTCTGAGCTGCCCTTATAGTGGCCATAATGTGTCCAGATACATGATTACTGCAATCCCAGAAGCTGACTTCAGTGGATCTATGCTGGTGGCCTGTGAAAAAAAAAGCCTGAGAGATACCAGGGTCAATTGTTGGCATAATTATGGTTGAGGTGGGGCTGAGAGCAGTGCTCAAAACAGTGTAATCTGAGAGCTTGCACAACAGGTGAAAGGTGACACAACAAAGAACACCCACAGGTAAACAACTCCAGAGGAGGAATACTCAGTGACTTGTCTCCCAGTGAGAGTGCTCCAATCCCTCCTACCTCACACTGCAGATCAGAAACACAGCTAAGAAACAGGTTTGAGGTCCTCTACTCCAACAAGTAGGAAACAGACCCCACCCCTGACAGGCAGTGACACCCACAGAGCAAAGGGGAGGTCTTGCTCAATATCCAGGGCAGGCTCTGGCCACCACAACATCAGTCATACCTCTTAGCAAGAGGATAATGGCCTGTATACACTGAGGAAAGAGGTGGCAGACATCTATACTAAAAACAGTACTCCTACCAAAAAATATTAAACCCATGCAGGATACACAGGGATGTTCCCACATAAAATAGCCCTCCAAGATAGTCTGAAGGTCTGGCATCAGAAGGAAGAATCCCCTGAGCATTTAACCTTGAAGGCCAGAAGTGCTTGAGTGTAGAATATCCATAGGGCTGGAGGAAACAAAGACTCCACTCTTGGAGAGTACACACAAGACCTCAAGTGCACTGGGATCCAGTACAAAGTACTACCTCCATGGGAACCTGGGCTAGACCTACCTAGGGGTCATGGAGGTTCTCCTGGGGAAGCAAAGGTCAACTCTAGCTCACTGTGGACAAGGACACAAGCAGCAGATTCCCAGATGAATATTCATCAGAGTGAGCTCCCCTGAAGGTCCCCATTTTGGCACCAAGACCCAGACCCACCCAAAAACCTGCAGACTCCAGTGCTGGAAATCCTCAGGCCCAAAAACAAACAAGATAGGAACACAGCCCCATCCAACAGAAGATAGGCTGCCTAAAGTTGTTCTAAGCTCACAGCCACCTCAAAACACACCCCTTGACATGGCCTTGCCAACCAGAGGGACAAGACCCAGCTCCACCCACCAAAGGGCAGGCACCAGTCCATCACACCAGGAAGCCTACACAAGCCCCAGGACTCATCCACAAGGGAGCAGACACTAGAAGCAAGAGGAACTATGATCCTGCAGCTTGAAGAAATAAGAGAACAAAACACAGAAAGTTAGACAAAATGAGACAACAGAGAAATATATTGCAAATGAAGGAACAAAGTAAAAACATACAAGAACAACTAAATTAAGTGGAGATAGGCAGGAACAGGACAAGTATGTCCACTCTCTCCATTTTATTCAAGTGGAGTTTTATTTGGAAGTCGTAGCCACAGCAGTCAGAGAAGAAAGAGAAATAAAAGAAATCCAATATGGAAAAGAAGAATTAAAACTGTCACTGCTTGCAGATGACATAATACTATAAATAGAAAATCCTAAAGATGCTACTGGAAAAGTACTAGAGCTAATCAATGAATTTGGTAAAGTTTCAGGATACAAAATTAATGCACAGAAATCTCGTGCATTCCTATACATTAACAATGAAAGATTAGAAGGAGAAATTAGAGAAACAACCCCATCTACCATTGCATCAAAAATAATAAAATACCTAGGAATAAACCTACCTAAGAAGGCAAAAACCTGTACTTAGAAAACTGTAAGATACTGATGAAAGATATCAAAGATGACACAAACAGATGGAAAGATATACCATATTCTTAGATTGGAAGGATCAATATCGTGAAAATGACTATACTACTTAAAGCAATCTACAGATTCAAAGCAGTTCCTACCAACTTACCAATAGCATTTTTCACAGAATTGGAACAAAAATTTTTACAATTTTCATGGAAACACAAAAGGCGATGAATAGGCAAAGCAATCCTGAGAAAGAAAAATGGAACTGGAGAAATCAGGCTACCTGACTTCAGACTATACTATAAAGCTACAGTCCTGATAACATATGGCACTGGCACAAAAACAGAAATATAGATCAAGGGAACAGGATAGAAAGTCCAGAGATAAACCCACACACCTATGGTCACCTAATCTATGACAAAGGAGGCAAGAATATACAAGGGAGAAAAGACAGTCTCTTCAATAAGTGGTGCTGGGAAAACTGGATAGCTACATGTAAAAGAATGAAATTAGAACATAAATAAACTCAAAATGAATTAAATGTCTAAATGTAAGGCCAGATACTATAAAACTCTTAGAGGAAAACATAGGAAGAACACACTCCGATATAAATAGCAGCAAGATCTTTTATGATCCGTCTCCTAAAGTAATGAAAATAAAAATAAACAAATGAGACCTAATTAAACTTAAAACCATTGCACAGCAAAAGAAACCCATAAACAAAATGAAAACACAACCCACACAATGGGAGAATATATTTGCAAACAAAGGGACTGACAATGGATTAATCTCCACAATATACAAACAGCTCATGCAGTTCAAAATAAATTAAAAAAAAAATCAAACAATGGGTGGAAGATCTAAATAGACATTTCTCCAAAGAAGACATACAGATGGCTAAGAGGCACGTTGAAAAGATGCTCAATGTCACTAATTATTAGAGAATTGCAAATCAAAACAACAGTGAGGTATCACCTCACACCAGTCAGAATGGCCATCTTCAAAAAATCTACAAACAATAAATTATGGAGAGGGTGTGGAGAAAAGGGAACTCTTTTACACTGCTGAAGGGAATGTAAATTAGTACAGCCACTGTGGAGAACAGTATGGAGGTTCCTATAAAAACTAAAAATAAAGCTATCATGTGATCCAGCTATCCCATTCCTGGGCATATATCCAGAGCAAACCATAATCTGAAAAGATACATGCACCCCAATATTCATTGCAGCACTATTTATAATAGCCAAGACATGGAGGCAACCTAAATGTCCATCAACAGAAGAATGGATAAAAATGTGGTACATATATAAAATGGAATATTACTAAGCCATAAAAAAGAACAAAATAATGTCATTTGCAGCAACATGGAAGGACCTAGAGATTGTCATGCTGAGTGAAGTGAGTCAGATAGAGAAAGACAAATATCATATGATATCACTTATATGTGGAATCTAAGAATGGTACAAATGAACATTTGCAAAACAGAAAAAGAGCCACAGATGTAAAAAACAAACTCATGTTTACCAGGAGGGAAGGCAGGGGAGGGATAAACTGGGAGACTGGTCTTGATATACACACACTACCACATATAAAATAGATAAGTAATACGGAACTACTATATAACACAGGTGACTCTACTCACTACTCTCTAATGACCTATATGGGAAAATAATTTTTAAAAGAGTGGATATATGTGTATGTATGACTGATCCACTTTGCTGTACAGCAGAAACTAACACAACATTATAAATCAACTATACTCTAATAAAAATTTAAAAATAAAAAACAAACAAAAAAGTCATTTAAAAAAAATGATATACCCAAATATAACACAGGAAAAAATAAATTAAAATACACTCACAGAAATCAACAGTAAATTAGATGATACAAGGAGCAGATAGGTGAACTGGAAGACAGAGTAGTGGAAATCATTCAAGCTACAAAGAAAACTGAGAAAAGAATTTTTGAAAGAAGGACAGTTTAAGAGAACTGTAGCACAACAGCAAGCATAGTAATATTTGCTTTGTAGGGGTCCCAGAGAAAAAGAGAGAGAAAAAGGGAAGGGATCTTGCCCCAGATGCTCCTTGTGTTAGTGCTAGCTCACTCTTGGGCAAAGATTAGTTCCAGGGTCTCTGACTGAAGGGCCTTGGGTGTTCCAAATTTTGTGTCAGTCTACTGGTGGGATAGGCCAGAGCCCAGGGAATCTTGGGCCTAGTTCTGGTTCACTGATGAGTGGAGCTTGGTCCCAGGGTGGGTACAGCTGAGTCCCAGATGGTGTCCTTGGACTGGTGTTGACCAGGTGGTCAGTGGGTATGCTGAAGTGCTAAAAGGCTAGAGGGAGGACTCCAAAGTGGCATTTGACAACACCAGTGTCCTCGTGGTAGTACAAGTTCCCCAAAATTGATGCCACCTGAGTCATTGTCCCCAGGCAGAGTTCCAGTTGCCTACCGTCTCTCTAGGAGTCCCCTCCAGATCCTCAACTGTGTCTGAACTAGGCTTCTTTCAAATTATTGCCTCTGCACTGGGTCTTATATTAAGTGAGATTTTGCCTGTACCCTTTAAAAGCAGAATCTCTGTTTCCTATAGCCCTCCAGCTTTCCTATACACAAGCTTGCTGGATTTCAAAGCCTGATACTCTGGGGTCTTGTCTTTCTGGTGCAGGACCCTCGGCTGGGGAACCCAGTGTGGGCTCAGACCTCTCACTATTTGGGAAGAAAATCTACAGTTCTGATTATCTTCCTATTTGTGATTTGCTTACCCAGTAATGTGGGTCTTGACTATACTGCATCTCCACTTCTTTTGTTCTTGTTGTGGTTCCTGCTTTATACCTTTGTGGAAAATCTTTTCTGCTAGTGTTTGCATAGCTCTTATCAATGGTTGGTCTGCAAATAGTTGTAATTTTGGAGTGCCCATGGAAGACGGTAAGTTCATGGTCTTCCCACTCTGCCTTCTTGACCACTCCCCTCGATTATTTCTGCATATATTTATGGTTACCTATCTCTCATTACTCTTCTGGGACTCTAATTCCACATATATTTCTTTTTACTATGTCTCATGTGTCTCTCCTATTTTTCTTTTTCCTTTTTTCCAAACTCTGTGCTTTGGATAATTTCTATTGACGTGTATTTCCATTTAAAATTCTTACATTTTTCTTTGCCTAATATGTTATTAAATCCATCCCCTGAGTTTCTAATTTTAGATTTTTAATAGTTTATTTCCAAATATTTATTGTACTTCAATTATCTATTCCGATTCTGCCATAAGTTTATTTCACTATCTATCTTTTTCTCTTTTTTTTCTTTTTATCTTTCTGTTGAACATAATACTTATATCTCTTTTAAATTTCTTGTACACTGATTACAATATTTTAAATACTTGTGGGTATTTCCCCTAATATGTTTATTTTTATTTTTGAATATCAGATATATTTTCCAGGCTACTTGTATGGTTGGTGCTGAAAGTGGAATATGTTGTTTTATTCCACATTATAAGTTTTGAAATTGCCTCAGTTAGACATAAAGGTTGAAGAATGATCATCTAAATTAAATTAAAATCTAATTTGAGATAAACCTGGGTGACACTTTGGTAAGATTTATTTTGTCTCTTTCCCTAGGTTTTTAGTAAACAGTTAGCATCATAGTATAGAAAAAAAATAAATGCTTTTTCTTTAAGACAGGGTTTGTCAACTTCAGCACTACTGATATTTTGGATTAGATAATTCTTTGCTGTGTCAGGATGTCCTTTGACTGTACAATATTCAGCAGGCTGTCTACCATCTACTGTCTACTAGATGCCAGTTCTACAACCCCCTACATGTTCCTCAATTTATATCTCACAAGAATAACTCTAGAATTTTCAAATAGCCCCTGAGTTTGGGGAAAAAACTAAGTTAATTACTGCTCACAGCTTCTTTTCAACACTGTACTGAAGTTTGTAATTAGGGCAATAATTTAGTTCAATAAGGCCAGAAAAATACACGCATCTCATTTGGGAAGTGATAGATACAGATAGAGATACTGTATGCTGAGAGGGCCTGAAAGCAATGACACCTTAGTATCCATGAGGACACCTAGTGCCAAGATTTGGGTTTCTAATTGTCATTATCCAATAAAATAAAATGAAAGCTTCTTAGAGAAATAGATAATTTCAGTGTTGAGGAAGAGAAAAAACAAGATGAGACTGAACCATCCTTTGGTGCCAGGAATAAAGTAAGAGCTGAAAAATAAATGATAGAACCATGTCCAAAGGACACAAGAAGCAATTAGTAGTTCCCTGTGGCCATATTTGATATAGTAATGGCTTAAAACACAGAGAATAAAATAAATATCCATGAATATATGTTGATACATAAGTAACTAAAAAATAACTAATTGCAGAGAAAGGAAAATTACTTTTTATAGTAAAAGATTAATCAATAACTAGAAAAAATATGGAAAAAGAAAACTACCGTTTTTGTTTTTTTTTTCGCTATGCAGGCCTCTCAATGCTGTGGCCTCTCCTGTTGCGGAGCACAGGCTCTGGACTCGCAGGCTCAGCGGCCATGGCTCACGGGCCCAGCCGCTCCGCAACATGTGGAATCTTCGCGGACCGGGACACGAACCCGTGTCCCCTGCATTGGCAGGTGGACTTTCAACCAGTGCGCCACCAGGGAAGCCTGAAAACTACCATTTGGCTAACATCACTTACCTAACACCTTAGTAATATCGGTTGCAAGCAAGAATCATTAGTAGATGCTAAAATTAATGAGTGAATGTATGAAAAGATACAATCTATTTACATAGTCTCAAAGTATAGGCTTACAAGATACTTATTAATTACCATGAGAAGAAAGTATTACTTTTCAATGGAGATAGAAAGAATAGGACATGAAAAATGATTGAAGGAATAATGGTTGAAATATTATCATATTTTGTGAAAGACATAAACAAACAAATTTAAGAAGTTCAGCCAACCCAAAACAGGATATAATTCAATTAAAGCCACATATACATATGACATAATCAAGTGACTGAATAACAGAGATAAAGAATATTCTTTGAAGCTGTCAAATAAAAATGTCACATTATATAATTCAGAAATGATGATATTTAAGTCAACATATTTCTCATTAGAAACCAAAATGATGGTGGCTCATTTTTTAAAGAGCTTGGGAAAATAAAACTCTGCCAGCAGAATTCAATGTGCAGCAACTCTATCATTAAGGAATAAAGTAAAAAAAAAAATTAAATATATTTAGGTAAATAAAAATGAAGAAAATTTGTCACTATATGACCTCCTCTTCAGTAAGTGCTAAAAGAATTTCTTCAGAATGAAACATCACTTACAACAAGGATGCTTTCTTTCAAATATCATTCAACATTGAACTAGAGATCTTTGCTTTATGATAAGGCAAACAAACAAACAAAAACTATACAGATTGGAAAAACAGAAGTAAAGCTGTAATTTCATTTCAACATAATTTTACCTAGCAAATTCCTCAAAATCTACAAAAAAAAAAAAAAAAATACTGGAACTAATATGTCAACTTACAGAAGTTTTGGATGCAAGGTCAATATGTAAAAATCAATTGTATTTTTATTTACTAATAACAAAAAATTAAAAAGTAAATCATAAAGTTAATTTTATCTCCAATGGCACCAAACATAATTTTATACTAATAAGAAATTTAATAAAAGGTATCTAAGACTTCTATACTAAAATTGTGAATCACTGCTCAAAGAAGTTGAAGATATAGAAAAGTGGAGCAGTTAACCATGTTCATGGATTGAAAGTCCAATTATCCTAAAATTAATCTATAGATATTAATAACATCCTAGCAGACTTTTTAGTAGGAATTGACAAGCTGATTCTTAAATTTTTATGAAATACCAGAAACTTTGAGTAAGGTGAGCAATTTTTAATGGGTAGAACAATCAAGTTCATTTGGAATTGACAGATGTACCTGGAACAGATCAATGGAACAAGATAAAGAGTGCAGAAATGTACCCACACATATTTAATCATTCGGTTTGTCATAAAGGGGCCAATCTCATTCAACTGGAAAAATAAAGTCTTTGTAACAAATAATGCTAGAACAACTTTATATCTGTAAATTTGCCTCAAATGTATAATAGTTTGAAATGGAAAACCTCAAACTATAAAACTTGCAGAAGAAAACAATCTCCATGACATTGAAGGAGGGAAAGATTTCTTAAATTGCATGCAGAAAGCACAAACCATTAAAAATTGGTAAATTTGACTTTACAGGAATCAAAAACATTTGCTCTAGGAACGACACTGGTGCACAAAGAAAAAGGAACCAGAGAGAGGGGAGAAAATTTTTTTTGCAACATGTATTACAAAAAAGGGTCTTGTGTTTAGAATGTATAAAGAATTCATACAATTTAATAAGAGGAAAAACAAATTTAAAAATGGGTACTTAACAAAAGAAAGTGATACATATGTCAATAAACATGAAAAATTGCTTAACATCTGTTACTAGGGAAATACAAATGAAAAACATAACTAGATATCAGTATGCACACATTAGAAAGGCTAAAGTTAAAACCAAAGATTGACAATACCAAGTGTTGACAAGGATATGTTACCATGATACTTAGTTACTTAAAATATTTAAATGTCTTCCAAACTCTTTTAGGATAAAATGTATGTGTTAGTATAATTTAACAGTTTATCTTGGTTTGGTACTGGCCACCTGAGATTATTATGCATACACATTTACTTTCAGGTGGTATACTTCCTGTCATCTTCATGCCTGGGCATTCTTCCCTCTGCTAATAATCTCCATTTCTATTTTATCTAGCTAAACATTTCTTGTTATGCTTCAAGGCTTAGTTTAAGTATAGACTTCTCTGAAAATCCTTCTCTGGCTCCTCCATGGAGAGTTTAAAATTCCCATCTCTAGGCTACTCTGGCTCTGTATATAATCTCTGTTCACTTTTTAAAAGTCATTGCATTATCCCATTTTTATTATAATTAAGTTAAATGTTTATATTACCCATTAGAGATTATAAACCCTCTCCAAAATGGAATTCTGTTTAATTCCATGTATATCCCTAGAAATAAGCACAGTGCCTGAAACATAGGCTTTTAAAATTGCTTATAGCATTCTATATATTCAACATTTTAAAGTACTCAATAAACACTGAGTAATGGAGGAGTTAATTCATTGGAGCATTATTGATCAGAATCTAACTTTATTACTCTTGGAGACCTCAGGAGGCAAGAGGAACAAACAGACAAAGAGAAGATTATAAATATTTTTTTTTTAATTCCTGTGATGTCAACTGGTTTTTATATGTATGTGTGTGCCTTTAGAAAGAGCAGGGACTCTCTGTTTTCATTTTTCCTTAGGCTCATGTCAGATATTTATTAATATGGGAGCTTCTGATTCAATATTTCTGTGTTTATATTAGTATAATTCCTCTTCACCCTTACATCAATGTTGTTGATTGGAATTTCAAACTCTTTGAAACTGAGAGCTCAAATCTAGATGTCATTAGTTAGGTGACAAATTTGAGTTGTATTTTATAATAGAGAAGAAATGAGTTGTTTCTATTTATACCTCAGTTTTAAAATGCCTAGTGATTTTAAAAAGCTACAAATGTCATATTTGTTTATGTAGATTTCATCCCAGAGAGCTCTAATGCTCAGAACAAAACTAAATTATAGAAACACAATAAAAAACTTACCTCAATGTTATCCCTCTCACTGAATTTTTCTTAAAACAGTTTATAACATAAATGAGCTGAAACATCACCAAGATGGCAACATAGGAAGATTTTTCTCCTCCCACAGATGCACTGAATATACAGCTACACACATATCAGTTGCTTCTGAGAGAAATCCAGAAACTAACTGAGTGAATCCTATGCACTGGATGGCTGAGAAAATACACTGAAATGAATATAGTTCCCTCCAAAAACCACACCCCTGGCACAATGCCTTACTATCGTGGGGGAATTCCCAACTCCCAACATTTCCCTAAGGAGAAAATGGTTTGGATCACATATGTAGTAGCCCAAATTTTAAGGATGCTATGTGAAGGATGGGTCCCCAAATCACCTATCTCTGAGAACCAACAGGACTTGAATTCATGTGTCCCACAGAACAATAGAAAATAAAGCATCAGCTGTAAAATAAATGCACAAGCAATCCCTGTGTCTATCCTCTTGGACTCAGTACAGAGAAAGCAGGGGAAAAAAAGATTATCTCCCAGTTTGTTTGTTTGTTTGTTTCCTGCAAGGGCTGTGACTGTATACTTTCCCAGCTGCTTTCAGAGGGTCTGTCTTCTTATCAACCTGCATCTGTCTGCTGACCGGGATACTTTCTGGAGGCTGAAAGTGCTGGGTGACACTTCCCTTACTTTCTCCATCCAGTTAGCTCTAACAATAAAACCAAATTGCCAACATCTCTCTGGAATGAGTTTGTCCATACATCTAGTGCCCCAACTTTTGCAGCTGCTACCTAAGGAATGAACCCTCAACTCACTTAGCTCCGACAGCCAACAGGGTTTGGCATTTTGAGTTTCACAGGACCATAAAATCAGTTTAATATGTTTTCAAATAGGTGAGCATGCATTTACTGCAACTATCCTCCCTGGTCTCAGGGCAAAAAAACAGGCAAAATCACACATCTCTCATTTTCTCCTTGGAAGGGATTGTCTGCATCTTCTCCTAGATGCTGCCTGAAGTTCCAGCTTCTAATCAACCTAAATGTGGGTGCTGACTTGGATCCTTCTAGAAGCTTGAAAGAGCTAGTGGACATGTTACTGCTGTCTCCCCATAGCTCATTACAACAGTAAAACCAAGTTTCCAGTTCTCTTCTGAAGAAACTTGTCCACTGATCTAGTACACCAACTGTTATGGCTGGCTGACACCAAAATCACCTAGCTCTGGAAGCTGATGGGGCTTCGCATTCATTAATCCCCTGGGACTACATGAAAACAAGGAAACTGTTCTATTTGGACACATAAGCATTCCTGGTGACTATTTCCTCTGGCTCACCACAGAGTCAGGAGACAAAAACATGCAGTTCCATGTTCTCTGATAGGGGCTAGATTGCATATATGAATTCTGACTTTCCCAGTTGTTTCTTGAAGGTCAGTTTTCTAATTAGCCAGCATCAGGGAGCTAAAGAAGCAGACAATTAGTAGTCCTCTGGGAGCCTGGACAGATGAATGGGAAGTTCTAATATCTTTGGGACACTGATAGGTCTTGACACACCCTCTTTTACTGGGAACACTAAGAACAAATATTGAAGCTTGGGCAATCACAAAGGCTTGAGAGGCAATCAGGAGCTAGGGACAGGCTGATTGATGAGGTTCTTCTCCTACACAAGGCAAATCTGCTGTCAAGACTGGGAGAGAAGTCTCTTTTGTCCAACACTCATAAGCCAATACAGAGAGTCAGGGAAAGAAAAAAAAATTAGGGAACATGTTCCAAAGAAAAGAACACTATAAATCTCCAGAAACTGACCTTAATAAAACAGAAATAAGTGAATTACCCAATAGAGAGTTCAAATTTATAAACATGCTCACTGAGGTCAGTAGAACAATGTATGAACAAAGTGAGAATTTCAACAGAGATAGAAAATATAAAAAATCATGAAACAGAATTATAGAGCTGAAGAATATAGTAACTGAACTGAAAATTTTAATAGAGTGGTGCAAAAACAGACTATATTAAACAGAAGAAAAGATCAGCAAACTCAAAGACAAGGCAGTAGTAGTCACCCAATCAGAGGAGCAAAAAGAAAAAAATATATATGAAAAGAGTGAAAATAGATTAAGGGATTTATGGGACACCATCAAGCTGTCCATTATACATATTCTATGTTCCCCAGGAGAAGAAAGTGAAAGGAGCAGAAGGCTTATTCAAAGTAATGGTTAAATACTTCCCTAAACTGGGGAAAGAAACAGACAATTCAGATTCAGTAAGTCCAAAAAGTACCAAATTAGATGGATCCTAGAAAACATACAACAGGATATATTATAATTAAATTGCCAAAAGTTAAAGACAAAGACTATTAAAAGCAACAAGAGAAAAGAAACTTGCTATAAACAAGGGTACCCCTGTAACACTATCAGCAGATTCTTCAGCAGAAAACTTGCAGGCCCAAAGGGAGTGGCACAATATATTCAAAGTGCTGAAAGAGAAACAGAACAAAAATCCAACCTAGAATACTCTACCTGGTAAAGTTGTCCTTTAAAAATTGAAGGAGAGATAGAGTTTGCCTGACAAAAAAAGCTGGTGTTCATCACCACTAGACCAAACTTACAAGAAATGTTCTAGGGAGTTGTTGAAGTTGAAAGGAAAAGACACTAATTAGTAACATGAAAACATATGTAAGTATAAAACTCACAGGTAAAGCTGACAAAAAATTTAAAACTTGAGGAACATATTCCATTTTCACCTTTAGATACAACTTCTGTACTAAAGATGTAAAAGTTAACCCTTGTTTTATTGAGGTCTGCTTGTATGTCACTGTATCAAAGAGAAATTTGTGACCATTACTCTAAAAAAGCATTCATTTCATGCTCTAACCAATTGTTTTATGTTATTTTCTACCTTATTATATATTACATATTTATTGTATTATTGTTTATTGCTTGCCACTCAACTAAATACATGTTTCATGAAAGTAGGAACATTATTGTTCACTGCAATATTCCTCGTATTATAAAAAATGGCTGATCTTGAAAAAAATGTGCAACAAATTTTCATTGAATAAAAGAATGACCCAAGATATTATGGCCTGAAAGAATTGCTGATGAAGAAATTCAGACTTCCTTGCCTAAGTAGGTAGAGGAAAAATAATTTTTGTCAGGATAAAATTTCCATATTCATTAGATTTATGTAAAATAAAGAAAAATATCTTTAAATTTTACTCTAAGGTTTACACTTAATAAATTTCAATTTCTCCATTTGTAAAAAATGAATACAAATATCTACTAGAGATATTCCAAAGTCCATCTTTAACCCTTGAATTTTGTAAAACTCTTCTCTTTGGTCACAGCTACAGATTTGAACTTTGGAAGAATGATTAGTTGTATTCCCATTTAAGTACACTTCTCATATTCCTGAATTTAGGGTAATCCTTATCAATGAACGTGTGAATATCATTTCAATCACCATTGCAATGTTACTGGTATAGATAATGTGTGACACTTGGATGCATTGTTAATATCTGAATATTTTCTATCAAAAATAAATACATATTTTAGTTCTGACTCCAAGTGGAAAAAGAAACAAAACCAAAAACCTTGTTATGTGTTTCATATGTTGAAATTTATCAATCTAATGTAATTTTACAAGGAAAAATTGTTAAAATAATCATTTTTAACAATTATGAAGAACTTTAATTAACTAAACAGAAAAATAGATTAAAAATTAATAAACATTAAGAACCCACATATCAGATAGCTTTAGAAAAATATTGTATCCTTTAAAGCATACAAATGCTTAGAAAAATTTTGACAGAATTTTAAATTATATCATAATTAAACAATTGTAGAACTACATAGTGTACTACTAATTATAATATCACATAAGGTAAACTTTAAGAATTCTATTTTCTTTTTAGTCATTTAAGTTCATTTAAGCCACTAGAATTTTTTAAAGTAAATTTGTATCTTTATATTCCTCTTATCGCTTGCAGTTAAAAAATGTAACATTAATTTGTTAAAAATGGAAAACTTCACAACTATGTTAAACAATTTCCATGATATATCATCTATGAACCAGTAAGTAAATCCATCTTTGATTAAATACACCCCAATGAAAATGAAAAGTTTCATGGAGAGTTGTAAAGAGAGTTAAAGTACACAGAAAATAAATAGTTCCTACACCAACATAGCTGAAAATATATTTCTATTATGTACATCTATTGTGTACTACTGTAAATAGAAGAGCAAAGTAGCATCTGATAATTCCAAGAAACTACTGATCCTACAATATAGTTTCATATCTTTAATATTTGACCATTAAAATACTTTAATAAATTATAATAATTATTGTCTTAAGAGTTCAGATTTAGTCTTATGTTAAAAAGATGTATCAAGTATCATTTCCAACAACAACACTATGAGACTAGATATGAATTACAGGAAAAAATCTGTAAAGTATACAAACACATGGAGGCTAAACAATACACTACTTAATAATGAAGTGATCACTGAAGAAATCAAAGAGGAAAAAAAAATACCTAGAAACAAATGACAATGGAGACACAATGACCCAAAACCTATAGGATGCAGCAAAAGCAGTTCTAAGAGGGAGGTTTATAGCAATACAATCTTACCTTAAGAAACAGGAAACATATTGAATAAACAACCTAACCTTGCACCTAAAGCAATTAGAAAAAGAAAAACAAAAAAAAAAACCCCAAAGTTAACAGAAGGAAAGAAATCATAAAAATCAGATCAGAAACAAATGAAAAAGAAATGAAGGAAACGATAGCAAAGATCAATAAAACCACAGGATGGTTCTTTGAGAAGATAAACAAAATTGATATAGCATTAGCCAGACTTATCAAGAAAAAAAGGGAGAAGACTCACATCAATAGAATTAGAAATGAAAAAGGAGAAGTAACAACTGACACTGCAGAAATACAAAGGATCATGAGAGATTACTACAAGCAACTCTATGCCAATAAAATGGACAACCTGGAAGAAATGGACAAATTCTTAGAAATGCACAACCTGCCAAGACTGAATCAGGAAGAAGTAGAAAATATGAACAGACCAATCACAAGCACTGAAGTTGAAAGTGTAATTAAAAATCTTCCAACAAACAAAAGCTCAGGACAAGATGGCTTCACAGGCAAATTCTATCAAACATTTAGAGAAGAGCTAACACCTATCCTTCTCAAACTCTTCCAAATTATAGCAGAGGGAGGAACACTCCCAAACTCATACTATGAGGTCACCATCACCCTGATACCAAAACCAGACAAGGATGTCACAAAGAAAGAAAACTATAGGCCAATATCACTGATGAAATTAGATGCAAAAATCCTCAACAAAATACTAGCAAACAGAATCCAACAGCACATTAAAAGGATCATACACCATGATCAAGTGGGGTTTATTCCAGGAATGCAAGGATTCTTCAATATACGGAAATCAATCAATGTGATACACCACATTAACAAAGTGAATGAGAAAAAACGTATGATCATCTCAATAGATGCAGAGAAAGATTTTGACAAAATTCAACACCCATTTATGATAAAAAAAAAACCCTGCAGAAAGTAAGATTTCGACAAAATTCAACATCCATTTATGATAAAAACCCTGCAGAAAGTAGGCATAGAGGGAATTTTCCTCAACATAATAAAGGCCATATATGACAAACCCACAGCCAACATCATCCTCAATGGTGAAAAACTGATAGCATTTCCACTAAGATCAGGAACAAGAAAAGGTTGCCCACTCTCACCACTCTTATTCAACTTAATTTTGGAAGTTTTAGCCAGAGCAATCAGAGAAGAAAAGGAAGTAAAAGGAATCCAAATTGGAAAAGAAGAAGTAAAGCTGTCACTGTTTGCAGATGACATGATACTATACATACAGAATCCTAAAGATGCTACCAGAAAACTACTAGAGCTAATCAATGAATTTGGTAAAGTAGCAGGAAACAAAATTAATGCACAGAAATCTCTGGCATTCCTATACACTAATGATGAAAAATCTGAAAGTGAAATCAAGAAAACACTCCCATTTACCACTGCAACAAAAAGAATAAAATATCTAGGAATAAACCTACCTAAGGAGACAAAAGACCTGTATGCAGAGAATTATAAGACACTGATGAAAGAAATTAAAGATGATACAAATAGATGGAGAGATATACCATGTTCTTTGATTGGAAGAATCAACATTGTGAAAATGACCCTACTACCCAAAGCAATCTACAGATTCAATGCAATCCCTATCAAACTACCACTGGCATTTTTCACAGAACTAGAACAAAAAAATTCACAATTTGTATGGAAACACAAAAGACCCCGAATAGCCAAAGCAATCTTGAGAACGAAAAAAGGAGCTGGAGGAATCAGGCTCCCTGACTTCAGACTATACTACAAAGCTACAGTAATCAAGACAGTATGGTACTGGCACAAAAACAGAAAGATAGATCAATGGAACAGGATAGAAAGCCCAGAGATAAACCCACGCACATATGGACACACCTTATCTTTGATAAAGGAGGTAGGAATGTACAGTGGAGAAAGGACAGCCTCTTCAATAAGTGGTGATGGGAAAACTGGACAGGTATGTGTAAAAGTATGAGATTAGATCACTCCCTAACACCATACACAAAAATAAGCTCAAAATGGATTAAAGACCTAAATATAAGGCCAGAAACTATCAAACTCTTAGAGGAAAACATAGGCAGAACACTCTATGACATAAATCACAGCAAGATCCTTTCTGACCCACCTCCTAGAGTAATGGAAATAAAAACAAAAATAAACAAATGGGACCTAATGAAACTTCAACGCTTTTGTACAGCAAAGGAAACCATAAACAAGACCAAAAGACAACCCTCAGAATGGGAGAAAATATTTGCTAATGAAGCAACTGACAAAGGATTAATCTCCAAAATTTACAAGCAGCTCATGCAGCTCAATAACAAAAAAACAAACAACCCAATCCAAAAATGGGCAGAAGACCAAAATAGACGTCTCTCCAAAGAAGATATACACACTGCCAACAAACACATGAAAGAATGTTCAACATCATTAAACATTAGAGAAATGCAAATCAAAACTACAATGAGATATCATCTCACACCAGTCAGAATGGCCATCATCAAAAAATCTAGAAACAATAAATGCTGGAGAGGGTGTGGAGAAAAGGGAACACTCTTGCACTGCTGGTGGGAATGTGAGTTGGTTCAGCCACTATGGAGAATAGTATGGAGGTTCCTTAAAAAACTACAAATAGAACTACCATATGACCCAGCAATCCCACTACTGGGCATATACCCTGAGAAAACGAAAATTCAAAAAGAGTCATGTACCAAAATGTTCATTGTAGCTCTATTTACAATAGCCTGGAGATGGAAACAACCTAAGTGCCCATCATCGGATGAGTGGATAAAGAAGATGTGGCACATATATACAATGGAATATTACTCAGCCATAAAAAGAAACTAAATTGAGCTATTTGTAATGAGGTGGATAGACCTAGAGTCTGTCATACAGAGTGAAGCAAGTCAGAACGAGAAAGACAAATACCATATGCTAACACATATATATGGAATTTAAGAAAAAAAATGTCATGAAGAACCTAGGGGTAAGACAGGAATAAAGACACAGACCTATTAAAGAATGGACTTGAGGATATGGGGAGGGGGAAGGGTAAGATGTGACAAAGCGAGAGAGAGGCATGGACATATATACACTACCAAACTTAAGGTAGATAGCTAGTGGGAAGCAGACGCACAGCACAGGGAGATCAGCTCAGTGCTTTGTGACCACCTGGTGAGGTGGGATAGGGAGGGTGGGACGGAGGGATACGCAAGAGGGAAGAGATATGGGAATATACATATATGTATAACTGATTCACTTTGTTATAAAGCAGAAACTAACACACCATTGTAAAGCAATTATACTCCAATAAAGGTGTAAAAAAAAAGAAAGAAAAAGATGTATTCCATAACTAGGAACTAGTCTCTGCTTCCAGTAAGTATTATTGATTTTCATGCCCAGGTAGTTAGTATTTGCCTAAAACTACTACTTGACAAGTTTTGAAGATTACATGATTAATCAATATATAGTACATGGCTACAGCAAGTACACAGTTAAGGTTACTATGTTTGATATTCCAACTTGTGAAACGTGGAAGTGATTAAGATTCACATAAAGTGTTTTCTTTCTCCTTTATTTTGTCCTAAAGTAACAGTAAGTAATCTGTTTCCTAATTCTCGCTACTTATATTTGCATATTTAATGACCTACCATGTTTCCAAAAAGAATAATTGAAAAGATACATTCTTGGCAAAGAACTTCAATGCAAAGAACCATTAAAATTCTTTCCAAAACAAATTGTTTCCAGAAAAATGAACTGTGACTCTTTGGTTTAAATTGAAATATGGAAAGTACAATATTGCAAATATATACCTTTTATGAAAGTAAATTTCATTTATAAACTAAAGGATTTAAAATTATATTAGTTTTATTAATTTTTGTTGGAGTAGACTACATAAGTGATATGCAAGCATTTGCCATTTTTAGCAAAAAAAGGATTATTTAAGAATATTGAGTACTACTAACAATGTAGGAAATAAATGTTTACAGAAAATTTATATTTTGGTTAGTTTTGTGCTTAAAATCACGGGAAAATGACATGACACATTTTTGAATTTTCTAGAATTCAAAATTCTAGAATATTTTTTCAATGTTTCTTTTTTATACTTACAATTAATTTAAAATATTATCAGTATATGAAAAATAAATAATGACAACTGTATGTTAATCCTTGTAATTTCTTCATAGGACAGAGCTAAGAATGTACTCAAAATGTTAAAGTGTTTCAAAATGAACAAAGTTCTTCATATGGTGTCCAAATGAATGAAAGAATGTGCTTACTGGACATTTTCAATTTTTTAAATAAATTTTCAATGTTTTCATAAAAAGAAAGCTCTTTAGTTAACTTTTTCATCCAATATAACATCCTATTAATATAACATTTTAGAATGTCAAAGATCACCTGTACACATTATATTTTAAGTAAATAATTTGCAATTATCAGGTATGCCATCTAGAAAAGGAAATGTGCAGAACTTTAGGATTATTATTATGGGTTTTTCCCAAAAAGTTCTCTTTATGATCAGTGGCTCCTTGACATGCCTTAAAACATTCTGTGCTCTTTTGTGTCACTACTTAAAGAAAAGAAGAAACAAAGATCTGGACAAGATTTTTCTTTATCATTTACATTTGAAACAAATAAAAATATGTGATACAGTAAAATGCATTTTCTCTCAGTGGGAAGGTAGTCATCTCCTGCTCTTGAGTCCTTCAAAGAATAATAAAGGTGGCTGGAGATATATCTTAAATGTATTCTCTCCTTCTTAAAACTTATGTTAACTGACAATCAGAACAAACAAAACAAAACAAACAAATAAAACCAACCAACATAAGTAGGTAAAACAATTGCCTTGTCTTTTCAAATTTTAATTTGGTAAATTTGATTTAGTAAACATAATCTACCAACTGATAAATAGAACTTCAGTGTCAAGATTAGTGAGATATTTCAAATTATATGATTCAAATAATGTTTTTCTATATGATAGAACAAAATCCTGAGTTTATTAATTCAATCTATTACTCTGAAATGAACAGATATGTCAAGTCAATTTTTAAAAATTGGAATAGGGAGGAAAAATAAACAGTTGAAGAATGTTTTTCTCTTCAATCTGGAATATATTACAATAATCCAACTTTTGCAACTTCAGAATATGAAAGAAGAAAGAAAAAGTGAAAGTGAGTAATGAGGAAAGAAATACTGGTGAAAATGACTACAACAAAGGAATCCTGTTTGGATTGAGCTCGTTTTTTTCAGCAAAATTTTCAATCATGATTCTTTCAGGAGGTATATATTTAACATATGCAGTACCTGCTCTGTGCTGGGCACAGTGCTAATCACTGAGGTACAGTGACGAACAAACCAGGCATGTTTCTTGCCCTTATGCAGCTTACATCAATCAAAGAACACTTATAAGAAAGGAGCTGAATGAGTCATTTTGTTTTATACAGCACCCTATTTACCTAGCACCCTAGTGCTCAGTAAATATTTTATAATAATGAGAGTTATGAGGTTTATATCAGTTTCAAATAACACCCAGAAGGAGTCAAGTTTTGCATGGTATATTTTGGCAAATTATGATCTTCTAATCATAAAGCGTATAGGTAAGGACCCAATCCAGAAACTGCTTTTGATGGTACTACTGTAATCTCACAATGAATTGGTACATTAAATCACAAATTCTGTGAACATACTCTGTCATTTTTCCAAATAGTTTATTCTGATGCAGCCTTCCCATGATTTTCATTCTGTATTATGAATGTAATTTGCTGGTTAATTCTGTTAGGAAAAGAAGGACTTTTGAACTTGCCATGCCTTAGTCCATGTCACACTTCCAGGCTTTTCACATTAAGAACAACAAATGTAGTGTATTTCCTTGGAAGGTCTAATAACTTCATTATAAAAAATGCCTAAAATGTCAGTTTAAAGAATTATATCACTCAATAAATACTTTTTATTTTGTTTGAAATATTAAGAAAATTTAAAAAGGACTGGTGAGAAGTTAGTTCTACATTTTTACAAATAATTGTATAAGGACTCTTAGAAAGGAGCAGACATGAAAGTAAAAGAATAAGATAAATTTAGTTAGTGTAAAAATGTGGTAATAATGTGGAACTCAGGTCAATTCTGTAATTTTTATACAGTCCCTCATACCTAAATAAGGTATGTATATTCTGAATTATAATACTTAAAGAAAGACAAAAAGAAAAGAACTCTAATTTAGAATTGGAGAAATTGCATACATATTAATAATCTTAAATTAAGATTGATGCTGTCCTAATAGACCTCATAAATATAAAGTATAAATTTTTGACTGCCAAACTAGTTGATTAAATATTTCTGATGTATTTATGTTAAACTAATGCATATAGGATGAAGAGTTTTCTGGCTAGATTACATTACCATTATATGAATTACCATTAGTTGTCTGCATTCTCTTCTGATTGTCTACATTAGTCCATTAAAATTTCTTTGATTGGGCTTCCCTGGTGGCACAGTTGTTGAGAATCTGCCTGCTAATGCAGGGGACACGGGTTTGAGCCCTTGTCCGTGATGATCCCACATGCGGTGGAGCAACTAGGTCCGTGCACCACATCTACTGAGCTTGTGCTCTAGAGCCTGTGAGCCACAATTACTGAAGCCTGTGCACCTAGAGTCTGTTCTCCGCAACAAGAGAAGCCACTACAATGAGAAGCCCAGGCACCGCAACAAAGAGTAGCCCCCTCTTGCTGCAACTAGAGGAAGCCCGCATGCAGCAAAGAAGACTCAACGCAGCCAAAAATAAAATAAGATTAAAAAAATTTCTTTGATCACAATTGTACAATTGATGGTATAGAGACAATTTGTTTATCTCTGACCTTCTCCAGCCCCAAATAACAATGATATAATTATGGTTTGTGATCAACTCATAGGGGTTTAATTATAGGATAATACAGTACTCTGCTTTCATGAAGGATTATTTTCTTTATTATATATCTTTTGGAAAAAATGTTTTCTTAAAATATAGAACTATGTATGACAAAGACAAAACAATTTAATAAAATCATATGATCCACATATATTCTTGGATATGCTTGCATAAAATAGTTATGACATAGAGATATTGAGGTGTATAAATCTTACCATTAGACTGTTTTTATTATTTTAGCAGATTTTCCATCATTGAAACATGGTTTTATTTAGCTTAAGAGTGTCAATAATTTTAAATTTACTGTATCATTTTAAAATTTGAATGTTTTAATTACTACTGTTGGAGCACATTATGCATTCTTTTATTTAATGAGAAAAATACCAAATAGAATACTTTGAGAATTTAGTTTCCATCTTGGATAAATCATCTTGTTAATATTTTTATAGCTATTGCTAAAGGATAGATAATTAGCTCTGCCATGGCCCAAAACAGGAATAAAATTAAAAAACAGGAACTTTACAAAAATGTGGCATACAAAGTTAAATTCAAGACATAAATGTACTCATGATGGAGAAATTGAACAAAATTGGATGCAGGCAACTAGCTGAGTTCATTAATCAGCAAACTGAATTTATTTTATTTAGGATGAAGAGAAAATGAATTGTAGAATGGGATGAAATAAATGAAAATGCAGGCTCATTGACAGATAATTATGCTGTTAGGTTATTACCATATTTTTTGACATTTTCATTATAACTGCTACAAAAATAAAAATAAGTATAAAGTTAAGTTTCTTGTATTTTGACATTATATGAGTGGGAATCTCATGATATGAAATTAACTTTTCAGTTACATGTCAGAAACATATGTCTTAAGGAAATAATCAAGATAATAATATGCCATTTAAAAGAAATGAAAACAGTTCCCAGAGTATGACCACAAATAATTTTTAAAACTAAGAAATTACCCATACATTAAAACTTTACTAAATACAAAAGTGCTATGTTTCAGAAAGATAATTTTCTATCATTAATCAGTTCTGAAAGCATAATCTTATGAAAATTCTAAAGCTAACTCTGTATAATTTAAGATAATAATTCAGTTTTCTAGAGTGTGAAATCCATTTACACCTAAGCAGAAAACTAGTTTTATTGTCGACTAAAACTTAATTTACACACTATTTTGCATTTTACTTTATATATTATTTGCTATGGACAAACAGTTCTACTGTGGTCATATTTTATTATTTATTAAGAAACGATTTTTGCTGTTTAAGGATACAAACAATAAAGTTAAGTACTTTAAAATATTTTATGTTATTTCAGCTGTATTATTATGATAATATGCTGAGAAGATAATTATTTTATTGTTACATTAAAATTATACAATAATATTATCCCTTTTTTATTAGAGCATGCTTAGTCTCTGTATAAAATAAATTTTATTTCATATCCTAACATAATTAGGTAAAATAGAATATAGCTTTCAAAAGGTAAAGTTTGCTGAATACAAGTTCTGAAAATTCTAGATTTTTTACAGTTACCAAAAATGAGTGTCATATTTTTATTTCACCATACCTAATCAGCAGAAAATTAAAGACAATTTTTGGCAAAACAGGGATTTCTCTCTACTAAAGAGACATAAAATATGCTTCTCTTAAAAGTTAAATTAAGTATCAAGTTTTTAAATACCCAATACTCAAACACTCTGCCAACTAAAAATTGTCACTTGCCATCTGCCTCTACATAGACTGTCACAAATCACTGCAGCCACTGACCTTCAACACACCCTGGAAGGATTTCAGGGTGGAGATCAGGAATGAGGCACTCTGTGCTCTGGGAAAAAACTGGCAGAACAGACATTTTTGAGAGCTAGATATTTTCAGAAGATTTTAAGAGCCCAATTCTTGCATCTCCTCATATCTAGACAGCACTAAAATCATTAATGGTGACATCTGTTCCTTATGACTAGCAGCAAGCCTCTGCCAAAATGTGTACCTGACTGCATGTACCCCCTTCACTAAAATCATATATAACAATGACTTTGCCTCTATCTCTTTGGAGTGGTTTCTCAAAGCTATTTGATATGTTGTCTCCTGGGCTATAGTACTCATTTTGACCCAAATAATTCTTAATTCACAGCTCTCACATTGTGCAGTTTTTTTCAGTCAACATTCATGGTGACCAAAGAAATAGATCCAGAGCAGACTTCTCTCATTTGCCTGAATTCTACAAGGAACCAGACTTGGTACCAGCAGAGGCCTCTTGTGTCCATCCACCTCCTCTGAGAGTCCAGACGAATTTGGGTGAGTCTCTCCTGATTCTCAAATCTCCCATATTGATTGATGATCCTGAGTTTTATTTGATGGTGTGTAACAGGTACCTGGCCCCCCCAGTTTCAAAATACTGAGGGTGGGCAGCTGTTTGAAAGATACCAGGAAAACACCCACCCAGGTGAAAGATACTGGCATTTGCTCATTTGTAAAAGGCTGAGTGGTCCAGGCTGAATGGTTAGGTAAGAGGCTGATCTTATGTTTTTTCTCAATTTGGCTGCCTTAATAGAATTTTTCAGGATAAAAGTGAAGATATTACATGAGAGCATTTTCTCCAAAGAAAAGAACAAATCTCCTCCCAGTCAGTTATGGCTCTCTTAGGCAATTGAGAAATTTATGGGAGTGGTGGAGGCAGTGTCTTCATACAATGCAGTTATCCCATAGGGAAAACTACTCATTACTTAAAAGATTTGCTCCTCCGGGGATCACACATAAGAATTGATCATTCAGTGATCTGAGCACCCACTGTGGTCTTACATGACCAAAGGCAGAAACCGAGCCATGTAAAAGGGCTGAAATGACTATAGAGTGATGCCTAGAGGAATTTAAGCTCACAAGCAGCACACTGGCCCACGACACAGTTTCGTTAGTAAATTTTATCCCTGAAAAATTCAACTTTAAAATGGGAAATAGAGCCTCTCAAACATGGAAATGAAGGGTGTCAGAAAGCCAGCCTCTGACTAACACCTCAGCCAGGTTTATGTATGTACAAAACTTATATAAGCAAGTACCTAATTAATTGGAACTGAAAGGAAATATTTGCCCTAGAAATGGCCAAAATGAGCTCTTTTATTGCAAATTCGGTTGTTAGAGAAAGCTAGCTTGAGAGAAAAACAAATATTTAGTATTAAATTAATATCTGGTATTAAAGTTAGTTTAACTTTGTTGATCTAATTAATACAGACATGTCTTTAGAGTCATCAACATTTTATTGTACTTAAGTTTAACATGTTAAATAAAATCTTGTTATATCTGTTGCAAATTTGTCAACAAGAAAAATAACTTGGTATGATGAAATTTTTATAAGTGAATTATACATAAGTGAGATAAGAGCTTTTGGGTAAACTTTTTAGGAATGATTCTATTTTAGAAACATCTACTTAAGAATAATCTCTCCAGAGGTTTGACAACTTGAAATTTAGAGTTGTACTAAATTAAGTGATGGAAGTTTATTGAATAGCTAGGACATTCCCAAATAAAATAAGTTACTGAGACATCAACTAATAAACAGAGAAACTAAAGGTATTTAGAACTATTAATGAATATGTTTGGTGCCACCCTGAGATGTTCTATATACGAAAGCAAATATTTTTAGAAATTAACACTGGTATTTATGTTCACCAATCTAATAAGGTTAATGTAAATGTTCATAATTGCTTACTTCTTAGTTTTCACTAGAAATTAAGGTTTTAAGAGTTGAGGATTCTAATTTAAACATGTAATTAAAGCTAATAGAAATAATAAAGGAAACATTTCAGTATACAGTAGGAAAGTAAGATGTATTTTTCTTTTTTCAGTAAAGAAGTTATGAGGAATGGAATTGTTCTTTATTAAGGGGAAAAAAGTATATTTGTTTTAGAGCTGGTTGTTTCTGGATGGAAAAAAAATAAGGGACAAACTATCATGGATATAGAAATGATGGAACTTTTTGGGAATTGGACCCTGAGAAGAAACTTTTGTGTGTGGTCAGGATTGACTAAGTGTAGAATAAATTTAACTGAGTAAATGAATTTTAAAAGTAAGCTGGTGCAAACCTTGATTTGGCCTTTCTCTCTGTTAAGAGGACAAGTTTTCTTAAAATGTTGAGCTGCATTTGATAACATTTCCTTTACTTTTAAGAGAGAAATTCTGTATTTGCCTTTGAAATACTTTATCGTCACTTTGGCTAAGTGAATAACTATTGTTTCACAGTAACCTATGATCCTATCTGACTAAGTGTTTTAAAGCAGTTTTGATATTTGGACAAAACTTCCCAAATCAAATTCTAATGAAATTCCTTTGACCTCTAACTAACTTTGGGATGCTTCAAAGGGCCCCTGAAACATCCCAAGGAGAGCTATTAAACTAATTATAGTCATTTGGTATGTTAAATTACATGCGAAGTATTGTCAAATGAGTAATAAATCTTCTTGGGTTATATTGTACAGTAAATATTATTAATATAGATATTCTAGAAATTATGTGGAGTTCTTAAAATTCTGATATGTTCTGGTAAAATGTTATCAGTCATAATTCTAGTTATTATCTTAAAGTGTTGTATGCCAGAGCAACCAAGTTTCTTTGTCAATTGTATTGTAATCAGCTTTTTTTTTAACTGTGTCTTTTTTCAAAAAAAAGTTTATTTATTTAGTTAGTTTTGGCTGCATTGGGTATTTGTTGCTGTGTGGGCTTTCTCTAGTTGTGGCTAGTGAGGGCTACTCTTCCTTGTGGTGCACAGGCTTCTCATTGAGGTGCCTTCTCTTGTGGAGCACGGGCTCTAAGCACACAGGCTTCAGTAGTTGTGGCATGTGGGCTCACTAGTTGTGGCTCATGGGATCTAGAGTGCAGGCTCAGTAGTTGTGGTGCACTGGCTTAGTTGCTCTGCAGCATGTGGGATCTTCCCAGACCAGGGCTCAAACCCGTGTCTCCTACATTGGCAAGTGGATTCTTAACCACTCCTCCACCAGGAAAGCCCTTAACTGTGCCTTCTTCAGTCTTTTTCTTATTCATAGACACTTATAGTTTTAGTGTGAATACGTTTCAAAAATGCTACCTCTTCAAGATTTATAGAAAGAACTTTCAGATCATAATGCTGAACTGGGTAAGAAATTAAAGAATTCTAATTGGAAACCTGATTGCTTCATAAAACTGTTAACAAAAAAGGATTAGTTACATAGGACTGAGTGAATTGGTGAATATGGTTATAATTTTTATGGTTTCTATCTGAAATATTACTGGCTTTTAATGTGTTTTCCAGGTATAAAGAAACCCTTCTCCTCAAGCTAATTATGACTTACAGTAATTTGTTAAATTATACCTTTGTAAGCAGAATTGAAACATTTATCTTTTCTCTCTATTTGAGTCCTCCAGAGATTGGAAACTCTTAGATTACAATCAGCTTTATGAGATAAATTAGGAAGGCCACCTCCTAACAGGTACAAGAATCTCAAGGTATTTTGGGAACCCTGAAAAGGGAGGAATTCACCTAAATCTGTAAGGGAAAATCTGTGAAAAGCCCTTACCATGACCTTCCTAGCTCTGAGAAGATTTTTTAAAAGTTCAGTCTGAGACTCCTTATAAAAATTTCAGCACAGCCAATTTAAAAAACAACTATATGATCAATTACACTTATATAAATCATCAGGCCAAGTTTATTGAGACCAGATTTATTTTCCAAACAAATTAGTGTTAATTTGGCTATATTTGGTACAAGTCAGGGTAATTTTAGAGAGAAAAAGATTGTTTCAGTGAATATTAAATTCCAGTTTTGATAATGAAGGTCTGTATTAACTGAGACTCACTTTCCAGATAGCTCCTTACTGTTATGTTATATCAATGTAAAGTTTAATTGAATTATTAAAAAGGTACTCTAAGTTTGTTTCTGAAGTTTATCTCAGTAACCTGTCTTTGGATGAAGATCAGATGCCCCACAATTTGTAACCAGGGGATTATGCATACTGGAAGAGACATAATTTAAAGGACTATCATCTCCAACCTAGATAGAAGGACCCTTAGCAGGTACTCTTAAATAGCTCAAGCTCAGAGAAAGTGAAGGGAATTGACCCTTAGATTAATTTCCACTTACAAAGGACTGGCTGGGCTGGCCTGTAGAGAGGATGGCTGACCCCAAAATCACCTTAAAACAATGCTCAAACAGAGGAGAAACCACTCTGACACCAGGATTAGAAGATGACATCAGAAGTATACAGCTGACCCAAGATGCTAGACCAAATCTGTACAATCATTTATAATGTTTTTTTGACTTCTTGGACTTTTACATACGAATCAAATGTTTTCTGTCATGGACATGATCCTATGCTAGTTTTAAAAATCAATCCAATTGTTGGGTTTTTGACCCAGTGCCTGTGTCTAGTACTTCTGAGTTACTTTGGGGGAATTTCTTCATTCCAAGGCTTTAATTGGTTGGCTCTTAGGAAATTTGGTCTAGGGGAAAGAAATTATAGTCCTGTTCAGGCCAATATTGATATTACTCAGTGGGATCCCCTCACCAGCCCAATTAATAATACCTGCTCTATAAGTGGTGCTGGGAAAACTGGACAGCTACATGTAGAAGAATGAAATTAGAACACTCCCTAACACCATACACAAAAATAAACTCAAAATGGATTAGAGACCTAAATGTAAGATTGGACACTATAAAACTATTAGAGGAAAACATAGAAAGAACACTCTTTGATATAAATCACAGCAAAATCTTTTTTGATCCACCTCCTATAGTAATGGAAATAAAACACAAATAAACAAATGGGACCTAATGAAACTTAAAAGCTTTTGCACTGAAAAGGAAACCATAAACAAGAAACAAAGACAACCCCCAGAATGGGAGAAAATATTTGCAAATGAATCAACAGACAAAGGGTTAATCTCCAAAATATATAAACAGCTCATGCAGCTCAATATTAACAAAACAAACAACCTAATCCAAAAATGGGCAGAAGACCTAAATAGACACTTCTCCAAAGAAGACATACAGATGGCCAAGAAGCACATGAAAAGCTGTTCAACATCACTAATTATTAGAGAAATGCAAATCAAAACTACAATGAGGTATCACCTCACACCAGTTAGAATGGGCATCATCAGAAAATCTACAAACAATAAATGCTGGAGAGGGTGTGGAGAAAAGGGAACGCTCCTGCACTGTTGGTGGGAATGTAAATCGATACAGCCACTATGGAGAACAGTACGGAGGTTCCTTAAAAAACTAAAAATAGAATTACCATATGATCCAGCAATCCCACCACTGGGTATATACCCAGAGAAAACCATAATTCAAAAAGACACATGCACCCCAATGTTCATTACAGCATTCTACAATATCCAGGTCATGGAAGCAACCTAAATGCCCATCAACAGACGAATGGATAAAGAAGATGTGGTACATATATACAATGGAATATTACTCAGCCATAAAAAGGAATGATATTGGGTCATTTTTTGAGACGTGGATGGATATAGAGACTGTCATACAGAGTGCAGTAAGTCAGAAAGAGAAAAACAAAAATCGTATATTAACGTATATATGTGGAACCTAGAAAAATGGTACAGATGAACCGGTTTGCAGGGCAGAAATTGAGACACAGATGTAGAGAACAAATGTATGGACACCAAAGGGGGAAAGCCGCGATGGGGATGGGGGGGTTGGTGTGATGATTTGGGCCATTGGGATTGACATGTATACACTGATGTATATAAAATTGATGACTAATAAGTATCTGCTGTATAAATAAATAAATAAAATAAAATTCAAAAAGAAAATAATACCTGCTCTGACCCTGGCCATAAATATGAATTTTCTACTAAAGTTACTCAAGCTTAACAAGAGCAACATGCAAAACTTCAGCCAAGGAATAAAACTCCCACAATATGGGATATATTTATGTAGTTAACACCAGGCTATGGTCATTTAAGTTTTAAGGCCCCTCCTTATGTTGGGAACAATTAAATTATACTAAGGATAATCAGCCTAGTAACACTAGGAAATTGGGCTGGGAGCCTTATGGACAGTGCCAATATATAATTTCCCTGAAAGATAAGGATTGGCACAGAACAGAGTAAATCAGATGACTGGAGATATACTGGACCACACCTAATTAAACTTCTTGGTTTAATTCTTACTTATGACTTTACTAATACTGCTAGCTGTTATTTGTATTTTGCCTGTTTTATAAGATTGTTCTTTTTTGCATTACGAAATGTGTGACTGAGCTTCCAACAAAAATATATAGTTCTATGTGAGATCAATGATTGTAATAGCGTAACTCTAGATATGGGAAATGCAGCCAGAGGGAATACTTTTCTGGACCATAAGAGACTAGTAAGACAGGTGGTCCAGAGATTTTTGGCTACTGTTAATAAGGCCTAGTTCAATAATAACACATTGAGTGGCCTATCAACAAAATCTTCTCCAGACCTGGGAATGCGCATTCCTAGCACTGTGGGACCAAATGGTTAAGAAATGCCTCCCAAACCACAGTCAAATTTATGACCATGAGGGGACCTTGCCAACTAAAAATTGGCACTAACTGGACATCTACCTCTATGTGGATTAAGTCACAAATCGTTGCCACTGCTGACCTTAAACACACCCTGAAAGGAGTTCATGTGGAGAGCAAGAATGAGGCACTCTGTGCTCTGGGAAAAACTGACAGAACAGGCTTTTTGATAGCTAGATATTTTCAGGAGAAAATTTTATGAGCCAAATTCTTGCATCTCCTCATATCTAGACAGCACTAAAATCATGAATGGTGGCATCTGTTCCTCATGACTAGCAACAAGCCTCTGTCAAAATGTGTGCTTGACTGCAGGTACCCCCCTCACTAAAATCATATATAACACTGACCTTCCTCACCTACCTTTTTGGAGCAATTTCTCAGAGCTATCTGAAATGCTGTCTCCTGAGCTATAGTTCTTATATCGACCCCAATAAAACTTAACTTTCACATTGTGCTTTTTTTTTTTTATCGTTGACTCAAATGTTTTTGAAAAGTGAAGCCATTGATAAATAACTATAATTGTTAGGTTTTACCTTCATTCTCCTATTAAAACAGACAGTATCTGTTTTGATGAGGATTGTTGAATGACGTAATTGTTAATCCAAGTATGGAGAAGGAATGCGAGTATTCATTTTCTTTTTAGGAAATAAAAACAACAAAATTCTGAGAATAGAAAATTTTTATTGATTACATGATATTTTTCAAATTATCTGGCCAACTACTAAATTTTAAAATTATTTTTGTGACAAAATTGCATAATTTTTGTGTTTCTATATGATAACTGAGTTCAAATAAATTAAAATTTGTACATTTATAAGAGATTCACACATACTTTCCCAGAAAATATAGTTCTGTTTTTATGTTAAATTGTTTAATGACTACACTCTTTTCCTTTCCTCTTTAAGAATTTCTCCTTATTTCACATAGCAAATCAAATTCTCAGATTAGTTGGTTGTGTGTTACATTTTATCTTTAATCTATACCAGATAAAAATATAGTGGAAATAATGTATCTGCCTCTACTGTAAATGCTGACAACAATTGAATCTTTTTTTTTTTAAACATCTTTATTGGGGTATAATTGCTTTACAATGGTGTGTTAGTTTCTGCTTTATAACAAAGTGAATCAGTTATACATATGCATATGTTCCCATATCTCTTCCCTCTTGCGTATCCCTCCCTCCCACCCTCCCTATCCCACCCCTCCAGGCGGTCACAAAGCACCAAGCTGATATCCCTGTGCTATGCGGCTACTTCCCACTAGCTATCTACCTTAAGTTTGGTAGTGTATATATGTCCATGCCTCTCTCTCGCTTTGTCACAGCTCACCCTTCCCCCTCCCCATATCCTCAAGTCCATTCTCCAGTAGGTTTGTGTCTTTATTCCTGTCTTACCCCTAGGTTCTTCATGACATTTTTTTTTCTTAAATCCCATATATATGTGTTAGCATATGGTATTTGTCTTTATCTTTCTGACTTACTTCACTCTGTATGACAGACTCTAGGTCTTGATGACTGAAGACAAGAGAACTTAAGTATATTTTTGAAGCCAACGGACAACAATTCTAGAGCAGGAGGATATAGTTTTGCCCCAGACACTGAAATTTAGATGCAAAAATAAAATATATAATTATTTTGAAGTTTTTTAACCTAATTAGCAAAAATAGTGAGCAAAAATAGGACCTAAAGAGATAGAAAGTATTGTTAATAATTTGGCCTACTCTTGACCTATATTACCAGTTGCAGGTGGTTAATTTGTGTGTAGTTTCACCAGTTTGTCCTTGGGCAGAATTTAATAATTTTAAAAAACAATTTTCTATTTTGGCACATAAAGTTGAGTAGAAAATCTGCAGCCATCAGTTAAATTTGCTTAAAAATCTAATGTAAGACTTCCAGCTTCCAGTTCTACATGTAAGGAACTTGGAAGTTGCCACTCTGTCTTAACAATGCTATGGTAGAAAAAACTGAAATAACAATTGACAAGTTGCTGGAGGCTCATTGTGTATAGCTCTGAGAATTGAAAGCTCCAAGTGTCCCACTCATAGTGGGGGTCCCCCACATAATTGTGAGATTTACTTCTAGGAACTGGATTAGTTTAAATATCAGAGAAAAAAATCCCTTTGTTCTTCTGGTAAGGGGATAGGAAAATAAGCCATTTTGAAATATGTCAGAGCACTCTTTCATCTTAACAAGGTCTGCTCCCAGGGGAAACCAGTTAACCAGAGCCTAATCTGATGGGATATTATCAGAGTCTAACTGTCCTGGGGAAAAGAAAATGTCCATCTCTTGCTCTCCTTAGCCATTTTATCCTACCTTAAGTGGGGAGAAAAAAAATGAAGAAATACCTGTGAAGTTCAAAATCCAGAAGTATAGCCTAATTAAAGACTGAGATCTATTCATAAGAATATAGAATGCTTATCCTCCTCTGATACATTTCACAACCACATTAATAAAAGTTTATTTACAGCAGTTCCTTTTACTTGATATATGCCAGGCTATCAAAAAAAAATGATAAGGAATACCAAAAGGCAAAATACACACCAACACAAGTACTGAAGAAATAGAACCAAGTGGGAGGACACACACACCCAATTACAAGACTTACCATAAGGCTACCAAACTCAAGACAGTATGGTATTGGTAAAAGAACAGACAAATATATATGGAACAAAATAATAGAGCCCAGAAATAAACCCATACATACATAGTCAAAATGTATAGATTTTTCACAGAAGAGCAAAATAAATTTAATTGTAAAAGGATAGTCTCTCCACAAGTGGTGTTGGACAAATGGATGTTCATATCCTTTTAAAATGTACCTAGTAGAAATTATACCCTACATAAATAATTAACTCAGAATGGATCATAGACCTATATGTTGAAACCAAAACTAAAATTTCTATAATAAAATATATGAGAAAATCTAGATGGCCTCGATTTTGTCATTGGATTTTTAGATGCTGCACCACAAATAAAACCCATGAAGAAAAAATAATAATGTTTATATTAAAATTTAAAACTTCTGCTCTGAAAGAGAGAGTGTAAGAGAATAAAAAGACAAGTCAGTGACTGAGAAAAAATACTTGCAAAACACACCTCGGATATGTATCCAAGATATACAAAAAACACTTAAAAGTTAACAATAAGAAAACAAGCTAATTTTTAAAAATGGGCAAAAGATCTGAAGAGAAACCTCATCTAAGAAGATATACAAATGGGAAATAAGCATATAAAAATATGCTCAACATTTTATATCACTACAGATTTTCAAATTTAAACAAAGAAGAGATATGACTATACACTCTTAGAATGGCTATAATCAAACAAAACTGACAATAACAAATGCAGGCAAGAAAGTGGAGCAAAAAACCCCCTTTTTTAATTGCTGGTGGAAAAACACAATTGTATAGCTACTTTGAAAGACAGTGTGGCAGTTTCATAGTTTTACCATATAATTCATCAATTGTACACTTAGGTAGTTACATAACTGATTGGAAAACCTAACTGATTTGGAAACTTATATCCACACAAAAACTACATATAAATGTTGTGTTTATAATAACTGAAACTAGAAGCAACCAGGGTGTACTTCAATATGTGGGTAGATAAACTGTAATATATCCATACGATGTAATATTTTTCAACAATAGAAAGGAAGTGGACTGAGAAGCAGGAAGAACTACAGTCCTGCAGCCTGTGCAACAAAAACCACATTCACAGAAATATGGACAAGATGAAAAGGCACAGGGCTATGTACCAGATGAAGGAACAAGATAAAAACTCCAGAAAAAACAACTAAATTAAGTGCAGATAGGCAAACTTCCAGAAAAAGCATTCAGAGTAATGATAGTGAAGATGATCCAGGACCTCAGAAAAAAAATGGAGACAAAGATCGAAAAGATGCAAGAAATATTTAACAAAGACCTAGAAGAATTAAAGAACAAACAAACAGAGATGAACAATACAATAACTGAAATGAAAACTACACTAGAAGTAATCAATAGCAGAATAACTGAGGCAGAAGAATGGATAAGTGACCTGGAAGACAGAATGGTGGAATTCACTGCTGTGGAACAGAATAAAGAAAAAAGAATGAAAAGAAATGAAGACAGCATAAAAGACCTCTGGGACAACATTAAATGCAACAACATTCACACTATAAGGGTCCCAGAAGGAGAAGAGAGAGAGAAAGGACCAGAGAAAATATTTGAAGAGATTATAGTCAAAAACTTCCCTAACATGGGAAAGGAAAGAGCCACCCAACTCCAGGAAGCACAGTGAACACATACAGGATAAAACCAAGGAGAAACACGCTGAGACACATAGTAATCAAATTGGCAAAAATTAAAGACAAAGAAAAATCAAAAGTAGCAAGGGAAAAATGACCTTAAGGTTTTAACAATAAGGTTAACAGCTGATTTCTCAGCAGAAACTCTACAAGCCAGAAGGGAGTGGCATGATATACTTAAAGTGATGAAGGGAAGAACCTAAAACAAAGATTACTCCACTGAGCAAGGATCTCATTCAGATTCGTTGGAGAAATCAAAAGATTTATGGACAAGCAAAAGCTAAGAGAATTCAGCACCACCAAATCACCTCCACAACAAATGCTAAAGGAACTTCTTTAAGTGTGAAACACAAGAGAAGAAAAGGACCTACAAAAACAAACCGAAAAAAATTAAGAAGGAAGAGCAGGAAGATGGCGGAAGAGTAAGACGCGGAGATCACCTTCCTCCCCACAGATACACCAGAAATACATCTACACGTGGAACAACTCCTACAGAACACCTACGGAAGGCTGGCAGAAGACCTCAGACCTCCCAAAAGTCAAGAAACTCCCCACGTACCTGGGTAGGGCAAAAGAAAAAAGAATAAACAGAGACAAAAGGATAGGGACGGCACCTGCACCAGTGGGAGGGAGCTGTGAAGGAGGAAAAGTTTCCACACACTAGGAAGCCCCTTCGCGGGCGGAGACTGCGGGAGGCGGAGGGGGGAGCTTCGAAGCCGCGGAGGAGTGCACAGCAACGGGTGCGAAGGGCAAAGCGGGGAGATTCCGGCACAGAGGATCGGTGCCGACCGGCACTCACCAGCCCGAGAGGCTTGTCTGCTCACCCGCCGGGGCGGGCGGGGCTGTGAGCTGAGGCTCTGAGGCTCGGGGTTTCGGTTTCGGATGGAGCGCAGGGAGAGGACTGGGGTTGGCGGCTTGAACATAGCCTGAAGGGGTTAGTGCACCACAGCTAGCCGGGAGGGAGTCCGGGGAAAAGTCTGCACCTGCCGAAGAGGCAAGAGACTTTTTCTTCCCTCTTTGTTTCCTGGTGCGTGAGGAGAGGGGTTTAAGAACGCTGCTTAAAGGAACTCCAGAGACGGGCGCGAGCCGCGGCTAAAAGCGCGAACCCCAGAGACGGGCGCGAGCCGCGGCTGAAAGCGCGGACCCCAGAGATGGGCGCGAGCCGCGGCTGAAAGCGCGGACCCCAGAGACGGGCGCGAGCCGCGGCTGAGGGCGCGGACCCCAGAGACGGGCGCGAGCCGCGGCTGAGGGCGCGGACTCCAGAGACGGGCGCGAGCCGCGGCTGGAGGTGCGGACCCCAGAGGCGGGCGGGAGACGTTGGGGCTGCTGCTGCCGCTACCAAGGGGCCTGTGTGCGAGCGCACGTCGCTCTCCACGCCCCTCTTCCGTGGAGCCTGTGCAGCCCGCCACTGCCGGGTTCCCGGGATCCGAGGACGACTTCCCCGGGAGAGCGCACGGCGGGCCTCGGGCTGGTGCAGGGTCACGCCGGACTTTGCCGCCGCAGGCCCGCCCCGCATTCCGTGCCCCTCCCTCCCCGCCGGCCTCAATACGCCAGAACCCCCGAATCAGCGGCTCCTTTAACCCCGTCCTGTCTGAGCAAAAAACAGACGCCCTCCAGCGACCTACACGCAGAGGCAGGGCCAAATCCAAAGCTGAGTCCCTGTGAGCTGTGAGAACAAAGAATAGAAAGGGAAATCTCTCCCAGCAGCCTCAGAAGCAGCGGATTAAAGCTCCACAATAAACTTGATGTACCCTGCATCTGTGGAATACATGAATAGACAGCCAATCATCCCAAATTAAGGAGGTGGACTTTGGGAGCAAGATCTATGATTTTTTTCCCTATTCCTCTTTTTGTGAATGTGTATGTGTATGCTTCTGTGTGAGATCTTGTCTGTATATATATTGTCTTGTATATATATTGTCTTGTCTGTATATATCTTGTCTTGCTTCCACCATTTGTCCTAGGGTTCTATCCGTCCATGGTTTTTTCTTAAAATTTTTTTCTTAATAATTAATTTTAAGAACGTTATTATACTTTACCTTCGTCCTTTCTTTCTTTCTTTCTTTCTTTCCTTCCTTCCTTCCCTCCTTTAGACAACGAATCATCCCAAATTGAGGAGGTGGTCTCTGACAGCAAGATTTATGATTTTTCCCCCTTTACCTCTTTTAGTGAGGGTGTATGTGTACGCTTCTGTGTAAGATTTTGTCTGTATAGCTTTGCTTCCAACATTTGTCCTAAGGTTCTATCCGTCCCTTTCTTTTTTTTTTTCTAAATAAGAATTTTTTAATTCAATAACTTTATTATACTTTATTTTATTTTTACTGTATCTTCTTTCTTTCTGTTTTTCCTTCTTTCCCTGCCTCCTTCCTTCCTCCCTCCCTCCCTCCCTCCCTCCTTTCGTTCCTTCTTGCCTTCTTTCCTTCTTTGCTTCTTTCTTTCTTTCTTCCTTCCTTCCTTCCTTCCCTCCTTCCTTCCCTCCTTTCCTTCTTTCTTTCCTCATACTTCTACTAATTCCCTCTACATTTTCTCCCTTTTATTCTGAGCCGTGTGGATGAAAGGCTCTTGGTGCTCCAGCCAGGAGGCAGGGCTCTGCCTCTGAGGTAGGAGAGCCAACTTCAGGACACTGGTCCACAAGAGACCTCCCAGCTCCACATAATATCAAACGGCGAAAATCTCCCAGAGACCTCCATCTTAACACCAGCACCCAGCTTCACTCAATGACCAGCAAGCCACAGTGCTGGACAACCTGTGCCAAACAACTAGCAAAACAGGAACACAACCCCACCCATTAGCAGAGAGGCTGCCTAAAATCATAATAAGGCCACAGACACCCCAAAACACACCACCAGACGTGAAACTGCCCACTAGAGAGACAAGATCCAGCCTCATCCACCACAACACAGGCACTAGTCCCCTCCACCAGGAAGCCTACACAACCCACTGAACCAACCTTAGCCACTGCAGATAGACATCAAAAACAGGAGGAACTACGAACCTGCAGCCTGCAAAAAGGAGACCCCAAACACAGTAAGATAAGCAAAATGAGAAAACAGAAAAACACACAGCAGATAAAGGAGCAAGATAAAAATGCACCAGACCTAACAAATGAAGAGGAAATAGGCAGTCTACCTGAAAAAGAATTCAGAATAATGATAGTAAGGTTGATCTGAAATCTTGGAGATAGAATGGACAATAGAATGGACAAACTGCAAGAATCAGTTAACAAGGACCTAGAAGAACTAAAGATGAAACAAGCAACGATGAACAACACAATAAATGAAATTAAAAATACTCTAGATGGGATCAATAGCAGAATAACTGAGGCAGAAGAACGGATAAGTGACCTGGAAGATAAAATAGTGGAAATAACTACTGCAGAGCAGAATAAAGAAAAAAGAATGAAAAGAACTGAGGACAGTCTCAGAGACCTCTGGGACAACATTACACGCACCAACATTCGAATTATAGGGGTTCCAGAAGAAGAAGAGATAAAGAAAGGGACTGAGAAAATATTTGAAGAGATTATAGTTGAAAACTTCCCTAATATGGGAAAGGAAATAGTTAATCAAGTCCAGGAAGCACAGAGAGTCCCATACAGGATAAATACAAGGAGAAATACGCCAAGACACATATTAATCAAACTGTCAAAAATTAAATACAAAGAAAGCATATTAAAAGCAGCAAGGGAAAAACAACAAATAACACATAAGGGAATCCCCATAAGGTTAACAGCTGATCTCTCAGCAGAAACCCTACAAGTCAGAAGGGAGTGGCAGGACATACTGAAAGTGATGAAGGAGAAAAACCTGCAGCCAAGACTACTCTACCCAGGAAGGACCTCATTCAGATTTGATGGAGAAATTAAAACCTTTACAGACAAGCAAAAGCTGAGAGAGTTCAGCACCACCAAACCAGCTTTACAACAAATGCTAAAGGATCTTCTCTAGGCAAGAAACACAAGAGAAGGAAAAGACCTATAATAACGAATCCAAAACAATTTAGAAAATGGGAATAGGAACATACATATCGATAATTACCTTAAATGTAAATGGACTAAATGCTCCCACCAAAAGACACAGATTAGCTGAATGGATACAAAAACAAGACCCTTATATATGCTGTCTACAAGAGACCCACTTCAGACCTAGAGACACATACAGACTGAAAGTAAGGGGATGGAAAAAGATATTCCATGCAAATGGAAACCAAAAGAAAGCTGGAGTAGCAATTCTCATATCAGACAAAATAGACTTTAAAATAAGGACTATTAAAAGAGACAAAGAAGGACACTACATAATGATCAAGGGATCGATCCAAGAAGAAGGTATAACAATTGTAAATATTTATGCACCCAACATAGGAGCACCTCAATACATAAGGCAAATACTAACAGCCATAAAAGGGGAAATCGACAGTAACACATTCATAGTAGGGGACTTTAACACCCCACTTTCACCCATGGACAGATCATCCAAAATGAAAATAAATAAGGAAACACAAGCTTTAAATGATACATTAAACAAGATGGATTTACTTGACATTTATAGGACATTCCATCCAAAAACAACAGAATATACATTTATCTCAAGTGCTTATGGAACATTCTCGAGGATAGATCATATCTTGGGTCACAAATCAAGTCTTGGTAAATTTAAGAAAATTGAAATTGTATGAAGTATCTTTTCCGACCACAATGCTATGAGACTAGATATCAATTATAGGAAAAGATCTGTAAAAAATACAAACACATGGTGGCTAAGCAATACACTACTTAATAACGAAGTGATCACAGAAGAACTCAAAGAGGAAATAAAAAAAATTACCTAGAAACAAATGACAATGGAGACACAATGCCCCAAAACCTATGGGATACAGCAAAAGAAATTCTAAGAGGGAGGTTTATAGCAATACAATCCTACCTTAAGAAACAGGAAACATATCGAATAAACAACCTAACCTTGCATCTCAAGCAATTAGAGAAAGAAGAACAAAAAAACCCCAAAGCTAGCAGAAGGAAAGAAATCATAAAAATCAAATTCAAGAAAAATGAAAAAGAAATGAAGGAAATGATAGCAAAGATCAATAAAACTAAAAGCTGGTTCCTTGAGAAGATAAATAAAATTGATAAACAATTAGCCAGATTCATCATGAAAAAAAAGGGAGAAGACTCAAATCAATAAAATTAGAAATGAAAAAGGAGAAGTAACAACTGACACTGCAGAAATACAAAAGATCATGAGCGATTACTACAAGAAACTCTATGCCAATAAAATGGACAACCTGGAAGAAATGGACAAATTCTTAGAAATGCACAACCTGCCAAGACTGAATCAGGAAAAAATAGAAAATATGAACAGACCAATCACAAGTGCTGGAATTGAAACTGTGATTAAAATCTTCCAACAAACAAAAGCCCAGGACCAGATGGCTTCACAGGCGAATTCTATTAAACATTTAGAGAAGAGCTGACACCTATCCTTCTCAAACTCTTCCAACACATAGCAGAGGGAGGAATACTCCCAAACTCCTTCTACGAGGCCACCATCACCTTGATACCAAAACCAGACAAGGATGTCACAAAGAAAGAAAACTACAGACCAATATCACTGATGAACATAGATGAAAAAATCCTCAACAAAATACTAGCAAACAGAATCCAACAGCACATTAAAAGGATCATACACCATGATCAAGTGGGGTTTATTCCAGGAATGCAAGGATTCTTCAATATACGCAAATCTATCAATGTGATAAACCATATTAACAAATTGAAGGAGAAAAACCATATGATCATCTCAATAGATGCAGAGAAAGCTTTCGACAAAATTCAACACCCATTTATGATAAAAACCCTGCAGAAAGTAGGCATAGAGGGAACTTTCCTCAACATAATAAAGGCCATATACGACAAGCCCACAGCAAACATCATCCTCAATGGTGAAAAACTGAAAGCATTTCCACTAAGATCAGGAACAAGACAAGGGTGCCCACTCTCACCACTCTTATTCAACATAGTTTTGGAAGTTTTAGCCACAGCAATCAGAGAAGAGAAGGAAATAAAAGGAATCCAAATCGGAAAAGAAGTAAAGCTGTCACTGTTTGCAGATGACATGATCCTATACATAGAGAATCCTAAAGATGCTACCAGAAAACTACTAGAGCTAATCAATGAATTTGGTAAAGTGGCAGGATACAAAATTAATGCACAGAAATCTCTGGCATTCCTATATACTAATGATGAAAAATCTGAAAGTGAAATCAAGAAAACACTCCCATTTACCATTGCAACAAAAAGAATAAAATATCTAGGAATAAACCTACCTAAGGAGACAAAAGACCTGTATGCAGAAAATTATAAGACATTGATGAAAGAAATTACAGATGATACAAATAGATGGAGACAGATACCATGTTCTTGGATTGGAAGAATCAACATTGTGAAAATGACTCTACTACCCAAAGCAATCTATAGATTCAATGCAATCCCTATCAAACTACCACTGGCATTTTTCACAGAACTAGAACAAAAAATTTCGCAATTTGTATGGAAACACAAAAGACCCCGAATAGCCAAAGCAATCTTGAGAACAAAAAAAGGAACTGGAGGAATCAGGCTCCCTGACTTCAGACTATACTACAAAGCTACAGTTATCAAGACGGTATGGTACTGGCACAAAAACAGAAAGATAGATCAATGGAACAGGATAGAAAGCCCAGAAATAAACCCATGCACATATGGACACCTTATCTTTGATAAAGGTGGCAGGAATGTACAGTGGAGAAAGGACAGCCTCTTCAATAAGTGGTGCTGGGAAAACTGGACAGGTACATGTAAAAGTATGAGATTAGATCACTCCCTAACACCATACACAAAAATAAGCTCAAAATGGATTATAGACCTAAATATAAGGCCAAAAACTATCAAACTCTTAGAGGAAAACATAGGCAGAACACTCTATGACATAAATCACAGCAAGATCCTTTCTGACCCACCTCCTAGAGTAATGGAAATAAAAACAAAAATAAACAAATGGGACCTAATGAAACTTCAAAGCTTTTGCACAGCAAAGGAAACCATAAACAAGACCAAAAGACAACCCTCAGAATGGGAGAAAATATTTGCAAATGAAGCAACCGACAAAGGATTAATCTCCAAAATTTACAAGCAGCTCATGCAGCTCAATAACAAAAAAACAAACAACCCAATCCAAAAATGGGCAGAAGACCTAAATAGACATTTCTCCAAAGAAGATATACAGACTGCCAACAAACACATGAAAGAATGCTCAACATCATTAATCATTAGAGAAATACAAATCAAAACTACAATGAGATATCATCTCACACCAGTCAGAATGGCCATCATCAAAAAATCTAGAAACAATAAATGCTGGAGAGGGTGTGGAGAAAAGGGAACCCTCTTGCACTGCTGGTGGGAATGTGAATTGGTTCAGCCACTATGGAGAACAGTATGGAGGTTCCTTAAAAAACTACAAATAGAACTACCATATGACCCAGCAATCCCACTACTGGGCATATACCCTGAGAAAACCGAAATTCAAAAAGAGTCATGTACCAAAATGTTCATCGCAGCTCTATTTACAATAGCCCGGAGATGGAAACAACCTAAGTGCCCATCATCGGATGAATGGGTAAAGAAGATGTGGCACATATATACAATGGAATATTACTCAGCCATAAAAAGAAACGAAATTGAGCTATTTGTAATGAGGTGGATAGACCTAGAGTCTGTCATACACAGTGAAGTAAGTCAGAAAGAAAAAGACAAATACCGTATGCTAACACATATATATGGAATTTAAGAAAAAAAATGTCATGAAGAACCTAGGGGTAAGACAGGAATAAAGACGCAGACCTCCTAGAGAACGGACTTGAGGTTATGGGGAGGGGGAGAGGTGAGCTGTGATGGGGCGAGAGAGAGTCATGGACATATACACACTAACAAACGTAGTAAGGTAGATAGCTAGTGGGAAGCAGCCGCATGGCACAGGGATATTGGCTCGGTGCTTTGTGACAGCCTGGAGGGGTGGGATAGGGAGAGTGGGAGGGAGGGAGACGCAAGAGGGAAGAGATATGGGAACATATGTATATGTATAACTGATTCACTTTGTTATAAAGCAGAAACTAACACAGCATTGTAAAGCAATTATACCCCAATAAAGATATTAAAAAAAGAAAAAAAATTAAGAAAATGGTGATAGGAACATACATATCAATAATTACCTTAAATGTGAATGGATTAAATGTTCCAAGCAAAAGACACAGGCTTCTGAGTGGATACAAAAACAACACCCGTATATATGCTATGTACAAGAGACCCACTTCAGACCTAAGGACACATATAGACTGAAAGTGAAGGGATGGAAAAAGATAATCCACGCAAATGGAAATCAAAAGAAAGTTGGAGTAGTAATACTCATATCAGCTAAAATAGACTTTAAAATAAAGAACATTACAAGAGACAAAGAACGACACCACAAAATGATCAAGGGATAAATCCAAGAAGAAGATATAACAATTATAAATATATTTGCACTAAATATAGGAGCACCTCAATACATAAGGCAACTGTTAACAGGTATAAAAGAGAAAATCGACAATAACACAATTATAGTGGGGGACTTTAACACTTCACTTACACCAATGGACAGATCAACAAAAATGAAAACAAATAAGGAAACAGAAGCTTTAAATGATACAAAAGACTAGATAGATTTAATTGATATTTATATGGCATTCCCTCCAAAAACAGCAGATTACACTTTCTTCTCAAGTGCACATGGAACATTCGCTAGGTAGATCACTTCTTGGGTCACAAATCAAGCCTCAGGAAATTTAAGAAAATTGAAATCGTATCAAGCATCTTTTCTGACCACAAGGCTATGATATTAGAAATGAATTACAGGGAAAAAAAGTAAAAATTACAAACACACGAAGGCTAAACAATACGTTATTAAATAACCAAGAGATCACTGAAGAAATCAAAAAATACCTAGAGACAAATGACAATGAAAACACGACAATTGAAAACCTATGGGATGCAGCAAAAGCAGTTCTAAGAGGGAAGTTTATGGCTATAAAAGTCTACCTCAAAAAACAAGAAAAATCTCAAGTAAACAATCTAACCTTACACCTAAAGGAACCAGAGAAAGAAGAACAAATGAAACCCAAAGTTAGCAGAAGGAAAGAAATCATAAAGGTCAGAGCAGAAATAAATGAAACAGAAACAAAGAAAACAATAACAAAGATCAATAAAACTAAAAGCTGTTTTTTTTGTTGTTTTTTTACAGTACATGGGCCTTTCACTGTTGTGGCCTCTCCCATTGTGGAGCACAGGCTCCAGATGCGCAGGCTCAGCGGCCAAGGCTCACGGGTCCAGCTGCTCCGTGGTATGTGGGATCTTCCCAGACCGGGTCATGAACCCATGTCCCCTGCATTGGCAGGCGGACTCTCAACCACTGCACAACCAGGGAAGCCCTAAAAGCTGGTTCTTTGAGAAGAGAAACAAAATTGATAAACCATTAGCCAGACTCATCAAGAAAAAGAGGGAGAGGACTTAAAGTAATAAAATTAGAAATGAAAAAGGAGAAGTTACAACAGTCAACGCAGAAATACAAAGAATCCTAAGAGACTACTACAAGCACTCTATGCCAATAAAATGGACAATCTGGAAGAAATGGGCAAATTCTTAGAAAGGTATAACCTTCCAAGACTGAACCAGGAAGAAATAGATAATATGACCAGACCAATCACAAGTAGTGAAATTGAAACTGTGATTAAAAATCTTACAACAAACAGAAGTCCAGGACCAGAGGGCTTCACAGGTGAATTCTATCAAACATTTAGAGAAGACCTAACACCCATCCTTCTCAAACTCTTCCAAAAAATTGCAGGGGAAGGAACACTCCTAAATTCATTCTATGAGGTCACCATCACCCGGATACCAAAACCAGACAAAGATACTACAAAAAAAAAAAAATCACAGACCAATAACACTCATGAATATAGATACAAAATTCCTCAAAAAAATACTAGCAAACAGAATCCAACAACACATTAAAAGCATCATACACCATGATCAAGTGGGATTTATCCCAGGGATGCAAGGATTCTTCAATATACGCAAACCAATCTATGTGATACACCATATTAACCAATCGAAGAATAAAAACCATCATCTCAATAGATGCAATAGATGCTTTTGACAAAATTCAACACCCATTTATGATAAAAACTCTCCAAAAGTCAGCATAGAGGGAACCTACCTCAACATAATAAAGACCATATACTAGAAACCCACAGCAAACATCATTCTCAACAGGGAAAAACTGAAACCATTTCCTCGAAGATAAGGAACAAGACAAGGATATCCACTCTCACCACTATTATTCAACATAGTTTTGGAAGTTCTAGCCATGGCAATCAGAAAAGAAAAAGAAATAAAAGGAATACAAATTGGAAAAGAAAGAGTAAAACTGTCACTGTTTGCAGATGACATGATACTATACATAGAGAATCCTAAAGATGCCACCAGTAAACTACTAGAGTTAATCAATGAATTTGGTAAAGTAGCAGGATACAAAATTAATGCACAGAAATCTCTGGCATTCCTATATACTAACGATGAAAAATCTGAAAGAGAAATTAAGGAAAGACTCCCATTTACCATTGCAACAAAAAGAATAAAATACCTAGGAATAAACCTACCTAGGGAGACAAAAGACCTGTATGCAGAAATCTATAAGACACTGATAAAAGGAATTAAAGATGATACCAACAGATGGAGAGATATACCATGTTCTTGGATTGGAGGAATAAATATCGTGAAAATGACTATACTACCCAAAGCAATCTACAGATTCAATGCAATCTCTATCAAATTACCAATGGCATTTTTTATGGAACTGGAACAAAAAATCTTAAAATTTGTATGGAAACACAAAAGATCCCAAATAGCCAAAGCTGCCTTGAGGGAAAATAACAGAGCAGGAGGAATCAGACTCCCTGACTTCAGACTATACTACAGAGCTACACTAATCAAGATAATATGGTACTGGTACAGAAACAGAAACATAGATCAATGGAATAAGATAGAAAACCCAGAGGTAAACACACACACCTATGGTCAACTATTCTATGACAAAGGAGGCAAGGATATACAATGGAGAAAAGACAGTCTCTTCAATAAGTAGTGCTGGGAAAACTGGACAGCTACATGTAAAAGAACGAATTTAGAACACTCCCTAACACCATACACAAAAATAAACTCAAAATGGATTTGAGACCTAAATCTAAGACTTGACACTATAAAAGTCTTAGAGGAAAACATAGAAAGAACACTCTTTGACATAAATCACAGCAAGATCTTTTTTGATCCACCTCCTATAGTAATGGAAATAAAAACAAAAATAAACAAATGGGACTTAATGAAACTTCCAAGTTTTTGCACAGCAAAGGAAACCATAAAGAAGACAAAAAGACAACCCTCAGAATGGGAGAAAATAGTTGCAAACAAACAACAGACAAAGGGTTAATCTCCAAAATATATAAACAGCTCATGCAGCTCAATATTAAAAAAAAACAATGCAATCCAAAAATGTGCTGAAGACATAAATAGACATTTCTGCAAAGAAGACATACAGATGGCCAAGAAGCACATGAAAAGCTGTTCAACATCACTGATTATTAGAGAAACACAAATCAAAACTACAATGAGGTATCACCCCACACCAGTTAGAATGAGCATCATCAGAAAATCTACAAACAACAAATGCTGGAGAGGGTGTGGAGAAAAGGGAACCCTCTTGCACTGTTGGTGGGAATGTAAATTGATATAGCCACTATGGAGAACAGTACGGAGGTTCCTTAAAAAAACTAAAAATGGAATTGCCATATGATCCAGGAATCCCACTACTGGGCATACACCCAGAGAAAACCATAATTCAAAAAGACACATGCACCCCAATGTTCATTGCAACACTCTTTATAATATCTAGGTCATGGAAGCAACCTAAATGCCCATCGACAGACGAATGGATAAAGAAGATGTGGTATATATATACAATGGAATATTACTCAGCCATAAAAAGGAATGATATTGGGTCATTTGTTGGGACGTGGATGGATCTAGAAACTGTCATACAGAGTGCAGTAAGTCAGAAAGAGAAAAACAAATATCGTATATTAACACGTATATGTGGAACCTCGAAAAACGGTACAGATGAACCGGTTTGCTGGACAGAAATTGAGACGCAGATGTAGAGAAGAAATGTATGGACACCAAGGGGAGAAAGTGGCCAGGGGGTGAGGGTGGTGGTGTGATGAATTGGGTGATTGGGATTGACATGTGTACACTGCTGTGTATATAACTGATGATTAATAAGAATTAAAAAAAATGGAAGGGAAAAAAGGGGAAACTCTGATAGTGTGCCATTCTCATTAGACAATAGCTTAATCTCCACACCACATTTTTTGTCACCTTTTTAATAAACATATATAAACACATACATATATTATATAGTATAATATATATACACACACTATAATCTCTTACATAAATGCACAAGAACATTATACTACTAGGTTTTTTGTTTTGTTTTAGTGTGATCTTTTACCCTTTATATTTGTCTTCATTCCCTTTCCAAATAATTCACTTCCCTGAATAGATAATCCATTTAACCAACCTAACTCTTCTTCATGTATTTTGCTCCACCCTAACTCAATCATATTAAATAATTTATATACACACATAGCTAGGGACTATATACTTTTCTACATCTTTTTTCCATTCACCAGTATCTCATGAATATCCTTACAATAAGATTCTTTTTAATGGCTGTGTTATATTCCATGTTATGGTACAATTTATTCAGTCTCCCAATGATTTACATTTTTTTATTTCCCATTTTTTGTCACCAGGAAATAATGATGCAATAAATATTCTTGCTTATATCTCCTTAAAAAAAAAAAACAAAGAAGTGGAACATTAAGCCATGTTACATGGATAACATTTAAATGCATTTAGTTAAGTAAGAAATGTAAATAAGACGTTGAATTTGAGGTTTATATTTATATGGCTAGGAGTTAGGCTGAGTTTACCATTTGCTATAGCTGTAGTTATCAGAGACTAAAATTTCTTCTCATTTCCTTCTTTTTTCTTCCCCTGTTGTTTGGGTGCCTCCCCATAGACTACTTATTAAGATTGAGTCTGAGTCTTGCATTTTTTTCAGTTTTAAAACCCAGTTATTATCGAGAAGCTCTGTAGACATTGTGGTAAGTTTTGGGGACATGGGAAACATTCTATAATTCTCAAAATATGTCTCAGTCTGTAATGGTCTAATATCTGTAGCCTGTGACTTTCACAATTACTTCTTAAACCCCACTCCACTTCCATCCCCCACCCCCACCTCCAGCTTAGATAAAACAGGAAAGCTACAGGAGGCTGAATTTGGGTATTTCCCTTCTCCTATGTAGGTTAGGTTCTAGTACAACTCACATTGGTTAAGCTTTCATAAAATGGTTTCTTTTGAGATCAGGCCTTCATTATTGAGAACAGAACGCTCTGGGTATATTTGAAAATCATTAAATTTACCCCTCACCCCATAGGAAATAGGAGGGTATTTTCCTCTCATCTTCACCCTGAGGACCTGGTGGGGCTCCTGGAATTGAAACTCATGAACATGCGGGAGCACCAAAGGTTGAAACCCCAGGTGTTATTTTCTCTCACGTTAACCCACACTCAGTCTCTGTTAATTAGGTGATTACTATTTAAATGTTCACAATAGGCTCCATGTAGGGTTCCTGCTCCCTATATGTTCTAAATGTCTATATTCATCTCTCCAGTTTTTCAGCCAATAATTTGATCTGTGGCCTGAGTTCTCTGACAGATCTAAGAAAAGTTATTTATATTCAGTTTGTTCAGCCTTTCTTCTTCTCAGGTTGGTAATGATACTCTTAAGCTCTTTATATGTCAGACTATAACTAGTTTATTGATTTTTAAAATATGTACATGATATACCAGATAATAGAAGCAGAGATAAATAGGTCTTTAGTGTGAGATTTTGTTAAGCTGGCTAGGAGTTGGCCTGTGTTTAATGGCTGATATGCTACAGGTGTCAGAGGTTACAATTTCCTTTCAAGTTCTATTTTTCTGCTCTGTCATCTTTGATTTTTTCCCCTAGGAATCACTTCTTAAATAGTCTACATATTGCAGCTCTTTCAGCTGTAATCCACTGTTATTTTATTGATTCCATGGTGATGTGGTGGTAGGATGTGGGGAAAAGAATCTGTTCTATAATCTTATGATTAAATCTTCATCCTTTAGGGGCTTTTATCCTTGGACTCTGACCTTCACAACTATTTCTAAGTTTTCCCCCCACAAAGGTGAGACAGTGTGTCAGGGAACTGCAACTGCCCTTCTCCCAGGTCAGACAAGGCTCTGGTGAAGTCTTCCACTGACAGTTGGCTTTTGTTATGGAAAATGCTCTGAGAGAAGTAAAATTTAGTGAATTTTTTCCTATCTTGGTAGAAACAGGATTTTCTTTGGCTCTTCACTGAGAACCTGGTGGGTTTTCCAGATGTAAAACCCACCAAAGTGAGAAGGAAGCTAAGAGTGTGTCCCCTAAGATTTTCACTGTCATGCTACTCTATGCTCAACCTCCCACAATTTATTAAAGTTACCATTCAAGTCTTCATACAAGTTTATAGCTCCAAGGTCATCTTCTCCAGGTAAGCTGATATCAGCTATGATTCTCTGTATTCACCTGTCTCTGCAGATTTCAGGGTGGATGGTGGTTTCGTTTGGAGCCTTAATTTTCTGATGAGTCCAAGAAAAGTCATTGATTTTTAGTATAGATTTTTCTTGTTGTAGTTTTTCTTGTTGTAAGGACAAGAGTAAAAACTTCCAAGCTCTTTATATGAATTGAAAGCTGAAGTCCTAAACACTTCTTTTAATAGTGTATAATAAAAGGCAATGTCAAGGTTCTTATGAAAGTTGATATGTTAAAAATGGGTCTTGGGCTTCCCAGGTGGCGCAGTGGTTGAGAGTCTGCCTGCCGATGCAGTGGACACGGGTTCGTGCCCCGGTCTGGGAAGATCCCACGTGCCGCGTAGCGGCTGGGTCCGTGAGCCATGGCCACTGAGCCTGCGCATCTGGAGCCTGTGCTCCGCAATGGGAGAGGCCACAACAGTGAGAGACCCGCATAGTGCAAAAACAAAAACAAACAAAAATATAAAAATGGGTCTTATTTGTTTATAAGAAGGTATTATATAGTTAGATTACATTTTAAAATAATTGGTCTTAGAAAAAGGAAAGTTAAAGAAAGAAAAATGTCAAGTTCCTCTTCTCAACTAAGAGAAGATAGAATTTCTTTCATTATCAATATTGAGAAGTAAAAAGCATAATACACATTAATGTGACCACAAATAGAAATAAAAACAATATATATGTTTCAAATTATCACAGAAATAAACAGTATCTAGTAATTCTGGTAAAGAGGATATGTAGCACATATGTCCAGTTTTCACTATACTTAATTGAAGAAAACATAAATATGAAAGAACTATAAACAAAAGAATAAACATCAATCCAGAGAGGCACATAATTTCTATTATAGTAAAAAAAAAAAAAAAGCTTTAAAAAGTGGCTCAAAACTGAGAAAATAAAGAAACCATAAAACAAAACAATATAAGACAAATATATATTTATACAAAAGATCAAAATACAGTTCTAAAAATATTTATTTCATTATGATGGAAAGTAACAGCAATACCCAGAAATAAAATATTATAGATTTGAAATACCAGCACCATTTAAAAAAAGCCACAGATGATTTAAATTATTTAATTTTCAAGGTTGAATTAATAAATCTATATTTAATTTTGAACAAAACCATCAAATAATATCTCTCTAGAATCTATTCACAAAAATTAACTATATTTGTCCCCATGGTAAGCATCAGTTAGATATAACAAAATTTATAATTTCATGAGCTTTATTTCTTCTGTTATGAAATGAAAGTAGAAATCGGTAAGACATTTCTGGGAAAACAATACTAAGCAGAAATTAAATTGTGCCCTTATATTGGATAAAGAGCATAAAATATATATTTCTAATTTATTCATAGAATAATGAATATCATATCAAATTTTATGAGAGGTGTCTCAAGTCATAGTTACTAGAAAAATACACAGCCTTAGATTATTTCATTTTAGAAATACTGAACAAAAATAAATTTTTGGAAGTGTATCTCAAGAAATAAGAAGAAAAAATCAGCAAAATTTGACTAGTTAAAAATGTGGGGGGAATTAACTTGCCAATGGATTATGGAAGAAATCAACCAGTTTACTGCTAACATAAGCCTTTATTTGAGAATGTGGGTATAAGAAATTTCAAAGAAGCCTTCTAACTTAGGAGGAAAAAAGGCAGATTTTCTTAAAATAAGGCTTTTGTGGTAGGATATCACCTGAATTTTACCTCAGTTTCAGGAAAATTATCTCAAAAGAGAAATTGTCCTTGTGAATTAGCTGCCATTGTTTTTACAACTTGTATTTTATTGAAAGAAGATTGAGTAAAAGCATTTAGGGGCCAAGAATATGTGCAAGAGAGGTGAAGAGGAACAGCTGTAGAAGACAAAAACGTGAAAGTGTCATAAGTGGAAAGTTCTCCGTTCTTCAATATTTTATTAAAACCTGTTGACCAGACTCTAAGGTTACCCATGATCCCTGCCTCCTGGTGTTCATGCCTTTGTGTAATCCCCTTCCATTGAGTGTGGGAAGGACTTATAGAATTTTACTATCACAATTCTGTTATTTTATATATAAGAACCCATCTGATAGTAGACTCGTTCTAAATACTCTCTCTTTAAAAAAATATGAATTATTTATTTCTGGTATTTTCCATTTAAAATTTTCAGACTACAACTGACCACAGGTAACTGAGACCTTAGAAAGTGAAACCTTGGGTAAGGGAGGACTACTGTAGTATAAGAAAAAAAGAAACACACACACACTGCATTTTTTCTCTAAAGTTTCTTTCAGATATAGCAAAAATAAGAATCAGAAAGAAAAATGTAGAATGTAAGTAAAATCTTTGTTTACTGCTGGACCACATAATCTTGGAGTTATGGAAAATTAGCCCTGGATAGGACCTTTGGCAGTGATCACAATAAGGTTACATCCAGCATCTGCAACTTTTCACAGCTGGCAAAGCCCTGGTTTTTCCAAGGGTGTCTTGCATGGACATGGCAAATTGTGTTAGTGCCCCTTTTTCAGATAAGGGACTGAGGCTAATTAAAAATGCTACAAAAACAGCATCATTGATTTTTTTTTGATGAGGATTTAAAAAATATTTTTAATGAATATTAGCAAAGTCCATTATACCTTTATATCGATTTGTAAAAACATACTTTTCTACACCAATAAGAAGGTAGCAGAATTTTTTGAAATGTGTTTTTTTAAAAACATTCTTTCTCTAAGTCTGAGTCTGCTTCAGTTTTGTAAATAAGTTCATTTGTATCACTTTTTAGATTCCACATATAAGTGATATCATATGATATTTTCTTTCTCTGTCTGACTTAATTCACTTAGTATGATAATCTTAAGGTCCATCCATGATGCTACAAATGACATATTTCATTGTATATATGTACCACATCTTCTTTATCCATTCTTCTGTCGATGGACATTTACGTTGGTTCCATGTCTTGGCTATTGTAAACACTGCTGCAATGAACATTGGTGTCCATGTATCTTTTTGAAACATGGTTTTCTCTGGACATATGTCTAAAAGCAGGATTGCTGGATCATATGGTAGCTCTATTTTTATTTTTTTAAGGAACCTCCATAATGTTCTCCATAGTGGCTGTACCAATTTACATTCCTACCAACATTGTAGGATGGTTCCCTTTTCTCCACACCCTCTCCAGCATTTATCGTTGGCAGATTTTTTTCATGATGGGCATTCTGACTGGAGTGAGGTAATACCTCACTGTAGTTTTGATTTGCATTTCTCTAATAATTAGCAACGTTGAACACCTTTTAATGTGCCTCTTGGCCAAGCTGCATGAACTGTTTGTATATTTTGGAAACTAATCTCTTGTCTGTAGCGTTGTTTGCAAATATTTTCTCCCATTCTGTGGGTTGTCTTTTCATTTTGTTTATGGTTTCCTTTGCTGTGCAAGAGCTTTTAAGTTTAATTAGGTCCCATTTCTTTATTTTTGTTTTTATTTCCAGTACTCTAGGAAACAGATTGAAAAAGATCTTGCTGAGATTCATGTCAATGTGTGTTCTGCCTATGCTTTTCTCTAAGAGTCTTATAATATACGGGTTTACATTTAGGTCTTAATCAATTTTGAGCTTGTTTTGTGTATGGTGTTAAAGGATGTTCTCATTTCTTTTTTCTTTTTTTTGTGGTACGCAGGCCTCTCACTCTTGTGGCCTCTCCTGTTGCCGAGCACAGGCTCCTGACGTGCAGGCTTAGCAGCCATGGCTCAACGGACCCAGCTGCTCCGTGGCATGTGGGATCTTCCCGGACCAGGGCACGAACCCATGTCCCTTGCATTGGCAAGTGGACCCTCAACCACTGCACCACCAGGGAAGCCCCTAATTTCATTTTTTTTTTTACATGTAGCTCTCCAGTTTTTCCAGCACCATTTATTAAAGAGACTGTCTTTCCTCCACTTTATAGTCTTGCCTCCTTTGTCATAGATTAATTGACCACAGGTGTGTTGGTTTATTTCTGGGCTTTCTATCCTCTTCCATTGATCTATATTTCTGCTTTTGTGCCAGTACTATACTCTTTTGATGACTGTATCTTTGTAGTATAGCTGAAGTCAGAGAGCCTGGTTCCTCCAACTCTGTTTTTCTTTCTCAAGATTGCTTTGGCTATTCAGGATCTTTTGTGTCTGCATACAAATTTTAAGATTTTTTATTCTAGTTCTGTGAAAAATGCCATTTGTAATTTGATAGGGATTGCATTGAATCTGTAGATTGCCTTGGGTAGTATAGTCATTTTCACAATGTTGATTCTTCCAGTCCAGGAACATGCTATATCTTTCCATCTGTTTGTGTCATCTTTGATTTCTTTCATCACCATCTTATAGTTTTTGGAGAACAGGTATTTTGTCTTCTTAGGTTGGTATATTCCTAGGTATTTTTTTCTTTTTGATGTGATGATAAATGGGATTATTACCTTAATTTCTCTTTCTGATCTTTCATTGTTAGCGTACAGAAATGCAGCAGATTTCTGTGAATTAATTTTGTATCCTGCAACTTTACTGAATTCATTGATGAGCTCCAGTAGTTTTCTGGTAGCTTCTTTAGGATTATCTATATATAGTATCATGTCATCTGTAAACAGTGACAGTTTTACTTCTTCTTTTCCAATTTGGATTCTTTTCATTTCTTTTTCTTTTCTGATTGCTGTGGCTAAGACTTCCAACCTATGTTGGAATAATAGTGACGAGAGTGGACATCCTTGTCTTGTTCCTGATTTTAGAGGAAATGTTTTCAGCTTTTCACCATTGAGTATGATGTTAGCTGTAGTTTTGTAATATATGACCTTTATTATGTTGAGATATGTTCTTTCTATGCCTACTTTCTACAGATTTTATCACAAATGGGTGTTGAAATTTGTTAAAAGCTTTTTTCTGCATCTATTGAGATGATTATATGGTTTTTATTCCCCAGTTTGTTAACGTGGTGTATCACACTGATTGATTTGCAGATACTGAAAAGTCCTTGCATCCCTGGGATAAACCCCACTTGATCGTGGTGTGTGATCCTTTTAACGTATTGTTGAATTTGGATTGCTTGTATTTTGTTGAGGATTTTTGCATCTATGTTTATCAGTGATATTGGCCTATAATTTTCTTTTTTTGTGGTATATTTTTCTGGTTTTGGAATCAGGGTGATAGTGGCCTCATAGGATGAGTTCGGAGTGTTCCTTCCTCTGCAATTTTTTGGAATAGTTTTGGAAGCGTAGGTGTTAACTTTTCTCTAAATGTTTGATAGTATTCCCCTGTGAAGCCATCAGGTCTTGAACTTTGGTTTGGTGGGAGTTTTTAAATCAGTTTCAATTTCAGTACTTGTGCTTGGTCTGTTCATATTTTCTATTTCTTCCTGGTTCAGTCTTGGGAGACTGAACCTTTCTAAGAATTTGTCCATTTCTTTCAGGTTGTCCACTTTATTGGCATATAATTGCTTGTAGTAGTCACTTATGATCCTTTGTGTTTTTGTGGTGTCAGTTGTAACTTCTTTTTCTTTTCTAATTTTATTGATTTGAGCCCTCTGTCCCTTTTTTTATTTTCTGTTTTTGATTAGTCTGGCTAAAAGTTTGTCAATTTTATTTATTTTCTCAAAGGACCAGATTTGAATTTTATTGATTCTTTTTATGTCTTCTTCATTTATATTTCATTTATATCTCCTTTGATCTTTATGGTTTCTTTCTTTCTTCTAACTTTGGGGTTTTTTTGTTCTTCTTTCTCTAGTTGCTTTAGGTGTAAAGTTATGTTGTTTATTTGAGATTTTTCTTGTTTCCTGAAGTAAGATTTTATTGCTATAAACTTCCCTCTTAGAACTGCTTTTGCTGTGTCCCATAGGTTTTGGATCATTGTGTTTTCATTTTCATTTGTTTCTAGGTATTTTTTAAATTTCCTCTTTGATTTCTTAAGTGATTTGTTCATTGTTTAGTAGCATATTATATAGCCTCCATATGTCTGTGATTTTAGAAGTTGTTTTTTTTTTTTTTCTGTAGTTGATTTCTACTCTCATAGGATTGTGGTGAGAAAAGATGCTTGATATGATTTCATTTATCTTAAATTTATTGAGGCTCACTTTATGACTCAGCATGTGGTCAGTCCTGGAGAATACTCCATGTGCACTTGAGAAAAATGTATATTCTGCTGCTTTTTTTTTTTTTAATTTTATTATTTATTTATTTTTGCAGTATGCAGGCTTCTCACTGTTGTGGCCTCTCCCGTTGCGGAGCTCCAGATGCGCAGGCTCAGCAGCCATGGCCCACGGTCCCATATGCTCCGCAGCATGTGGGATCCTCCCAGACCGGGGCACGAACCCGTGTCCCCTGCATCGGCAGGCGGACTCTCAACCGTTGCACCACCAGGGAAGCCCTATTCTGCTGCTTTTTGATGGAATGCTCAGTAAATGTCAATTAACTCCATCTGTTCTAATGTGTCATTTAAAGCCTGTGTATCCTTGTTGATTTTCTGTCTGGATGATCTGTCCATTGATGAAAGTGGGGTGTTAAAGTCCCCCACTATTACATTGTTATTGTCAATTTCTCCCTTTATGGCTGTTAGTATTTGCCTTATATATTGAGATGCTCCTATGTTGGGTGATATATATTTACAATTGTTATATCTTCTTTTGGGTTTATCCTTTGATCATTATGTAGTGTCCTTTTTTTGTGTCTTGTAACAGTCTTTATTTTAAAGTCTATTTTGTCTGATATGAGTATTGCTACTCCAGCTTTCTTTTGATTTCAATTTGCATGGAATACATTTTCCATACATTTACTTTCAGTCTGTATGTTTCCCTAGATCTGAAGTGGGTCTCTTGTAGACAATATATATATGGGTCTTGTTTTTGTATCCATTCAGCCAGTGTATGTCTTTCATTTGGAGCATTTAATTCATTTACCTTTACGGTAATTATCTATATGTATGATAGATAGTTACTGCCATTTTGTTAATTGTTTTGGATTTGTTTTTGTAGGTCTTTTTCTTCCCTTCCTGTTTTGTTCTCCTCTCTTGTGAATCGATGACTAATTTTAGTGTTGTGTTTGGATTCCTTTTTCTTTTTTGTGTGTGTATCTATTGTAGATTTTCCATTTGTGATTACCATGAGGTTTTGATATAGCAGTCTGTATATAAACAAGATTGTTTTAAGTTGCTCGTCTTTTCATTTCAAATGCATTTCCAATATCCTCCTCTTCTCACAATTGCTGGTTTTGATATAATATTTGTGTACAGATGATTTTCTACCTCTACTGTATGTTTGCCTTTACTGGTGCACTTTCCCATTCATAATTTTCTTGATTCTAGTTGTGGCCTTTTCTTCCCACTTCGAGAAGTTTCTTTAGCATTAGTTGCAAAGATGATCTGGTGATGCTGAATTCTCTTAGCTTTTACTTCTCTGTAAAGCTTTTGATTTCTCTGTCAAACCTGAATGAGAACCTTGCTGGGTAGAGTATTCTTGGTTTTAGGTTCTTCCCTTTCATCACTTTAAATATGTCATGCCACTCACTCCCTTCTGGCCTGCAGAGTTTCTGCTGATAAATCAGCTGATAACCTTATGGGAGTTCCTTTGTATGTTATTTGTTGCTTTTCCCTTATTTCTTTTAATATTTTTTTCTTTGTCTTTAATTTTTGTCAGTCTGATTACTATGTATCTTGGTGTATTTCTCTTTAGGTTTATCCTGCCTGGGACTCTCTGCACTTCCTGGACTTCGGTGACTGTTTCCTTTCCCATGTTAGGGAAGTTTTCAGCTATTATCTCTTCAAATATTTTCTCAGGTCTTTTCTCTCTCACTTCTCCTTCTGGGACTCCTATGTCAGTGTCTTTAATGTTGCCTCAGTGGTCTCTTAGACTGTTTTTCTTTCTTTTCAGTCTTTTTTTTTTTATTCTGTTCCACAGCAGTAATTTCCACCATTCTGTCTTCCAGGTCACTTATCTGTTCTTCTGCCTCAGTTATTCTGCTATTGATTCCTTCCAGTATATTTTTCATTTCAGTTATTGTGTTGTTCATCTCTTTTTGTTTGTTCTTTAGTTCTTCTAGGTCTTTTTTAAACATTTCTTGCATCTTCTCTATCCTTGTCTTCATTTATTTTCTGAGATCTTGGATCATCTTCACTATCATTATTCTGAATTCTTTTTCCACTAGGTTGCCTATCTCCACTTCACTTAGTTGTTCTTCTAGGGTTTTATCTTGTTCCTACATCAGGGACATATTCTTCTGTCATTTCCTTTTGTGTAAGTTTCTGTGGTTGTGTTTACTGTTCTGCAGGCTGCATGATTATAGTACTTCTTGCTTCTGCTATCTGCCCTCTGGTGGGTGAGGCTGTCTAAGATGCTTGTGCAGGCTTCCTGATGGGAGGAGCTGGTTCCTTCCTATTGGTAGGTTGAGCTAGTTCTTCTCCTTCTGGTGAACAGAGCTGTCCTCAGGAAGACTTTTAGCAGCTTGTCCACTGATGGATGGGGCTGTGTTCCTACCCTGTTTGTTACTTGGCTGAGGCGTCCCAGCACTGGAGCCTACAAGCTGTAGGGTGGGGCTTATGGCAGCCTATGGGAGGGCTCATGCCAATGAGCACTCCCCAGATCTGGCACTGCCAGTGTCTTTGTTCCTGCCTTGAGCTACAGCCACCTCCTGCCTTGCAGGAGACCCTCTAATAATACTAGCAGGTACATCTGGCCCAGTCTCTTATGAGGTCACTCCTTTTTTCCCTTGGGTCCTGGTGTGCATGCAACTTTGTGTGCACCCTCCAAGAGTGGAGTTTCTACTTCCCCCAGTCCTGTGGAATTCCTGCAGTCAAACCCCACTGACCCTGCAAGTCAGATTCTCTGGGGACTCCTCCTCCAGTTGCTGGACCCCCAGGCTGAGAAGCCTGATGTTTGGCTCAGGACTTTCACCCTATGGCAGAAATTCTGTGGTATAGTTGTTTTCTAGTTTGTTGGTTGCCCACCTGGCATGTGTTGGATTTGATTTTATTGCTATTTCAACCCTCCTACCATCTCGCTGTGGGTTTTTTGTTGCTTTTAGATATAGTGTATCTTTTTTGTAGGTTCCAGCATTTTTTTGGTCAGTATTTTTTCAGCAGTTTGTTGTTATTTTGATGTTTATGTAAGAAGGGATGAACTCACATTCTTCTACTCCACCATCTTGAGCTGATCCAAAAATGTGCATTCTAAATACTTTCTTTGTCAGCATCAAAGTAAGTAGTTATGTTGGGAAATCTCACATAACACAGAACAGCAGTAATACTGTGGGAACTGAAGGTGAACTTAAGCTGATAGCAGGCAGTAGGGTGTTACACTCAGTCCTATAACAACAAAAACAATTCATATGTATGGATCCAACATAGGAGCACCTCAATATATAAGGCAAATAATAACAGGCAGTCAAGCCTTCATATGAGGACACAGCCCAGCCAATACCTTCATTGCAATTCTGTGACACTTGAGCAGAGAATCCAGTTAGGCTGTGCCTGGACTCTGAACCAATAGAAAATGTGTTTTGTTTTAAGCCATTAAGTTTGTGGTAATTTAATATCCAGCAGTAGATTACTAATCCAATGTCAAGCAAAACACAAACTAGGAAATCATAAAATTGGTAAAACCATATTAATAAAAAATTCTTAATTCTCATACATGGAAGATTTTTCTAGGCACATAATAATGAAAAAGAACACAGTAAAACTGCTGTAAATTCGAATACATAAAATGAAGAACTTCTTTAAAAGAAAATACATTTATAAAATAGAAAATTGCATATATGTGCAAAAAATTAAATTGCATATATGTGTAATATATACAACAAATAAATGTATATTCAAATGAACAATAAATAGCTGATCAATCCAAGTTAAAAATGGCCAAACTTTTTCAGAAAATAATTTACAAATTAATTAATAGGCAGTAAATATAAGAATAAACTTATAAAACAAAAATAAACATAGAACCGATAATATAAAAAGGGTATAATTTTATGCCTACAAAATGAGCAAACATTGAAAGTGTTCCTTTTTTTTTGTTACAATCAAATTGGCACAATTTTGGGGGGTGACTCTATAAATTGTAAAATTATCCTTATATTATGCTATAGCACATCCTCAAATGCAGATTTCCCCTGGAATTTTATTTTATGTTAATAATCAGGAATTTATTTATTTGTATTATATATTTTTACTCTATATTTTTATAGAGCTGTGATAAAATGCCCCACCATCAACAAAATTTAAAGGGGGTATTCCCATATGAAAAATTATTACACATTTATTAGATGATGTGTTTAAGAGTATTTACAGATAGTAAATAATGCTGAAATATCAAATGGAAAAAGGGGAAAGAAAACCTATTTATTCAGTAAGATCCTAATTTTACAAAAGTCTGCATATAGAAATAAGACATAAAGAAACATGTAAATTTTAACAGTGGTTTAAAGTAAAGGTTTTAACAATATTTTTTTGGTGTTTTTAATTGAGGTATAAATGATATATTAGTTTTAAGTGTACATGATTTGATATTTGTATATATTGTGAAATGATCACTACAATAAGTCAAGTTAATATCCGTCACCATACATAGTTACACTTTTTTTCTTGCGAGAAGGACTTTTAAGATCTAATCTCTTAGCAACTTTCAAATATGAAATACAGAATTATTAGCTATAGTCACTGTGCTGTACACTACATTCCCATGACTTTTTTTATGACTGGAAGTTTTTATATTTTCACCCTCTTTATCAATTTCAACCATCCCCAGCCCCACCTCTGGCAATCACTTATCTATTGTCTGTATCTGTAAACTTAGTTTTATATTTTGTTTTGTTTTGTTTTCTTAGATTCTACATATAAGTGAGAGCATATAGTACTTGTCTTTCTCTGACTTATTTCACTTAGCATAACATTCTTGAGGTTCATCCACATTGTTGCAAATGGCAAGATTTTCATCTTATTCAGGGCTGAATAATACTTTGCTGTGTATATTATACCACATTTTCTTTAACCATTTGCCCATCAATGAACACTTAGGTTATTTCTATATCTTGCCTATTGTAAATAATGCTGAAACAAACATGGGGATACAGCTGTCTCCTTGAGTTTGTGTTTTTGTTTTCTTTTTTCAGAATTCAAATTGCTATATCTTATGGTAGTTTATTTATTATTTTAGGAACAATATTGTTTTCCATAGTGGCTGCACCCATTTATGGTTTCTCTCACAGTGCACAAGGTTTCCTTTTCTCCACATTCTTGCCAGCATTTATGTCTTGTCTTTTTGATGCTAACCATTCTACCAGGTATGAGATGATATCTCATTGTAATTTTGATTTGCATTTCTCTGATGATTAGTGATGTTGAGCACTTTTCATGTACCTTTTTGCCATCTATATGTCTTCTTTGGAAAAATATCTATTCAGATACCCTGCCCATTTTTTAATTGGATTGTTTGAGTATTGCTACAGTGTTGTATGAGTTCTTTGTTTTTTGGATGTCAAGCCCTCATCAAATATATGACTTGCAAATGTTTCCTTCCATTCAGTAGGTTGGCTTTTCATTTTGTTAATGGTTTTCTTTGCTGTGAGAAGCCTTTCAGTTTGATGTAGTTTCACTTGTTTATTTTTGCTTTTGTTGGTTTTGGTTTTGGTGTCAGATTTAAAAAGTCAATGCCAAGACCAATGTTAAGGACTAACTGGCTATGTTTTCTTCTAGGAGTATTATGGTTTCAGGTCTTACATCATGTCTTTAATCCACTTGTTAATTTTTGTGTATGGTTTAGTGATAGTGGTGCAGATTGATTCTTTAGCATGTGGATGTCCAGTTTTCCCAGCACCATTGAAGTGTCTGTCCTTTCCCTTTTTTTTTTTTTTTCAGTATGCAGGCCTCTCACTGTTGTGGCATCTCCTGTTGTGGAGCACAGGCTCTGGACACGCAGGCTCAGCGGCCATGGCTCACAGGCCTAGCCGCTCCGCAGCATGTGGGATCTTCCCCGACCAGGGCATGAACCTGTGTCCCCTGCATTGGCAGGCGGACTCTCAACCACTTCACCACCAGGGAAGCCCTGTCTTTTCCCTTTTGTATATTCTTGCTTCTTTGTTATAAATTAACTGACCATATATGTGTGGGTTTATTTCTGGGCTCTCTATTCTGTTCCATTGATATATGCATCTCTTTTTTATGCCATACCATACTCTTTTTTATTACTATAGTTTTGTAATATACTTTGAAATCTGGGAGCATGATGTCTCAAGCTTTGTTATTCTTTCTCCAAAATTGCTTTGGCAGTCAGTGTCTTTTGTGGTTTCACACAAACTTTAGGATTGTTTGTTCTATTTCTGTGCAAATTTTTATTGGAATTTTGATAGGGAATGCATTGAACCTGTCATTGCTTTGGGTAGTATGGATATTTTTACAGTATTAATTTTCCAATCTATGCACTTGGAATATATTTCTATTTATTTGTGTCTCCTTCAATTTACTTCATCAGTGTCTTATAGTTTTTAGTAAAGAATTTTTCACCTTCCTGCCAAGACCTGTCAGTGTCCCAAAGGGGAAGATATCAGTTAGCACTTAGCTAAGGCTGATTGATTGAAAGCCAGACCCTCAGGAAGCAAGTTTGTTTTTGTTTTTGTTTTTTTCTTTTTTTGCAGTACGCAGGTCTCTCACTGTTGTGGCGTATCCCGTCGCGGAGCACAGGCTCCAGATACGCAGGCTCAGCAGCCACGGCTCATGAGCCCAGCCGCTCCATGGCATGTGGGATCCTCCCAGAACGGGGCACGAACCCGTGTCCCCTGCATCGGCAGGTGGACTCCCAACCAGTGTGCCACCAGGGAAGCCCAGGAAGCAAGTTTTAAAGTATACATATATATGCAGTCCTGTGGGACTGCAAACATAAATCCTGCTGGCCATCAGAGCTTGGTTACCTAGAGATATCTGCTGGGAGGCAGATGCAAAAATCAGGATACCAGAGGAAGGTAGAAGGTCCTTTCCAGTAGATACCAGTGAGCTAAAAAGTAACAAATGGAAATGGCAAAGATGATGCCCACTGATCCTTGTCCCTTGAGAACACTTTGTAGGCCTCTAGATGTATATCATACCAGATGTCTGTCTCTCAGGTCAAAGCAAATAGGCCTCTATCACAGAAAGACTGGAGTTGTGTCTGCTGTCTGTGCAGTGCCCCGGTGATGGTAGCTGATGAAAAACTGTCTCTCCAATTGTTACAGTCACATGGAATCCAGGAACACAAGCTCTACTGACCAGCAGAGACAGGACATCAAATGCTGTCCCCTGGGCAGCAGCCACAAAACCCTGGGCATCAGATATATTGATAAAAACAAGGCTGGGTCCGTTGAGCCATGGCCGCTGAGCCTGCGTGTCCGGAGCCTGTGCTCCACAACGGGAGAGGCCAAAACAGTGAGAGACCTGCGCACCACAAAAAGAAAAAAAAAAAAGAAAAAGCTTGATATTTTGGGTGCTCATCTCTCAGGTGGGGGTCTTAAAACTTGGAGTGCCTGATGTGGGATCAAGCCCTTTACCCCTCAGGAAAAAGCTCTGGATTTTGGGTTCCCTCCCAAGTGTGTGGCACCATGCAGGGGTGTGGTTAATAATGAGATTGTTTCTCAGCCTCTTCTACTTGCTTGATGTGTTTGTTTTTTTCCTTGTTTGCCTGATATGTATGAGTCACTAAGCTACTTTTTCCTTTTTTTTTTTTTTTTTTTTGTGGAAATTGTTCCATATATAATTATAGATTCAGTGTGTTCTTGGGAGTAAGTGAGCTTAGGATCTTCCTTCATTGCCATTTTGAACTGAGACCTTGTGTTGTTTCATTTACTGTTTTCTATTCTAAACATATCAATATGCATATTTTAAAGCTTTTAAAGGTATAGTTTTTTTTTAAATTTAAATGTTTGGTTAAAATATGACATACAACTCAGTACATGAGTATCTTTTTCCATGCTGTGTCTTGCCTTTGTACTTTTTTGTGTGGTCTTTGATAAAAAGAAGTTCTTATTTTAATGTATGTAAAATTTATTAACTCTTTCTTTACAGTTGCTGCTTTTCATGTCCTATTAAATAACCTTTGCCTGCTCCTAGTGTTTTAGGCTATATGTGCTATATAAAAAAACACCAGAGACTGGGTAGCTTATAAACAACAGATATTTATTTCTCATGTTTGAGATTGGAGTAGAGTGCTAGGGTAGTTGGGTAAGGGGTCTTCTCTGGGTTTCAGACTTCTCTTTGTATCCTCTCATGGTGGAAGGGGCCAGGTAGCTCTCTTGGGCCTCTTTTATAATGGCATTCATATCATTCATGAGGCCTCCAACCTCATGGCCTAATCATATCCCATAGGCCCCACATCCTAATGCCATCACCTTTGGCATTAGTGTTTTAACATATGAATTTTGGGGAACACAAATTTTCAGGCTATAGCTTAGTGAAGATATTCTGTGTTTTCATCTAAAAGCTTTCACATTTAAATTGACAATCTATCTAAAACTGATTTTTAAGGATTCTATTAGGTAGTGATAGAGGTACGTTCCCCCCACCCCCAACTCCTACCCCTTAGAAATATCCAGGTGGATACGTGTATTAAAACATAATTATTTTCCATTTGGATTTTGGTGTTTACTTTGTCATAATATCATCAAGCCCAAATTCATGTGTCTGACTCACTGTGAGGCCAAACAAACTGAAACATCACAGTTTCAAGCAAAGAAAGGTCATTCAAGAAGAACAGGAAGTTTATGCTCAAAAGACCCAAACTTCCCAATAGTTTTCCAGGAAGAGTTTTTATAGGCAAAATTTTGGGGGAGAGTTTCATGGTGTGTGACCTTCCTCTGATTGTTTGTTGGTGATGGTGAGGTAACAGGGTGGAGTTATGGGAATCGGCTTTCTAATTCAAACCAGTCTGGGTCCATGTGCTTGCTCTCAGCCTGAAGTTACCATCCTCCTCCTGAGTAGGGGTTCCCTGTTTCTTGTAGAGGAACTCAGAAATATATATCAAATTGTTATCCACATCCCCTGAAGGAGAAACCAGGACTTTGCCCCATAACTGCAATAATGTTTCATTCTGCATTCCCTCACTCCTCTAATTGGTAGCTGTTTGAATCTGCTCTTTGAAACTCAGGGAAGATAAAGAAGGCTGAAAGCCTTTTTCCTACAAATAAGAAAAAGGGGACACATAAAGTTTTTTGTACCCAAGAGGATCCCACAGGGTCCTGCTCAATTTCAATAAATGGGATAAACACATTAAAAAACCTCCTTTTACTTTTTAATACTATACTATTTAATAACTATAATTTATTCTAATTCTTGATAATTGGTAGCTTATATCCTTCCAAGTTGTTCTTGTACTTCAAAATGATATTGGCTACTTTTGCACCTTTCATTTCCATATATATTTTAGATTAACTTTGTTAATTTACTCTCTCTTTCTGTCTCTGTCAGAGTTTCGATTGGGATTGCCTTAAACCCCAATGCAGTTTCAATAATATTGACAGCTTACATTATTGAAACTCTCATTACACTACATGATCATGGTATATCCCCTCCGTCTATTTAGAGCTTCTTCAATATTTTTTCTATAATATTTTATGTTTTCCTGTCTACAGATCTTGCTTAATTTTCATTAGATTTGTTACGTTCGGTATTTGATTACTCTTAATATCATTTTAAGTATATTTTTATATTATTTTTCAATTTGTTTACTGACAGTGTACAGAAAACAGATTTTTATATACAAGCATACCTCATTATATTGCACTTCTCTTTACTGCACTTTTTAAAAATGCATATATATTGCATTTTTTACAAATTGAATTTTTGTGACAACCCTGTGTCAAAGACTGTCAGCACTATTTTTCTAATAGAATTTGCTCACTTAGAGTCTGTGTATCACATTTTGGTAATTCTCACAATATTTCAAATCCTCCACCAGCAGAAAGATTATACCTCATTGAGAACTCAGATGTTGGTAACCATTTTTTTAGCAAGAAAATAATTTTAAATTAAGGCATGTACATTGATTTTTAGGCATGATGTCATTGCACACTTAATAGACTACAATATAGTGTAAACATAACTTTTATATGCCCTGGGAAACCAAAACAATTGTGTTACTCTCTTTAATGCAATATTTGCTTTATTGCAGTGATCTGGATCTGAACCTGCAATATCTCCTAGGTATGCCTGAATTAACTTTATAAGTTGTAACCTGGAGAAATTCACTCAAAACCCTAATAGTCTGTCATTAAATTCTTTAAATTTTCTATAAATATGACCATTTCATCTGTGAATAATGAGAGTTCTAATCCTTAAATATTTTATCTTATTTGTCCTATTATACTCTTTCCGACCTCCCTTACACTATTGCATTTTATATTTTCATTTTCCAGGTCACTATAATCTCAAATTTAAGATTTTTCTCCTGAAAGGAAAACTCCTAGATTTGTATGTTTTTGCTTGTTTTCTATGAAGTTTGACAATATATTTTGTCAATTGGAATCTTCAGTTCATTTATATTTAGTACAGTTACCAGTATATCTTTCATCTTTCTATATTTTTATTGTTCCATTTGTTTTATGTTCCTTTTTGTCCCTTCTTTGATCTTCTTTTGGATTTAGTGTATTTTACCATTCCATTTTCCCTGTTATTAGCTTGTTAGTTTTACATTCTTTAGCTGTCCTTTAATATTTTTCCTAGAAATTATAACCTGTATCCTCAGATTTTAGTATATATTAACAGTTTTACCATAACCTAGATAATAACAAAAACCAGAAAGCTTTAATTACTCCCACCAGTTTTATTATTGCTGTCATGTATTTTGACTCTACATATATGTAAAGCTACGAAACATTATTATTGTTGTTGTAAATTGTCAGTAATAATTAACAGCTTTTGATTTTTTTGCTTATTCTATTGCTCTTAATTTCTTTCTTCATTGTTTGCATTTGTGTGGGATCAATTTTCTTCTGCCTTAACAATGATTTTTAATAATTTGTTTAGTGCAGGTGAATTGTTAAACATTCATGTTTCTGTTATTATTTGACTAGGAATGTCTTTATTTCACTGTCACTATTTTAAAAAAACTACATTGTAATCAAACACAAACAAAATCATTTAAATCAAATATATGGCTTAATACAGTATTCTACAATAAATACATTGTGACCTTACTATGGTCAAAAAATAGAACTTTGCCACACACACTACACGTCCCAATTCAACCACATTCCTCTCCCCCAGAGAAAATAAATATTCTGAGATTTATAGTATTATCTTCTTGCATTTTTGTATAGGATTCCCTTTCTCCACATTTCTGCTAACATTTGTTCTCTTGTCATTTTCATGCTAGCCATTTTAAAGGCATGAGGTGATATCATTGTGCTTTTTTTTTCTTTTTAACATCTTTATTGGAGTATAATTGTTTTACAATGGTGTGTTAGTTTCTGCTTTATAACAAAGTGAAGCAGCTGTACATATACATATATCCACATATTTCCTCTCTCCTGCATCTCCCTCCCACCCACCCTATCCCACCCCTCTAAGTGGTCACAAAGCACCAAGCTGATCTCCCTGTGCTATGGGGCTGCTTCCCCCTGGTTATCTATTTTACATTTGGTAGTGTATATATGTGATGCCACTTGCTCACTTCATCCCAGCTTACGATCCCCCCTCCTCATGTCCTCAAGTACATTCTCTATGTCTGTGTCTTTATTCCTGTCTTGACCCTAGGTTCTTCAGAACCTTTTCTTTTTTAGACTCCATATATATCTCTTAGCATACAGTATTTGTTTTTCTCTTTCTGACTTACTTCACCCTCTATGACTGCCTCTAAGTCCATCCACCTCACTACAAATAACGCAATTTCATTTCTTTTTATGGCTGAGTAATATTCCATTGTATATATGTGCCACATCTTCTTTATCCATTCATCTGGCAATGGACACTTAGGTTGCTTCCATGTCCTGGTTATTGTAAATAGAGCTGTAATGAACATTGTGGTACATGACTCTTTTTGAATTATGGTTTTCTTATGATATATGCCCAGTAGTGGGATTGCTGGGTCATATGGCAGTTCTATTTTTAGTTTTTTAATGAAAGTCCATACTGTTCTCCAGAGTGGCTGTATCAATTTACATTCCCACCAACAGTGCAAGAGGGTTCCCTTTTCTCCACACTCTCTCCAGCATTTATTGTGTATAGATATTTTGATGATGACAATTCTGACTGGTGTGAGGTGATACCTCATTGTAGATTTGATTTGCATTTCTCTAATGATTAGTGATGTTGAGCCTCATTTCATGTGTTTGTTGGCAATCTGTATCATTGTGGGTTTTGATTTGCATTTTCCTTTTCTTTTTAACATCTTTATTGAAGTATAATTGTTTTACAATGGTGTGCTATTTTCTGCTTTATGACAAAGTGAATCAGTTATACGTATACATATGTCTCCATATCTCCTCCCTCTTGCATCTCCCTCCCTCCCACCCTCCCTATCCCACCCCATTAGGTGGTCACAAAGCACTGAGATGAGTTCCTTATGCTATGCGGCTGCTTCCCACTAGCTAGTTATTTTACGTTTGGTAATGTATATATGTCCATGCCACTCTCTCACTTTGTCCCAACTTACCCTTCCCCTTCCCCGTATACTCAAGTCCATTCTCTAGTAGGTCTGCAGCTTTATTCCCATCATCCCCCTAGGTTCTTCATGACCTTTTTTTTTTTTTTAGATTCCATATATATGTGTTAGCATATGGTATTTGTTTTTCTCTTTCTGACTTACTTCACTCTGTATGACCATCTCTAAGTCCATACACCTTACTACAAATAACTCAATTTCATTTCTTTTTATGGCTGAGTAATATTCCATTGTATATATGTCACATCTTTATATATTTATCAGTTGATGGACTCTTTGGTTGCTTCCATGTCCTGGCTATTGTAAATAGAGCTGCAATGAAAATTGTGGTACATGACTCTTTTTGAATTATGGTTTTCTCAGGGCATATGCCCAGTAGTGGGATTGCTGGGTTGTATGATAGTTCTATTTGTATTCTTGAGAAATGTCCATAACCATTCTCCATAGTGGCTGTATCAATTAACATTCCCAGCAAAAGTGTAAGAGAGTTCCATTTTCTCCACACCCTCTCCAGCATTTATTGTTTGTAAATTTTTAGATAATGGCCATTCTGATTAGTGAGAGATGATACCTCACTGTAGTTTTGATTTGCATATCTGTTATCATTACTGATGTTGAGCATGCTTTCATGTGTTTATTGGCATCTGTATATCTTATTTGAAAAAATGTCTACTTAGGTGTTCTGGCCATTATTGGATTGGGTTGTTTGTTGTTGTTTTAATATTGAACTGCATGAGCTGCTTGTACATTTTGGAGATTACACCTTGTCAGTTACTTCATTTGCAAACATTTTCTCCCATTCTGAAGATTGTCTTTTCATCTTGTTTATGGTTTCCTTTGCTGTGCAAAAGCTTTTAAGTTTCATTAGGTCCCATTTGTTTATTTTTGTTTTTATTTCCATTTCTCTAGGAGGTGGGTCAAAAAGGGTCTTGCTGTGATTAATGTCATAGAGTGTTCTGCCTATGTTTTCCTCTAAGAGTTTGATGGTGTCTAGCCTTACATTTAGGTCTTTAATCCATTTTGTGATTATTTTTGTGTATGTTGTTAGGAGTTTTCTCATTTCATTCTTTTACATGGAGCTGTCCAGTTTTCCCAGCATCACTTTTTGAAGAGACTGTCTTTTCTCCACTGTATATTCTTGCCTCCTTTATCAAATATAAAGTGACCATATGTGTGTGGGTTTATCTCTGGGCTTTCTATCCTGTTCCATTGATTTTTATATCTGTTTCTGTGCCAGTACCATAGTGTCTTGATTACTGTAGCTTTGTAGTATAGTCTGAAGTCAGAGAGCATGATTCGAACAGCTCCGTTTTTCTTTCTCAAATTTCCTTGGCTCTTCAGGGTTTTTTGTGTTTCCATACAAATTGTGAAAATTTTTGTTCTAGTTCTGTGTAAAATCCCAGTGGTAGTTTGATAGGGATTGCATTGAATCTGTAGATTGCTTTGGATAGTAGAGTCATTTTCACAATATTGATTGTTCCAATCCAAGAACATGGTATATCTTTCCATCTATTTGTATCATCTTTAATTTCTTTCATCAGTGTCTTTTGTCTCCTTAGGTAGGTTTATTCCTAGATATTTTATTCCTTTTGTTGCAATGATAACTGGGAGTGTTTTCTTGATTTCACTTTCAGATTTTTCATCACTAGTGTATAGGAATGCTAGAGATTCCTGTGCATTAATTTTGTATCCTGCTACTTTATGAAATTCATTGATTGGCTCTAGTAATTTTCTGGTAGCATCTTTAGGATTCTCTATGTATAGTATCATGTCATCTGCAAACAGTGACAGCTTTACTTCTTCTTTTGCAATTTGGATTCCATTTATTTCTTTTTCTTCTCTGATTGTTGTGGCTAAAACTTCCAAAACTATGTTGAATAAGAGTGGTGAGAGTGGGCAACCTTATCTTGTTCCTGATCTTAGTGGAAATGCTTTCAGTTTTTCACCATTGGTGATGATGTTGGCTGTGGATTTCTTATACATGGCCTTTATTATGTTGAGGAAACTTCCTTCTATGCCTACTTTCTGCAGGGTTTTTTTAATCATAAATGGGTGATGAATTTTGTTGAAAGCTTTCTCTGCAACTCTTGAGATGATCATATGGTTTTTCTCCTTCAATTTGTTTATATGGTATATCACATTGATCAATTTGCATATATTGAAGAATCCTTGCATTCCTAGGATAAAAGCCACTTGATCATAGTGTATGATCCATTTAATGTGCTGTTGAATTCTATTTGCTGGTATTTTTTTGAAGATTTTTGCGTCTATGTTCATCAGTGATATTGACCTGTAGTTTTCTTTCTTTGTGACATGTTTGTCTGGTTTTGGTATCAGAGTGATGGTGGCCTCGTAGAATGAGTTTGGGAGTGTTCCTCCCTTTGATGTATTTTGGAAGAGTTTGAGAAGGATAGGTGTTAGCTCTTCTCTAAATGTTTAATAGAATTCACCTGTGAAACCATCTGGTCCTGGACTTTTGTTTGTTGGGAGATTTTTAATCACAGTTTCAATTTCAGTGCTTGTGATTGGTCTGTTTATATTTTCTGTTTCTTCCTGGTTCAGTGTTGGAAACTTGTGCTTTTCTAATAATTGTCCATTTCTTCCAGGTTTTCCATTTTATTGGCATAGAGTTGCTTGTAGTAATCTCTCATGATCTTTTGTATTTTAGCAGTGTCTGCTGTTACTTCTCCTTTTTCATTTCTAATTCTATTGATTTGTGTCTTCTCCCTTTTTTTCTTGATAAGTCTGGCTAATGGTTTATCAATTTTGTTTATCTTGTCAAAGAACCAGCTTTGAACTTTATTGATCTTTGCTATCATTTACTTCATTTCTTTTTCATTTATTTCTGATCTGATCTTTATGAATTCTTTTCTTCTGCTAACTTTGGGTTTTTTTTTTGTTGTTGTTCTTCTTCTTTCTCTAATTGCTTTAGGTGTAAGGTTATGTTGTTTCTTTGAGATGTTTCTTGTTTCTTAAATCAGGACTGTATTACTATAAACTTCCCTCTTAGAACTGCTTTTGCTGTATCCCATAGGTTTTGGGTTGTTATGTTTTCATTGTCATTTGTTTCTAGGTATTTTTTGATATCTTCTTTGATTTATTCAGTGATCTCTTCATTATTAAGTAGTGTGTTGTTTAGCCTCCATGAGTTTTTATTTCTTACAGATTTTTTCCTGTAATTGGTGTCTAATCTCATAGTGCTGTGGTCAGAAAACATACTTGATATGATTTCAATTTTCTTAAATTTACCAAGGCTTGATTTGTGACCCAAGATATGATCTGTCCTGGAGAATGTTCCATGAACACTTGAGAAGAATGTGTATTCTGTGGTTTTTGGATGGAATGTCCTATAAATGTCAATGAAGTACATCTTGTTTAATGTATCATTTAAAGCTTATGTTTCCTTATATATTTTTATTTTGGATGATATGTCCATTGGTGAAAGTGGGGTGTTAAAGTCCCCTACTATGATTGTGTTACAGTTGATTTCCCCTTTTATAGCTATTAGTATTTGCCTTATGTATTGATGTGCTCCTATGTTGGCTGCATAAATATTTAAATTGTTATATCTTCCTCTTGGATTGATCCCTTGATCATTATGTAGTGTCCTTCTTTGTCTCTTATAATAGTCTTTGTTTTAAAGTCCCTTTTGCGTAATATGAAAATTGCTACTCCAGCTTCCTTTTGATTTCCATTTGCATGGAATATATTTTTCCATCCCCTCACTTTCAATCTGTATGTGTCCCTAAGTCTGAGGTAGGTCTCTTGTAGACAGCATATATACAGGTCTTGATTTTGTATCCATTCAGCCAATCTATGTCTTTTGTTGGAACATTTAATCCATTTACATTTAAGGTAATTATCGATATGTATGTTCCTAATCCCATTTTCTTAATTGTTTTGCGTTTGTTATTGTAGGTATTTTCATTTTCTTGTGTTTCCTGACTAGAGAAGTTCCTTTAGCTTATGTTGTAAAGCTGGTTTGGGGGGTGCCGAATTTTCTTAGCTTTTGCTTTTCTGTAAAGGTTTTAATTTCTTCCTCAAATCTGAATGAGATCCTTGCTGGGTAGAGTAATCTTGGCTTTTCTCCTTCATGTCCTGCCACTCGCTTCTGGCTTGCAGAATTTCTGCTGAAAGATCAGTTGTTAACCTTATGGGGATTCCCTCATGTGTTATTTGTTGTTTTACCCTTGTTTCTTTTAATATTTGTTCTTTGTATTTAATTTTTGACAGTTTGATTAATATGTGTCTTGGAATGTTTCTCCTTGGATTTATCCTGTATGGGACTCTCTGTGCTTCCTGGACTTGATTAACTCTTTCCTTTCCCATATTAGGGAAGTTTTCAACTATAATGTCTTCAAATATTTTCTCAGTCCCTTTCTTTTTCTCTTCTTCTTCTGGGACTGCTATAATTTGAATGTTGGTGCATTTAATGTTGTCCCAGAGGTCTCTGAGTCTGTCCTCAATTCTTTTCATTCTTTTTCTTTATTCTGCTCTTCAGTATTTATTTCCACTATTTTATCTTCCAGGTCACTTATCTGTTCTTCTGCCTCACTTATTCTGCTATTGATCCCTTCTAGAGAATTTTTAATTTCATTTATTTTGTTGTTCACCACTGTTTACTTGCTCTTTAGTTCTTTTAGTTCCTTGTTAAATGTTTCTTCTATTTTCTCCATTCTATTTCCAAGATTTTGGATCAACTTTATTATCATTAATCTGAATTCTTTTTCAGGTATACTGCCTATTTTTACTTCATTTGTTAGGTGTGGTGTTTTTTTGCCTTGCTCTTTCATCTGCTGTGTGTTTCTCTGTCTTCTCATTTTGCTTAACTTACCCTTTTTGTTTTCTCCTTTTTACAGGCTGCAGGTTCATAGTTCCCATTGTTTTTGGTTTCTGTCCCCAGTGTCTAAGGTTGGTTCAGTGGGTTGTGTAGGCTTCCTGGTGGAGGGAACTAGTGCCTGTTTTCTGGTGAATGAGGCTGGATATTGTCTTTCTGTTGGGCAGGTCCATGTCTGGTAGTGTGTTTTGGGGTGTCTGTGGCCTTATTATGATTTTAGGCAGCATCTGTGCTAATGGGTGGTGTTTTGTTCCTGTCTTGGTAGTTGTTTGGCATAGGGTGTCCAGCACTGGAGCTTGATGGGTTTTGAGTGGAGCTGGGGCTTGATGTTGAGATGGAGATCTCTGTGAGATTTTCACCATTTGATATTACATGGAGCTTGGAGGTCTCTTGTGGAACAGTGTCCAGAACTTGGCTCTCCCACCTCAGTGGCACAGCCCTGACACCTTGCTAGAACACCAAGAGCATGTCCTCCACATGACTCAGAATAAAAGGGAGGAAAAAATGAAGGAAAGAAAGAAGAATAAAAAATAAAATACATTTAAAAAAAAATAAAATAAATTCTTAAAATAAGAAATAATTATTAAGAAAAAAAATTTTAAGTAATAAAAAAAAAGACAGACAGAACCCTAAGAAAAATGGTAAAAACAAAGCTATACAGACAAATTCACACACAGAAGCATATACATACACACTCACAAAAAGAGAAAAAAGGGGAATATATATATATATATTTCATTGCTCCCAAAGTCCACCTCCTCAATTTGGGATGATTCGTTGTCTATTCAGGTATTCCACAGTTGCAGGGTGCATCAAGTTGATTGTGGAGATTTAATCTGCTGCTCCTGTGGCTGCTGGAAAAGATTTCCCTTTTCTTCTTTGTTTGCACAGCTCCTGGGGTTCAGCTTTGGATTTGGACCCACCTCTGTGTGTAGGTCACCTGAGGGCATCTGTTCCCTCTCAGATAGGATGGGTTTAAAGGAGCATCTGCTTCGTGGGTTTGGCTCACACAGGCCAGGGGTAGGGAGGGGTAAGGATGCGGGGTGAGCCTGCAGTGACAGAGGCCAGTGTGACGTTGCACCAGCCTGAGGCATGCCATGTGTTCTCCTGGGGGAAGTTGTTCCTGGATCACGGGACCTTGGCAGTGACGGACTGCACAGGCTCCCAGCAGGGGAAGTGTGGAGAGTGCCCTGTGCTTGCACACAGGCTTTTTGGTGGCTGCAGCAGCAGCCTTAGCGACTCATGCTCGTCTCTGTGGTCCGGGCTGATAGCCGTGGCTGGTGCCTGTCTCTGGAGCTCCTTTAAGTGGCACTCTTAATCCCCTCTTCTTGTGCACCAGGAAACAAAGAGGCAAGAAAATGTCTCTTGCCTGTTTGGCAGCTCCAGACTTTTTTTCAGACTCCCTCCCAGCTAGCTGTGGTGCACTAGCTCTTTCAGGCTGTGTTCACACAGCCAACCCCAGTCCTCTCCTTGGGATCTGACCTCTGAAGCCCAAACCTCAGCTCCCAGCCCCCACCCGTCCTGGTGGGTGAGCAGACAAGTCTGTCAGGCTGGTGAGTGCTGCTTGGCACTGATCCTCTGTGTGGGAATCTCTCCACCTTGCCCTCCACAACCCTGTTGCTGCACTCTCCTCCATGGCTCCAAAGCTTCCCCCAGTGCCACCCGCAGTCACCGCCTGCAAAGGGGATTCCTTTCCTCTTTCACAGCTACCTCCCCAAGGTGCAAGTCTCATCCCTGTTCTTTTGTCTCTGTTTTTTCGTTTTTCTTTTGCCCTACCAAGGTACATGGGGAGTTTCTTACCTTTTGGGAAGTCTGAGGTCTTCTGCCAGCATTCAGTATGTGTTATGTAGGAGTTTTTCCACATGTAGATGAATTTCTGATGTATTTGTGGGGAGGGAGGTTATCTCTGCATCTTACTCTTCCACCTTCTTGAAGTTCTCCCCCGTGACTTTCATTTTCTTAATGATTAATGATGTTTATCATCTTTTCATGTACCTGTTGGCCATCTGTCTATTCCCGTTCTCTGCCAATTTTTAAATCGAATTATTATTTTTTCCACTGAGTTGTATAAATTCTTTATATATTTTAGATATGAACCATTTATCAGATGTAAAATTTGCAAATGTTTTCTCTTGTTTAGTAATTTGCCTTTTAATTTTGTTGATAGCATCCTTTTCTGGGAAAAAACGTTTTAGTTTAATACAGTTCCATTTGTTTATTTTGCTTTTGCTGCCTTTGCTTTTTGTGTCAGGTTTAAAAAATGTATTGCCATGATTGATATCAAGGAATTAGCACCTAAGTTTTCATCTAGAAGTTTTATGGTTTCCAGTTTTACATTGTCTTTAACCTATTAATTTGTGTGTATGGTATAAGATAATGGTCCATATTTATAATTTTGCATGTGGTTGCCTTGTTTTCCCAGCACCATTTATTGAAGAGACTATCCTTTCTCTGTTGTATATTATTGATTCCTTTGTCATAAATTAATTGACCTAGTATGTGTGGGCTTATCTCTGGGCTTTCTATTCTCTTTCATTGATTTATATGTCTATTTTTGTGTCAACACCATATTGTTTTAATTACCAAAGCTTTGTAATATGGTCTGAAATCAGGGAGCATGATGCCTCTAGCTTTATTCTTTCTCAAAATAATAAAAATAAAGACCATATATTAAAAGCTCACAGCTAACATTATATTCAATGGTGAAAAGCTGAAAGCTTTCCCTCCAAGATCAGGAAAAAGACAAGGATGCCCACTCTTTCTACTTTTATTCTACATAGAATTGGAAGTCCTTACCAATTAAGTAGGAAACAATTAGTCAGGAAAAAAATAATAATAAAAGACATCCAAATTGGAAAGAAAGAAGTAAAACTCTCACTATTGCCAATGAGGCAATATTATATATAATAAACCCTAAGGACTTCATCAAAAAAACTATTAGAGCTAATAAATTCAGTAAAGTTACAAAAATATTTTGAATATCTTCATCATTTATTTTTGTATATTTTAAGTTTATTTTGGTGTTATGTTTTGCTTAACACATTTTTCTGTGATGTTCATTTACTTTTGTGATGTGATCTCTATATTTGCATTGTATTGTAGAGGATTATATAAATATAATGCTCAATTTTGAGATAAAAGATAAAAATATAAGCATTGGAATGGATAGGGGAATTTATAGATAATAGATATAAATTTTTAATTTGTTCATCCACTTAAATAATCATAATAATAAGTGGGGTAACAAATAATTCATTTAATGTTCACCACAACCCTCTGAGGCAGATGATATTATTTTTCCTTTTTTACAAATGAGGTAACTGAGGCAGAAAAAAGCTAAGAAATATATCAAGTTCACAGAGCTGAGAATTGGAAGATTGAGAGTTTATGTAAATATTGTCACAAAAAATGGAATGATTTAAACTGAGGACATGTGCTAACATAAAAAGAAAGTCCAGAGGGAGAGAATACATTCTCAGAATGAAAAAAAAAAAAAATGTCTAAACCTGCATCTTTTTTTTCTGGCTGTCAAAGTAGCAAGCTACTTTATAAGAATATTGACTCTAGTGGGTTCTCAAGTCTAATCATATTTCTCAAATTCGTGCTTTATAAATTTTATGTTTTACATTAAAGCTGCATGTTATTTAATAAGCAAAACTGATACTGACCTTTGTAATATAAATGTCAATGGTAGAAAATTTAGAAAACTGCCAAAACTTAAAAAAATAAATTTTAAAAATGTTGTATAGGGGAGTGAGCGGGAAGATGGTGGAAGAGTAAAAAGCGGAGATCACCTTCCTCCCCACAGATACACCAGAAATACATCTACACGTGGAACAACTCTTAAAGAACACCTACTGAACACTGGCAGGAGACCTCAGACCTCCCAAAAGGCAAGAAACTCCCCACAGACCGGGTAGGGAAAAAGGAAAAAGAATAAACAGAGACAAAACAATAGGGACAGGACCTGCACCAGTGGGAGGGAGATGTGAAGGAGGAAAGGTCTCCACACATTAGGAAACCCCTTCATAGGTGGAGACTGCGGTGGCGGAGGGGGGAAGCTTCGGAGCTGCAGAGGAGACATCAGCAACAGGGGTGTGGAGGGCAAAGTGGAGAGATTCCTGCACAAAGAATCGGTGCCGACTGGCACTCACCAGCCCGAGAGGCTTCTCTGCTCACCTGCCAGGGTTGGGGGGGGGGGCTGGGAGCTGAGGCTCCAGCTTCAGTTGGAGCACAGGGAGAGGACGGGGATTGGCAGTGTGAACACAGCCTGCAGGGGTTAGTGCACCACAGCTAGCCAGGAGGGAGTCCGGGGAAAAGTCTGGACCTGCCGAGATGCAAGAGAAATTTTCTTCCCTCTTTGATTCCTGGTGCGTGAGGAGAGGGGATTAAGAGCACTGCTTAAAGGAGGTCCAGAGATGGATGCGAGCCATGGCCAACAGCACAGACCACAGAGGCGGGCATGAGATGCTAAGGGTGCTGCTGCTGCCAACAAGAGGCCTGTGTGCGAGCACAGGTCACAATCCACACCACCCCTCCAGGGAGCCTGTGCAGCCCACCACTGCCAGGGTCGCGTGATCCAGGGACAACTTCCCCAGGAGAACGCACGGGGTACCTCAGGCTGGTGCAACGTCACGCCGGCTTCTGCCATTGCAGGCTTACCCCACATTCTGTACCTCTCCCTCCCCACAGCCTGAGTGAGCCAGAGCCCCCGAATCAGCTGCTTCTTTAACTCCATTCTTTCTGAGCAAAGAAAAGACGCACTCAGGCGACCTACACGCAGAGGCGGGGTCAAATCCAAAGCTGAGTCCCGGCAGCTGTGAGAACAAAGAAGAGAAAGGGAAATATCTCCCAGCAGCCTCAGGAGCAGCGGATTAAATCTCCATAATCAACATGATATACCCTGCATCTGTGGAATACATGAATAGACAAAGAATCATCCCAAATTGAGGAGGTGGACTTTGAATGCAATATTTATTATTTTTTACACTTTTCCTCTTGTTGTGAGTGTGTATGTGTGTCCTTCTGTGTGAGATTTTGTCTGTATAGCTTTGCTTTCACCATTTGTCCTAGGGTTCTATCCGTCTGTTTTTTTGTTTGTTTGGTTTTATAACTTAAAAAAATTTTTTTTCTTAATAATTATTTTTTAACAACTTTATTTTACCTTACTTTATTTTATTTTATCCTCTTTCTTTCTTTCTTTCTTTCTTTCTTTCTTTCTTTCTTTCTTTCTTTCTTTCTTTCTTTCTTTCTTTCTACCTTTTCTCCATTTTATTCTGAGCCGTGTGGATGAAAGGCTCTTGGTGCTACAGCCAGGAGTCAGTGCTGTGCCTCTGCAGTGGAAGAGCCAACTTCAGGGCACTGGTCCACAAGAAAACTCCCAGCTCCATATCAAATGGTGAAAATCTCCCAAAGATCTCCATCTCAACACCAGCACCCAGCTTCACTCAACAACCAGCAACTTACAGTGAGGGACACCCTATGCCAAACAACTAGAAAGACAGGAACACAACCCCACCCATTAGCAGAGAGGCTACCTAAAATCATAATAAGTGCACAGACACCCCAAAACACACCACCAGACGTGGACCTGCCCATCAGAAACACAAGATCCAGCCTCATCCACCAGAGCACAGGCACTAGTCCCTTCCACCAGGAAGCCTACACAACCCACTGAACGAACTTCAGCCACTGGGGACAGACACCAAAAACAAAGGGAACTACGAACCTGCAGTCTGCAAATAGGAAACCCCAAACACAGTAAGATAAGCAAAATGAGAAGACAGAAAAACACACAGCAGATAAAGGAGCAAGATAAAACCCACCAGACCTAAAAAGTGAAGAGGTAATAGGCAGTCTACCTGAAAAAGAATTCAGAATAATGATAGTAAAGATAATCCAAAATCTTGGAAATAGAATAGAGAAAATGCAAGAAACATTTAACAAGGACCAAGAAGAGCTAAAGATGAAACAAGCAATGATGAATAACACAATAAATGAAATTAAAAGTACACTAGATGGGATCAATAGCAGAATAACTGAGGCAGAAGAACGGATAAGTGACCTGGAAGATAAAATAATGGAAATAACTACTGCAGAGCAGAATAAAGAAAAAAGAATGAAAATAACTGAGGACAGTCTCACAGACCTCTGGGACAACATTAAATGCACCAACATTTGAATTATAGCAGTCCCAGAAGAAGAAGAGAAAAAGAAAGGGACTGAGAAAACATTTGAAGAGATTAGAGTTGAAAACTTCCCTATTATGGGAAAGGAAATGGTTAACTCAGTGCAGGAAGCACAGAGAGTCCCATACAGGATCAATCCAAGGAGAAATACACCAAGACACATATTAATCAAACTGTCAAAAATTAAATACAAAGAAAACATATTAAAAGCAGCAAGGGAAAAATAACACACAAGGGAATCCCTATAAGGTTAACAGCTGATCTTTCAGCAGAAACTCTGCAAGCCAGAAGGGACTGGAAAGACATATTTAAGTTGATGAAGGAGAAAAACCTGCAACCAAGATTACTCTACCCAGGAAGGATCTCATTCAGATTTGATGGAGAAATTAAAAGCTTTATAGACAAGCAAAAGCTGAGAGAGTTCAGCACCACCAAACCAGCTTTACAACAAATGCTAAAGGAACTTCTCTAGGCAAGAAACACAAGAGAAGGAAGCGACCTACAATAACAAACCCAAAAAAATTAAGAAAATGGGAATAGGAACATACAGATCGATAATTACCTTAAATGTAAATGGATTAAATGCTCCCACCAAAAGACACAGACTGGCTGAATGGATACCAAAACAAGACCCATATATATGCTGTCTACAAGAGACCCACTTCAGACCTAGAGACACATACAGACTGAAAGGAAAGGGATGGAAAAATATATTACATACAAATGGAAATGAAAAAAAAGCTGGAGTAGCAATTCTCATATCAGACAAAATAAACTTTAAAATAAAGACTTTTAGAAGAGACAAAGAAGGACACTACATCATGATCAAGGGATTGATCCATAACGAAGATATAGCAATTGTAAATATTTATGCACCCAACATAGGAGCACCTCAATACATAAGGCAAATACGAACAGCCATAAAAGGGGAAATTGACATTAACACATTCATAGTAGGGGACATTAACACCCCACTTTCTCTAATGGACAGATCATCCAAAATGAAAAGAAAAAAAGACACACAAGCTTTAAATGATACATTAAACAAGATGGACTTAATTGATATTTATAGGACATTCCATCAAAAACAACAGAATACACATTTTTCTCAAGTGCTCATGGAATATTTTCCAGGATAGATCATATCTTGGGTCACAAATCAAGCCTTGGTAAATTTAAGAAAATTGAAATTGTATCAAGTATCTTTCCTGAACACAACACTATGATACTAGATATCAATTACAGGAAAAGATCTGTATAAAATACAAAAACATGGAGGCTAATCAATACATTACTTAATAACGAAGTGATTACTGAAGAAATCAAAGAGGAAATCAAAAAACTACCTAGAAACAAATGACAATGGAGTCACAACAACTCAAAACCTACGGGATGCAGCTAAAGCACTTCTAAGAGAGAAGTTTACAGCAATACAATTCTACCTTAAGAATCAAGAAACATCTTGAATAAACAACATAACCTTGCACCTAAAGCTATTAGAGAAAGAAGAGCAAAAAAAAAAAAAAAAAAAAACTCCAAGGTTAGCAGAAGGAAAGAAATCATAAAGATCAGATCAGAAATAAATGAAAAAGAAATGAAGGAAACAATAGCAAAGATCAATACAACTAAAACCTGGTTCTTTAAGAAGATAAACAAAATTGATAAAACATTAGCCAGACTCCTCAAGAAAAAAAAGAAGACTCTAATCAATAGAATAAGAAATGAAAAAGGAGAAGTAATAACTGACACTGCAGAAATAGAAAAGATCATGAGAGATTACTACAAGCAACACTATGACAATAAAATGGACAACCAGGAAGAAATGGACAAATTCTTAGAAATGCACAAACTGCAAAGACTGAATCAGGAAGAAATAGAAAATATGAACAGACCAATCACAAGCACTGAAATTGAAGCTGTGATTAAAAATCTTTCAAGAAACAAAATCCCAGGACCAGATGGCTTCACAGGCAAATTCTATCAAACATTTAGAGAAGAGCTAACACCTATCCCTCTCAAACAATTCCAACATGTAGCAGAGGGAGGAACACTCCTAAACTCATTCCACGAGGCCACCATCACCTTGATACCAAAACCAGACAAGGATGTCACATAGAAAGAAAACTACAGGCCTATATCACTGATGAACATAGATGCAAAAATCCTCAACAAAATACTAGCAAACAGAATCCAACAGCACATTAAAAGGATCATACTCCATGATCAAGTGGGGTTTATCTCAGGAATGCAAGGATTCTTCAATATACGCAAATCAATCAATGTGATACACCATATTAACAAACTGAAGGGGAAAAACCATATGGTCATCTCAATAGGTGCAGAGAAAGCTTTCAACAAAATTCATCACCCATTTATGATTTAAAAAAACCCTGCAGAAAGTAGGCATAGAGGGAACTTTCCTCAACATAATAAAGGCCATATATGACAAACCCACAGCCAACATTGTCCTCAATGGTGAAAAACTGAAAGCATTTCCACTAAGATCAGGAACAAGACAGGTTGCCCCTCTCACTACTCTTATTCAACATAGTTTTGGACGTTTTAGCCACAGCAATCAGAGAAGAAAAGGAAATAAAAGGAATCCAACTCAGAAAAGAAGACGTAAAGCTGTCACTGTTTGCAGATGACATGATACTATACATAAAGAATCCTAAAGATGCTACCAGAAAACTACTGGAGCTAATCAATGAAGTTGGTAATGTAGCAGGATACAAAATTAATGCACAGAAATCTCTGGCATTCCTATACATTAATGATGAAACATCTGAAAGTGAAATCAAGAAAACACTCCCATTTACCATTGCAACAAAAAGAATAAAATATCTAGGAATAAACCTACCTAAGGAGTCAAAAGACCTGTATGCAGAGAATTATAAGACACTGATGAAAGAAATTAAAGATGATACAAATAGATGGAGAGATATACCATGTTCTTGGATTGGAAGAATCAACATTGTGAAAATGACCCTACTACCCAAAGCAATCTACAGATTCAATGCAATCACTATCAAACTACCACTGGCATTTTTCACAGAACTAGAACAAAAAATTTCACAATTTGTATGGAAACACAAAAGACCCCGAATAGCCAAAGCAATCTTGAGAACGAAAAACGGAGCTGGAGGAATCAGGCTCCCTGACTTCAGACTATACTACAAAGCTACAGTAATCAAGGCAATATGGTGCTGACAAAAAAAAAAAGAAATATAGATCAATGGAACAGGATAGAAAGCCCAGAGATAAACCCATGCACATATGGTCATCTTATCTTTGATAAAGGAGGTAGGAATGTACAGTGGAGAAAGGACAGCCTCTTCAGTAAGTGGTGCTGGGAATAGTGGAGAGGTACATGTCAAAGTATGAGATTAGATCACTCCCTAACAGCATACAAAAAATAAGCCCAAAATGGATTAAAGACATAAATATAAGGCCAGAAACTATCAAATTCTTAGAGGAAAACATAGGCAGAACACTCTATGGCATAAATCACAGCAAGATCCTTTTGATCCACTTCCTAGAGAAATGGAAATAAAAACAAAAATAAACAAATGGGACCTAATAAAACTTAAAAGCTTTTGTACAGCAAAGGAAACCATAAACAAGATGAAAAGACAACCCTCAGAATGGGAGAAAATAGTTGCACATGAAGCAACTGACAAAGGATTAATCTCCAAAATTTACAAGCAGCTCATGCAGCTCAATAACAAAAACCCCAAAAAAACCCAATCCAAAAATGGACAGAAGACATAAATAGACATTTCTCCAAAGAAAATATATAGACTGCCAACAAATACATGAAAGAATCCTCAACATCATTAAACATTAGAGAAATGCAAATCAAAACTACAGTGAGATATCATTGCACACCAGTCAGAATGGCCATCATCAAAAAATCTAGAAACAATAAATGCTGGAGAGAGTGTGGAGAAAAGGAAACACTCTTGCTCTGCTGGGGGGAATGTGAATTGGTACAGCCACTATGGAGAACAGTATGGAGGTTCCTTAGAAAACTACAAATAGAACTACCATATGACCCAGCAATCCCACTACTGGGCATATACCCTGAGAAAACCATAATTCAAAAAGTGTCATGTACCAAAATGTTCATTGCAGCTCTATTTACAATAGCCGGGAGATGGAAACAACCTAAGTGTCCATCATTGGATGAATGGATAAAGAAGATGTGGCACATATACACAGTGGAATATTACTCAGCCATAAAAAGAAATGAAATTAAGCTGTTTGTAATGAGGTGGATGGACCTAGAGTCTGTCATACAGAGTGAAGTAAGTCAGAAAGAGAAAGACAAATACCATATGCTAACACATATATATGGAATTTAAAAAAAAAATGTCATGAAGAACCTAGAGGCAAGGCAGTTATAAAGACACAGACCTACTAGAGAATGGACTTGAGGATATGGGGAAGGGGAAGGGACATGACAAAGTGACATGTGAGACATGAGAAAGTGAGAGAGTGACATGAACATATATACACTATAAAAAGTAAAATAGATAGCTAGTGGGCAGCAGCCGCATAGCACAGAGAGATCAGCTCGGTGCTTTGTGACCACCTAGATGGGTGGGATAGGGAGGTTGGGAGGGAGGCAGACGCAAGAGGGAAGAGATATGGGAACATATGTATATGTAAAACTGATTCACTTTGGTATGAAGCAGAACTAACACACCATTGTAAAGCAATTATACTCAAATAAAGATGTAAAAAAAAAGAAAACTTGAACAATTGGGGGTGTTTTTTTGATGTTTTAGTTTAAATTTTATTTCCTGCCCCCAAACATCCATTTAGCCCCCCGGAGAAGGAAAAGGGGATGCGACTAACAATAGAGAGAAACTTTCTTCACAACAATGACCATGGCAAGCTTAGGCACCTTTGGTGAAATCTCTCTGGGAAGTACTGGTAGAGGGATAAAAGCCAAACTGACACAGAAGTACTGCTTGCTATGCATTTCCAGGCGGTGCCTTCTTTCTCATCTCTTGGTGGCAGGTGGAGGAAGAGGAGAAAAGGTTAAACATTTTTATAAACTGGCAGAATAAGCTTATAACATCCTCTCACTATCTCTGCATAGGTTTTAGTCTCTGCCGCACTATATAAGCTTTGTCCAAAGTAACAGTTGAAAGTCAAATGTAATACTTCACCAAACAACTTAAAAATGCTTGCACACTGGAAAGGATTAAGTTGCAGAGAATACAAATGGACCCAGAGCAAATTTTGCCAAAAGAGAATATTGTGCTAAATATACAGCCATAGTTCTTTTCCATATGAAGAAACAGTCAGAAGGATAAAAGAACTTGGTCAAAATCACACAAGTAAGTAGGACAGAATCTGGTCTGTCTGTCGTAAGTGTTGTGCTCTTTAACAACCAGGCTAGCTTTTCTCAAATCTGATTCATGCATAGAATAACTATACACCTCTGTTTGTCTTGAATATTCCCTGTTTATAGGTATGCCTGCTGCAGTTTTTAATATTGCCCACTTTGACTCCCAAAAGCAACCGATAATACACAATAATTTGGTCACTCTATACATGGACCACTGTGGTGGGACTGCCTAGGAAGCTTATTAAAAGTGCAGCTTCCTGAGCCCTACTCCACATCTAGATAAGTTTTCTTAGGGTTGGCTCAAGAGTCCAGGACAAGTCTTTTTAAGTGCTTTTGTGGAACCCCCCAGGTGAGTCTCTCACTCTCGTAAGTTAATAAACCATTTATTCTGCCTCCCACAGATGCCCAGCCAGGTCTTGTTAAGGTAGCAGTCCCCCCACCACATCAGAGGGATGCTCCCAGCCAAGTAATCTCTGGAGGCCTTGGAGAATCTGAATGGTCTCATGCTGACCCACCTGCCATGACAAACCTCCTCCACAGCATTCCCCTTCACATTTTACATTCTACCACTCCCAAAGGCAGTCTGCTCCAATGGGGCCTGACTTCATCTCTCCTAACATGCACCCGCTGATTCGACCAGTTTAGGAATAGAAGTTGCTGTGGTTTTCAAACGGGGTACCTCAACCTCTAAAATGGTAGTTGAAACAGTCTCTACCTCATGGGCACATCGCCTCTGCAACAGCCCCAATAAAGGAATGTCCCATCTTTGCTTTTTCAAGGTCCGCAACAGGGAGTCCCGTCCTAAAGAAGGTTCTCTCTCATTGCCACACTATCAAAGCCTTCCCAAATGTTCCTTCCTGTGGCCCTGATCAGGCTAAGGGAAGAGTTGTCTCTTTCCTTCTCTGAGTCGGACCAAATCATCTTAGTAACACCTCTCCACACTGTTGACCATGTTTTTCACGGGGGCTGCTGCTGAGCTTTCATCTCATCCTTTCATGGTGGAGAAACAGAGGATCCTAACAATTTTTACTTCTAGGGGAGAGGGGACTGTAGTGATTATGTTGTCATTTTGTATTATGTCCTTTTGTCATTAATTTGTTTTCAATTTCATGTTAAAATCGGCCCACCATTCCCACTTTGTGATGTCATTCAGCACTCTCATTTTGCACCTTTAACATCGCTCTCAGTATCACTTGGAAATGTTTGAAATGGCATGAGCTTGTCCTCACATTCGTATCAGCTGTAAACCCAGAGCCCCAACATGACCCTAACCATTGAGAAGAACACCTCTCCACTACCTGTGTAACACTGGGTAGGCCACTTAACCTCTTGTTATTTTTAACTCCTCAATTGTAAAAATGTGAGAGTGCTATGAATTTATATTTCGGGCAGATCAAGGTTGAGAAGAGTGTGTATTTGCTTTTATTCTTCCAAACTGGAATGTTTTCCCTCTCTTCCCCATGGGTCCAAATCTCACTGGTCCTTCAGACCCACTGCCAAGGAACCTCCCCTGATTCTCCAGGCCACACAAATCTCTGCCTCTTAGGGTCAGTGCCATGCAACCTAGCTGTCTCTTACGTTAATCTTGCCTCTCAAGCCAATCTCAGAATGTGGGTCACTCTTGCCCTCCTGTGGCCCCTGGGGCTGTGCCAGCCCACCGGCACACCCCACGTGGGGTGTCTACTACACTAGGGCATGGGTGGGGAGGCCCAGGTGTGAGGGCCAAGGCAGAGTATCTCTGCCTCTTCCCTGTTCTCCTCCACAAAACTGCCCCTCCTCCTGAAGCCTACCCCTCAAGTCAAAGGTTCCTTATATGATGACCTCGATGGGTCGTGATGCCCTCACAGGCCTTCTGACAGTTTCTGTGGCAGAGTAACTATAGAAACGTGCTGTCCCCAGAGAAATTTCCCTACCAGTTCTCCACCAGACATCAATCTCTTTGGTTGTCTGAGAAAGTCTGACCGTATAGTCTATATGTACTCTAACCGGTGCTCTGATCCCTGGGTGGGCAGTGCAGCAGGTACACCCAGACCGAGCATCTCTACAGGAGATGTGGTGTACACACAACCTCACCTGACTGGCACATGTTCCTGTGGGGGTTGCCAACTACGTACAGTGGAGCATTTTCCCAGATGTAAGTAATACCGGTGACCTGGGACGCCTTCAGGGACGCACAGTTCTTACTGCTGAGGACAAGTATAAGGTCATCCCTGGACAAGTGTGCAGGACGGTTCTGAGCTTTATAAATGTAGCCTTACCCTTTGGGCTACAGGATGCTTTCATTCAGACCTTTCCTGATTGGCCTCCTAACAAAACACAAGTGCATTTTTGTTGGCAAATTGTAAATGGAGCGGTTTGAGGAACAGGGCCACTCTTGAACCGCACCTGCAAACCCAGGCACCACTGTGCTATCATGTAGACATCTATATCGGTCCCCTCAGACACATCCCTTACTGAGTTGCTGAGTACTAGGGGAGAGGGTGTTGCCATATTGATGGGAAGACCGTAAGAACGAAGGGGGGGGGTGATGAAGTGCTAATGAGACTGGAGGGCTGAGGAGATGGTGTCCCAGGAGGTTGGGTTGATGTGAGCCTAGACTTGGTACCCAGAACCTGGTTCTGAGTTTCCTGATAACTCTGCTTCAGTATTTGGCCTTGTTCTAATCTACGCAACAGTATCAGAGGGCTAGACTTCAATGTGGTTGAAACAGGCAGTATAAATGGGGCCCAAGAGGGGTTGCCAAGGTGGATGGGGTTCTAAACCAATTTATATTAGATTATTTTTTTTCCCAAAACTTGAAAGACATTTTCATTAAAACCTCAGAAGTGACACACTGCAAGAGATATTTTCTCTGTTGTGGAAGGGAGAGATGGAGAGGATCATGATTGCAATTCCTTTTGGGTTCTACTGTTTTCCTGGAAATGGTCAAGAGACTTCCTCATCTGCTGCAGCCGTAGGCTCTAGGGATTGCTTTTGCAGCCAGTGTCCCTTCTCTAGGGACTCATAGAAGTGATGGGCCAAGGCTGTGTTTTGGATGTCAAGTAGATTAAATGTCTTTAGCCAGAAACTGGGAGAGACATGAGAGAGGACAATACTGGCAGGAGACTGTGCACAGCAGAAGTGACTGATCATTTCTGATTCTCTTTGTAGCAGCAGTGGCTCCCATTTCTCCTCCTACACCTGGTCACTACCATGTCCTCTACCGAGGGTGTGGAGAAATGCAATTGGGCCGGCATGGGGAGACATACTTCCTGGTTGGTGGCTACCGGGTCTACGGGGATGTTGCTTTGGCCACGCCAGCAAAGGTGGAAGCAGAGAAGCCAGTCCCCAGACGTGCTCCCAAGAGAAATCATGCTCCGGAAAGGTCGGACCAAGACCTGGGTTTCCCCAGACCCAAAATCCGGCGATTGAAGCATTCAAGCAGCTCAGGAATACAAGGTGCTTTGATTCTCAAGCAGGGTGGCCCAACCTCTGGGCACAGCCCCTCTGCAACAGCCCCAGTAAACGAATGTCCCATCTTTGCTTTTTCAAGGTCGGCAACAGGGAGTCCCCTCCTAAAGAAAGTTCTCTCTCATTGCCACACTATCAAAGACTGCCCCAAATGTGATTCCTTCCTTGGGCCTGATCAGGCTAAGGGAAGAGTTGTCTCTTTCCTTCTCTGAGTTGGACCAAATCGTCTTAGAAACACCTCTTCACACTGTTGACCATGTTCTTCATGGGGGCTGCTGCTGAGCATTTATCTCATCCTTTCATCGTGGATAGAGAGAGGATTCTAATGCTGTTTACTTCTAGGGGAGAGGGGAGTGTAATGATTATGCTGTCATTTTGTATTATGCCCTTTTGTCATGAATTTGTTTTCAATTTCATGTTAAAATGGGCCCACCATTCCCACTTTTTTAGGTCATTCAGCACCCTCATTCTGCACCTTTAACATCTCTCTCAGTATCACTTGGAAATGTTTGAAATGGCATGAGCTTGTCCTCACATTCCTATCAGCTGTAAATCTGGAGCCCCGACATGAACCTAACCATTGAGCGGAACACCTCTCCACTACCTGTGTAACACTGGGTAGGCCCCTTAACCTCTTGGTTTTATAAGTCCTCAGTTGTAAAAATGTGAGGGTACTATGAATTTATATTTTGACCAGGACAAGGTTGAGAACAGTGTGCTTTGCTTTTATTCTTCCAAACTGGAATGTCTTCCCTCTCTTCCCCGTGGGGCCAAATCTCACTTGTCCTTCTGTACCATAGCCAAGGAGCCTTCCCTGATTCACCAGTCCACAGAATTCTCTGCCTCTTAGGGTGAGTGTCATACAACCTAGCTGTGTCTTACATTAATCTTGCCTCTCAAGCAAATCTGAGAATGTGGGTCTCTCTTTCCCTCCTGGGGCCACTCGGGCTGGGCCAGCCCACTGGCACACCCCAGGTGGGGTGTCTACTAGACTACGGCATGGGTGGGAAGGCCCATGTGTGTGTGGCCAGGCAGACTACCGCAGACTCCACCCCGCTCTCCTCCACAAAACTGCCCCTCCTCCTGAAGCCTGCCCCTCAAGTCACAAGGTTCCTTATATGACCTCACTGGGTAGTGATGCCCTCACAGGCCTTCTGACAGTTTCCATGGCAGGGTAACTATGCAAACGTGCTGCCCTCAGAGAAACTTCCCTACCCTGGAGGGAACTTCTTTCCCTGGAGAAAGTTCTCCACCAGATACCAATCTCTTTGGTTGTCTGAGAGAGAATATCTGACCAGATCTTCTATATTTACTCTAACCTGTCCTCTGCTCCCTGGGAGGACAGTGCAGCAGGTACACCGAGACTGGGCATCTGTACTAGATGCATGGTAGACACACAACCTTCCCTGGCTGCCACTTGTTCCTCTGGGGCTTTCCCACCACATACAACTGAGCACTTTCCCAGCTCTAATACCTGTGACCTGGGACATCTTCAGTGACCCACAGTGCTCACTGCTGAGGACAAGTGAAAAGTTATCCCTAGACAAGTGTGCAGGAAGGTTCTGATCTTTATAAATATAGTCTTCCCCTTTGGGCTACAGGATGCTTCCATTCAGACCCTTTCCTAATTGGCCTCTTAGCAAAAGACAAGTGCATTTTTGTTGGCAAATTGTAAATGTAGCAGTTTGAGGAAGAGGGCCACTCTTGAACCGCACCTTCAAACGCAGGCACCTCTGTGCTGTCATGTAGGCGTCTATATCGGTCCCCTCAGACACATCCCATCCTGAGTTGCTGAGTACTAGGGGAGAGGGTGGTGCCATATTGATGGGAAGACCAAAAGAACGAAGGGGGGTTGATGCAGTACTAATGAGACTGGAGGGCTGAGGAGACGGTGTCCCAGGAGGCTGGGTTGATGTGAGCCTAGACTTGGGACCCAGAACCCAGTTCTGAGTCTCCTGATCACTCTGCCTCAGTATTTGGCCTTGTTCTAATCTACATAAAAGTATCAGAGGGGGTTCTTAACCAATTTATATTAGATTATTTTTTTTTCCAAAACTTGAAAGACATTTTCATTAAAACCTCAGAAATGACAGACTGCAAGAAATGTTTTCTCTGTTGTGGAAGGGAGAGATGGAGAGGATCATGATTGCAATTTCTTTCGGGTTCTACTGTTTTCCCTGGGAACGGTCAGGAGACTTCCTCATCTGCTGCAGCCGTAGGCTCTAGGGATTGCTTTTGCAGCCAGTGTCCCTTCTCTAGGGACTCATAGAGGTGATGGGCCAAGGCTGTGTTTTGGATGTCAAGTAGATTAAATGTCTTTAGCCAGAAACTGGGAGAGACATGAGAGAGGGCAATACTGGCAGGAGACTGTGCACAGCAGAAGTGACTGATCAGTTCTGATTTTCTTTGCAGCAGCAGTGGCTCCCGTTTCTCCTCCTACACCTGGTCACTACTTTGTCCTCTACCGAGGGTTTTGAGAAGCGCAGTTGGGCCGGCATAGGGAGACATACTGCCTGGTTGGTGGCTACCGGGTCTACAGGGATGTTCCTTTGGCCACGCCAGCAAAGGTGGAAGCAGAGAAGTCGGTCCCCAGACGTGCTCTCAAGAGAAAGCACACTCTGGGAACGTTGGACAAAGATCTGGGTTACCCCAGACCCAAAATCCGGCAACTGCAGCATGCTGCCAGGAGGCGGACCCCACAGAATCTTGCAGGTGAGCCATCATAAAGAGAGGGCAATGGCTTAACTGCCTAAGGCAGCAAATGCCTCTTTCTGCATTGACACCCCCCATCCCCGGCCAACTGCCACAGATTAGAACCTGCGTCGTTCTGTCTGAGCCTTTCCCACCCAGGAGCCTCCTTCTACACTAAATGGCCATAAGCAAGGAGCCTCAGAAACTGAGGTTTGTAATGAGAGTCTGCCCTGAACATCCCAGGGCTGAAGCTTGCCTGGAAGAAAACCTGACGTTCTCTGCTCAATCCTCAGGGGCCCTTCTGTGAGCCAAGGAGGATGCAGGAGCAGAGTCAGAGTGCAAAGAAGACTTAGCAGTCTACCAAATGGGCCCCTGCCCTGAGCCATTGTCAGTGGCCACCACCACAAACCAGGGGGGAGCTGGGCTTTTTGAAACAGAAAGCAGCAATCTGTGGCTTCCCAAAGAGCCTTCTGCCTGGGGTCTCAGGAGGCAGGATAGAAAGGCCCAGGAAGACCTGCTCCCTGAAGCAAGAACAGGATGTAGAGTTAAGAAGTATGCACCCTGCCCCGAGTTTCACATGCTCCTTTATTGCCAGCCCTTTCTGTCCCCAGTGGGATCCCTAACTGCTCAATAAAATTTTTTTGTGTAACAGACTTCTAGGGTCGCCAGTACTCAGATTTAGGTCACAACCCCTGTGCTAGGCACTCCTGCCACCCGGGAAATGTTCCAAAGGTGGAATAGCTCCAGGGGGTGCCAGGGATCAGAGCCAAATCTTGAGAGGCTGGGGATGAAGGAGTTTGGGCACAGTCCCTAAAGCATCTCAGTGGTTGAGCTTCTGTGAGAAGGCACATCCCCTGTGTGTGTGTGTGTGTGTGTGTGTGTGTGTATGTGTGTGTGTGAATGGTAGAAGCAAATTCTCATACTGTGCAGCAGTCCCATAGGGAAACCCACTCATTAATATAAAAAACTACTTGGGGGGACTTCCATGGTGGTCCAGTGGGAAGACTCCATGCTCCCAATGCAGGGGACCTGGATTCTATCCCTGGTCAGGGAACTAGATCCCTCATGCATGCCGCAACTAAGAAGCCTGCACGCTGCAACTATGAGCCCACATGCTGCAACGAAAATCCCACAACTAAGACTCAGCACTGCCAAAATAAATAAATATTTTAAAAAAAGATCTTTAAAAACTTTTTAAATAAAAAAATATATAAAATTACTTGGGGATGTACACATAAGGATTGGCCCTCTAAGTGCTTTGAACACCCAGAGGAATTTTATACTGCCAGAGGGAGAAACTGAGACACATGAAAAAGGTGAAATAACTCTAGGGTAACACCTAGAGGAGTTTAGCTCACAAACAGCACACTGACCCACCACACAGTTTTCATAGTCTCACAAACCAACTTTAAAATGGGAAAGTCCCCCAAACAGGAGAAAAAAGGGGCACCAGACAGCCATCGCTGACTAACAGTCCAACTGAATTTATGTATGTATGGAATATATACTTGCCAGTACTTACTTAAATGGGAACTAAAGGAGATCTTGCCCTGAAATGGTCAAGATAAGGCTTTATTGACATTCCAAATTGGTTTTTGCATATGCAGTTGGAGAAAACTGGCTTTTTTTTTTTTTTTTTTTTTTTGCGGTACGCGGGCCTCTCACTGTTGTGGACTCTCCCGCTCTGGACGCGCAGGCTCAGTGGCCATGGCTCACGGGCCCAGCCGCTCCGCGGCATGTGGGATCTTCCCAGACCGTGGCACGAACCCGTGTCGTGTCCCCTGCATCGGCAGGCAGACTCTCAACAACTGCACCACCAGGGAAGCCCTTAAAACTGGCTTGATAAAACATCTTTTCAGAATTCTGATCTTAAGGGAACAAAAAGTCTTTCTAGGTGGAGCTTACATTTAACTCCCCTGTGCCTTTGAGATGTAAATGTTCTACCAGTCTTCTCAGGGAACTCTTACCTACACCATTTCCAAGTCCTGAGACTGGGAAAAAAAAGGAGGGTGAGGGAAGAAGCCATTTTAAACTCAAATGAGTAAACTTGTTTCAACTGTTATTCATAAACTAGTGAGTTTTACATTGTAGTACCTGATTCATGACAAAATTTTAAAATGAAAACTATGAGCTCTCTGTCTGTGTCTATCTGGATGTATGTGTGTATATGTATGTACATTATTAATATATATTTCTAACTTTGGATGGTATTGCCAAAATTAACTTATGAATGAACTCTATTTACTTGACTTAAAGAAAATTAAATATTTATATAAATTTTCAGAAATGTAATAAGAGTTAGCCCAAATAAATTTCAAGTTCATATGAGCTGGGAAATATTAAGTATTAAATTAGTATTTGATATTAAAATTAGTTTGTTGGTTTAATTAATACAGACATGTCTTCAGAGTCATCAACATTAAGTATAATACTTTTATTGTACTTAGGATTACTAAAAGTCAAATAAGATCATATTATCTACGTTTATAAAATTTGTCAACAAGTATAACTTGGTATGATAATATTTTTGTAAGTACATTAAATGCAAATAGGGTAATAGATTTTCGGTTAACTCTTTAAGAATAATTATGCTTTATGATACATCTATTGAAAATTAGTTATCCCAAACCTTTTTGGTAACTTGAAATGTTAGAGTTTTGCTAAATTGTTTAATGCTAGAAATTTATTGAATGTCTAGCTCATTTCCAAACAAGATAAAATACTGAAACAGTAATTACCAAACATAGGCTTCCTTTTACAGAGAAACTAAAGATGTTTAGGGCTGTTAATTAAAATTTTTGATGCCACCTTGAGAAATTTTCTATAAAAGGCAGATATTTTTAGAAACTATAAATAATATTTATAAATTTGCAAATCTCCAGAATGCTAATGTAAAAGAGAGTTCAAAATTACTTACTTCTTAATTTTCACTAGAAATTAGGCTTTTAAAGATTAAGAATTCTAATTAATATATGTAATTAAAACTACTAAAAGTAATAAGGAAAACATTTGTGTATGCAAAGAAAAAAGTATAAGAAATAGAAATAAATTTTGTTAAGGGAAAATAAAGTAAATGTGTCCTAAAGAGAGATTAAAAAAGATAGAAAAATAGACAAGGAAACCATAGAACAAAGTCTGAAAATAAAAAAAGAAGTTGTAGAAAGTTTATGGAAAAGAAACCATGAGAAAAAGAGTTGCATTGTATGGGTAAATGTTATTAATATAAATGTTCTGGAAATTATATAAAATCTCTAAATTTGAATATATCCTGGTGTAGTGTTATAATTCTAGCTATTAACTTAAAATGCATTATATCACAGAAATAACCAAATTTCTTTGTTAATTACATTATAATCGGATCTTCAACCATTCCATTTTGTCTTTTGTCATTTATAGTTAAATGACAAAAGAGTTATTGTTTTACTCTGACACTTTTACAAGAATGAATATCTTCAAGAAGATTCATAGGAAGGATTTTTTTGACAAAAATAGGTTTCTGATAACTTTCAGGTCTACAGAAATGAAATGGAAAACCTGATAGCTTTATAAACTGCTAACAAGAGATCAAGATGAACAAGTATTCATTAAATAGTGAAACTGTGCACCTCAGACTGGGACTTGAACCCATGTGCTGGACTCAAACCCGGCCAAAACTCAGATTGGGAGTCGAACCCAGGTGGCTGGGACTCAAACCTGGCCAAAACCCTGATTGGGTCTTGAACCCATGCAGCTGAGTTTCGAACCTGGCCAAAACCTACAGTTTTCCAACTGAGATCACATACCTGGTTTCAGGACTTAATGAAGCTCAGGTTCTTGATGTCTCATCACAGAAAGAATTCAGTGAGAGACAAAGTGATAGGTAAGAAGTGGATTTATTTAGAGAGAAACACACTCCACAGACAGAGTGTGGGCCATCTCAGAAGGTGAGAGCAAGACCAGGGTATGGGTTTGTCAGTTTTTATAGGGGTGGGTAATTTCATAGGCTAATGAGTGGGAGTAGTATTCCAGCTATTTGGGGAAGCAGTGGGGATTTCCAGGAATTGGGCCATTACCCACTTTTTGATCTTTATGGTTGGCCTTGGAACTGTCATGGCACCTGTGGGTGTGTCATTTAACTTGCTGATGTGTTAAAATGAGCATATACTGAAGCTCAAGGTCTAGTGGAAGTCCACTTGTCTGCCATCTTGGACCCATTTTGTTCTAATCAGTTTATATCATGTCCTCCGGCTATGTCATTCTTTCAAAGGTTGTGCCCTGCCCCCTTCCCTCCTGTTTCAATAGGACTGAATGAACTGATGCTTATGCCCATAACTTATATAATTTTTTGTCTGAAATATTACTGGCTTTTTAATCTTTGTTTTCTAGACATGAGAAAACCTTTCCCCTTAAGCTAACTGTGACTTGGAGAAATTTAATAAAGTATACTTTGTTAAACAAATATAAAATATTTACCTTTTTCTCTCTATATGATCTATCCAGAATTTGAAAACTCTTAGTGAGTATTCTTGCTTTTATAGCAATATAGATATTTATGTAAATTCCAAAAGAATCTGTTCTTTTTATAAGAGGATGCAATTGGAAACTTTTGTTATATTACCAAGGCTTTGACAGAAATGTCATATTTGGGAGAGATAAGCATAGACTCAGATATCACAGACAGCTTTAAAGAACTAAGATGGACTTTATGGAGGCATAAAACATCTTGGAAAACAGCCTGATGCCTTGCTTAAAGGGCTCCCAACACTTTACTAGGTGAGTATGGAAAGTCATTTCCTGGCTGAAGTTTATTTGGGCCCTGCGTCTTAGACTGTATAACTTCCTTTGTGACCTATAAATCTTCCGGAATAGACATCCTATCTCTGAAATTAAGTGGAGCCCTCTGGGGTTCCCAGGGACTGAAATCATGTGGGGCCTGGGCATCATGGCCTCCTTTTGTCCACCATTTCTTATAGGCAAGTCTCCAGTCTCCATGACGTTCCCTGAGTTCCAAAGGGCTGATTCAAACAGTAGCTAATCAAGGGAGGAACAGCCAAGAAACCACCTGGGGCAAGATTAAAAGGACAAGAGAAACTCATCAAGATTAGGAGATGACCACTGGAGATGAGATTAAGGGAGTGCAAGCCCTGCTCACACCCTAATCTTGTCAGAGACCCCACTTTTGAACCACTCTTATAAAACTCTTCATCGAATCCTCTGGGGTTGAGACACATAGTTTTTCGAGGCAGAAGCCTGGTGTGTTACCCTTTGCCTGGCAAAGCAATAAACCTATCCTTTTCTACTTCACCCCAAACTCTGTCTCTGGGATTTGATTTGGCACCAGTGTACAGAGAGGCCGAGTTTTCAGTAACACCTCCTACTCATGTTATACTGTCTTCAGACCCTTGACTGAATCAACTAATAACTCTAGGGAGACAATGGATGACCTCTGTCCCCAAACCTCAATTAACTTGTAAACAGGTGCCTGAAAAACTCTATCTACATGATCCAAGTTTCTCAATTGTCTACTTAAGTCCCTAATAAGCCCTGGGTCTCTCTATAGGCCAAAACGGATCCAGAGCAGGTAATCATACAACTCCAGCAATGAAATAGGACATTACCAAAATTGATCATCAGTGCTGTCTTTGGCAGGTTTTGATCAAAAGGGAGAAATTTTGGAATAAAATAAAATAAAATGAACCTTAGGAAAGAACATAGAAAATTGACTCAATGTGGTTAAGAGGGACCCAAAATAAAATGAAGCCAGGAAGCCATAACAGACCTGGGGTTTAGTCACATACTTTGTGTTCTCAAAACAAAAAACAAACAAATGAAAACAAATGAACAAAACACAGAACAAAGCCACAACCTAATCAAAAAATGGACAGAAGACCACAAGAGCTAAACAGATATTTCTCCAAGGAAGACATACAAATGGCCAACAGGTACGTGAAAAGATGTTCAACATCATTAATTATTAGAGAAATGCAAATCAAAACTACAATGAGGTATCACCTCACACTGGTCAGAATGGCCATCATCAAAAAGTCTACAAATAATAAAGGCTGGAGAAAAGGGAACCCTGCTACATTGTTGGTGGGAATGTAAATTGGTGCTGCCACTATGGAGAATAGTATGGAGGTTCCTTAAAAAACTAAAAATAGAGTTACCATATGATCCACAAATCCCCCTGCTGGTATTCATAACAGCACTATTTACAATAGCCAAGACATGGAACCAATCTAAATGTCCATCAACAGATGAATGGATTAAAAAAAAGGATATATATATATATATATATATATATATATATATATATATATGCAATGGACTATTACTCAGCCATAAAAAAAGAATGAGATAATGCCATTTGCAGCAACATGGTAACATGGATGGATGTAGAGATTATCATGCTAAATGAAGTAAGTCAGAGAAAGACAAATATCATATGATACACTTGTATGTGTAATCTTAAAAATGATACAAATGAACTTATTTACCAAAAAGAAATAGACTCACAGACATAGAAAACAATGTTATGATGGACACATTACCCAAGCTAGTCTAATCAGAAGATATGTTAGTGCTTTGCTGGAGCTGTCTGAAAAGACTCACTGACTTTTGTTGGGCTTGATGATGTGATGAAGCAAGACTGCAGATTCCAGGGCCATCATGTGAAATTGAGTCTAGAATCAGGCATAACTGAATCGTGACTTTTCTGTGGATATCTCATGTACATGAGCTAATGTATTTCTTCTTGTTTTAGTATGTTGGAATTGAGATTTCTCTTACTTGAAATGGAAAGATTGATGAAAGAGTCTTGCCCTAATTTTGCTGGAGGGTATCAGCCAGCACTGTTCTCGTTTCCAAAGTCCCTCCACTATAACCATGTCAAAGCAGTTATCACACTCTCCTCCTTGCTCACTCTGTTCCAACCACACTAGCCTCTTTGCTGTTGCTCCAATATGGGAGGCTGCAGCATCTCTGGGCCTTTGTAACTATTTTCCTTTTGACTGAGAAACTCCCAGATATCTGCATGGTTCATTCTCTCCCTCCTATGGACAGTTTCTCAATGTAACATTCTCAGAGAGAGGACTTTTCTTACCTTTCTATTAAAAATTATAAATATTCATGAACTCCTGTAAGGTTTATTTTTTCCCCTTAACACTTGTAACCATTTAATATACTATAAATATTTACTCATTTGTCAAATTATTACTTATCTTTTGCCCAACACACACTTAAATGAATATGTTAATTTTCTCCATTTGGTTCATTTGTATTATATTGCCTAGAACAGTATCTGATGCATTATAGGCACTCAATACATATTTTTGAACAGATGAATAAAATATTTTTAAGCATCAACTATGTGTCAGATGCTAATTTAGATTCTAGATATAGATAAGTAAATATGACTGGCATTGGGTCTTTTGCAGAAAGAATTTATAGCCAAAAAGGAGAAATAGTAAGCAAATAATTAATTTTAAGCTCTACAAGGTCAAGGACACTGTCTTTTTCATCATTATATCCACTGCACTTATCACACAACCAGGAGTTAGCTACAAAATTTTTAAATGGTTGAACAAATGAATAATCCTCCTTTCAAAACATAATCTGTCTCACTCGGGTGATTTGAACAACTTGAATAACTTGAACAAGCTATAATAATTGTATTCTCATTTCTAAAGTTGCAGCCATACCAGTTGCCTTCCTTATTAGAAAAATATCAAGCCAAGGTAATGAGACTATGTATATGAAAATATTTTAAAAAGTCATGAAATAGTGTACAAACAAAAATATTATTACAGTTATTGCTTCTATCTGTTAAATAAGATTGTCATAATATAACTATTTGAGATAATATATAATATAGGCTTTCAGTTGAGAAAATAACCTTATTATATTAAAACAGACATTATGATATTAGGTATTTATTAAAGTAAGATTTTTACGTAACTTGTAATTTTTTGTTAATTATCCTGATCACAGTTGTTAGCATTTAATACCTTTCAAAAACATCACTCAATGCATAACAAATTCATTAACTCTCTTCAGCTCCTCTAAACTTTTGAAAAAAACCCATGGATTTGGAACACATGCAATCAACACCTACAAATATTTATCAATAAATCTGTTGACAAGGTCTTGTTACCTTCATAGTTTCTGAATTTGTACAATAATTACATTTTTTTTGTAATTTACTAACAATATTTTAAAAATCTCATATAGAAAGGATATTTTACATTAATGCTTGTGTTATCCTTACCCTGGATATTGCAAACATCCTCAACAAGAATATTGTAAAAGTCATTCTTGGCACATCATCATCGTGAGTATATATTTTACCATTATCTCTTTCATAAAAAAATAGTGACTGAATCATACTATATTATTATTTGCTTTATTTATTTTTATTTGATTACCTTTATTTTTTCTAATATCCTCCTAAGTTGACTTGTTAAACTGATATGTTAATCTATAAAAACAAAAACTATACTCATTTATTATTCTGTGTGATCCTTCTTCGTACTTGACACTCTTAATAGCTCTTTTATTGTTTGTCAAGACTGCTTTGTGCCCAAAATGCAACCTTTACATTACTTTAAATTTTATAAATATTTTTTCTTTTTTCTTTAACATCTTTATTGGGGTCTAATTGCTTTACAATGGTGTGTTAGTTTCTGCTTTATAACAAAGTGAATCAGTTATACATATACATATGTTCCCATAAGTCTTCCCTCTTGCATCTCCCTCCCTCCCACCCTCCCTATCCCACCCCACCAGGCTGTCACAAAGCACCGAGCCAATATCCCTGTGCCATGCGGCTGCTTCCCACTAGCTATCTACCTTACGTTTGTTAGTGTGTATATGTCCATGACTCTCTCTCGCCCTGTCACAGCTCACCCTTCCCCCTCCCCATATCCTCAAGTCCGTTCTCCAGTAGGTCTGCGTCTTTATTCCTGTCTTACCCCTAGGTTCTTCATGACATTTTCTTTTCTTAAATTCCATATATATGTGTTAGCATATGGTATTTGTCTTTGTCTTTCTGACTTACTTCACTCTGTATGACAGACTCTAGGTCTACCCACCTCATTACAAATAGCTCAATTTCGTTTCTTTTTATGGCTGAGTAATATTCCATTGTATATATGTGCCACAACTTCTTTATCCACTCATCCGATGATGGGCACTTAGGTTGTTTCCATCTCCAGGCTATTGTACATAGAGCTATAATGAACATTTTGGTACATGACTCTTTTTGAATTTTCGTTTTCTCAGGGTATATGCCCAGTAGTGGGATTGCTGGGTCATATGGTAGTTCTATTTGTAGTTTTTTAAGGAACCTCCATACTGTTCTCCATAGTGGCTGAACCAACTCACATTCCCACCAGCAGTGCAAGAGTGTTCCCTTTTCTCCACACCCTCTCCAGCATTTATTGTTTCTAGATTTTTTGATGATGGCCATTCTGACTGGTGTGAGATGATATCTCATTGTAGTTTTGATTTGCATTTCTCTAATGTTTAATGATGTTGAACATTCTTTCATGTGTTTGTTGGCAGTGTGTATATCTTCTTTGGAGAGACGTCTATTTAGGTCTTCTGCCCATTTTTGGATTGGGTTGTTTGTTTTTTTGTTATTGAGCTGCATGAGCTGCTTGTAAATTTTGGAGATTAATCCTTTGTCAGTTGCTTCATTAGCAAATATTTTCTCCCATTCTGAGGGTTGTCTTTTGGTCTTGTTTATGGTTTCCTTTGCTGTACAAAAGCGTTGAAGTTTCATTAGGTCCCATTTGTTTATTTTTGTTTTTATTTCCATTACTCTAGGAGGTGGGTCAGAAAGGATCTTGCTGTGATTTATGTCATAGAGTGTTCTGCCTATGTTTTCCTCTAAGAGTTTGATAGTTTCTGGCCTTATATTTAGGTCTTTAATCCATTTTGAGCTTATTTTTGTGTATGGTGTTAGGGAGTGATCTAATCTCATACTTTTACACATACCTGTCCAGTTTTCCCATCACCACTTATTGAAGAGGCTGTCCTTTCTCCACTGTACATTCCTACCTCCTTTATCAAAGATAAGGTGTGTCCATATGTGCGTGGGTTTATCTCTGGGCTTTCTATCCTGTTCCATTGATCTATCTTTCTGTTTTTGTGCCAGTACCATACTGTCTTGATTACTGTAGCTTTGTAGTATAGTCTGAAGTCAGGGAGCCTGATTCCTCCAGCTCCGTTTTTCGTTCTCAAGATTGCTTTGGCTATTCGGGGTCTTTTGTGTTTCCATACAAATTGTGAAATTTTTTGTTCTAGTTCTGTGAAAAATGCCAGTGGTAGTTTGATAGGGATTGCATTGAATCTGTAGATTGCTTTGGGTAGTAGGGTCATTTTCACAATGTTGATTCTTCCAATCCAAGAACATGGTATATCTCTCCATCTATTTGTATCATCTTTAATTTCTTTCATCAGTGTCTTATAATTCTCTGCATACAGGTCTTTTGACTCCTTAGGTAGGTTTATTCCTAGATATTTTATTCTTTTTGTTGCAATGGTAAATGGGAGTGTTTTCTTGATTTCACTTTCAGATTTTTCATCATTAGTATATAGGAATGCCAGAGATTTCTGTGCATTAATTTTGTTTCCTGCTACTTTACCAAATTCATTGATTAGCTCCAGTAGTTTTCTGGTAGCATCTTTAGGATTCTCTATATATAGTATCATGTCATCTGCAAACAGTGAAAGCTTTACTTCTTCTTTTACGATTTGGATTCCTTTTATTTCCTTTTCTTCTCTGATTGCTGTGGCTAAAACGTCCAAAACTATGTTGAATAAGAGTGGTGAGAGTGGGCAACCTTGTCTTGTTCCTGATCTTAGATAAGCAGGAAAGACCTTGTCTTTCCTGATAGTGGAAATGCTATCAGTTTTTCACCATTGAGGATGATGTTGGCTGTGGGCTTGTCATATATGGCCTTTATTATGTTGAGGAGAGTTCCCTCTATGCCTACTTTCTGCAGGGTTTTTATCATAAATGGGTGTTGAATTTTGTCAAAAGCTTTCTCTGCATCTATTGAGATGATCTTATGGTTTTTCTCCTTCAATTTGTTAATATGGTTTATCACATTGATAGATTTGCGTATATTGAAGAATCCTTGCATTCCTGGAATAAACCCCACTTGATCATGGTGTATGATCCTTTTAATGTGCTGTTGGATTCTGTTTGCTAGTATTTTGTTGAGGATTTTTGCATCTATGTTCATCAGTGATATTGGCCTGTAGTTTTCTTTCTTTGTGGCATCCTTGTCTGGTTTTGGTATCAAGGTGATGGTGGCCTCGTAGGAGGAATTTGGGAGTGTCCCCCCCTCTGCTATATTTTGGAAGAGTTTGAGAAGGATAGGTGTTACCTCTTCTCTAAATGTTTGAATAGAATTTGCCTGTGAAGCCATCTGGTCCTGGGCTTTTGTTTGTTGGAAGATTTTTAATCACAGTTTCAATTTCAGTGCTTGTGATTGGTCTATTCATATTTTCTATTTCTTCCTGATTCAGTCTTGGCAGGTTGTGCATTTCTAAGAATTTGACCATTTCTTCCAGATTGTCCATTCTATTGGCATAGAGTTGCTTGTAGTAATCTCTCATGATCTTTTTTATTTCTGCAGTGTCAGTTTTTACTTCTCCTTTTTCATTTCTAAGTCTATTGATTTGAGTCTTCTCCCTTTTTTTCTTGATGAGTCTGGCTAGTGGTTTATCTATTTTGTTTATCTTCTCAAAGAACCAGCTTTTAGTTTTATTGATCTTTGCTATTGTTTCCTTCATTTCTTTTTCATTTATTTCTGATCTGATTTTTATGATTTCTTTCCTTCTGGTAGCTTTGGGGGTTTTTTGTTCTTCTTTCTCTAATTGCTTGAGGTGCAAGGTTAGGTTGTTTATTCGAGATGTTTCCTGCTTCTTAAGGTGGGCTTGTATTGCCATAAACTTCCCCCTTACAACTGATTTTGCTGCATCCCATAGGTTTTGGGTCGTTGTGTCTCTATTGTCATTTGTTTCTAGGTATTTTTTTAATTTCCTCTTTGATTTCTTCAGTGATCACTTCATTATTAAGTAGTGTATTGTTCAGCCTCCATGTGTTTGTATTGTTTACAGATCTTTTCCTGTAATTGATATCTAGTCTCATGGCATTGTGGTCGGAAAAGATACTTCATACAATTTCAATTTTCTTAAATTTACCAAGGCTTGACTTGTGACCCAAGATATGATCTATCCTGGAGAATGATCCATGAGCACTTGAGAAAAATGTGTATTCTGTTGTTTTTGGATGGAGTGTCCTATAAATATCAATTAAGTCCATCTTGTTTAGTGTATCATTTAAAGCTTGTGTTTCCTTATTTATTTTCATTTTGGATGATCTGTCCATGGGTGAAAGTGGGGTGTTTAAGTCCCCTACTATGAATGTGTTACTGTCGATTTCCCCTTTTATGGCTGTTAGTATTTGCCTTATGTATTGAGGTGCTCCTATGTTGGGTGCATAAATATTTACAATTGTTATACCTTCTTCTTGGATCGATCCCTTGACCATTATGTAGTGTCCTTCTTTGTCTCTTTTAATAGTCCTTATTTTAAAGTCTATTTTGTCTGATATGAGAATTGCTACTCCAGCTTTCTTTTGGTTTCCATTTGCTTGGAATATCTTTTTCCATCCCTTTACTTTCAGTCTGTATGTGTCTCTAGGTCTGAAGTGGGTCTCTTGTAGACAGCATATATAAGGGTCTTGTTTTTGTATCCATTCAGCCAATCTGTGTCTTTTGGTGCGAGCATTTAGTCCATTTACATTTAAGGTAATATTCGATATGTATGTTCATATTCCCATTTTCTAAATTGTTTTGGGTTTGTTATTATAGGTCGTTTCCTTCTCTTGTGTTTCTTGCCTAGACAAGATCCTTTAGCATTTGTTGTAAAGCTGGTTTGGTGGTGCTGAACTCTCTCAGCTTTTGCTTGTCTGTATGGTTTTAATTTCTCCATCAAATCTGAATGAGATCCTTGCTGAGTAGAGTAGTCTTGGTTGCAGGTTTTTCTCCTTCATCACTTTCAGTATGTCCTGCCACTCCCTTCTGGCTTGTAGGGTTTCTGCTGAGAGATCAGCTGTTAACCTTATGGGGAGTCCCTTGTGTGTAATTTGTTGTTTTTCCCTTGCTGCTTTTAATATGCTTTCTTTGTATTTAATTTTTGAGAGTTTGATTAATATGTGTCTTGGCGGATTTTTCCTTGGATTTATCCTTTATGGGACTCTCTGTGCTTCCTGGACTTGATTAACAATTTCCTTTCCAATATTAGGGAAGTTTTCAACTATAATCCCTTCAAATATTTTCTCAGTCCCTTCCTTTTTCTCTTCTTCTTCTGGAACCCCTATAATTCGAATGTTGGTGTATTTAATGTCCCAGAGGTCTCTAAGACTGTCCTCCATTCTTTTCATTCTTTTTTCTTTATTCTGCTCTGCAATAGTTATTTCCACTATTTTATCTTCCAGGTCACTTATCCGTTCTTCTGCCTCAGTTATTCTGCTATTGATCCCATCTAGAGTACCTTTAATTTCATTTATTGTGTTGTTCATCATTGCTTGTTTCATCTTTATTTCTTCTAGGTCCTTGTTAACTGTTTCTTGCATTTTGTCCATTCTATTTCCAAGATTTCGGATCATCCTTACTATCATTATTCTGAATTATTTTTCAGGTAGACTGCCTATTTCCTCTTCATTTGTTAGGTCTGGTGCATTTTTATCTTGCTCCTTTATCTGCTGTGTGTTTTTCTGTCTTCTCATTTTGCTTATCTTACTGTGTTTGGGGTCTCCTTTTTGCAGGCTGCAGGTTCGTAGTTCCCTCTGTTTTTGATGTCTGTCTCCAGTGGCTAAGGTTGGTTCAGTGGGTTGTGTAGGCTTCCTGGTGGAGGGGACTAGTGCCTGTGTTGTGGTGGATGAGGCTGGATCTTGTCTCTCTAGTGGGCAGGTTTACGTCTGGTGGTGTGTTTTGGGGTGTCTGTGGCCTTATTATGATGTTAGGCAGCTTCTCTGCTAATGGGTGGGGTTGTGTTCCTGTTTTGCTAGTTGTTTGGCATAGGTTGTCCAGCACTGTAGCTTGCTGGTCGTTGAGTGAAGCTGGATGCTGGTGTTAAGATGGAGGTCTCTGGGAGATTTTTGCCGTTTGATATTATGTGGAGCTGGGAGGTCTCTTGTTGACCAGTGTCCTGAAGTTGGCTCTCCTACCTCAGAGGCAGAGCCCTGACTCCTGGCTGGAGCACCAAGAGCCTTTCATCCACATGGCTCAGAATAAAAGGGAGAAAAAGTAGAGAGAATTAGTAGAAGTATGAAGAATGAAAGAAAGAAAGAAAGGAGGGAAGGAAGGAAGGAAGGAAGGAAGGAAGGAGGGAAGGAAGGAAAAAAGACAGAAAGAAAGAAGATACAGTAAAATAATATAAAGTATAATAAAGTTATTGAATTAAAAAATAATTATTTAGAAAAAAAAAAGGGACTGATAGAACTTTAGGACAAATGTTGGAAGCAAAGCTATGCAGACAAAACCTTACACAGAAGCATACACATACACCCTCACAAAAAGAGGTAAAGTGTAAAAAATCATAAATCTTGCTCTCAGAGACCACCTCCTCAATTTGGGATGATTTGTTGTCTAAAGGAGGGAAGGAAGGAAGGAAAGAAAGAAAGAAAGAAAGAAAGAAAGAAAGAAAGAAAGAAAGAAAGAAAGAAAGAAAGAAAGAAAGAAAGAAAGAAAGAAAAGTATAATAAAGTTATTATAATTAATTATTAAGAAAAAAATTAAAAAAAAAACATGGACGGATAGAACCCTAGGACAAATGGTGGAAGCAAAACTATGCAGACAAAATCTCACACAGAAGCATACACATACACATTCATAAAAAGAGGAAAAGGGGAAAAAATCATAGATCTTGCTCTCGAAGCCCACCTCCTCGATTTGGGATGACTCGTTGTCTATTCATGTATTCCACAGATGCAGGTACATCAAGTTGATTGTGGAGCTTTAATCCGCTGCTTCTGAGGCTGCTGGGAGAGATTTCCCTTTCTCTTCTTTGTTCTCACAGCTCACAGGGGCTCAGCTTTGGATTTGGCCCTGCCTCTGCATGTAGGTCGCTGGAGGGCGTCTGTTTTTTGCTCAGACAGGACGGGGTTAAAGGAGCCGCTGATTGGGGGCTCTGGCGCACTCAGGCCTGGGGGGAGGGAGGGGTACTGCGTGCGGGGCGGGCCTGCGGCGGCAGAGGCCGGCGTGACGTTGCACCAGCCTGAGGCTCGCCGTGCGTTCTCCCGGGGAAGTTGTCCCTGGATCCCGGGAACCTGGCAGTGGCGGGCTGCACAGGTTCCACGGAAGAGGGATGTGGATAGTGACCTGTGCTCACACACAGGCCCCTTGGTGGCGGCAGCAGCAGCCTTAGCGTCTTCTGCCCATCCCTGGGGTCCACGCTTTTCGCCGCGGCTCGCGCCCGTCTCTGGGGTTCGCGCTTTTAGCCGCGGCTTGCGCCCATCTCTGGAGTTCCTTTAAGCAGCGCTCTGAAATCCCTCTCCTCGCGCACCAGGAAACAAAGAGGGAAGAAAAAGTCTCTTGCCTCTTCGGCAGGTGCAGACTTTTCCCAGGACTCCCTTCCGGCTAGCCGTGGTGCACTAACCCCTTCAGGCTATGTTCAAGCCGCCAACACCAGTCCTCTCCCTGCGCTCCGACCGAAACCCGAGCCTCAGCTCGCAGCCCCGCCCACCCCAGCGGGTGAGCAGACAAGCGTCTCGGGCTGGTGAGTGCTGGTCGGCACCGATCCTCTGTGCAGGAATCTCCCCGCTTTGCCCTCCGCACCCCTGTTGCTGTGCACTCCTCCGCGGCTCCAAAGCTACCCCCTCCACCTCCCGCAGTCTCCGCCCGCGAAGGGGCTTCCTAGTGTGTGGAAACTTTTCCTCCTTTACAGCACCCTCCCACTGGTGCAGGTCCCGTCCCTATCCTTTTGTCTCTGTTTATTCTTTTTTCTTTTGCCCTACCCAGGTGCGTGGGGAGTTTCTTGCCTTTTGGGAGGTCTGAGGTCTTCTGCCAGCCTTCCGTAGGTGTTCTGTAGGAGTTGTTCCACGTGTAGATGTATTTCTGGTGTATCTGTGGGGAGAAAGGTGATCTCCACGTCTTACTCTTCTGCCATCTTCAACGTCCCCCCTTATAAATTTTATATTGCTTTATATTAGCAAATATCCCTGAGAGGTGTTGGCAATTGCATTGAATTACTTGTAGAGTGATTCATTAAATCAGATTGGTTTCCTAGCTCAGAAATGCTATGTATGGAATAAGAGTATGATTCCTGTTTAAGACAAAGTAATGAGATGATGGGCTGCATGAAAAAAGTTGGTGAAGGGAATACTTGGGCACTTAATGTAGTCAGAAAGATGCAGACGAGAAAGGTATTTTCATATTCTATTGTAGAATTAGTTACATTAAATTGTGTTTCTTGGCTCACTTTCTAATCTGTGAGCTACAAGATAACTGGGGTTTGGCATAATACCTAATGTGCAATAGGTGTTGACTAAAGTTTTGTTGAATAAAATAAGTTATCTTGCTTTGACAGTTTAGTATCCTAGAAAGTCTTCACTGTGACAGTTGCAGAATGATATTCAAGTACGGGGTGTGTGTGTGTGTGTGTGTGTGTGCGTGTTCTGAAGATATTTTATATATGTGAGCAGTGTAGCAGAAACCTTATTTTTAGGGTATTTGTCATTAGATAAATTGTACCTACTGAAAATAAGCTAGACAATAATTTTGAGGCCAAATGAAACGCATTAGGTTCTTACGAACTGGAAGAAAACTCACAAGGATAAACTTTCTGATGAACTTAAATTAAATACAACATAATTTGCTGAAGGAATTTGAAAACTTGAAACATCAGGAAAGGAGTTTCTAGGTTCCTACCTGCTAACTTACAGGCACTTATTAGTCACTTGAGACAGTCATTGTTTCAGTAGATAAGAAGATCTACAATCAAGTAAAAGGAAGTAGGTACACCTGCTAAATGTTAGGATATGACAATAATGGAGTAACTAATTCAACGGCTGTTCTTGTATAATTTGAGTTTTGAAACTGCAATGTCTTTACCTTAAAAAAATAGTGAGGCTTGAAAGAATTCTGACTGTATGAAATAAGATCCATGGAGAATAAACTTATACATTGTAGAGATTTGGGAGGGGGTTGTTATTAGTAAAGGGAATCCAACAGAAATTGGCAATTACTTTAGAACTATTGTGAAGTACTGTTTTGTTTTGTTTCGTTTTGCTTACATTACAGAATGTATGCATATATTTTCTAACTTGTTCAAGTGCTTGCTCAGACCTCAGCCTACAAAATATTCCCCTTTGTACACTGAAATACTTAGTAATTTTTCTTACTGTGAAAAAAATTTCAAAATCTTCCATCTTTCTTTGACATACAGTTGTGACTAATGCATTATGCAAACTGCTGACAAACATAGGTCCAACCTTAAGTTTGGAATTGTATAAGTCAATACTAGACACTGATGTATCTTCATTTTCCAATATCCTTATCAGTAGCTCCTGAGTCATCTCCTTAGTCATATTTAATGGAAAGCTCTTGTCTTACCTGGACAAGTCTCTAAATATCTTACAAAATCTAGTTAGTTTTATGTCATTAGGTCTTAGGTATTCTCCACTACAAACACCAAGATTCAATCATTTCTCTTTTCATGTTCCTTCATATTTTGATATCTGTCTTAATATCCCAAACTGCTCTGCTAGATTCATGTGGATAATTGCCACTAATTTCAATTTTCATTATGATATATTTTTAAGAGCAGAAATAATTTCTTTAATATAAACTATTTACTCTTATTTCACAGAATTCTCACAAAAGTCTTATAATGCTATATCCTGCTATTTCATTGAAAGTACATCTACAATTTTGAAGATAAAACTGAAAGTTATTATAAGGTTTCTAATCACATTTTCATACTATGGATTTCAATTATAATATGCCTTCCTAGACAGCTGCTTGCTTTCTTTAAACATAAACATCCTGGATTTTAATATTTGCTCCAGCATTTGGTTAAGTATTAGCTCCAACACTTGCTAGTTGTGTGACCTTGAGGGAAACTACTTGAAATCTAGTTTTCTTATCAAGAGAATAAGGATAATAATAATACTTACTATCTTAGTCCTTTTTGGCTACTATACCAAAATGCCACGTGTGGGTGGCTTATAAACAACAGATGTTTATTTCTTGCAGTTCTAGAAGCTGGGAAATCTAAGATCAAGTATCCAGCATGGTCACATTCTGGTGAGGGCCCACTTCCTTGCTCATAGACACCATCTTTTCTCTGTGTCCTCACATGGTGAAATGGGTGACGGATCTCTGTAAGGTCTCTTGTATAAGAATACTAATTCCATTCATGAGAGTTCCAACTCATGACCTAAGTACCTCTCAAATGCCCCACCTCCTAATACCATCACACTTGGCATTTTTCAATATATGAATTTGGGAAGGACCATATTGCCTACTTCATAGGGCTTATTGATGAATGCATTTTTAATGCATCAAAGTGCTAATAGTTTAAAGGACTTAACTATTATTATTGTCACCACATCACTATATTATTGCTTATTCTGACCTTGCTACATGTTCAAAGTATGCTCTGGAAATTATTCTTATCATTAATTTCTGAATAAAATAAAAAATACTCAGAATTTTTAAAATACTTTTTGGGATTGTGACTTTTAATTGAGTCATTATTTCTAGTCTAGAAATTCTTATAAACTAAGCAGATTAATTATAATCAAATAATTCTCAATGACTAGCACCCACCTCTTACTGAAAATGTAGTTAATGATCAATTTCATGAACATCAGCATTCTTTATCTGACAATTCAGATAAGAGAGAAAGAAGAGGGACTTCCGTTTCCTCTTTAGACCTATTAACACCAGAAAAAGACTCATTCAACTATCCTAACTGGTACTAAATGAGGAAGTGAGCACGGAAATGAAGCCTCAATGCAGGCTTTTCCCAGCATCATCCTGAAGTATCTCCTGCTCAGAGAAATAGGTAATAATGAAGACAGTTACTATACAAAACTCTCAAGCATGGAAAAGGTATATGACAGAAGAGATAGTTCTAGAAAGGGAGATTCCACTGACAATATAGAAAGAGAAACCTAATTATAAAAAAGCATTAGAGCTTGAATTTGGAGTATTTCAGATTTGTAGTACATTTTGCATAGAAGGGCAATGTGGGAAGTACACAAATGAGGTATTAATTACAAAAATTTGGCCTCTCAAAATATACTTCTGGCTCACAGGACAGGTACTACCCAGATGTTTTAGTTTTTTTTAAGAGTATTAAATCCCTTCTTTTCCCCATGTGCATGGTACAGAGAGATGTATGTTGACAGAATACTTCTAGACATGTAGTAAAAACTCTGGTGAAACCTAGAATGACTTGTGATTTCTCTGAATTCATAAATCTTCTCTGATAACGCTTTAATGAGCACATGGCGCTTATAGAAAAAGAGACTCTCACACATACAACAGTTTTGGAGTAGTAGCGCCAAGAGAGGTGGATTTTTTTTTTAAATCTTTTTTTTAATTTTTAAAAATTTATTTTTTTTCCAGAAGGTTTTGCTTAGTTATCTATTTTATACATATTAGAGTATATATGTCAATCCCAATCTCCCAATTTATCCCACCACCATCACCCACCCTGCACGCACTTTCACCCTTTGGTGTCCATACATTTTTTCTCTACATCTGTGTCTCTATTTCTGCCTTGAAGACCAATTCATCTGTACCATTTTTCTAGTAAAAAATCTTTTAAACAAAGTATAATAATATTAATACAGAGAAGTTTAAAATACATTAGGATACAGCTGGATGAATGATCATAAAGTTAAACATCCCTGCTTCTCTTGAATCCAAATCAATAAATTAAACATTACCCAGAAGACTCCTCATGAGTTGTTTTAGTCATTTCACCTCCAAAGTTAACCATTATCCTGACTTCTAAAACCATATTACTAATTTTGCCTGTTTTCAAACTTTATATACCTGAGTTCACACAGAATATACTCTTAGTGTCTGGCTTCTTTCATTTCATATTATGCTTGTGAAATTCATCATTGTTATTGTATACATTTGTATACATTTGTGTATTCTCATTGCTGTGCAGTATTCTACTGATGAGCATTTGAGTTGTTCTCAATTTAGGGCTAGTATCACAAATAGTTCTATTGTGAATATTATTGTACATGTCTTTTAGTAAGAATATATACATATTTATGTTGGGTATAGGAATATAGGATTGGAACTACTTGGCATGCATATGATCATCTTTAGTAGATATTAGCAGTTTCCCAAAGTCCTTATCTCAGTTTACATTCTAAACAGCACTGTATTATGGTTCCAGTTGTTCCATATTCTTGACAAAATACATTACTGCATTTTCAAGAATAGGGACAGAAAAAATGAAATTATAATATGTTACATAAGTAAAAAGTGGTAATAAGTGCTATGCAGAAAAAATAAGAGGGGGGCTCATATGTCAGTGGATTGAGGGGGAGGATATTGCAATTCTAAATAGAAGTTATGAGACTTTTCCAAGGGAAGGTGAAATGAGAGCAAAAACCTGCACAAGGTGAAGGAATGAGCTATTAACATTCTTGAGAACAAAGTGTTTCAGGCAGAGGAAGAAGGAAGAGCAATATACTCCCTGAGGTGAAAGCATGTATGAGGTAGTGGCTTGACTGGTGGTCCCAGGAGAGATATTTCCTAATCCCTAGAACCTGTGAATTGGACCTTATTTGGAAAAAAGATTCTTTGTAAATGTGATTAAGGGTCTTGAGTTGAGATAAACCTGAATTATCTAGTGGGTCCTAAATCCAATGACAATGTCCTTATAAGAGAAAGGCAGGGTATGATTTGACACAGAGAAGTTCATATGAAGATGAAGGCAGAGACTGGATTTATGCAGCCACAAACCAAGGAGCCTCCTGAAACTAGGGGGCAAGAATAGCGGGGTTCTCCCCAGAGCCTTTGGAAGAACACTATGTTGATCCTACTGTGATTTCAAACTTCTGGCCCCCAGAACTGGGAGGGAACAAATTTTTGTATTTTAAGCCACGAAGTTTGTGAACATTTGTTACAACAGCCCTATGGGAAATTTGTATAAAATCACAGAGGCTGTGTGCCTGCATGGTAAGACCTATAAGATAGGTGGTAGAGACGTGGTCAGAAAGATAACAAGGAAACAGCCAGGTAGAGGCTAACAACTTTGGATTTTATTTCAAGTGAGTTGAAAAGCCAGTTGATTTCCATTTTTAACACCATTATTGAGGTATAATTGATATACAAAGAACTGCACATATTTAATGTGTACAAATTGATTAGTTTGAACAGAACCACACACCCATGAAATCACCATAACAATCAAGACAATAGAAAAAAACAGCATCTCCCAAACTTTCCTTGTGCTCTTTTGTTTGGTATTTGTGTGTGTGTGTACATCTGTGGTAAGAACACATGTGATATACCCTCTTAACAAATTTTGAAGGACACAATACTGTATTGTTAACTAAAAGCTGCATGCCATATAGCAGATCTCTAGAATTTATTCATTCAGCATAACAGAAACTTTAAGTCCATTACACAATGTTACATTTTCCCCACTCCAAACCCATGGCAACTACATCTATAAGTTTGACTATTTTAGATACCCCATATAAGTGGAATCAAGCAGTAATTGTTCTTCTGTTACTGGATTATTTCACTTAATATAATGTCCTCCAGGTTCATCCATGTTGTCACAAAAGGCAGAGTGTCCTTCTTCTTTAAAACTAAATAATATTCCATTGTATGTAAATACCACATTTCTCTACCTTTTCATCTGTCTATGGACATCTGGGTTGTTCTCTTATCTTGGCTATCATAAATAATGCTGCAATGAACATAGGAGTACAGACCTATCTTCAAGATCCTGATTTCAATTATTTTTGGATATATATGAGAAGTGAGATTGTTGAATCACATGGTAGTTCTATTTTTAATTTTTTGTGGTAACTCCACTGTTTTCCAGAGCTGCTGTACCATTTTACATTCCCATCAACAGTATACAGGGTTCCAATTTCTCCACATTCTTTCAAATACTTTGTTTTTTTTTGTTTGTTTTTTTTGGCAAAACTATCCTGTCAACATGAGGTTATACATCATAGTTTTAGTTTTTTTCCTGATAATCAATAACATTGAACATCTTTTCATATACATTTTGGCCATTTGTATGTCTTTGGAGAAATGTCTGTTCAAGTCCTTTGCGCATTTAAAATATCAGGTTATTTGGTTTCTTTTTTTTTTTTTATGAGTTGTAGGAGTTCTTTATATTCTTTAGAAAATAATCCCTTATCAGATATACGGTTTGCAAATATTTTCTCTCATTTCATAGGTTACCTTTTCAATCTGTTGATTGTTTCCTTTGCTATGAAGAAACCTTTTAGTTTGATGCAATCTCTGTGCCATTTGTCTGTATATTTGTCTTTATGCCATACATGAAACCATACCACTGTTTTAATTCACTTTTCTTATACTAGATCTTTCATGGTTCTTTATAAATGTAGTTTTTTTCTACTTTTGTAAAAAATGCCATTGAGAGTTTTTATGAGGATTGCATTGAATCTGTAGAAAACTTTGGGTAGTATGGAAATTATAATAAAATTATTAAATCTTTCTATCCATGAACACAAGATGCTTCTGTATTTATTTATATTATCTTTAATTTCTTTCATAAATGCTTTGGAGTTTTTAGTGTATAACTTTTGCTTTATTGGTTAACTTTACTCTTAAGCATTTCATGAATTTTGATGCTATTGTAAATTGGACTGTGTTCTTAATTTCCTTTATAGAGGTTTCTTTGTATAAAGATACACAACTGAATTTTGTATACTTATTTTGTATCCTGCAACTTTACTAAATTTTGATGTGGCATTTTTAGGATTTTCTACATATGGGATCATGTCATCTACAAATACAAATAATTTTACTTCATCATTTCTGTTTTGGATTCCTTATTTCTATTTCTTCTCTGATTTCTCTGGCTAGGACTTCCAGTACTATGGTGAAGATTTGTCATCCTTGTCTTGTTCCTAATCTTAGAGGAACACTTTCAATGATTCCCTGCTGAGTGTGACATTAATTATGGGTTTTTCACATAGAATATTCATTCCTTCTATACCTAGTTTGTTGAGTGTTTTTATCAGGAAAGTGTGTTGAATTTTGTCAAATGCTATTTCTGAGTATATTAAGATGATCATGTAACTTTTTTCCTTCATTCTGTTAATGTGGTATACATTTATTGATTTGCATTTGTTGAACTATCTTTCCACAACAGGGATAAATCCCACTCTGTTATGCTGTATGATCTTTTTAATGTGTTGTCAAATTTGGTTTGCTAGTATATTTTTGATAAATTTTTGCCTCTATGTTTATCGGAGACATTGGCCAGCAATTTATTTTTCTTATAGTGTTCTTGTCTCCCTTTAGTATCAGAGTAATGTTGGCTTCATACAATGAGTTTGGGCGTGTTGCCTTCTCTTCAATATTTTGGAAGAGTTTGAGAAGGACTGGCATTATTTTTCCTAAATATTTGGTAGAATTCACCAGTAGAACCATCTGGTCCTGAACTTTCCTTGGTTGAGAGGGTTTTGATTACTGATTTGATCTCTTGGCTCATTATTGGTCTTTTCAGATTTTCTATTTCTTCATGATTCAGTCTTTGTAGATTACACATATAAGGAATTTATCAGTTTCCTCTAGGCTATCGAACTTGTTGGTACATAATTGTGCATGATATTCTCATGATACCATTTTATTTCTGTTGTAATGCCCAGTCTTTTATTTCTGATCTTACTGTGTCTTCTCTTTTTTTTCCATAGTCTACCTAAATGTTTATCAATTTGTTTACCTTTTCAAAAGCAACTCTTGGTTTTGTTCATTTTTTTCTAATTTTTTTTTAAATTCTTGCTTTAATCTTTAGTATCTCCTTTCTTCTGATAACTTTGGGCTTATCTTGGTGGTTTTTCCCCTAGTTTTTTGATATGTAAAATGTGTGTGTGTATGATATTTTTCTTTGTATGTGATGAATTATTTTTCATGCTACTTTCAAAAGCCTCTCTTTGTCTTTCAAGTTTGACAATTTAATTATTATAATGTGTCTCAGGTTAGGCTTCTTTGGATTAATTATATTAGAGATTATTTCAGCTTTTTGAATTTGGATATCCATTTCCCTTCCCAGATTTGAGAAGTTTTCAGCCATCATTTCTTTAAATAATTTTTCTGCCCTTTCTCTCTTTTCTCTTTCTGGGAGTCTCATGATGCATATATTGGTTCACTTATTTATATCTCATAAGTCTGGTAGGCTTCCTTTACTTTTTTCATTTTCTTTGATTTCTCTGGTTCTATCTTCCATTTTACAAAGTCTACTGTTGAAGCTCTCTTTTGAATTTTTTAGTTCAGTTATTGTACTCTTCTGCTGTAGAATTTCTGTTTGTTTGGCTTTTTTTATGGTTTATAACTCTCTTTATTGATATTCTGATTTTGTTCATGTGTCATTTCTTGATTTTGTTGGGTTGTCTATCTATGTTTTTTTGTAGCTTACTGAATTTCTTTTAGATGATTATTTTGAATATCTTGTCAGGCAATTCATAGATCTCCTTTTTTTTAGGGTTGTATACTGGAAATTTAATTTGCTCCTTTGATAGCAACATATTTCCTGGATTCTTCATGTTCCTTTTAGGTTTTCATTGGTCTGCTCATTTGAGAACAGCAGCTCTTTAAGTCTTTATGGAATGATTTCAGCAGGGAAAAACCTTCACCAATCAGGGCAGCTAGAGATTCTGGGAGCCTCTCAAACACTTTATGTGAATATATGCATTCCATCTCCTGCTGAGGGAGAAGTTTCAAGGTTGTGTGTCTTTTCCTAATCTTACAGAGCCACTTTTCTTTAGAGCAGTGCACAGAAATGTGAGCTATTTGGTACAAGTTTTATTTCTCTTCATTTATTTTGAAGGAGAAGATTATGTGTTTTGTTCTTTCTCCCTATTTTAAAGAGCTATGCCAGCTTCTGAAAGCCACCTGCCCCTTTTCCCTATGAGTGTGCACTGAAATGCCAGGACATTGTGTACAGGCTCCACTTCTATCCCTTCTTCCTGAAGGATGAGACTCAGAGTTGTGCATTTTTTCTCATTCCTGTTGTGTCAGGTTGGTTGCTAAGAGCTGCCCAACCCCTTTCCCTGAGGGAATGCACTGGAATGATGGGAGTTGGGGTGTAAACTCCATGTCTCTCCTTTCCTCCTGAAGGAGAAGTCTCAGGATTGGGCAATTAGTTTGCATTTTGTAATACCCTTGCATCATGATGCTTGAAGAAGTCTGGACCACTTCCTTTTAAGACTCAAACTTACTATACAATTTTTGCTGCCTTTTCATTGGCCAGTTCCAGTCCCTAAGCAACTACAAAATACTGTTAAGGACTGGCCACCTACCTGTTCATGCTCTATTTTTCTTATCTCACCTCTTAAACTTTTGGGTTTAGTTTGGGTTTAGGCTTTAGACTTCTGGCCCTGCTCTTTCGTGTCCTAGCTGAAGTTTAAATTACTCTCTAATTCCATAGAGATATTAAAGTATCCCACTTCAGTTTTAAAAGTTTCCTGAGATAACTCTTATATGTTTTTTTAATATCATAAGTAAACTAAATTTCAGTAGCATCTCTGAACTTTATTGCTATTTCACAATCTATAAGATCAACTCATTCTAATTTGAAATATAACACTAGATCCATGGTTTCCTAACAGCAAGATGGTACCGTCTGACACTATTAGTGCAAGACACTGAGGTTTTATGTGACATGCATATCATTGGGATATATAAAAGTTTTCATCCAAAAGCTGACATTTTACTATGATTAGTTTGTCAACTTACTGTAACTCACTATAATAATAGAAAAATATTATGGCTTTGCAAAAATGCAAATAATATAACAAGACACATGTCATTTTCTTAATGAGAATTAGTTACAACACATACAGACCTCACTGACATTTCCAAGGCACCTGTGAAAAGATCAAGAGCAATGAGGAGACTATTGTCTGCAAAATTAATATCATAGTCATATTGTCTAGCAGGAAGGTCAGAAAAACAGGGCAAGTTGTCCTTTGTTGTTGTTTTCCAAAGTTTTAAGAATTGCCTTTAAAACAAGGGAGTGCATATGACATTCTTTCCAATTTGAAATTATAATAAGTTCATCAACTCTATTTTCCCAATTTATCATATCTCTTGTGCTTAACTTATTCAGACTATGAGCTGCGGCCATTTAGTAGTTGTTTTGCCTCAAATATTATATCTTGATTTCTCCTTAGATTCCTAAAATAGATGGGATTTAATGAGGTCCCTACATTCATCTTGATTTATTTGGTTTCAAATATGGTGTTTGGAAAATGCTAAAAATCAAGGGGAAGATATGTTAGAAGGAGAAAAACCTAAAAGAAAAAAATCTAGTAAGTGGTTTTATAAATGTATAATATTTTTTGAATTTTTTGGAAGAAAGGTAGTATTATTTTTCTGTGCATAAATTATTTGAAAAATATGCTTACTGAAATATCCCAGAGTCTGTTTTTTGTTGTTGTTGTTGTTGTTTGGTTTTTTTTCCAGGCTTTTATGAAAAGAGCCAGAAGTAAAAGCTGATATTTCCACTTTTTTGTGGAAACTATTTTTTCCACATAACTTTTATCCATAAAGATAGTATATCAGGAAAATATGGATAATTTTGTTACAGTAGCAGAGAAACTTAGCTTATAAATCTTTTTTTTCTCCTATACTCATATCACAGAAGTAAAAAGGATTAGAATTTAAAAAATAATGTTCATTCTTGTAAAACTTTACTTGGTGCTCATTTCTGGAAAACAGTATGTATTATTAAGCTTAAGAAGTTATATTTTTTAGTCAGCTATCAGGATGATACAGTAACAGAAAATATAGATCTATTTTAGAGATTACATTATCTTTTGACTTCATGTTTTCCTGTGTTGTTGTGAAAGACCAACATCCTAATTGTTATCATCCCTTACTTGGTAATTAGACACTTTATTTAATGTTTGACAAAACCTTAACTATTACTGACAATACTAACAACAGCATCAACAATTACAGGTAAAATTTATTAAGTACTTAGTATGTGCTGGGCACTGCTGTAAATTCTATTTACATATAGAATGTAATACATATGTATTTCATCAGTTAATTCTCATAAAAATTCTATTTGTGGAACATGAATTTTTATGTACCTATTTTATAGATATTTTACAGATGAGGAAACTGAAACATAGTTTACTTATGCTACATGCCACATTGGCTTTTTAAGTATCCTGATTTAATGAGCAACTTATCTATTTTATGAGTACACAAATAGAATTTGAGTCTAGAAAATAAGTTCTAAAACCCATGCATTACCTATGCAATACCGCTAGTTTTGACTACTGGAATCACTGAGACTCAAATTTAGAAGTGGGAGTCAAATCAGATTGTTTATTAACATATAATTCATGTAATAGTCCATGTATTCTTAGGAATCTGTACATGTTTTATAATAACAATGATAATTTTCCAAATTCACTGTCTTTGACCTTTCATTTTTTCATTCTGTATTAGCTTCCTGCTGGCTTCCCTGTCTTTACTAAGTGTTCTAAGTCCTATGGCTTTAACTTCATCTTCTCTCTTATTAACATGACAAAATCCCCACTTGGTTCTTGGATCTTTAAATTTTTCCTGGTCAGTGCCTCTCTCATTCCATTCAGAAGTCATTACAAATTATTCTTAGTTTTCTTAATAATTCTTACCTTATCATCATTCTCCACCCAGTAGATAAACATGTATGGTTTCACACATATTGCAAAAGCTCTAAGGTATAAATGGCCTTAACTTCTCCTCCCCTCTGTTTCCCAATAAATTTAACTTCATCATCACTCATTTTTATCTTAATCTCATAGGAAATAACAATCCTCTCCCTCAACCAAGACTAAGCTTTCAGCCTGTCCCCTTGAGTCTATTTCCTTACTCATGATCTCAATTTTTTAAAAAGTATCCTTCTCTCTTGAGTCATATTTGAAATCATCCTTTATGCCATGTTTTACTTTTCTGCCATTGTGCATATTAAATTACATAGAATAAAATTCCCACTCCATCCCACATTACCAATAGTCTCTTGTTCTCTTATCCAAACATCTTGAAATTGTAGACTACTTACTCTTTCCACTGCTTTGCCTTTAAAAACCTTTTAATACATGGAGAATTTGGCTTCTGACTTCACCACTTTATGGGAACTACTTTTACTAAGATTGACACAATATTTTAATTGTTAAGGCTACTTTTCAGTTTTTGTCTACTTGATATCTCTGCTACATTTGACTATTGAAAAATCTGTTCTTAAAATTCTTATCTTTTATTTTCTTGGTCAACATAAGAATAGTACTCATATTTTTGAAACATTTTATTAGTTTAAATCACTAGCTTCTTTTTCTCCATCTATTCTTAAGACAGAATATTTCCTTGATTCCATTCTTAACTCTCTTCTCGCTCAAACAGTATCCTAAGGTAAGTTCGTCTGCATTCATGATATCATCTAAATACATATGCTGATTATTCCCAAATATTATCTGTGATAAAAATTTATCTATCCAACCTACTTTAGGTATCTTAACCTGTATATACCAATGCATTTCAAATGTTTATAATATCTTGATATATTACTTTCTTAAGTATTATACTATTTCATCTTCCACATAAGGAAAAAAAAAACTATCAAGCACGATATTTGAGGCACTACAGGAAACTACTACTTGAAATTTATTTACTTATTATACCTATAGCAGCATCCATCTCCCATGTTCCTCATTGCAATACCTATAGTTCCACATGGGAAACCATGACTTTTAAGCTTCTTTAGTTTGCTCTTTCATGGTAGATTTTTACTCATTTCCTTTAAGACTATGCTTGACTTTCACCTGTTTTGTGGCACTTGTATTGGTTTTATATTACCTCCATAAAAAATTACCACAGAGACTTCCCTTGTGGTCCAGTGGCTAACACTCCATTCTCCCAATGCAGGGGACCTGGGTTCGATCCCTGGTCAGGGGACTAGATCCCACATGCCGCAACTAAGGGTTCGCATACTGCAACTAAAGATCCAGCGTGCTGCAACTAAAACCCGGTGCAGCCAAATAAATAAATAAATATTTTTTAAAAAAAAATTACTACAAAGTTAATGGCTTAAGTAATACATATTTATCACCTAACAGTTCTGTAGGTCAGAAATCTGACACTGATCTCACTGGGCTAACATATCAAGATATTGGTGGCTGCATTTCTTTCTGGAGAGATCTGTTTGCTTGTTCATTTGAGTTGTCTATAGAATTTATTTTCATGCAGTTGGGAGAGTGAGCTCTCCATTTCCTTGTTGGCTACAATCTGATGGCTGCTAGTAGCTCCCAGAGGCTTCCATTCAGTTCATGTGCATAGTCCTTACATCTCAGAAATGGAAATGGGTCATCTAATCCTTCTCATCCTATCATCTTTTTGACTCAGACCAGAAAGGTCCTTCACTTTTAAGGACTCATGTGATTAGATTTGGCCCACCCTGACAATCAAGGTAAATCTTTTAATCTTCAAGGACCTACTCTTTTTTTCTCTTTATTTTTTAATTAATTAACTAATTAATTAATTTATGGCTGCATTGGGTCTTCATTGCTGTGTGCAGGTTTCTCATTGCTGTGGCTTCTACTGTTGCGGAGCATGGGCTCCAGGCATGCAGGCTTCAGTAGCTGTGGTTTGAAGGCTCTAGAGCTCAGGCTCAGTAGTTGTGGCTCATGGGATTAGTTGCTCCATGGCATGTGGGATCTTCCCATACCAGGGCTCGAACCCATGTGTCCTGCATTGGCAGGTGGATTCTTAACCAATGCACAACCAGGGAAGCCCTCAAGGCCCTACTCTTAATCACATTTGCAAGATCTCTTTTCCCATATGAGGTAACATATTCATAGGTGACAAGGATTAAGGGAAGGACATCTTTGAGAGACCATTATCCTGCCTATCTTAGTCTGTCCTCTGGCCCCCCAAACTCTGCACCTACCCCAAATATACTTTTCTCATCCCAAAGTCATGTAGTCTTAACCCATTACATCATCACCTCAAGGTCTAACAATCTCAACTAAATCTCACCAGCTCAAAAGTCCCAAATCTCATGATGTATGTCATATAACTTAGGTATAGATGAGGCTCTGGTTACCATCTGGTTATAATTGGGGCACAATTAATTTCTATCTGTGGACCTGTGAAACTAAAGAAATCTTCTGTCTCAAGAGAAGTTATCTTCTCTTGAGACAGGTGTAGGATAACACTTACAGACATCTCAGTTCTAAAAAGGGAAAAATAGAAAGAAAAAAGGATGGTCCCAAGCAATTCCAAAGTATATTCAAGCAAACTCCATTGGGTATCAAGGCCTGGGGACTATTTTCTATGGCTTCTGACTCTGTTCCATTGGTCTTACAGCTCCACCCTCTGAGCCATCCATCATTTTTCATGAAAGTTACCATGTATTTTCAGCAAATTACTTATCAGTCTGTCTCCTGTATGTAGAATTCTGAGGTTCTGACATCTTTCTTTAAAACTCTCTCTCTGTCTCAGTCCAATCTAGTAGTGTTTCTGCTAATGTAACATTCTCAAGAACTTTGTGGGTTTTCTGTATATATCACATATATTCACACAATTAACCAAGAGGCTGGTCCACAGATATTTTTCCTAGATAATTCCCTCTCTATATTTTTGTCTTTTTCTGAGATTGCTGGTAGACAATGCCTTTAAGCTTCCTAGATACATTTTTTTTTGATTGAAGAAGTCTGAGTCACACTCTCAGTCTCTTTAAAGATCTTTTGTGTTACTGAATATGCTGATGTTTTAATCCTTCTGAGGCACTAGCAAAAGATTGTATAGCCATACTCTCGGATTTTTCTCTAAGGCATGCTTTCCGCGTAGTGAATCTCTCAATTTTAGAGTATTTTGCCTTATGAATAGACTAAAAAAATTCCCAAATCTTCATCTTGCTTTCTTTTTGTTTGATAGTTATTCCCTCAATTTATCTTTCTCCTTTCACATTTTATTTTAAGCAGTAAAAATAAACCAGGTCACAGCTTTAATGCTTTGTTTGGAAATGTCCTCATCTCTAGCATTTATTTTATTTTATTATTATTTTTATTTGTATGTCTACATCTTCCATTAGACTGTAATCACCTTTTGAACAGACAAAGGACCCTAGAAATCTTTGCATTCCTCATATATATCATTGCTTAATAAACACTTTTGATTGAACATTACATAATAAACACTTGCTAGTTGAATGAATAAAAATAATTTATTCAACAACAATTTCTCCACTTCCATTTTCCTATTGAGTATAATTAAAAGACAAATATTTCAACTGAGGTTAGTTTAAAAGATGTTCTCTCTAATTTGAGAGGTAATTATAAATATGCCAAATTTGAGGTTATAGTACAGTCTATGTAATTGTTCTAATCAACTCATGTAAATGTATGTGAAAATTTAAATTCCTTTCTTTGCAAATGTTACATATTCACTTTAAAGAAACCTTTAAGTCAATACAGCCATATTGTGTTACCCCCAAAATAAATGCTAAATTTCTAAGTAGATTTATTCTCCTTTCATCTTAACATTTTAAAAATATTTCAGCCTTCAGAAAAAAAAAGTAGGAAAAGTACACAATTGGGCAGAGTGCGCAAGTTGAATTATACTTTTATACACTATAAAATAAAACTTAATTTGTAATAATTCCCTGAGACCCTTTCATCTCTCAAATAGTGATTTCTATATTAAATGTAGAATGAGGTCATCTCATAAAAGGTTATTTTATTGTGCCATTTTTAATGCTATAACTTCTTAAAAATGGCATTAAACATAACTATGTAATATGTATATGATTTTATCTGTAAAAGTCACAATTGTTCAGAAACTGACAAATGTTGATATTTATTTACTTGAGTATTAAGAAATAAAATCATATAAACACAAATCTCTTCCAAAATTCTTTAAGCCACTGAAACGTTCGATATCTGGTTAGAGGAGCCATGCCATTCCACAAAATGAATAGCTTGCGAGATGTGTAAGATGGTTTAACACATAACCCATTTAAGAGCAAATTAGGCAATCAGATTTTTGTTCATCTTTAAATATTTTTCTTCATGTTACATACTTTTTTGGTATATACAGCTTTTAGGAATGGAGTTATGGAATACAATCTTCATTTAAAATAATTTTTTTACCTCAAAGTAGAACTGAGAAAATTGTTAAAATGAACTCATAGGTTTTATTTACAGTAACATAATATCTTTGAAACACACTAACATGAATTTCATGCACAATCCAGGATTATAATTTTATACTTATTATTATAAATATATTTATTTAAAATTTTTATATACATGTTCACATGAAAGGATGGCATTTTAGATCATTCATGTTTCTATATTTTAGACATAAAATATATTTTAAATAAAAATAGTTTTCAGATTATTTATGAAAGTATCAGAGTATAGGTTTATTCACTTGGATTTTCCAATGTAAAATATAGTGTATATTACAATCTCTCTGCCAATCAATGAAGCTAATGGTTTTTGATGATTGTGCAGCATTAAGGCATGAATAAAGGTTATCATTAATTTAATTGGATGTAATATGATCTAAATCCAGCAGAATGAAATAAAGAAATGAAACTAACCAAAAAAATGTATGGAGGACAAAAGGATTTAACCTTTCCTTGGAAACAGTTAATTGTGGAGTATTAAAAAATAAATCTATGTTAAAGAGTATGTCTTTCCTGCTACTGACTATCCTCAGTTCAGAGGGGGTGGCATTACATCCTACATGCTAGCTCTACTGCAATCTGTCCCTGACAGGACCATCCATCTGTTCAGCCTGAACAACCTTAGAGTTGCTTGTATGCTTATTCACAGATGTAAGTAGGAGGTTGACTACAGGTTTTCTGACTTATACTTGAATCCAAGCTAATGTGACACATTTACAAGCATAGTTGCACATGTTCTGGTTTAATTAGGAAATCTCTCCTTTGACTTTCAGAATAGCACAGAAGCAGAGATTCTGAGTCCAAACAGACCTAGATTCTGAACAGACCTGATGCTGCTTGAAGAAGACTAGTGGTGTGGTGAGGATACAAGGGCTGTCAGGAAGCAGGGATGGCTCTAGAAGGTGTGAGCAGCTGGCTTTCTTTTTAAGTTCTCTGTTCAGCATTGATGGGAGGTGGAAACCTTGTGAAGAGTCTGTTGACTTAATGTGGACTCAATGATCCAAAATGTCATAAAGGTACAAAGCAATTAGGGACTACTTTGTTCCCATAGCTGTGATAGACACGCTTCTAAAATTCCTATGATACTTTAGCTGTTTTCATTTGATATTTTTAGATCCTAGAATCATTTACACAGTTGGAATGGTATTTTTCAATTGGAAAATTTAAGTGTCTGAGGTATAAATCAGACACTGGACTTCATTCACACTTCTCTTCTAGATCTTAATCAAGACACCCTATAAGCTATGTTGGACATTGTACAATGTTTACAAGTGCAAAATGTTCTGAGCATGTGTCAAGCATTTACAAAATCTGCAACTGTGAAGTAGTACTAGAGCATGATTTTTAAAATTGTTCTCCTGCCTCCTAAAATGTTTTGACTACTGGTGGTAATTGCCCTACCAGTGAAAACTAGCTTCCTCAGTTCTCAGAATACCTGCTGTAATCCAAGCATAGCACATCTCCACATCTTTGCTCATGCTCTTTTCTCTGTATCTTTTATCTTCTTAGGCTATTTAGTTTAAGTTTCAGCTCAAATGTCATTTATTCCATGAAACCTTCCTTGATCCTCTCAGTGAGTATTAATAACTTGCTACCCCTGTACTGCCATAGCACTTTGTTTCATCTGTTATATCAGGCATCACAGCCTGAACTGTCTTGCTGTATACTTGTTTGTGTTTTCTAGTAGACTCTGTTATCTTATTTCTGTTTGTGTGACTCTGTTCTTAGTAAAGGACTTTAAAGTATGCTCTCTATAAATGCTAATTGATTTGAATTTTAGGTATTCATGAAATGCAAGTTCCGGTAAAGTTTTTTTAATAATTGTATCCAGATAATTCAGTTTTAAAAACAAGTAGAGATCTTATAATTTATATACTTTATGTTTGTTTGCTCTCTTATAGTTTAGGAGTACCTCTATAATAAATATATATGTGCAAACATAGGAGTCCAGTAAAAAATTTCAGCTGCTAAAGCTCGAGTGGATGACATGCAATGTGACCTGGGAAGGAAACCAAAAGTAATTCTCTTCTAATAAATGGAGAAATGTTTTTTTTCAGGGAGTACTCAGAATGTAAATTGTTTCCTTCCTGACATATATTTTAAAAATCTAAAGCGAGAGAGGTAGCTCTCTAGAGGAGAAAAGAAGAGTCAGTATTTGCATTTCCATCAGCCTTAGCAAAGCTTCCTGCTTAGTTTACACTAGAGGAAAATCACCCTTTAAGAGTCCCTGCTTTTTTACAGTGGTGTGAAATAACAAAGAACAACAGAAGTAGAGCAATTATTCCCAAATTATCCTCTGGGAGGTAAGCTCTAAGAGTTCATAAGATGTACTTTAGCATTTCCCAAGGGAAAGGTAGATGAAAGGGTAAGATTCCAGATCTCTCTCTTTCTCTCTCTCTCTCTCAAACACAGACACACACACACAGACACATACACACACATCTCTACTTCAAATTTTACAACTCTGCTTCTAAGTATGATGATCTCCTTCTTAAAATATATTTGAAGAAATTATTCCTTGACTAAAAGGTACAATTTTGAAAGCCATTGACCTAAGACAAATGAAAATAAAATTAAGAAATTCTTAAGTAAAATTTTAGGTTATTGTTGCAGTTCTTTAGAAAACAAAACTCAGACAAAGATTAATATGCTGAAGCTTTTGTTAGGGAGAATGTTCGGTGGGGAGGTGGGGGAGAATAAAAGAAAAGTGAAGCTAGGGAAGATACAAAACAATGAGAAGCATGACTTACTTCACAAGGGAATAAAAGGAAAGTGAAGTTAAGGAAGATACAAAACAAGGAGCCACAAAAAGACACAGCAGTTCACTCAGGAGGGGTGATATTTTATTTACTGGGGCTCCTGAAAATTCCCTGAAGAACAAAAGGCTGGAGAATTTACCTGCTGCCTCTCTCTTCCTTCACACAGATTTCACTGATTAAGTTTCATCCCACAGAGAGCTTACTCACTGAACCTCCAGGTTACATCATCATGTTCTTTGGCCACTCAGAAGACAGTTCCTATGCCCATGGCTGCCATTTCTTTCAAGCCTAGAAGTGAAGAGGCAACTCAGCAAAAGTGGAGCTTCAACCGAAAGAAATAAAGAAGGCATTTGAGGGAATTTGGGAAGATCTGTCTTGAACACAAGCATACTTTTTAAGGAGGGTTGAATTGTAGAAGTGAGTAGTTTTACTTCAATAAATGCCAATAAGCACAAAACTTAGACTGGCACTGTATAGAGAGATGTTATGGAAGAAATACAGATAAATGAAAAACACAATGAAAGGCATGTGGATATGAAAATAATACATCAAATGGGAGTGGAAAAGGATTGGCTTGTCTAGAGGACAGAAAGTATTAATCTTGGTTTTATCTTCATTTTATTGGATTATATCTAAGAAAAAAGAAAAACATAATCTGTGTTATGAACTACTAAGGTTCATATCAGTCTAGCATAAAGCCATTCTGTCTGAGGTTTACCTAAAGATCTTATTGAAGAAAGAATGGTCTTTGATACTGAAACAAGATTCAATAGCGTATTAAGTGCTGTGACAAATACTAGGGATTCATACTAGGGTATGAACAACTTATAATTCTTAACATTAGTTTTAAAGCTCTATGTGATAGTTTACACAGGAATATGCCTATCTACCCATCCCACTTCCATAATACTAAGTCTCACATATAGTGGCTATTAATGGTTTAAAGACAGGTCAGCCTGAAACCAATTCTGATTCTTTCTTTCTTTCTTTTTTGCGGTACGTGGGCCTCTCACTGTTGTGGCTTCTCCCGTTTCCGGACGCGCAGGCTCAGTGGCCATGGCTCACGGGCCTAGCTGCTCCGCGGCATGTGGGATCTTCCCCAACCGGGGCACGAACCCGTGTACCCAGCATCGGCAGGCAGACTCTCAACCACTGTGCCACCAGGGAAGCCCTGATTCTTTCATTTTGAGTGTTCTCCTCAACTCTGAACTACAATGTTGTTTTTTCAGTCAGTAAAATGGTGATTAGAATACCTCAAGTAGTTGTAAAAAATAATAAAGATCCTATGGTAGAAATCTATCACAGCATTTAATGGGTGATAGATATTATTACTTAATGTTGCTTAATACTATTATCCTCATTTTTATAACTATTTTTATGGTTAGGTTACTTATTTAGGGTTTTGTATATAGTTAATTCCTAGTGGGAGTTATTTTCTACTCAACAAATAACTTATATTGGCCTTGTGAAATAATGGAAAATAAAAAGTAAATTACCAGATATTCCTACCAGGTAGGAGGAATTTCTGAACTGGATGGATCCAAGCAACATTTATAGTCACAATCCTTGAGCTCTTGGTGTCAGCTACTCATTTACTAATATTCAACATAGACTGGAGATTGAACAAAGTCTTTTTATGTCTTGCATGGTTCATTTTCACATATATCATTTACTGTAATTCTTACAAAGTTATGTGACATGGATAGGCCAGTTATTGCTACCTTCTTTTAATAAAGAACTGAGATTGAGAGACTGACTTGAGTTATGTCTAACAGCTACTTCTTGGCAAGCAAATTTCAAAATCAGTGTTTGGAGTTTGCGGTATAGTGTACTTTCTCACAAGACACAAATGCAGAATATAATAGATTTAAATGTAAAGTATAATTAGTCAGCATTTTTGGAATTATTGGGCAGTTGCTATTCAGAAAATAAGGTACCACCATGTTAGAAAATTGCTGTTGGAGAACCACAATTCTACATTGTTAAGTGTTATATAATGGGTCTATTCTGACCAGCCATTTTGTTGAATAGATGATATAGGGAGGTAATTGAAAGCAAAATTTTTCTGTAAAGAAACTCTTTAGCAATCCAGGGAAACATTTTTTAAACTAGCTCTTCAAATTCACTAAATTAAATTCAACAATGATCTGTCTGGTTCCTTGTTCCTAAATCCATCAAATTAAGCCCTAAAGGCAGGCACAGACAGAACTGGCTCAGGCTGTGGACTCAGTATAATTTCTTATACAAAGGAGTAAAAAAGAACAGCAAATTCAGCCATACAATTATTTAGCACAATTATATTTTTATTCTTAGTTTGTCTCTGACCTTATACTCCAGTTAAATTACTGTGTTCTTGTTTTTACTAATTCATTGAAGTAAACATTTATAGTGAACTTATTCTCTGACAGATTTTCTGCTGGATTCTAATACCCATCCCTAAACTCCAAACCTTTCTTCTTGCCAGATTTTCATGGCTATAAGACTTCTTCCCCTGAATTCTGGCTTCTAACACTTTCTTCAAGGATTTGATATATATTGCAAATTGTTCCATTTAAGATATGATTTTTGTTTTAGATATATTGCTAATTTTGATATAATTGCTAAGATTACTAAATATTATTCCATTGCTGTCTGAATCTACCAGTGTGATAGTATGCCTGTCCTTATCATCAATTATTGACCTTCCTGGGTTTTAGTAATCTATCCAAGTGAAGTATTAAATTATCTTTCACCATGGTTACCTGATACTGTACATTTCTGAACATTGTTGTTTCTTCTTTTTTACATACTTCACTTGACAATTTTTAAGAGCTGAATTATCTGGCAAATGTAGGTTAATAAAACTAAATTTAAGTGTATATATAGCTGGTTTTGTAACTGTATCAGAGTGGTTTGCTACTTAGATATCATGGAGGGAAGAACAGCCTGGGAACACAGAAGGCATATTTATCAAATGTGTACTTAACTCAAAGTATAAAGAAATAGTAGTTGTGTTAAATGATGACATTAAATTTTAAAAGTCTTAATATGTTATAATAATGGGTATCCATAACCTTAAGTTATTAAATAACTTAAAAAGAAAAAATAGGGCTTCCCTGGTGGTGCAGTGGTTGAGAGTCCACCTGCCGATGCAGGGGACATGGGTTCGTGCCCCAGTCTGGGAAGATCCCACATGCCGTGGAGCGGCTAGGCCCGTGAGCCATGGCCGCTGAGCCTGTGCTTCCAGAACCTGTACTGCGCAACAGGAGAGGCCAGAACAGTGAGAGGCCTGCGTACAGCAAAAAAAGAAAAAAAAATACTAGTAATCTCTTCACTAGAAACATTTAAACCGATATCTATGTGGCAGGAAGCTAGTAGAAAACAATCATTTATTGGAAAGGATACCAGCCAGGATGATATTTCAAAAGCCTTACACCAATTAGTTCCTCCAAGTCTATAATTCATGAGAGCCTCATACCAGTCAGTCATATGTGGAACAGTATTGCAGTCATTAGTACAGTGGGACTAGAACGTGTGTTCCTCTTGTCATCCTGTTTTCCTATTACAATTGCTTTTATTTATCTGCATATATAAAGTTGAATAATCTATATGAAGGGCAGTCAACTCACTGCTACCCAAAATGAAAAATGGCAGATGATGTTCACAATACACTAATAGATTTCATCTTAAGGAGAAGACAGAACACACATAACCACAACATTGAAAAGGACTATACTATGATATTAGATATTTTCCCAAATAATCATATTCTTACTTGAATGTGCTTTCTTCATCATCTTATTTCTAACAACAGTTTGGAAGTCCTGAATACAAAAAAATGTTTATATAAGCAAGTGTGCTGTACCTGATATTAAAAAATGCAATTCAAAAATAACTAATGAAGTAATAGGAGATGAGTGAATTACTGATATATAGTATGGTGAGAAAATAAAATAAACTACCTGCTGTGATTCTCTTCACAGTAGACCTGTTGGGTAACCATCCAATGTTGTCCACTTGGCCTGAGGAGAGTTCCAACTGGAAATTTCCCCAGTGATCACATAATTTTTCCAGTAATCCTAAATCTTCACAGTCACAGAGAGGTAGTATATTTCCATTGGGAAGTAAAGGTATGACTATAGAAATCACCTGGGGAAGTCTGATCAAAGTATTATCTATCAATCGACTACAGCTGTCTTCATTTTCACCACCTTATGAAGTCTGGGGTCTCTTAGGAATTTTGCCTTCTTCCATCAGAACGTGGGTGTATTGGAATCTAAATAATCTTCCCAACTAAAGTGTTGGAAGAGATGTCTTCAGAGATACAGGAAAGATTCTTAGCAGTATATACTTTGAAACTGAGCAATGCCATCAATATATTCTACCTCTACAATCTTTGGTCCATGGTGAAAATGCAAGCTATTCTAATCAAGTATCTTGTCATGCACACTCACCATTTGACTGATAGTACTTCCTCCATCTGATTGAATTTTCCCCTATTATCCTCTGAAATCCTTATATTTTGAACAGACTCATCTCTGTCTTAAGTATCAAAATAATTTGTTTCATCTTTTGCCTCCACTGAGACCCTATTCATTCTCATGAGTGCCATTAGCTCTATTATGTCTTAGAATGGAAACTGCTCAGTCTCACACTCTAATATATCACAGGGCAGGGGATAATTGCTGGTACTGTTGGCATTAAATCAACACCAGTTCTTCGTTGCTTCTTTTTCAAGAGCACCACTATTTTGAGATTCATGAAACACAACTTTAGTGAATTCTAAAACTTCCTTTAGCCATCATGTCCAGTCTTTGGATTATTTTTCCCATGTATTGAAGAGTGAAGTAAGTATCCATTTATAAATTTCTTGATGTTAATTCTTACTGTGATCAGGGAAACAGTTCATCATCCATGTGGAAAACACACCCACTATCATAGCTGTAAAGACCTACTCAATCTCAAGGCTATACCCCAGACTCCATTTCAAAAGCCTAGTTTATAGACATACCTGGTGTCTTAGAGACATTGGAGATTCTTCCAGTTTTTCTCTCAATGTATTTCTCTAGCTGACTTCTCAAATAATTACTGCAGCTGAGGAAATCACAATAATTTACAGACTGATGACAGCACAAATTCATCATCTCTAACCTAGCTTAGCTATCACTATACCTAACCCTGATGAATCAAACATTTTCTGAGATTTTTTTCTAGCTTGCTTTCTCACTCTCCAAAGTATTTATTCCAAACCTTCTCAAATCCTCCATTGCTCTGTTCAACTATCCTACTTCTCTCTCTTAGTATACCCTGACATAAAACTGTATGGAAAACACTGATATACTCAGGAGTAAAAAAAATTTCTAGAAGAAGAAGCCTTAGAAAAGGGATCCCACCAGAATTCAAGGAATGCTTACCTGAGGAAATGCTGGCCTTTGTATAATGCTTGGAAGAGTATGGTAGACAGGGGAATGACAAGAAGTCACGTCTGAATGGAACATAATTCACATGGTACCATCTGACAGGAGAAAAGGCTAGAAGGATAGGTTGGAAACAAATGGAACAAATTTCAACTTGATGTTTTCACTGTATATACCTTTCACAAAAATAAATATTATCTTCTTGAACTTCCAGCTATCCATATGAGCAAAGTAAATTTATTCAACTCTAAAGAATATTGGATTAACAGCATGGACATTTTAGTAATAGGGAACATTGGGAGATGTCAGAACAAAAATGATCAGTTTACAAAGAGAAAGAGAAAAAAGGGGTAATTTAACAGTTATATTTTTTGAAGTCCTTTCAGAGTAGTTATTCATTTAAAAGGTCAGTTTGCAGATTTACCTTGTAAATTGAACAGATTAAGAAAATGATGGGCAGAGAGGAGATTACACACTGAATATTAGCATAGAGTTCCTGCCAGCAGGGCACCGATGAGAATTCAAATAGAAGGGGATTAGAAAGTGATTTTTCAACTGTTAAATGATAACAGAGGTAAACAAGTTTGTGTGATTGGGAACAAAGCTTCATGAATAGCTTATTTTTAATGCTTAATGATTTCTTCTTTTGTTATTGCTGTGTTACTAATGCCTGCACTGCTATTCAGGAATTCCTTTAAATAATGTTTCTCAAATCATCTTTAAGTTATATTTCATTTGAAATTAAAATTATTGACTACATAAATGAATTAGGAAACACTTTATTGGAGTCATGTGTTTAAGTGAAATTGTTATGTTCCATTTTTGCTTTCAAAGTATATTACTTCCTGTTAAGAAATAAAATAAAATAAAACAGACAGAAAAACCATAAATTAACCAGGTTATTTTAATATATGATACCTAACCAAATTATTTTGCAACAAGTTCAAAAAATAGTTCAATCAATTGATGAAGTACATAACGTTGTGCAATGTGATGTGTGTCAGGAAAGAAGAGTAATCAAGACATATTGCTGTCACAGAGTATTTTAGTAGCTGATAAAAAGAGGCTTATTAACCTGAATACTTTTTTAACTAAAATGGTACTAACTAGATTTGCAATGGCATGCCTTTTCTCACTCTCTCAACCAATGATTAAAAGGTAAAATGTTTAAGAAAATTTGGAATAAATTAATGCTCTTGTTTTTCAAAGTTGAGTAGACACATTTTGTTTTGTTTATCCAGCATTCAGTCATCTTCCTTCTGCTAAGTGCACTTCAATTTCCTTTGAGGATCCAGTTCATGAGGTCTAGGTGACATTGGTTCCAGGATGATCACAGGATTAAAGACTGACTAATTAAAGGATTTCATTCTTTCAGCCTTAGTGATTGGATCAAACATGGGTGATACCATCACATGATTCAAAACCAATGAAATTCAAATAATGGACAGACATAGTATGAGCAGAAAGATCGAGACATGCCTGAAGTAAGAAAATACAAGCCAAATACTTACTTTTTTGCTTAAGACAATTTGAGCTGAGTTGCTGTCCTTTTTAAAAGAAAGATACTGAACCAGTACAAGTGACTTCATGGAGAAATCTCTGATTTACTATAATGTTTTAAACTTGCATACTCTTAAAGGAGATCAGGTCTGTCCCACTCACCTCTTTCTCTCATAGCACTCTTTCTTGGTTCTGACTATATAAATTAATATTTAGGGTAATGGCTCTTCCCTTCTTATATCATTTATGACGTTGAATAATATACATAAGGTAAAAGATAATGTCTCAACCAAAGTGTTGTTGATTCTAACACTGAGCATTTGGTATAAATAATCTGTGTGTGTTCTAATGTTAGTGTCAATTCCCTTCTCCCACTTCAAATTTTATTTACTTCATTTACTTAAGAACATGATCCAAAATATAATCAAAGCTTTCAAGAGTAATTACACCAGATGCATGCAATATCATATTGCAGAATTTATCAAATCATTCCTAAGCTTACATTAAAAGAATTTAGAAAAGCTTGTGATTGAACTGCTAAAAAAAAAAAAAAAAAAAAAAAGCCAATGGATGATATGCCCTATGGAATTAACTACGAATCAAACCACAAGTAATTTTCTTAGTGCAAACAAGAAATTAAACAAAGAAACAAAAATAAACAAACTTTAATATCTGTAAAATATTTGAGAATAGAATCCACTATCTTTGACCTAAGTCAAGTCATTAGAGGGTTTCACCCTAAAAAGATATCAGACAAGGATTTTAAATATCCAAGTGTTTCACTGAGTAATGACAAGGAGAAACAGGAGAATATAGGAACGACAATAAAACTGGTTAAACTACTTGAGCAATTTCTTAATCTACCTTTAAATTTCTTTGAAAATTTGGAAGGAAAATTGATCTCTCTTCAAATAGAGTTTGGTCTTCAAACTTCAAAGTTTGGGCTTCAAGTCCTGAATCGTTCAAAATAAGTCTTGAATGATTTTCCACAAGATATAAAGTGGTGAAAAGAAAGTTTTTTTTAAAAAAAAGGACTACCAGCCTCAACTTCATCTTTCTTCAAATAGCTGGAGAAAAAACCCATGCCGCATTTCCATTAAAACTTACGTAATAGACAATAAGCTTCTGGCTAAGTCCTTAAATTAGCAATTGAACTTTTAGAATCAGACCTAGAGCCCTCCTCCCATAATGGTGTACACATCTTTTTCCTTCAGCCTGATTACCACCATCATCGTGCCATCATTAGTGATAGAATTTAATTTTACAATATGCATTAATATTAAAGTAAGTCCTATTAAATATGACTTTCTCTTTATTTGATTCAATTAAATGATACTGTAAATGTATTAGCATGGAATCTATTTTAATATAGATTTAAAATAAATATTATCTACTATTATTATTTTTATTTTTTGGTCTTTTTTGAATAGTATAGTAAAGTAAATATAATAAATTTATATACTTTAGTAGAAAATGAAATAGACAATGATTAGGAGTCTTGGATTCTGACTTATTGGGATCTGAATCCTGGCTATAACTTTGGACAAATTACTTCATGTCTTTTAATTTTAGTTTCTCAACTGCAAAATGGTAACAATAAATATTAGTATTTACCTAGTTTAAGGATATAATACAACCAAATAATCTAGCAAATTGTCTGATCTTAATAAGCATTAATAATAATAAAATAAGAAATTTTCTGTAGGCTCTTATATTTTAATGAGTGTAAAATGTTTATAAATGTATCAACTGAAAAAAAAAAAACAACACACAATATAAAAGCTGTGAGTTGAGTTTATTCAGTGTCTTACTGAGAACTATAGCCCAGAGATAGCCTCTCAGATAGCTCTGAGAAACTGCTATGAAGAGGTAAGGGGGGAGGTCAGTGTATATGTGATTTTGGCAAAGTGGTACGTACAAGGACATATCTCAGTAGAAGGTTGCTGCTAGTCACAAAGAAAAGATATCCTAGTTAATGGTTTTAGTGTTTCTCTAGGTATGAGAAGATGCAAGAATTTAGGTTCATACAATTTTCTCCTGAAAATATTTAAGTGTCTGAAGGGCTGTTCTGCCAATTCTCCTAGAGCACAGAGTGCCTCATTTCTGATTCTGCCCTGAATTCCTTTCAGCTTATATTGAAGGTCCGCAACTGCAGTGGTAATGATTCAATCCTTGTAGAACTAGATGACAAGTGACATTCTTTAGTTGACAAGTGTTTTAACAGATTAACTTTGGACCTAGCTTTCCTTAAAGGTATTGCTTGGCTTTGTTTAAAAAAAAAAAAAAGATTTGAAATCCTCGGTCTTTATTTTCTTTTTATAATTTTCTTCAGGAATTTAACTTTAGCAACAGGGGAAGTTCTACTCTCTATATAAAGATAGAAATATAAGGTGCACTATGTCTTATTTTTGTATATGAAAAGTTCTTTTGTGAAGTGTTGTAAACAAATGTTCTCCATAGTCTCAGAAAACTGTAGAAATATAAGTTGAATTAAATACTGGATGAATAATTTACTGGAGAGTGAAAGAAAATGTTTGAGATAAAGATATTTACTATGTATTAAAATGAATCCTGGAATACTGTGCCTGAGATTAGAGTGACAGTATAGGACCTAATCCCACACATTTCATTTGATTATGTAATTAACAGGAGGTTATTCTATTAGTGTGTTCTAATAAATATAAGCTAAATGTCTCAATGACAGTATTTTTATGTTTCTTCAAAATATTTGCGTGTGGTATTATGGTTCCCTAATGTTTGTAATAATAGTTTTAGAGCATGAAACATATAATTATTTGCTCACCTACCTAGTCCACATAAAATTACAATATTCTTGAGAATAGAGAATGATGGCTTGTCTTACTGCTCTTGTTTGCTCTTAAACATTTTTATTATTTTTAATACCAGTTTTAATAAGATATAATTTACATAACATAAAATCCAACCCTTAAAATTTTACAATTTAGTATATTCACAGTGATGTGCAACTATCACCACTCTCTAATTCCAGAATATTTTTATCATCCCCAAAGAAACCCCTTATCCCTTAGCAGTCACTTCCTGTTTCACTTTTTCCTCAGCTTCTGGCAATCACAAATCTAGTTTCTGTATCTATAGATTTGCCTATCCTGGTCATTTCACATTATTAGAATAATATATCTACTTTTTGTGACTTGCTTCTTTCATTTAGCATAATGTTTTCAAGGTTTATCCATGTTATAGCATATACAGTTCACCTTTGAACAACACAGGTTTGAACTGCCCAGGTCTACTTATACATGGCTATTTTTCAATAAATATACTGTTGGTCCTCCATATTCACAGGTTTTTATCCTTGGATTCTTGGGTCAGAATTTCTGTCTGCGGTTGGTTGAATCTGAGAATTCAAAACCTGTGGATACAAAGAGCTGACTGTACTATGCTATTTTATATAAGGGATTTGAGCATCCAGGGATTTTGGTATGTGTGAGGAGTCCTGGAACCAATTCTCCACAGATACAGAGGGACAACTGTGTTAGTATTTTATTCTTCTTTTTTTGGTCAAATAATATTCCATTGTATGGATATATCATATTTTGTTTATCCATTCAAATGTTAATTGACATTTAGGGTGTTTCAACTTTTTGGCTATTATGAATAGTGTCACTATGAATGTTAATAAGCAAATCTTTGTGTGAATTTATGTTTTGATTTCTCTTGGGTATATACCTAGGAGTGGTATTGTTGAGTCATATAATAATTGTATCTTTTACATTTTTCAGAGCTGGCAGACTGGTTTCCAAAGTGTTTGCAACCATTTTACAATCTCACACAGAATTTATGAGTTTCCCTTTCTCTACATTCTCACAAACATTTACTATCTGTCTTGATTATAGCCATCCCAATGTGTATGAAGTAGGGTCACATTGTGGTTTTGACTTCCATTTCCCTGATGATAAATATTATTAATCATCTTTTTATGTACTTATTGGCCATTTGTATATCTTCTTTGGATAAATGTCTATTCATTTCCTTTGCCCATTTTTAAATTGTGTCATTTGTCTTTTTGTTGTTGAGTTGTAATATTTATATATTTTGGATACAAGTCCCTTATCCAATATTTGATTTGCAAATATTTTATCCACATTTGTAGTTGCCTTTAAGCATTTGACAATAAGCACATGGCAGATCTGCAATAATAATTTCTTTGAATTGATAATAAATAGATTCTTATTCAATAAGGAATTTGCAAGCTGGGGTCAACTCCATGGTACCTATAGCAGGGACACTTATTTGCTTCTCAAGAGTTATTCTATGTTTTCCTCTCTGAAATTCAGAAAACTACAAATTTCAATGTGCATATTGCCTCCTTTACAAAAGGAAACATTACCAGCTTCCCTTGAAATAACTAGTTGACTAAGTTATTATCATTAAGATATGAATGAAAGTACTATGTAGGACTTCTGAGGGGCTCTTAAAATGAAATGGAATACCATTGAGAGAGCTGGGACTCTATCAGCACTTTTATGCCATAGGAATCAAAGCCACACCCTAGAGTTTGCAGAGAGATGAACTAGAAGGAAGGCTGGTCCCTGATGTCTTCCTGGAAATACCAAACCTGTCTGCACAGTTTACTTCTATACTTCTTTTACCTGAGAAATAAATTCCAGTCATATTTAAGCTACTATTTTGGGGGATCTTCATTACTTTTACAACTGAGTCAGAATCTGAGAAAGTATGTCCAATATTCTTTTTTTTTTAATTTTATTTATTTAATTTATTTATTTTTGGCTGCATTGTGTCTTCATTGCTATACAGGGGGTTTCTCTAGTTGCGGCGAGTGGGGGCTACTCTTAGTTGTGGTGCGCGGGCTTGTCATTGTGGTGGCTTCTCTTGTTGCAGGGCACGGGCTCTAGGCACACGGGCTTCAGTAGTTGTGGCATGCAGGCTCAGTAGCTGTGGCTCGCGGGCTCTAGAGCATAGGCTCTGTGGTTGTGGCACACGGGCTTAGCTGCTCCGTGGCATGTGGGATCTTCCCGGACCAGGGCTTGAACCCGTGTCCCCTGGATTGGCAGGCAGATTCTTAACCACTGTGCCACCAGGGAAGCCCTCCAATACTCTTTTATTTCCAATAAAATGAACTTTTGACTAGCTAAAATGTTATGTAACAAAAGGGCAGTTTTCACTGACTTTACTCAATGAAGACTTTTTATATACTTCTTCATTTAGTCCTTGATGGGTAGCAGTATACTGTATTTAGTTTTGTATTGATTCTTCTGTGCCTGAAGTGAAACCTTGTCTATTAAAGAGTAAAGAGGTGGAGGGGAGGGAGTAGAATGAGAGAGTGAATGAGAAAGCTTTCATCAGGTGAATTAAGATAAAATGAAGCCCAATTTTCTTATCTTAAAAGGCCTTCGAAGGTAAAAAATGGTCTGTGACAGTAAGTTTTAGTTTAACGAAGTGAAAAAATCAATATCACATCTAAATGTGAAAAATTGGGGACTTCCATGGTGGTGCAGTGGTTAAGAATCCACCATTAAACACAGGGAACATGGGTTTGAGCCCTGGTCCAGGAAGATCCCACATGCCGCAGAGCTTCTAAGCCTGCGAGCCACAACTACTAAGCCCATGTGCCACAACTACTGAAGCCCGTGTGCCTAGACCCCATGCTCTGCAACAAGAGAAGCCACTGCAATGAGAAGCCTGTGCACCACAACGAAGAGTAGCCCCTGCTTGCCACAACTAAAGAAAGCCCTCAAGCAGCCACAAAGACTCAACGCAGCCAAAAATAAATAAATAAATAGATAGATAGATAAATAAATAAATGTATTAAAAAAAGAAAATTGGGGCAACATGAGGGATTTGAGTCTTTTCCTCACTGTTAATGTAATCAAGATTTTCTTCTGCTACTGCACTTGTTTTATACAAATGAAATTCACTTTTACATCCTTATCACATGTTGTACTTTGGTTACTCTATAAATTATGTATTTAATGTGTTGGGCTTATTCATGGCTTGAAACCCATTTGCAAAACTATAAGATGTATTAACTGCATAGCCATTAGAAATTAGAAATTGACAATAAAAATGAACACCATCCTGAACATGTTAGATATGTGTTAATTGTTAGAATGAAATTAAAGATATATTGTCTGCTTTTAATATTGATAGAGTTTTTTGGTAATTAATTCAAGAACTATTTCTTGAGCACCCAGTATATATATGTGTGTGTGTGTGTGTATATATATATATATATATATATATATATATATATATAGAGAGAGAGAGAGAGAGAGAGAGAGAGAGAGAGAGAGAGAGAGCCTTCATGACCTAATCACCTCCCAAGTGCTCTCACTCCAAATATCACCACATTGGAGATTAGGTTTCAGCATATGAATTTTGAGGGGACACAAACATCCAGTGTATAGCATACACACACTAGCATTTACACATGCACACTAATCTGTGTATGTATAACTGGTAAAATATGAATAAGTTCTGTGGCTTGTACCAATGCCAATATCATGGTTCTGATATGTACTATACTTATGCAAGATGTTAACACTGGGAAGACTGTCAAGTATGCATGGGACTTCCTTGTACATTTCCTTGCAATTTTCTATGAATCTATAATTATTTCCATATAAAAAGTTAAAACAAAGTGTTTGGAGTGAGAGCTTTTGGGAGGTGATTAGGTCATGAAGGCTCTGTCTTCATGAATGGAATTGGTAGAGACCCCAGAGAGCTCCATCACCCTTTTCACCAAGTGAGGACACAGAGAAAAGACAATTGTCTATGAACCAGGAAGCAGGCTTTCCTAGAGTCTAAAATTGTGACAAATAAATTTGTGTTGTTTAAGTCACTCAGTCTGTGGTATTTTAGTTATAGCAGCCCAAACAGAATAAGGCAGTATATATTTCTTGGAAATTTCATCACATGTGTAGCTTAGTGTAACAGCTACCATAAACAAGATGTAGAGTGTGCCATCACCACAAGGCTCCCTTGCTCTACCCAGTTATAACCAACCCCATTGACCCCCATCCTAAACCCTGGCAACCACTAACATGTTTTCCATTGCTATAATTTTTTCCTTTCAAGAATGCTATATAAATGGAATCACAGAGTATGTAGCAATTTGAAACTGGCTTTTTCAAATCAGCATAATTGCCTTGAAGTTTATCCAAGTTGCTTTATGTATCAATGTTCTGTTCTTGTATGCCAGTCGCAGCCTATCAATAACCAGTGATGTGACTGGACTGGCCCTTGAAATTCTTATTATTATTGCAAGATAACCTCAGCAATAACTATCAGAAAATGATAAAAGAGACAAGATTTTTTTACTCACCAATCTTGGAAAGCACACAGCACACCGGGAGCCATAAAGCAAGGTTGCAGAAAGAAAATAAGAGTGTGCATCTGGGGTTCTGCCTTTTTCTTTTTTTTCATGTGTAGCTGTTTTATTTAAGGTAGAAATACCTGCAGTTATGTTTCATGTTTTCTTTTAATTGAGGTATAATTGGCATATAACTATATTAGTTTCAGGTATACTACAAAAGTGATTTAATAATTGTATAGACTGTGAAGTGATCACCACTATAAGTCTAGTTTCTACCTGTCACCATACAAAGTTACAAAATATTCAATACAATTTTATTACCTATAGTTATCATTACATCCCCATGACATGCATTTTATGACTGGAAGTTTGTACCTCTTGACCCCGTTCACCCATTATGCCCACCCTACAGCCATCTTCCCTCTGGCAACCACCAATCTGTTGTCTGTGTCTGAGTTTTGTTTGTCTTTTTGGTTTTGTTTTTTATTTGCTTCCACATGCATGTGAAATGATATGTTATTTACCATTCTCTGTTTGACTCAATTCACTTAGTATAATTCCCTTGAGGTCCATCCATGTTGTTATAAATGACAAGATTTCATTCTTATTTATGGATGAATAATATTCCACTGTGTACATATACCACATTTTCTTTATTCATCCATCCATGGGCACTTAGGTTGTTTCCATATCTTGGCTATTCTAAATATTTCTGCAATGAGCATCAGTGTACATATAGCTATTCAAATTAGTGTTTTTGTTTTCTTCTGATAAATATCCAGAAGAGGAATTACTAGATAATATGGAACTCTTATTTTTAATTATTTGGAGAAACCTCCATATTGTTTTCTATAGCAGCTTCATCAATTTACAGTTTCACCCACAGTACACAAGGATTCCATTTCTCTACATCCTTGTCAACACATCATTTTATATCTTTTTGATAAAAGCCATTTTAAAAGGTGTGAGAAAATATCTCATTGTGGTTTTGATTTTCATTTCCCTGAGGATTAGTAATGTTGAGCATCTTTCCATGTGCATGTTGGCCATCTGTATGTTTTCTTTGGGAAAATGTCTATTCAAATCCTCTGCCCTTTTAAATAATTGGATTGTTTGGTGTTTTGTTACTGAGTTGTATGTGTTCTTTACATATTTTTGATATGGAGAGCTTATCAAATATATATATATATATATATTTTTTTTTTTTTTTTGCGGTATGCGGGCCTCTCACTGTTTTGGCCTCTCCCGTTACAGAGCACAGGCTCCGGACGTGCAGGCTCAGAGGCCATGTCTCTTGGGTCTAGCCACTCTGTGGCATGTGGGATCTTCCCAGACTGGGGCACGAACCCATGTCCCATGCATCAGCAGGCGGACTCTCAACCACTGGCCACCAGGGAAGCCCATCAAATATAGTATTTGCAAATAATCTTCCCCCATTCAGTAGACTGACTTTTTATTTTATACATGTTTTCTTCTCTGTACAGAGCTTTTTAGTTCTATATAATCTCATTTGTTTATTTTTGCTTTTGATGTAATTGCTTTTAGAGTCAGGTACAAATAACTCTAAGGTCAACATCAAAAAGCTTAGCACCTATGTTTTCATCTAGGAATTTTATGGTTTGTGGTCTTACATTCAAGTCTTTAATTCACTTTGAGTTAATTCTTGTGTATGGTGTAAGGTAGTGGTACAGTTTTATTCTTTTCCATGTGGCTGTCTGGTTTTCCAAACACCATTTATTGAAGAGACTGCCCTTTCCCCGTTATATAGTCTTGGCTCCTTTGTCATAAATTAACTAACCATATATGTGTGTGTTTATTTTTGGGTTCTCTATTCTGTTTATCTATGTGTCTGTCTTTATGCCAATATCATGCTGTTTTGATTACTGTAACTTTGTAGAATAGTGTAAGGTCAGGGAGCATGATACCTCTAACTTAGCTCTTCTTTCTCAAGATTGCTTTGGTTATTTGGGATCTTTTGTGATTCCAAACAAAATTTATGTTTGTTTGTTCTATTTCTGTGAAAAAGTGCCATTGGAATTTTGATAAGAATTGCATTGAATCTGTAGTCCCCTTTGGGTAATATGGACCTTTTAATGATATTATTTCTTTCAATCCTTGAACAAGGAATATCTTGCCATTTGTTTGTGTCTTCTTCAATTTCCTTCATCAGTAATTTTTAGCATAGGTCTTTTACGTCCTTGGTTAAATTTATTCCTAGGTATTTAATTTAATTAATTAATTTATTTTTTGCAGTATGCAGGCCTCTCACTGTTGTGGCCTCTCCCGTTGCGGAGCACAGGCCCTGGATGCGCAGGCTCAGCGGCCATGGCTCACAGGCCCAGCCGCTCCATGGCATGTGGGATCTTCCTGGACCGGGGCATGAACCCATGTCCCCTGTATCAGCAGGCAGACTCTCAACCACTGCACCACCAGGGAAGCCCTATTTTATTATTTTTGATGCAATTGTAAATGGGATTGTTTCCTTAATTTCTTTTTTTGATATTAATTCTTAATGTATAAAAATGTAACAGATTTTTGTGTATTGCTTTTGTACCTTGCAACTTTATTGAATTTGTTTATTAGTTCTAACACTGTGTGTGTGTGTGTGTGTGTGTGTGTGTGTGTGTGTGTAGTCTTTAGGTTTTTCTATGTATAGTATCATGTCATCTGCAAATCATGACAGATTTACTTCTTCCTTTCCAATTTGGATGAATTTTATCTTTTTTTTTTCCTGCCTAATTACTCTAGTAAGGACTTCCAACACTATGTTGAATAAAAGTGGTGAGTTTGGCATTCTTGTCTTGTGATCTCAAAAGATCTCAGCTTTTCATTGTTAAGTATGATGTTAACTATAGGCTTGTCATACATGGCCTTTATTATGTAGTGGTACATTTCATCTGTATCCACTTTACTGAAAGCTCCTTTTTATATATATATATATATATATATATATATATCTTTATTGGAGTATAATTGCTTTACAATGGTGTGTTAGTTTCTGCTTCATAACAAAGTGAATCAGTTATACATATACATATGTTCCCATATCTCTCTCTTGCATCTCCCTCCTTCCCACCTGAAAGTTCTTTTTTTATCATAAATGGATATTGAATCTTTTCAAATACTTTTTCTGGACGTATTGAGATGATTATATGATTTTTCCCTTCATCTTGTTAACGTGGTAAATCACATTGATTAATTTGTGGATATTGAACCATTCTTGAATCCCTGGAATAAATACCATGTGATCATGGTGTATGATCATTTTGATGTATTGTTGAAATTGTTTTGCTCAAATTTTGTGAGGACTTTTGCATCTATATTTATCAGGGATATTGGCCTTTAATTTTCTTTGCATGTTTGTGTGTGTGTGTGTGTGTTATCGTTGTCTGGTTTTGGTATCAGGCAACGCTGGCCTTTAAAATGTGTTTGGGAGTGTTCCCTCCTCTTTACAGTTTTGGGAGAGTTTGAGGAGTGCAGTATTAAATCTTATTTGAATGCTTAGTAGCATTCACCAGTGAAGCTTTCTGGACCTGTACTTTTGTTTGCTGGGAATTTTTTGATTACTGATTTAATCTCCTTGTAGTAATTGGCCTATGCAGAATATCTATTTATTCATTATATAGCCTTGGAGTATGGTATGTTTCTTGGGTTTATCCATTCTTTGTAGATTGTCAAATTTGTTGGTGTATAATTGTGCACAGTAGTCTCTTATGATTCTTTGTACTTTTCTGCTATCATTTATAACTTCTCCTTTTTTTTTTTTTTTTTTTTTGCGTATGCAGGCCTCTCACTGTTGTGGCCTCTCCCGTTGTGGGGCACATGTTCCGGATGTGCAGGCTCAACGGCCATGGCTCACAGGCCTAGCTGCTGCGCGGCATGTGGGATCCTCCAGGACCAGGGCACGAACCCATGTCCCCTGCATCGGCAGGCGGACTCTCAACCACTGTGCCACCAGGGAAGCCCTAACTTCTCCTTTTTTGAGAAGGATTTTATTTGATTTTATTTTTGAGCACTCTTTTTTTTCTTAGTGAGTATAACTAAGTTTGGTCCATTTAGTTTAATTCTTTAAAGAACCAGCTCTTAAATTTCATTGATTTTTAAATTTTTTCTTCCAGTTTTATTGAAATATAATTGGCATACAGCACTATATGTTTAAGGTGTGCAGCATAATGATTTTACTTACATCATGAAATGATTACAACAATAAGTTTAGTGAGCATCTATATAGATACAAAATTAATGAAATAGAAAAAAATATTTTCCTTGTGATGAGAACTCTTAGGGTTTACTCTATTAACAACTTTCTTATATAACATACAGTGGTGTTAATTATATTTATCATGTTGTACATTACATCCATAGTACTTATTGATCTTATAACTGAAAGTTTGTATTTTTTCACTGCCTTCATCCAGTCACCCTACCCCTCACCTCTGGTAACCACAAAACTGATATTTTTTTATGAGTTTGTTTTTGCTTTTGTTTTTGAAGTATAATTGACCTACAATACTATGTTCATTCCTGTTTCACAACAGAGTGATTTGATATTTCTATATATTTCAAAATGATCACCATGATAAGTCTAGTTATGATATGTCACCATACAAAGATATTATATAGTTATTGACTGTATTGCCCACATTGTACATTTCAAACTTGTGACTTATTTTGCCATTGGAAATTTGTACCTCTTAATCTCCCTCACTTATTTCTTTCCTCCCCCTACCTCCCTCCTCTATGGCAACCATCTATTTGTTCTCTGTATCTATGACTCTGTTTCTGTTTAGTTCTGGCTGTTCATTTATTTGTTGCTTAGATTCCATGTATAAGTGAAATCATACAGTATTTGTCTTTCTCTAACTTATTTCACTTAACCGAATACCCTCTACGTCCATCCATGCTGTCACAAATGGCAATATTTCCTTCTTTTTAATGATTAATATTCCATTTTACATATATATCACATCTTCTTTATCCAGTTATTTATTGATGACCACTTAAATTGCTTCCATAACTTGACTATTGTAAATAACACTGCAATGAACATAAGGGTGCATATATCCCTTCTTATTAGTGTTTTTATTTTCATTGGATAAATACCCAGGAGTGAATTACTGGATCATATGGTAGCTCTATTCCTAATTTTTTGAGAATCGTCCATACTGTTTTCCATAGTGGCTGCACCAGTTTATTTCCCACCAACAGTGAATGAGGCTTCCCTTTTCTCCAATCCTTGCCAACACTGTTATTTTTTGTCTTTTTTGGTAATAGCCACTCTGACAGGTGTGAGGCAAAAATATCTTTGTGGTTTTGATTTGCATTTCCCTTATGATTAGTGATATTCAGCATCTTTTCATGTCTATTCGCCATCTATATGTCTTCTTTGGAAAAATGTCTACTCAGATCCTCTGTCCACTTTTAAATCATATTGTTGGTTTTTTTGATGTTGAGTTGTATGAGTGTTTTGTATATTTTGTATATTAACTCCTTATCTGATACCTCCTTTGCAAATATCTTCTCCCATTCAATAGGTGGTTTTTTCATTTTGTTGATAGTGTCTTTCCGTCACTGTGCAAAATCTCTCTTTTGATGTAGTCTCATTGATCTTTTCTATTTTGTTTAGTCTTTATTTCATTTATTTCCACTCCTATCTTCATCATTTTTTTTCCTTATACTAACTTAGGGCTTTACTTGATTATTTTCTAGCTTCTTTGGGTGTATAGTTAAATTGTTTATTTGAAACTTTTCTTGTTTCTTGAGGTAGGCTTGTATCAATTTGAACTTCCCCCTTAGAATTGCTTTTCCTGCATCCCATAGATTTTGGTATGTTCTATTTCCATTTTCATTTGCCTCAATGTATTTTTAATTTATTTACAAATTTTCTTTGTTGACCCATATGTTGTTCAATAGCACATTGTTTAATCTCCAAATAAGTGTGCTATTTTTAGTTTTCTTTTTGTGATTGATTTCCAGCTTCATACCATTGTGGTTGGGAGAGATGCTTGATATGATTTAATTCTTCTTAAAACTGAGACTTCTTTTTGTGACCTAACACGATTTATCCTGGAGAATGTTTCATGTTCACTTGAGAAGAAAGTGTATGCTGCTGCTTTGGATGGAATATTCTGTATATATCTGTTAAGTCCATTAGTTTAACCATTCATTTAAGGCTAATGTTTCCTTATTGATTTCTATCTGGATGACCTATTTATTGATGCAATGAAGTATTGAAGTCCCCTATTATCTTTGTATCAACTTCTCCCTTTAGATCTGTTAATATTTGCTTTATATATTTAGGTGCTCCTCTGTTGGGTCCATAAATATTTATAAATGTTATATCTTCTTGAATTGATCCCTTTATCATTATTCAGTACACATATTTGACTTTATTAGAGTATTTTTTTTCAAATATCTTTTATTTTTTATTATTTTTTTAAATTGGGGTATAGTTGCTTTACAAAGTAGTGTTAGTGTTACTATATACATATAGTGAATCATCTATATGTATACATATATCCTGTCTTTTTTGGATTTCCTTCCCATTAGGACACCAGAGAGCATTAGATTGAGTTCCCTGTGCTATACAGCAGGTTCTCATTAGTTATCTATTTTCTACATATTAGTGTATATATGTCAATCCCAATCTCCCAATTCATCCACCCTCCCCTCCCCCCCTTTGGTGTCCATAGGTTTGTTTTCTACATCTGTGTCTCTATTTCTGCCTTGAAAACAGGTTCATCTGTACCATTTTTCTAGACTCCACAAATACACGTTAATCTACAGTATTTGTTTTTCTCTTTCTGACTTACTTCACTCTGTATGACAGTTTCTAGGTCCATCTACACCTCTACAAATGACCCAGTTTCATTCCTTTATATAGCTGACTAATATTCCATTGTATTTATGTACCACATCTTCTTTATCCATTCATCTGTTGATGGACATTTAGGTTGCTTCCATGACCTGGTTATTGTAAATAATGCTGCAATGAACATTGGGGTGCATGTGTCTTTTTGAATTATGGTTTTCTCAGGGTATATGTGCCTAGTAGTGGGATTGCTGGGTCGTATGGTAATTCTAGTTTTAGTTTTTTACGGAACTTCCATACTGTTCTCCATATAGGCTGTATCAATTTACATTCCCAGCAACAGTACAGGAGGATTCACTTTTCTCTACACCCTCTCCAGTATTTATTGTTTGTAGATTTTTTTTTTGATGATGGCCATTCTGACTGGTGTGAGGTAATAACACATTGTAGTTTTGATTTGCATTTCTCTAATAATTAGTGATGTTGAGCATCTTTTCATGTGCCTCTTGGTCATCTGTATGTCTTCTTTGGAGAAATGTCTGTTTAGGTCTTCTGCCCAGTTTTTGACTGGATTGTTTGTTTCTTCAGGTATTGAGCCACATGAGCTGTTTGTATATTTTGGAGATTAATCCCTTGTCGTTCCTTCATTTTGCAAATATTTTCTCTCATTCTGAGGGCTGTCTTTTCATCTTGTTTATGATTTCCTTTGCTGTGTGAAAGGTTTTAAGTTTCATTAGGTCCAATTTGTTTATTTTTGTTTTTATTTCATTACTCTAGGAGGTGGGTCAAAAAAGGTATTGCTGTGAATTATGTCAAAGAGTGTTCTGCTTATGTTTTCCTCTAAGAGTTTTATAGTGTCTGGTCTTACATTTAAGTCTTTAATCCATTTTGAGTTTATTTTTATGTATGGTGTTAGGGAGTGTTATAATTTTTCTTTACATGTAGCTGTCCAGTTTTCCCAGCACCACTTATTGAAGAGGCAGTCTTTGCTCCATTTTATATTCTTGCCTCCTTTGTCATAGATTAGGTAACCATAGGTGCATGCATTTATCTCTGGGCTTTCTATCTTCTTCCATTGATGTATATTTCTGTTTTTGTGTCAGTAACATACTGTCCTGATGACTGTAGGTTTGTAGTGTAGTCTGAAGTCAGTGAGCCTGATTCCCCCAGCTCCATTTTTCTTTTTCAAGATTGCTTTGGCTATACGTGGTCTTTTTTTTTTCCATACAAATTTTAAGATATATTTTTCTAGTTCTGCAAAAAATACCAGTGGTAAGTGGATAGGGATTGCATTGAATCTGTAGATTGCCTTGAGTACTATAGTCATTTTCACAATACAGATTCTTCCAACCAAAGAACATGGTATATCTCTCCATCTCTTTGTGTTATCTTTGATTTCTTTCATCACTGTCTTATAGTTTTCTGAGTAAAATTATTTTACCTCTTTTGGTAAGTTTATTCCTAGGTATTTTATTCTTTTTTTTGCAGTGGTAAATGGAATTGTTTCCTTAATTTGTTTTTCTTATCTTTTGCTGTTAGTGTATAGAAATACAAGAGATTTCTGTGCATTAATTTTGTATCCTGCAACTTTACCTGATTCATTGATTAGCTCTAGTAGTTTCCTGGAGCCATCTTTAGGATTTTCTATGTACAGTATCATGTCATCTGTGAACAGTGACAGTTTTACTTGTTCTTTTCCAATTTGTATTACTTTTATTTTTTTTTCTTCTCTAATTTCTGTGGTTAGGACTTCCAAAACTATGTTGAATAAGAGTGGTGGAAGTTGATATCCTTGTCTTGTTCCTGATCTTGGAGGAAAGGCTTTCAATTTTTCACCATTGAGAATTATGTTTGTTCTGGGTTTGTTGTATATGGTCTTTATCATGAGGTAGGCTCCCTGTATGTCCACTTTCTTGAAAGTTTTTATGATAAATGAGTGTTGCATTTTGTCAGAAGTTATTTTCTGCATCTCCTGAGATGATCATATGGTTTTTATTCTTCAATTTCTTAACATGGCATATCACATTGATTGATTTGCATATATTGAAAAATCCTTCCGTCCCTGGGATAAATCATATTCGTTCCTGGTGTATTTTTCCTTTTAATGTGTTGTTGGTTTGTTTGCTAGTATTTTGTTCAGGATTTTTGTGTCTATATTCATCAGTGATAAGTCTGTAATTTTCTGTTTTTTGTCATATCTTTGTCTGATTTTGGTATCAGGCTGATGGCAGCCTCATAGAATGAGCTTGGGATTGTTTTTCTTCTGCAGTTCTTTAGAAGGATGGGCATTAGCTCTTCTCTAAATGTTTGATAGGATTTTCCTGTGAAGCCATCTGGTCCTGGACTTTTGTTTGCTGGAAGATTTTTAATCACAGTTTCAATTTCATTACATGTGATTGGTCTGTTCATATTTTCTATTTCTCCCTGGTTCAGTCTTGGAAGGTTATACCTTTCTAAGAATTTGTTTATTTCTTCCAGGTTGTCCAACTTTTTGGCATATTGTTGCTTGTAGTAGTTGCTTATGATCCTTTGTATTTCTGTGGTGTCCATTGTAACTTCTCCATTTTCATTTTTAATTTTACTGATTTGAATAATCTCCCTCTTTTTCTTGATGAGTCTGGCTAATGTTTTATCGATTTTATCTTCCCAAAGAACAAGCTTTGAGTGTTATTGATCATGGCTGTTACTTTCTTTGTTTCTATTTCATGTATTTCTGTTCTGATATTTATGATTTCTTTCCTTCTATGAAATTTGAGGGTTTTTTTCTTGTTGTTGTTGTTATTGTTCAACTTCTTGTTCTAGTTCCTTTATGTGTAAGGTTAGATTGTTTATTTGAGATTTTTCTTGTTTCTTGAGGTAGGATTTTATTGCTATAAAGTTCCCTCTTAGAACCGCTTTTGCTACATCCCATAGGTTTTGGGTCATTGTGTTTTCATTGTCATTTGTCTCTTGGTATTTTTTGATTTCCTCTTTGATTTCTTCTGTGATCTCTTGGTTTTTTAGTAGTGTATTGTTTAGCTTCCATGTGGTTTGTTTTTTTTTTTACATTTTTCCCCTGTAATTCATGTCTAATCTCATAGTGTTGTGGTCAGAAAAGATACTTGATATGATTTCAGTTTTCTTAAATTTACTGAGGCTTGATTTGTGACCCAAGATGTGATATATCCTGGAGAATGTTCCATGTGCACTTGAGAAGAAAGTGTAATCTGCTGCTTTTTGATGGAATGTCCTATAAATATCAATTAAATCTATCTGGTCTATTGTGTCATTTAAAGCTTGTGTTTCATATTAATTTTCTGTCTGGATGATCTGTACTTTGATGTAAGTGAGGTGTTAAGTTCCCCATTATTATAGTATTACTATCATTTTTCCCTTTTATTGATGTTAGCATTTGCCTTATGCATTGAGGTGCTCCTACGTTTTGTGTACATATATTTATAATTGTTATATCTTCTTGGATTGATTCCTTGATCATTATGTAGTGTCCTTCCTTGTCTCTTGTAACAGTCTTTTATTTTAAGTTTATTTTATCTGATATTGTTACTCCAGCTTTCTTTTGATTTCCATTTGCATAGAATGTATTTTTCCATCCCCTTACTTTCAGTCTGTATGTGTCCCTAAATCTGAAGTGGGCCTTAGGCAGCATATATAAGGGTCTTGTTTCTGTATCCAGTCAGCCAATCTGTGTGTTTTGGTTGGAGCATTTAATTCAATCACGTTTAATGTAATTATCAATATGTATGTTCCTATTACCATTTTTTTAATTGTTTGGGGTTTGTTTTTGTAGGTCTTTTTCATCTATGTGTTTCCTGCTTAGAGTAGTTCCTTTAGCATTTGTTGTAGAGCTGGTTTGGTGGTTCTGAATTCTATTACCTTTTGCTTGTCTTTAAAACTTTTGATTTCTCCATCGAATTTGAATGAGATCCTTGCTGGATGGAATAATCTTGGTTGTAGGTTTTTCCCTTTCATCACTTTAAATATGTCCTGCCACTCCCTTCTGGCCTACTGAGTTTCTGTTGAAAAAGTCAGTTATTAGCCTTATGGGGATTTCCTTTTATGTCATTTGTTGCTTTTATTTTGCTGGTTTTAATATTTTTTCCTTGTATTTAATTTTTGTTAGTATGATTATTATGTCTCTCGGTATGTTTATCCTTGGGTTTATCTTGTATGGGACTCTCTGTGTTTCCTGGACTTGATTGACTATTTCCTTTCCCATGTTAGGGAAGTTTTGGACTATAATGTCTTCAAATATTTTCTCAGACCCATTGTCTTTCTCTTCTTATTCTGGAACCCCTATAATTTGAATGTTGGTACAGTTATATTATCCCAGACGTCTCTGAGCATTTCCTCAATATTTTAATTCTTTCTTCTTTCTTCTGTTCCATGGCAGTTATTTCCACCATTCTATCTTCCAGTTCACTTATCTGTTCTTCTGATTCAGTTATTCTGCTATTGATTCCTTCTAGAGTATTTTTAATTTTAGTTATTGTGTTGTTCATCACTGTTTGTTTTTCCTTTACTGCTTTTATGTCCTTGTTAATTGTTTCTTGTATATTCTCCACTCTATTTCTGATATTATGGATCATCTTTACTGTCATTACTGTGAATTCTTTTTCAGGTAGATTTTCTATTTCCTTTTCATTTATTTGTTCTTGTGTGTTTTTACCTGACTCCTTTGTCTGTAATATATTTCTCTGTCCTCTCAGTTTGTTTAATATACTGTGCTTGAGGTGTCCTTTCTGCAGTCTGCAGGGTCATAGTCCCTCTTGCTTCTGCTGTCAGCCCCCCAGTGGGTGAGTTTGGTCTAGTGGCTTGTGTATGCTTCCTGGTAGGGGGGACTGGTGCCTGTGTTCTGGGGAGTGGAGCTTGATCTTGTCCCTCTGATGGGCAGGGCCATGCCAGGTGATGTGTTTTGGGATGTCTGTGAGCTTAGTATGACTTTAGGCAGCCTGTCTGATAATGGGTGAGGTTGTGTTTCTGTCTTGCTAGTTGTTTGGTGTGAGGTGTCCAGTAGGGGAGCTTGCTGGCCATTGGGTGGAACTAGGTCTTGGTGTTGAGATGGAGATCTCTGGGTGAGCTCTTGTTGATTAATATCCCCTTGGGCCAGGATTTCTATGGCAATCCATTGTCCTGGTCTCGGCTCTCCCACCTCAGAGGCTCAGGCCCAATCCCTGAACAGAGAAGCAAGACTCTATAAGCTGCACAGTGTGGAAGAAAAAACAAAAAAAAAAGAGAGAGAGAAAATGAAGAGACAAACAAAACCCCCAAGACTAATGGTAAAAACAAAACCAAACAGAGAGAAACACACAAAGAAACATACAAAGAAACACACACAAAAAAAAATAGAAAAAGAAACAGAAAACAAAAAAGAAGAGAGAATCCAAATAAATGAACCCAAAAATTAAACAAACAATAAAACTAAATTAGCAAAATCAAAAACCAAAAAAAAAAATCAAAAGCAGAAAGCAAACTAAAAAATAAAAGGCAAAGAAAGCATAAAACAAACACAGAAAGATGATCAAAAAAATATAAAAGCATAAAACAAACACACAAAAATGATCAAAAAAAAGATAAAAACAAGCAAAAAGGAAAACAAAAGAAAAAAAACACAAAACACCAAAAGATAAAGTAAAAATCGGCAAATAAAAAGTATAGTTAAAAAGATATTGAAAACAAAGCAAAACAAAAAAAAAGCAGAAATACAGAAAAAACAATATAATGAAAAAGTAGTTAAAATAGAAAAATATATTAAAAATAAAAGCATAAAGTCTAAAAGATTTGAAAAATAAATTTAAAAATAAATATTTAAAGAATAATAAAGAACAACAACATGACACAATGAAACAAGAAAATAGTAATAATAATAATATTTTCCTGGGGCCTCAGCTGTCAGTGTCTTTGCCCCACAGTGAGCCACAGCCAAACCCTGCCTCCCCAGGAAATCCTCTAATACCTCTAGGCAGGTCTCTGGACTTGCTCTGGACACTGAGGGGCCAGGTCACACTCTGACCTGGCCCAATTCCCATGTGTATTTACCCCCGAAGTCCACAGCTGTTAAAGCTAGACCAGCCCTCAATTGTGGGAACATTCATTATCTATTCAGATACTCCAGAGATTCAGGGTTTACCAAGCCAATTGCAGGGATTTAATCCACTGCTCTTGTGGCTGCATGGAGAGATTTCCATTCGTCTTCTTTGGTTGCACCACCCCTGGGCTCAGCTTTGCTTTTGGCCCCACCTCTGCATGTGGGCCACCCTCAGGCATCTGTTCCCTGCCTGGATGAGAGGGGATGAAAGCAGTGGCTGATTAGAGCACACTTGCTCAGTACTGAGAGAGGGATGGATATGCCAACCACTAATGGGATGTGCATGGAGTGCCTGTAGCAGCAGAGACCTGCAGGAAGTTGCAACAGCCTGGGGCATGCCATGCATTCTCTTGGGGAAGTTGGTCCAGAATCACGGGACCCTCATCAGTGGTGGGTTCCAGGATGGTGTGGGCAGTGACGTGTGCTTGCTCACAGGACTCTTGATGGCAGCAGCAGCATCAGTAGCAGTCTGTGCTTACCTCTGGGGTCTGAGATAGCAGTCGTGGCTTGTGCCCACCCCTGAAACTTATGTAGCCAGTGCCCTGCTGCCTGTGAGTGCACAGAGAAAGAAGCTCCTATGGTGGGCCCACCTTTCTCCTTGCACACCCCCCAACAATGGTCCCTTGCCTCTCTGGAAGGCCCAGGTTTCTTCCCAGACTTCCTCAACTGTGATGCACTAGCTCCCTCAGACTTCTTCATACAGTCAACCCCAGTCCTCTCCCTTGGGTCTGACTTCCAACACCAGAGCCTCAGAACCCAGCCCTTACCCACCCCATCAGGAGAACAGACAAGAGTCTAGGACTGGGAACTGCCATTTGGTGCCGACTTTCTGTGTGGACTCTCTCTGCTTTGTCCTCTGCACACCTGTTGCTGTACACTCCTCTGAGGCTCTGAAGTTCCTCCCTGCATCCCCACACATGAGAGGACTTCTTAGTGTGTGGAAAATTTTGCTCCTTTACAGCTCCATCACAGAGGTACATGTACTGTCCTGATTCCTTCATCTTTTTCTTTTTTTCTTTTGCCCTACCCAGTTACATGGAGATTTTACCTTTTTGGAAGTCTGAGGTCTTCTGCCAGTGTTCAGTAGATGTTCTGTGGGAGTTGTTCCACATGGAGATGTATTTTTGATGTATCTGTGGGGAGAAGGTAAGCTCCACATCTTAATCTTCTGCCATCTTGAAGGTTCTCTTTTTATTACAGTATTTGTTTTAAAGTCTATTTTTTTCTGATATAAGTATTGCTACCCCAGGTTTTTTCTGGTTTCTATTTGGGGGAAACATCTTTTTCAAGTCTTTCATTTTCAGTCTGCATGTGTCCTTACATCTGAAGTGTGTTGCTTTTTGGCAGCATATAGATAGGTGGTGTTGTTGTTTTTAATCCATTCAGTCACTCTTTGTCTTTTGATTGAAAAAATTTAGTCCATTTACATTTAAAATAATTATGGAAAGTTATGTACTTTATTACCATTGTTTTCTGGCTGCTTTGTAGTTTCTCTCTGTTTCTCTTTTCTTCTCTTGTCCCCTTCACTTGTGGTTTGTTTGATGACTTTTTTAGTGTTATGTTTAGATTCCATTCTCATCATTTTTGTGTATCTACTCTAGGTTATTGCTTTGTGGTTACTATGAGGCTTACATATATCAGCCTATATATGTGTGTGTATATATATATATATATATATATATATATATATAGTTATCAAGTCTATTTTGTTATCAAGTTACTTTTAAACATATTCTTAAACTCTATATTTTACTCCTCCCCCCCACATTTTGTTTCTGATTTCACAGTTTGCATGTTTGTGTGTGTGTATCCCTTAACTAATTATTTTAGTTACAGTTATTTTTTCTACTTTTGTCTTTTAACTTTCTTACTAGCTTTATAAGTGATTAATCTATCTACTATATATTTACCTTTACCAGTGAGAACTTTTCTTTCATATGTCCTTTTTTTATTAAAGAAGTCCCTATAATATTTCTTGTAAGGGCAGTTTAGTGGTAGTGAACTCAGTTTTTGCTTATCTGAGAAACTCTTTACATATCCTTCAATTCTGAATGATAACTTCACTGTATAGATTATTCTTGCCTGGAAATTTTTTCCTGTCAGTGCTTTGAATAAATCATGTCACTCCCTTCTGGCCTGAAATGTTTCTGTTGAAAAATCTTCTTGTAGACCTCTGAGGATTCCTCTGTAAGTTGTTTTTCTCTTGCTGTATTTAACATTCTCTCTTTATCTTTAACTCTTGGCATTTTAGTTAAAATATGTCTTGGTGAGGATCTGTTTGGATTTATCTTATTCAGAACTCTATCAGCTTTCTGAATCTGGATGTATGTTTCCTTTTCCAGGTTAGAAAAGTTTTCAATCATTATTTCTTCCAATACATTTTCTGTTCCCTTTTCTGTCTTCTTTTTCTGAAACCCCTATAATGTGAATATTGTTCTGCTTAATGTTGTCCCATGGATCCCTTAAACAATCTTCACTTTAAATTATTATTATTATTTTTTCCTTTTGCTGCACTATTTGGTTGAGTTCCGCTGCTTGTCTTTCAGTTCACTGATCCTTTCTTCTGCTTTATCTAGTGTTGTTGAACCCCTGCAGTGTAATTTTCAGTTCAATTATTGTATTCTTCAGTCTTATAACTTCTGTTTGGTACTTTCTTATATATTCTATCCCTGTGTTGAAGTTCTCTCTGTGTTCCTCAATTCTTCTGAGATTGGTGAGCATCCTTATGACTCTTACTTTGAACTCTTTATCAAGAAATTAGTTATATTTGTTTCATTTAGTTTTTTCCCCCTGAGGCTTTCTCTTAATTTTTTGTTTGTTATTTTTTAGAAATATTCCTTTGATTCCTAATTTTGCTTGATTCCTTTGTTTTGCTTCTATGTTTTAGGTGAAACAGCTATCCCTCTCCATCTTGAAGCTGTTGTCACAGGAAGACTGGACTTGTGTTTCAATCTGCTATCTGAGCTGTGCCCTTGGGATGGTACCCTGCCAAGGATTGTATCTATGATTGTCTTAGTCCCATAGGGCTCAGAAACACAAGTCCCCTGCCCACTAGAGCCAGGTTCAAGGGGTACCCCCTGTATGAACTGTGTGTTCTCACCAGCTTTGGTGAGGCAGGGTCATTGGGGAACACCAGGCTGGGCTGAGTCAACTCACCAGGTTTGGTGGGACATGGTTGTGGGAGAGTCCAGGGGCAGGTCACGCAGGTCTAACAAGGTAAAAAGAGAGTGCAAAAATGGCAGGTGCAGGTGCTGGTGCTAGTAATGTAGAAGGCAAATGCAAAAATGGCATCCACCAGTACCTCCATCCCCTGAGAGAGTTTCAACAGACCCCTGCCTCTCTGGGAGATGCTTTAAGATTAACAAGTGAACTCCTCCACAAAAGGTTTAGGCACTTTTCAAATTGCTGTTTTTGTGCTGGGTCCCAGGGTGAATGAGGCTATGCCTGGGCCCTTTATGAGCAGTATCTCAGTTTTTTACAGCTCTTTGGGTATCCTGAACATATACCCCATTAGTTTTCAAAGCCAGTTGTTTGGGTAGCTTGTCTCTTTGGTCTATGTCTCAAAGTTTGGGGCACCTGATGTGGGGCTCAAACCCTTTGCTCCTGAGGGATAAGTTCTGATTTTATGATCCCCATCCCAATTGTGGGTCACCACACCAGGAGTGGAGTTTTGGGAGAGAACATTTCTCTACCTCTCCTACCATTTTGATGTGGCCTCATTATCCTTTCTTTTGAAGTGACTGTTCTGCTATTTCTCAGGTCTTTTTCGAATAGAGTTGTTCCTTGTGTAGCTATAGATTGGGCATGACCATGGGAGGAAGTGAGTTCAGGATCTTCCTATGGCTCCATCTTGAACCACCTCTCATGATGTTTTGCTTTTACTGGGATTGAAGACAGGGGCCTAGGTTTTCACGAGTTCACTTTTTACTGGTGAATTTAAACCATAATATTATGAATTTAAAGTGTAGGGTAAGAAAAACAAGCAGGCCAAGTGATCAGTTATCTAAAATAAAGGAGCCTGAGCTGGGGGTGTGAGGGAGGGATAGTCTGGCTCTTTATTTAGTCATGTGGCTGGAAATGTGTGTTTTTAAAATAGCTCTCTTTGAAGTAGATGTCTCTTTGCAGTGGATGCCTCAACCATCAAAGTTGAAGTCAGGCACTAGCATTACAAAAAGAATAAAACAACTTTTCAGGGTTTATGCTACAGTTTTTCTTTAATTGATAAGTAGTATTTCATGGTTTAGATAAACTTCACTTTACATAATCACTCACCCATAGAAGGACACCTGGATTGTTTCCAGTTTTCAGCTATTACCTACAGAAACATTTGTGTACAAGTTCTGCATAAACATAAGTTCTATTTCTCTGGAATAAATGCCCAAGAGTGCAATTACTGGGTCTTAACATAAGATTATTATTTTTTTTTAAAGAGATGCATGAGCTATTTTTCAGAGGGGCTGTATCATTTTACATTCTCAACAGCAATGCATAAGTGATCAATATCTCTACTGTGCCAGTTTTTGAAGTTATCATAAGCTTTTATTTTAGTCATTCTGATAAGTATATATTGATGCTTCATTTTGGTTTTCATTTACATTTCCCTGATGATTAATGACATGTGATACCTTTTCTCCCCAGCTTTATTGAGATGTCATTGACATATATGCAATTTTAAGGTATACAACATGACAATTAGATACATGTATATATTGTGAAATGATTATCACAATATGGTTAGCTAACTCCTCCATCCCCTCACATAATTAACAATTGTTAATGTGTGTGGTCATAACATTTAAGATCCACTCTCTTAATAACTTTCAAGTATATAATATAGCATTGTTAATTATAGTCACCATGCTGTATATTGGATCCCCAGAATTTATTTATCTTATGGCTGGAAGCTTTTACTCTTTGACTGACATCTCTCCATTTTCCTACCATCTAGCCCATGTCAATCACCAGTTTTGTTTCTATTTCTATACCTCTATTATCTATAGAGATGGCAGATAATCATATGAACAATGCTCCATGTCATATGTCATCAGGGAAATAAAAAGTAAAGCAACAATGAAATACTACTACACACCTATTAGAATGGCCAAAATCTAGAACACTGACAACACCAAGTGATGGCAAAGATGGGGAACAACAGGAACTCTCATTCATTTATAATGGGAATGAAAAATGGTACAGACACTTTGGAAGATAGTTTGATGGTTTCTTATAAAACTAAACATGTTCTTGCCATACAATCCAATAATCATACTCCTTGATATTTACTCAGAGGAGTTAAAAAATTTTCCACATAAAAATCTCCATATGATGTTTACAGCAGTTTTGTTCCTAATTGCCAAAAACTGGGAAGCAACCAAGATGTCTTTCAATAGGTGAGTGGATAAATAAACTGTGGTATCTCCAGACAATGGAATGTTATTCAGTGCTAAAAGAAAAAGAGCTGTTAAACCATGAAAAGATATGGAGGAAATTTCAATAAATTTGCTAAGTGAAAGAAGCCAATCTCAAAAGGCTACATACTGTATAATTCTAACTATATGACATTCTGAAAAGACAAAAGTATGGAGACAGTAAGAAGATCAGTAGTTGCCAGAGATTGAGTGTGGGTCAGTGATAAGTAGGAGGATCACAGAAGATTTTTTAGGGCAATGAAAATGTTCTATATGAAACATTAATGGTCAATACATGTCATTAGATTTGTCCAAACTTATAGAATGTACAACAACAAGAGTGAACCATCATGTAAACTATAAACTTTGGGTTTTTATGATGTGTCCATGTATGTTCTTTAATTGTAACTAATGCACCACTTTGGTTGGTGGATAATGGTGGAGGCTGTGCATGTGCATGTGGAATAGGAGTGATATGGGAAATCTCTGTACGTTCCTTTTAATTTTGCTGCAAACCTAAGACTGCTCTGAAAAAATAGGTCAATAAAATTTTTTTAAGTGCATTGTATAAAACTTGAATATTTACTAAAAATGAGAATTAAGAAGATTCAAAAAGACCCAAAATAAAAGTGATCTCAAGGGAAACATATGCTATCAACAAGAACACTGCCACTTGCACAGTTCATTTGGGTATTCATTAACCTGAAACTATGTAATGTGGTAGTCCTAATAAAAAGCTTTCAGAACTTGAGAAAATAATGTAGTTGAGGGTATAATTTTTACTACAAGAATATAATTAAATAATTCTAGGGAAAATAAATTGCTAGTTATATGTAAGGTAACAAAAGAAAACATACAATGTATAGAAAAGAAAGTCGTCCTTGTTGTCAGGCAAAAACACATACTAGTTTGGAAATCTCAAAAAATAATTGACATGGATGGACCTAGAGAATGTCAAACTGAGTGAAGTAAGTCAGACAGAGAATGACAAATATCATATCACTTATATGTGGGATTTTTAAAAAGGGCACAAATGAACTTATCTATGAAACAGAAATAGAGTTACAGATGTAGAAAAAAATTACATTTACCAGGGGGTAAGCTGGGTAGGGATAAATTGGGAGATTGGGGTTGACATATACACACTACTATACATAAAATAGATAACTAATAAGAACATACTGTATAGCACAGGGAACTCTACTCAATACTGTACAATGGCCTATATGGGAAAAGCGTCTAAAAGAGAGTTGAGATATGTATATGTATAACTGATTCACTTTGCTGTACAGCAGAAACTAACATAACATTGTACATCAACTATACTCCAATAAAAATCAATTTAAACAAACAAACAAACAAAAAGAATATTATGGAAACTACATATTGTGAAATATTGAAGAAAGATCCAAATGTAATTGTGGGGTTAAAATAGGAGATCATAATAATAGAAACGGGAAAGATGAGTGTGGATAGCAATGTTAAATGAACTTAGATGAATTGTTCAATAAATGCTAAAAGACTGAATTGAATCATGTGAGATGATGCAAGTGGAATATGGTTTGTTCAAATACAGGGTGAATGAAGACTATTAATTAATTTTGCCCACATTTCCTTGTAGGAAATTAATGACATTTCAAACAGAGTGGAGGCTTAAGAAAAATAATTGGCCACAAAGTTCTAGAGATTGTCATACTGAGTGAAGTAAGTCAGACACAGAAAGACAAATATCATATGATATTGCTTATACATGGAATCTAAAAAATGGGTACAAATGAACTTATTTATAAAGCATAAGTAGAGTCACTGATGTAGAAAACAAACTTATGGTTACCAGGGGATGAAAGGGGGGAGGGAAAAATTGGGAGATTGAGATTGGGATACACACTACTATATATAAAATAGACAAATAATAAGAACCTGCTGTATAGCACAGGGAACTCTATACTCTGTAATAGCATATATGGGAAGAGAAACTAAAAAAATTTTAAAAAGAGTGGATATATATATATATATATGTATAACTGATTCAATTTGCTGGACAACTGAAACTAACACAACATTGTAAATCAACTATACTCCAACAAATTTTTTTTCTAAAAGCACCAACTAGTGAATAAAATGATTAAGTAGAAAGATTATTCTTTATTTCAGGAAACTAGATGATTAAAAGATGATGTACTTGTGACCCACAGCAGAAAATCAAACCAAATCAATATGAAATATTCTGTCTTACGTGACTTTCTGTATTTGGCCTATGGTCCTTCATTTTTTTTTTTTTTTTTGCAGTACACGGGCCTCTCACTGTTGTGCCCTCTCCCGTTGCGTAGCACAGGCTCCGGACGCACAAGCTCTGGACGCACAGGCTCAGCGGCCATGGCTCACGGCCCAGCCGCTCCGCGGCATGTGGAATCTTCCCGGACCGGGACATGAACCCGTGTCCTCTGCATCGGCAGGCGGACTCTCAACCACTGCGCCACCAGGGAAGCCCTGGTCCTTCATTTTTTAAATTTCCCTTAAGCTTTTATATGAAGGAGTAGGCTCAATAAAGAGTTTGAACTAGAACTGGTTGGAATCATAAACTATAATTTTGCCAATCTGCTCTGACATATTTTTAAGAATCTCTCTATATGGGAATAAATATTTTCAACTTATCCAGGGCACTATTCTTCTAATGTTGAGCAGTAAAACAAGGAGTATAGCAATGAGGCTCTGTATAGGTTAAAACAAAATATCACTAACAGTTGGTAAGAGCAGACCTGCTATGAAAGGTGACAAAACTTCTTGAGTTCCCCTCTACTAATCCTTTAAGATCTGATATCCTGTGTATTTTCCATTGTGTTAGACTTACTTAAAATCATATCTGTTTCCCCAACTTGCCCAGAGTCCTTAGAGTAAATAATTATTTATATATCTCTATATATCCAAAACCTATAAAATGGCATTGAAAAAGTATCAGAGTTAAGCTGATTTAGTGGGATGATTCTGAGGGAGATTGGGGTACACATGTTCTAGGTAGACTTTACTATGAAAATGACAACAGTTAAGCTGGGTCTGGCAATGAGATAGATGATTCTGTTCTACTGTTTCAGAAATAGTGTCACCCAGATAGAACCTTCTGTGATTTGGGGCAAGGAATTTTTCTGCTAGAATTATTGTTCATCTGAGAACTTTAATTCTTAAAGCCCTAGGTTTATCCTGTAAGCTCAGTCCTTTCTCCTAAATACTTTGGTTTTATGAAAGTGATTTTCCACCTTTCATTGTGACAAAAATCTCTAAGCGGCAAGGGAGTTTTCACCCCATATGAAATTTCCCTCACTGTTTTTGAAGGGAAGACCACATCTGCTACAATGCTTTTTTTTTTTTTCTTTTTTTCATAAGGATGCTACAAATTTCAAGGTTATGGGAATTGGCCAGAGGGACCCTCTGGAATCTCTGATTTTCTGGAGAGAGAGATGAGTTTGAACCTAGTCTAGGCCTTGATAATAAAATGCATCCTTTTGTCATTTTCATAATGTTAATAGGTTTGTGGAAAACTGCATGAACTTTGTTTTTAATTGTGTCATGCTATTCACTAAATTTGCATGGATTAAAATCCACTCCTCTTACTTCTATTTGAAAAGTCACATTTTTCTGTAAATACCTGCATCCAAAAAGACATTTTAAAGGTATTTAAATGGTTAACTAGAGAATATGTGCAAATAACTTAAAATGGCTATATAATTATTTTATTCACTCCTTTGGAGAATAAATATTGCTACTTAAACACATGGTTCTTGAGCACCTAACATTTACACAGTGCAATGAAATAACTTAAAACATTTAACTGAAAGAGATAAACCACATTGCTTTGCTTAGAAATTTTTTTGTCACCAAATTTTGATAATTAAAATTTAAGCATATTTTGTAAAAATAAACATATGTATAAACTTGCTATCTTTTAGTAAATTCTTCATGTACAGATGTTTGAAAATCTCTCTCAAATGTTCATAACCCTTACAAGTTTGTTTTTAACAGATTTTCCACAACACAGTCCCACACTCAACTGACTGAGGCCAATTCATGGACAACCTACTTATCCCCTTTACTGTCTTCTCTTTTCAACTCATGCACAAGCATGCTCTCCGTAAGAGCTTTGCTCTCTGTGAATTTCTTACAAACCACCATGTTTTAATAGGTTTAAATGTAACTACTGAATTAATCACATATATGCCAAAATTTTATATTTGATTAAAATTTCTTGTCAGAAAGGCAAGGGAAGATACCAATGTTGAATCAGTTAACAAAACGCTTGTATGTTCTTTTATAACATAAATCTGGGCAGGTGAGAATGTCTTGTATTTAAAATAATTCCGTTATAAAGGTAATAATTGTCTGCTTAACTAATATATTTTGTGAATTCGCTTAAAAATTTTTTTCTAAACATTTCTGTTTCTTATAATGAAAAGAACTCTGGCTTGGTTCTGAAATCTGCCACTGAAATTTAATAAATCATTTAGTTTCTTTGTGATCCACGTTTCATCTCTATACATCAGGGATGTGGGAGACAGATATTCCAAATACCACCTCAAATTCTTCTATCATTATGAGATGCTATCTTAGGCAGAATGGCAAGAATTCCACTACATAGTCTTTGCCTGAAACCTTAGGACTCATTCCCACTGGGTATCCTGGGAGGAAATAAATAGCTTGTGCATCTGAGTTTGTCACCGAAGGAAAAGAGTTTGTGATGTCTATCTATCAACTATGTCCCTTGGTGTTGTCCCTCGAGATTTCCCCAAGGCAGGGAGAAGCTAACTACATTTATAGTTCTAGGTAGCACCTATACGTGGGCTAAGTGGCCTTCTATCCATTTGGGAAAAAATGTTTTGAGGCAGAGAATGGGGAGACCAAGCAGTGCATGCTTAAGGAGGAATACAGGAAATAATAGGAGATCTGAAGAGATACGATGAAGGACATAAAAATGCCATTTACATTACCTGATTAATTAGTCAATATCTGACAGTCTAGTGTGTGCATCACCCATGTTCTTTTATTATGCCAGGAAAAGGGGAGTAATTGCTGTTATCTAGATGGCTCAAGTGGCTAGTAAAGTTTAAAATCTTTTCTTTATTAATCCAGTTCAAATCCATATAACATTTTATATGGACAAAGGTAATCCCAAATAACTTTCTCTATCTTTAAACTACATTACCCTTATAGAGAAGTAACCCAATTTCCCACTATTCTTCACCTTACTCCTGCCATTAGCTTAATTGTTTTGTACATCATTGATGATGCTCTTACCATCATCATAACTTCACTGTTCTTTGATGACTTTAAATCAATCGATCCTCTCTACTCCACTTCAGCAAAGCTCCTTCATGGCCACACCAATATTTTATAATCAATTCAAACCTTACCACTATAAAATTTAATATATAACTCTTTCCCCAAACTTCCTCACTCATTCTCAATACTTCTAATCATTTAATCCACTTAGAAATACAGTTTTGTGACTTCTATATTTTCTCCCAAATTCTCACAGTCTTTCCTAATACTCATTTTCCTCTAAATATAACCTGTCCCAAAGATATGATATATAAATGAGCACTTTTAATTTCCTGAATCTAGAATCATTCATTCATTCAATCATTGTTTTTTCATTCACTCATCCATTCAACATTACAAGTCACTGTGTTAGGCACTGGGGATATGAATGTAAATAAAAATTAATACCTTTCCTCAATCTTCGAATAGTCAAGGAGAAATAGAGGAAAACAGACTTCATAAACAGATACTTATAAAAACAGTATGGTAAGTGAAACATAGAAAAATGGGTGGTATGAATTTGAGCACTATGGGGCAGTCAGCCTGGAAGGATCAAGGAAGAATTCCTAGAAGTGGTGTTCAATGAGCTGGATTGTAAACAATAAACAATAAATCAGAATTATCCAACCAAGTAGAAAATTTGAGGATATTCTATTTGAAGGGCACAGGATTAATAATAATAAAACAAAGGTAGTATCATACATGTTGAGTGCAGAGAATTATAAGCAGGTCAGTATTTCTGGTACATCAAGAGTTGAGAAAAGACTAGCAAGAGATAAGGAGATCATGACCTTGTGGAGTATTTGAATGGCATGTTACAGGACTAGGGATTCAGTTTTTAGGTTATTTTCTATATTTTTTCATTTTTCATTTCCTAACAATTCCACTAAAAATTTAAAAAATATATATCTTTACGGAGTTTTGAATTGTCATCCCAAATGAAACTTTTTCTTACTTTACATAAAACATATCTCCATTGATAGTTCTCCTTTCTTAAAACTCACTTCTCTTGGTTTTGTAGTCATAAAATCACATCAGAAGGGTTAAGGTAAGATAAACAGTCTCAAAAAATTGGCCAATTTAATATACTTCAACCTCGCACATGGAGGTGCATGGCAGAGGGAACTGCTTAACCAAGGTGAACAAGATTAGAACTCAAAGCTTGACTGGGAGGGAGAAGTGAGTTCATGAGTGAAATTGTAATTTGTCAGCATTTGCTTACAAGTTCCTTTGACATGGATATTCAATTCAGAAAAGGAGAAAAAGTCCTAGACTCTAACTCTCTGCCTCCTTCATCTCAAGATATCAATTACCAAAATGCACTAAAGCTACATGCTAAAAACCCACCTTGTATTCTTCAATCTCACTGCAATAGCCTCATTGGATCTAATGAAGCTGATAAAACAAAGCTTCTCGTAAACTTATTATTTGAAAAACTAAATTACTGCATTAATGCACTTTATAGAATTTTGGAGTAACTGCCTTCATAAACAAATATGAAATACAAACTTGATGTCAAACTTGACTTTGAAATACAGGGCATCATACATAGCAATTATGGCCGAGGTCTTTGACACATTTTTTGCTTTTAAAAATACAGTGGTTTATACTAAAATATTCATTAAGTATTAAATCTCACATTAACAAGTTAACAACCAGAGCCCCTATTTTCCTTTAAGAACAATGTACGGTTGTTATTGTTTCATTACGTTTCATCAATAATTTTCATTTTTAATTTTAATGGTTGTCATTTAAACAAGGGTAAAGTAGAAAATTATAAATAATGTGTGATACAAATTTATAGCATTGTGCAAAGGATGTGTAACAATTAGAGGCATAATCAGGTTACCATAATTAAAGAACAGTTGTAGTGATTAGTTTAATTATTTACATGAGCACAGCATAAGAAATGGTATTTAATTAATTCACATTTCTATCTCCCTGTATTTCAAAATGTCTTACACAAATGAAGTACAATGACTGTCATGTCCTCAGGAAGTCTTAGTTATGCAGATGTCCTCTATTAAGATTGCATTTACTATTATAGAAACTTATGTATTTTAAAGGTCACCTTTACTTACAGCATGGGTTGAAAAGGCTGCAAAAAATCTACCAAAGGGAGAGTATTATATATGCAGAAAAATATTAATGTAAGGATGAGAAAGTAGTAGTCATTTTAAGACACATATGTAGGTGGAAGAAATCCATTATGGTAAAAAGGCATTCTTGCTTACTACCACACTGATATAAACTTAAAATATTTTTAAATGATTGTCAAGTTGCTGACAAGCATTTTGGATATAAACAACAAGACAAAAAATAATGTGTCAAAATTTTAAATTACATTTCTAAAAAAATCTTTTTTGTGCTTTTGCAGCATCATCCATGGCTAACAATCTTAATATAAAATAAAGCTTCTTTATAGTACAGAGAAGTAAATATTTCCAAAACACAGTTATGTTATTGTATCAGTGGCTGGGAAATCACCAACCTTGTAAACGTCATAAAATCAAAAACATTCTCAGTATGCCATTTTCTATCAGCACCACTATTGTAGTCAACCAAATGATGGGAGTTAGGTTTGCTAGAGGCTAGAGGATATATTAAAATCAATTATAAACTAGGTAGTAAACAACAGTAAGAAATGTCAGTACTCAAGGGGTTTCAGGGTTGTGTTTTGATGGCTTCATATATCCCTCCAAAAATAGCTAGGAACAACTTTGTTGTAATTCCTTATTATATGCCATACCCTTTGTTTAGCATTTTATTAGCCAAATGTAATTTAATGAACATAACAACTTTATGGAGTAGATACTATTATTATTTCCATCTTATAGATGGGAAAAATGAAGTTTAATTTGAACCCAGGTCTGGCTAATCACAAAGTTATGGTGTTAACCACAAGATTACACTGTTTTATGGTCCCATGTCAGCTATCAGGTCTGACAAATATGCTCATAACACTACAAAATTAGTTTTACTCAAACAAGTAAACAAAACCTCTGGTTGTTAGGTGTTTCCTTACACTAATCTGATACCTAAACCATGAGTCTTCTGAGAGACATTAGTATCCTTAGTGAGCTCATAAACATGAGTAATTTATAAAACCTTGGGATACTAAGGAGTTTGCATGTGCTATTTTATGTTAACCCATATAAGGGGTACTATTATTATCCTAACTTTGCAAATAATCAAAATATAACTTAGGAAGGTTAAATGCTTTATGTAAGGTCACAAAGCAAGCAAAGTTTAGGGCCAGCATTCATAAACACTTTGCCTGATGTCATGGTATGCAGCCTATACCCCAATTTTCTAGAATTTAGATAATTTGGAATCAAAGCAGACTAACAATGACACTAAATATGAGCCTAAATATGACATAAAGCACCAACCTTTTGACAAAAATGTGTTTTTAATATTCATATAAATATAATTTTTCCAATTGCCTGGGAACTTTCAATACTGTCCCTAGACAGGACATATAGATATCATGTTGCTGGTTCGTATTAAAATGCCCATGATTCCTACAAAGCTAGTTCTTTCTACTGAGGTTTATAACATTTGGGGCCCAGTAGGAAATTGTGCCATAAACTCCTTAGCCCACATATAATTTCTCTGGACCTGTTCAGACAAAATTGCAGCTCCTCCTCATATATATGTCTTATCATATAGACTTTTATTTTTTTTAATGTCCCTCTGAAAATTTGGAATATTATCTTAGAGATTATTTTGTGCTTTAAAATTAGCCTATTCTAATAAACATGATGATTTTATTTGTTATTGTTTATTTAAACAACAAAATGAGTTTGTAAACCTTTAAAATACAGTGATTAACTTTTCTATGGACCACACTATCATAAAATAATTCTTTTTTTAATGAATAGAATTGGTTTTCATTTTAGTTCACAAGCTAGAGTCCTTGAGAACTAATCAGGTAGTATAGTACAAATGTATCCTTTCTCTCTTGTGAATTCCTAAAGCTGACTTTTTTCTCTCCTGCTATCAGTCATGTTATTTGACCCTTCTGATGATGAAATGATCAGATAATCATATTACACATCTAACAAGAGTTTTACTTCATCATCATCAATTGTCCATGCCTTATTGAGGATCACTTTTGTCGTTTTTTTTCTTCAAGTTTTCTTTACTTTAATCATGATTCTTTTCAGTTTTCCTGATTTTTGTCTTCTTATAATCAGTATTGTAGATAATGTAATTAAGAAAGAGAAAAAGAAAGGGTAACATCTTATTTTTTAATGACTTCTAGTTATAATCAGTGGTCTTCAAGCCATATAATGCTAGGATAATTAATAGCAAGTAACAAGGACAATGATAAAAGTACAGTACTTTGACTTCCAATTAAATTTTTCTAGAGAATTTTGGAAAATCTATATGGTATTATATGTGTTTCTTGATGTAATTCTTTTCTTTACCTAGTTTATTGTGATATAATTGACATTGACAAACTTAAACATATATCATATAAGTTTAAAGTGTATGGAATAATGATTTGACTTATATATCCAAAATAAATCTAGTGAACATCCATCTTCTCATGTAGAAACAAAATAAAATTTTAAGTAATATTTTCTTACTGATTTACATATATATTATACAGCAGTGTTAACTCTGGTCATCATGCTGTACATTACATCCCTAGTGCTTATTTATCTTATAACTAGACGTTTATATATTGTGACCACCTCTATCCAACTCTGCCCTCCCCCACCCCCTGCCTATGGTAACCACAAATCTGATCTCTTTTCCTATGACTGTTTTTTACATTTTTTTAAAGATTCCATGTATAAATGAGATCATACAGTGTTGTCTCTCTATGTCTGACATTTCATTTAGCATAATGTTCTTGAGGTCCATCCAAATTGTCAAAAATGGCAAGATTTCCTAGTATTTTATGGCTGAATAATATTCAATAATATATACCACAACTGCTTTATCCATTCGTTTGTCTCTAGACACTTAGATTATTTCCACACTAGTTATTGTAAATAACACTGCTATGAACATGGGGATGCAGATATCTTTTTGACTCAGTGGTTTTGTTTCCTATGGATATGTTCCCAGAAGTAGGATTAGTATCATGTGGTAGTTCTAAGTTTAAACTTTTGAGGAACCTCCCTACAGTTTTCCATAGTTGTTGTTCCAGTAGTGCAAAACAATGCAGCTTTTCTCCAGATCCTCACGAGTGTTTGTTATCTCTTGTCTTTCTGATGCTAACCATTTTAAAAGGCACAATCTGATATCTCATTATGGTTTTCATTTGCATTTTCCTAATGATTAATGACGTTGAGCATGTTTTCATTTACTATTGGCCATTCATATATCTTTGGACAAATATCTAGTCAGATCTTTGCCCACTTTTAAATTGGTTTTTTTTGGTTTTTGTTTGTTTGTTGGTTGGTTGTTTTTTTTTTTGGTATTGAGCTGTATGATTTCCCTGCATATTTTGCATATTAAACCCTTATCAGATATATGGTTTGCAAATATTTTTCCCATTCTGTGGGTTTGCTTTTTATTTTGTTAACTGTTTCTTTTGCTATCTAGAAGTTTCTTAGTTTAATGTAGTCTCATTTATTTATTTATTTATTTATATTTTGTTGCTTTTGCTTTAGGTGTCATATACAAAAAAAAATCACCACCAACACCCTTGTCAGGGAAGAAACAAAATTCTTTTTGTTTTCTCCTAGGACTTTTATGGTTTTAGGTCTTACATTTAGTCTTTAATCCATTTTGAATTAATTTTTGTGAGTGTAAGAATGAGACCTAGTTTCTTTTTTTACATGTGAATATCCAATTTTCCCAGCATTATTTGTTGAAGAGACTGCCTTTTCCATTCAGTATTCTTGTTCCCTTGTCAAATATTCACTGTCTGTATATGTTTGGATTTATTTCTGAGCTCTAGATTCTGTTCTGGTGGTCTATATATCTGTTTTTTATACCAATAACATGCTGTTTGATTGCTAGAGCTTTGTAATAAAGTCTGAAATCAGGAAATGTTATGCTTTCCACTTTGTTCTTTCTCAGGATTGCTTTAGCTATTCAGGGTCTTCAGTGGTTCCATATAAATTTTAGCATTTTTTTCTACTTCTGTAAAAAATACCATTGGAATCCTGATAGGGATTGCATTGAATCTATAGATGGCTTTTGGTATTATTAAATTTTAACAATATTAATTCTTCCAATCCATGAAATAGGATACCATTCAATTCATTTATGACCTCTTTAATTTCTCTCATCAATGTCTTGCCTTTTTCAGAGTATAGACGTTTCATCTCCTTGGTTAAATTTATTCCTAAGTATTTTATTATTTTTGATACTACCTTAAAGGGGATTTTTCCTTCATTTCTTTTTCAGATAATTTTTTGTTAGTATATAGAAAAGCTACAGATTTTTTTGTGTTAAATTTGTATCCTACTACTACTGAATTTATTGGTTAAATCTAAGAGTTTTGTTGGACTTTAAGATCTTCTATATATAAAATCAGGTCATCTGCCAGTTGAGACATTTTTACATCTTTTTTCTCCCAATTCTGATGCTTTTTATTTTTTCTTGCTTGATTGCCCTGGCTAGGACTCCCAGTATTGTGTTGAACTGAAGTGGTGAGAGTGGGTACACTTGTCTTGTTTCTGAACTTAGAGGTAAAACTTTCAAACTTTCACCATTGAGTACATTAGCTGTGGGTCTGTCATATATGGCTTTTGTCATACTGAGGTAGGTTTTCTTCTATACTTAATTTCTTTATTTTTTAACATCTTTATTGGAGTATAATTGCTTTACAATGGTGTGTTAGTTTCTGCTTTATAGCACAGTGAATCAGCTATACATATACATATATCACCATATCTCCTCCCTCTTGTGTCTCCCTCCCACTCTCCCTATCCCACCCCTCTAGGCGGTCACAAAGCACCAAGTTGATCTCCCTGTGTTATGTGGTTGCTTCCCACTAGCTATCTATTTTACATTTGGTAGTGTATATATGTCCATGCCACTCTCTCACTTCATCCCAGCTTCCCCTTCACCCTCCCTGTGTCCTCAAGTCCATTCTCTTCATCTGCATCTTTATTCTTGTCCTGCCTCTAGGTTTTTCAGAACGATTTTTTTTTTTAGATTCCATATATATATGTGTTAGCATACAGTATTTGTTTTTCTCTTTCTGACTTACTTCACTCTGTATGACAGTCTCTAGATCCATTCACATCTCTACAAATGACCCAATTTCGTTTCTTTTTATGGCTGAGTAATATTCCATTGTATATATATGCCACATATTCTTTATCCATTCATCTGTTGATGGACACTTATGTTGCTTCCATGTCCTGGCTATTGTAAATAGAGCTGCAATGAACATTTTGGTACATGACTCTTTTTGAACTATGGTTTTCTCAGGGTATATGCCTAGTAGTGGGATTGCTGGGTCATATGGTATTGTACTTTTAGTTTTTTAAGGAACCTCCATACTGTTCTCCATAGTGGCTGTATCAATTTACATTCCCACCAACAGTACAAGAGGGTTCTCTTTTCTCCACACCCTCTCCAGTATACTTAATTTCTTAAGAATTTTGATCATGAATAGATGTTGAATTTTGTCAAATGTTTTTTCTGCATCTATTGAGATGCTCATATATTTTTTCTTTTATTCTATTAATGTGATATATCTCATTGATTGATTTGCATAGGTTGAACAATCTTTGCATCCCAGAGATAAATTCCACTTGATTATAGAGAATAGTTCTTTTAATATCTTACTGAATTCAGCTTGATAGTATTTTCTGAGAATTTTTTCATCTATATTTATCAGGAATATTGGCTTGTTGTTGTAGTGTCTTTTTCTGGTTTTGGTACCAGAGTAATTAATGTTGGCCTTGTAAAATGAGTTTGGGAGTGCGCCCTCCTCAACAGTTTTTTTGAAGACTTAGAGAAAGATTTTCATTGATTCTTCTTTAAATGTTAAGTAAAATTGACCAGTGAAGATATCTGATTCTGGGTTTTTCTTCATTTGGAAAATTTTGATTATGGATTCAATCTCCTTACTAGAATTGTTCTGTTCAGATTTTCTATTTCTTTCTGATTCAATCACTATTAATTAGTTGTCCTGCTCTGGTAAGTCAGTAGCATGCACCAGGGGCTGCTCACCAGTTTTTTTATAACCAGAATTAAGCAAGACTCTACACTCAATTCCCTGGTCTGATAGGGCCACTAGTTTTGCTCTGTAGCTGGAGAGAGTCACAGGCTGTGTTCTCTGTTCAAATTCCACTGTATGCAGGACTTTGGGAGGAGCTTTTTTTAAAAAAACTTTTTTTAAAAAAATTATTTATTTATTTTTATTTTCGGCTGTGCGAGGCCTTAGTTACGGTACATGGGATCTTTCCTTGTGGCACACGGCCTCTTCACTGTGGTGCACGGGCTTCCCTCTCGTTGTGGCATGCAGGTTTTCTCTCTCTAGTTGTGGTACACAGGCTCCAGGGCGTGTGGGCTCTGTAGTTTGCAGCACGCAGGCTCTAGTTGAAGCGTGCAAGCTTAGTAGTCGTGGCACGCAAGCTTATTTGCCCCACAGCAAGTGGGATCTTAGTTCCCTGACCAGAGATCAAAACAGCACCCCCTGCATTGTAAGGCAGACTCTTCATCACTGGACCAACAGGGAAGTCACCTGGATGGGCTTTGCAGTTTCCTGTGCTCTGGTTAGGTGTACTGGTTGGGTGGGCTGAAGGCTTTATTCAGCTCAGCAATGGGCAGGGCCTATGCATTAGTTTCCCTACCCGATAGAGCATGAGACCTGGATCCAAGGCTAGCAAGACTTTTTGTTTATGGCCTTGACTCAGACCAACCCGCACCCAAAGTTTCCTAGCCAAATGGGGCCCCTGGCTTTGCTCTACAGACAATCAATTCTGACTGTCATTCTCTTCACTGAAGTATAATTGGGCTATGCAACCTTGAGGTGTTCTGGCCAGATGGGGCCGGGTGCTGCACTCAGCAAAAACCAGCCTATGCCTTAACTCTCCTGTTTGAGTGGGGTTAGGACAGGTTGTGGGGTTGACAAATGTCTTTGTTTGAGAGCCCAAATCAGGCAGACCTGTACCTTGCTGAGCTCACTGCTCAGACTACACTACTGTCTTGGCTCTGCAGATGAGCAAAGTCCCTGGTTGGAGCTGCTACTAGGGTGGTGCAGGTAGAAACAGTCTGCCAAGGTCCAAGGGCTCCTTGTTTCAAGTCCCTCTCCCCTTTTTAGGCATAATCATATTCTCAGTGGTTAAGCCCCACAGATTCCCCTGCAATCTGTGTGGAGCAAGACTGGAATGGAGACTCCCAAGAAGGGACCAACAATGCTAGGAGAGCTGGATATCCACCCTGGGCTCTTCTTTCCCAAGTAGAAACTATAGGCTGAGAGGAGACTGCTTCACATGGTGCTGTACTGACCTTGGGGTGATGCAATGTGGTCAGCATGTAACCACTCTGCTTACCGTTTAAATAGGGTCTGTCTTGGTCTCTGTGTTGTAGGGGGTTACTTCAGCCTCTCCCCCATTTTCTATGATTCTCTCAGTGCTGTCTTGTTCATCAATAGTTTTAGTTATTCTCCATGTGAGTGTTAGTAAAGTTAGGGATGACCTATTTTGCCATCTTGGTGATGTCACTAGCCTTTCATGATATAATTCTAATGAATATCTCTTGGCAGTTTCTATTTCCTGTTGGTGTTTAAGAAGCATACTCACACTGAATTGTGTTGAACTATATTCACTAAACCTAAAGGGCAGGCTTTATTAGCACATATTCTTCTTCCCCTGGTGTCTTTGGAAGATCTGAAAAATCTAAGTTTTTATTTATTTGTATTTTATCATAATAGATCAGACCCACATCTAGTGATTTTTACATCTCACATTCCATTTTATGATTCAAAACTGAGCCATGATTTTCAATACTGAGATTTTTACTTTTTATTTGACATGTAGTAATTGTGTAATTTTGGAATATTTCTTATTTATTGATATTGTTCTTAAGATATATAATTTATTCCAAGATTTCATTCATGTCTAGTTCCAACCAAGGGCTTTTCCAAGGGTGAGTGTTTTGTGTCATGAGATTGTAAAACCCACAAGAAAATGAGAGTACCAAATATGATCCTACAAGGGACCAACATCTCTACTCTGAAGGTAACTTTTGCATTTTCCTGCTTATTTTTCCTGCTTCCTCTAATAATATACAACTTAAGAAAAATGGACTCTTGTGGAGATTAGAAAGAGAAGTTGAATGTTGAAGACATAAGGCAAATAGAAGAAAGATATCATTCACATAAAATATTAGCAAATTTTACTCTTTTTCATTGAATTTGAGACGTTACGTTGTCTGTCCCTATGACAAGGATCAGTAAATTTTTCTCATGACCTCACAAGAACCATAGCAGTCTCTGTATTATCTTCATTAGCTCAGGATTCTAGTGAGAATAGGTCTCCTAAGTAGATGAGGTAATAGGAATAAGTGACTTGGGTGGAAATGATTTTGGTAGTGACAGCATGTTTCCTTCTACTTCTTTGGCTTTCTTTAGTAATGTCTCCTTCCCCTACCAGAACAACAACAACAAAATATTATCATACTTTCTGAAAATCTTCCTGGATCTCATGAGAAGTAATAACTTTTCTACTGCAACTCAGGGGTGCCACTATTCTGTTACTAATTGCCAGAAGCAGTGACAATTAAACTGATGCCTACTTATGTCAAAGAGAAGTTTGCCAAGGCATCATGTTAAAACTCTTAGTAGGTTTGCACCAAGTGCTGACTTATGCCATTACTGAAACCATTAAAACTAAAACTTCCTCTCTTTGTTTTCACAGGAAGAAATTGAAGCTTAGGAAATTTTAATAGTTTTCCACCAATCACACATCTGTTTGTTAGCTCTACTTTGGACTAAATCTAGGCTCCCAAATGCCATAAACTCTATATACTTTCTATACTTCTAAGAATCAACTATTTTTTTGTTTTGCCTTAGTTTCCCAGTATCCCTCTCCTCCACAATTTAATAGTGATTCAGTTGCAGACAGAACTAGATCAATAGCTTCTGGAACCTATAACCTCCATCTACCCATATTAACGAGTTCTTTCCCTCTCATCCACAACTGCAGGCAGTGATAACTGTGTTCAGTTGACTCTTTTCATATCCTGGGCTTAAATTCAAAATAAAACTCTCAGTCAATTAAACAGTATTTGGTGGTCACATTCCAAATGAAAAAAATCTTTCCTAATTCTCTGTCAATATACCACAAAAGATAAAGTTTTAAACTCCTGAATTTTGGTATACATTTCTGATTACATCTGATTAGTAACCTAAGTCATAGATTTCCATGTTGATGTTTACTCCTAAAACAGGCTAATATATATATATATATTTATGACATGAATACTAAATTATAATAGCCAAGCTGTGTAGGAAATCACTTCCAGTAATTAGGATGGGTACTCCATTAAAATGCTTATGACTTCTCATAAAGCATGAAAGGTAGTGAATGAAGAAAAGATGTTTTAAAGACTGAGCCCAGGAAAAGTAGCAGTTCTGAAAATCATTTACAAGTATAGGAATAAATAAAATTGAACTGGGAATGATATTAACTTATTTTCCTAGGTTCCCAAGTTTAATGGGAAGAGACTCAACAGTCTCCAAAGACACACAATAGATTTGTATCTGGCTTGGTTTGTCCACTGGTACATTGCACATTTTGTATTCCAACTTAAAAGTTTAATTATGAAATTTTAACTGTTGTAAGCATGTTCAACAACTAACATACTCGTATGACTTCTAAATAAAGTCTTTAGTAAGAGGTAATGAACAGGAATATTAACAGGATGCTGATCAAAAGATATGGAAATATATTTAAATTGAAATTATGTTGACATTATGTTAATGTAAAATGGTAACTCTCACCTAATTTGAAGCTGTTCTAATTAGTATATTAAAATGCATTTTAACATTTGATTACTCTAAATCCACATAAATAGGAGGAATTCTGAGCTTTGATAATATTTTAAATAATATGTTCATAAATAAAATTTTAAAAAGAACTTGTGATCTTATTTATCATTCATAATACCTTGAGCAAAGATTCACTGGGTATAAAATATGTGTTTTAATGTTATATTTTAATGCATTTTTCTTCTGACCAAGATGTGTCATATATTTCCAGTAGCCTAAACTTTCTACCTGGTAACTTTATGTCATCTCTTCGCTAATTCATTCATTGGTTCATTCATCAATTATTAATTGCCATCACTTGAAGAATTCAGTTTGGTTCAGGAGGTGAACAAAATAAAATACTGCATTTAAATAAATGGACAAATAACATACTGAATTTGCCTTCTGAAGAACTGCCCATTCCATTGCTTCCTTCTCTGTGAACTGACCACATGCAGTGGCAAACCTGGCCCCTGAAGCCACGTTTTATTAGATGAACAAGCACTTACTGTATACTCCTAATGACAGGTGCCTCCTGATGTCGCAAAAGACACCTTTAAGCATATTATTGGTGCTACATAAATACAATCTTGATTTTATTTTCAGGTTATTAATTGGTCATAATTTTATTGCAAAACCAAAAAGAGTGAATTACATCATAGCATTCACATACTTATCAGCTATGTGAAGTTCACTGAAACAGAGTTGCAGAAAAAAAATTTGCAATTTGAATCATTTTTAAAAACATGTGACCAGTCCCTCCCATCAGGAAACTTAAACAAGTCACTTAGAGAGTCTCATCCACCAGAGGGCAGAAAGCAGAAGCAAGAAATACAATCCTGCAGCCTGTGGAATAAAAACCACATTCACAAAAAGAGACACAAGATGAAAAGGCATAGGGCAATGTACCAGATGAAGAAACAAGGTAAAACCACAGAAAAACAACTAAATGAAGTGGACATAGGCAAACTTCCAGAAAAAGAATTCAGAATATGATAGTGAAGATGATCCAGGACCTCAGAAAAGAATGGAGGCAAAGATCAAGAAGATGTAAGAAATGTTTAACAAAAACCGGGAATAATTAAAGAACAAACAAACAGAGATGAACAATACAATAACTGAAATGAACTATACTAGGAGGAATCAATAGCAGAATAGCTGAGGCAGAAAAACAGATAAGTGACCTGGAAGACAGAATGGTGGAATTCACTTCTTCGGAACAGAATAAAGAAAAAAGAATGAAAAGAAATGAAGACAGCCAAAGAGAGCTCTGGGACAACATTAAATGCAACCACATTTGCATTATAAGTGTCCCAGAAGGAGAAGGGAGAGAGAAAGGACCAGAGAAAATATGTGAAGAGATTATAGTCAAAAACTTCCCTAACATGGGAAAGGAAATAGCCACCCAAGTCAGTAAGTGCAGTGAGTCCCATACAGGATAAACCCAAGGAGAAACACTCCGAGACACATAGTAATCAAACTGGCAAAAATTAAAGACAAAGAAAAATTATTGAAAGCAGCAGAGTAATAATGACAAATAACATACAAGGGAACACCCATAAGGTTAAAAGCTGATTTCTCCACAAACTCTGCAATCCAGAACGGAGTGGCATGACATACTAGGGTGATGAAAGGGAAGAACCTACAACCAAAATTACTCTACCCAGCAAGGATCTCATTCAGATTTGATGGAGAAATCAAAACTTTACAGACAAGCAAAAGCTAAGAGAATTCAGCACCACAAAACCACCTCCACAACAAATGTTAAAGGAACTTCTCTAAGTGGGAAACACAAGAGAAGAAAAGGACCTACAAAAACAAACCCAAAACAAAAAAGAAAATGATCATAGGAACATACATATCGATAATTACCTTAAACGTGAATGGATTAAATGTTCCAACCAAAAGACACAGGCTTCTTGAATGGATACAAAAACAAGACCCATATATATGCTGTCTACAAGAGACTCACTTCAGACCTAGGGACACATACAAACTGAAAGTGAGGGGATGGAAAATGATATGCCATGCAAATGGAAATCAAAAGAAAGCTCAAATACCAATACTCATAAAAGATAAAATAGACTTTAAAATAAAGAACGTTAGAAGAGACAAGGGAGGACCCTACATAATGATCAAGGGATCAATCCAAGAAGAAGATATAACAATTATAAATATATATGCACCCAAAATAGGAGCACCTCAATACATAAGGCAACTACTAACAGCTATAACAGAGGAAATCAACAGTAACACAATAATAGTTGGAGACTTTAACACCTCACTTACACCAATGGACAGATCATCCAAAATGAAAATAAATAAGGAAACAGAAGCTTTAAATGACACAATAGAACGGATTGATTTAATTGATATTTATAGGACATTCCATGCAAAAACAGCAGATTACACTTTCTTCTTAAGTGAGCATGGAACATTCTCCAGGACAGAAAACATCTTGGGTCACAAATAGAGCTTAAGTAAATTTAAGAAAATTGAAATAATATCCATTATCTTTTCTGACCACCACACTATGAGATTATAAATGAATTACAGGGAAAAAAAACGTAAAAAACACAAACACATGGAGGCAAACAATACATTACTAAATAAACAAGAGATCATTGAAGAAATCAAAGAGGAAATCAAAACATGCATAGAGACAAATGACAATGAATACACGATGATCCAAAGCCTATGGGATACAGGAAAGCAGTTCTAAGAGGGAAGTTTATAACGATAAAATCCTACCTCAAGAAACAAGAAAAATTTCAAATAAACAGTCTAACCTTACACCTAAAGGAGCTAGAGAAAGAAGAACAAACAAAACCCAAAGTTAGCAGAAGGAAAGAAATCATAAAGATCAGAGCAGAAATAAATAAAATAGAAACATAGAAAACAATAGAAAATATCAATAAAACTAAATGCTGGTTCTTTGAGAAGATAAACACAATTGATAAACCATTAGCCAGAATCATCAAGAAAAAGAGGGAGAGGACTCAAAGCAATAAAATTAGAAATGAAAAAGGAGAAGTTACAACAGACACCTGAGAAATATGAAGCATCCTAAGAGACTACTACAAGCAACTCTATGCCAATAAAGTGGACAACCTGTAAGAAATGGACAAATTCTTAGAATGGTATAACCTTCCAAGACTGAACAAGGAAGAAATAGAAAATATGAACAGACCAATCACAAGTAATGAAATTGAAATTGTGATTAAAAATCTTCCAACAAACAAAAGTCCAGGACCAGATGGTGTCACAGGTGAATTCTATCAAACATTTAGAGAAGAGCTAACACCTATCCTTGTCAAACTCTTCCAAAAATTTGCAGAGGAAGGAACACTCCCATACTTATTCTATGAGGTAACCATCACCCTGATACCAAAACCAGACAAAGATACCACAAAAAAAGAAAATTACAGACCAATATCAGTGATGAATATAGACGCAAAAATGCTCAACAAAATACTAGCAAAGAGAATCCAACAACACATTAAAAGAATCGTACACCATGATCAAGTGGGATGTTTCACAGTGATGCAAGGATTCTTCAATATATGCAGATCAAACAATGTGATATCCCATATTAACCAAGTGAAGAATAGAAATCATATGATCATCTCAATAGACGCAGAAAAAGCTTTTGACAAAATTGAACACTGATTTATGATAAAAACTCTACAGAAAGTGGGCATAGATGGAACCTACCTCAACATAATAAAGGCCATATATGACAAACCCACAGCAAACATCATTCTCAAAGGTGAAAAACTGAAAGCATTTCCTCTAAGATTAGGAATAAGACAAGGATGTCCACTCTCACCACTATTATTCAGCATAGTTTTGGAAGTCCTGGCCACAGCAACCAGAGAAGAAAAAGAAATAAAATACAAATTGGAAAAGAAGAAGTAAAACTGTCATTGACTGCAGATGACATGATACTATACATAGAGAATCCTAAAGATGCCACCAAAAAACTACTAGAGCTAATCAATGAATTTGGTAAAGTTGCAGGATACAAAATTAATGCACAGAAATCTCTTGCATTCCTATACACTAATGAAATATCTGAAAGAGAAATTAAGGAAACACTCCCATTTACCATTGCAACAAAAAAAAATAAAATACCTAGGAGTAAACCTACTTAGCGAGACAAAAGACCTGTATGCAAAAAGTATAAGACACTGATGAAAGAAATTAAAGATGATACCAACAGATGGAGAGATTACCACGTTCTTGGATTGGAGGAATCAATATTTTGAAAATGACTATACTACCCAAAGCAATCTACAGATTCAATGCAATCTCTATCAACTTACCAATGACATATTTTACAGAACTAGAACAAAATATCTTAAAATTTGTATGGAGATAAAAGGGACCCTGAATAGCCCAAGCAGTTTTGAGGGAAAAAACAGAGCTGGAGGAATCAGAATCCCTGACTTCAGACTATACTACAAAGCTACAGTAATTAAGACAACATGGTACTGGCACAAAAGCAGAAACATAGATCAATGGAACAAGATAGAAAGCCTAGAGATAAACCCACGCAACTATGCTCAACTAATCTATGACAAAGGAGGCAAGGATATACAATGGAGAAAAGACAGTCTCTTCAAGTGGTGCTGGAAAAACTGGACAGCTACATGTAAAAGAATGAAATTAGGACACTCCCTAATGCCGTACACAAAAATAAACTCAAAATGGATTTGAGACCTAAATGTAAGACCAGACACTATCAAACTCTTAGAGGAAAACATAGTAAGAACACTCTTTGACATAAATCACAGCAAGATCTTTTTTCATCCATCTCCTAGAGTAATGGAAATAAAAATAAATAAATAAACAAATGGGACCTAATCAAACTTTAAAGCTTTTGCACAGCAAAGGAAACCATAAACAAGATGAAAAGACAACCCTCAGAATGGGAGAAAATATTTGCAAATGAATAAATGGACAAAGGATTAATCTCCAAAATATATAAACAGCTCATGCATCTCAAATTCAAAGAAACAAAGAGCCCAATCCAAAAATGGAAAGAAGATCTAAATAGACATTTCTCCAAAGAAGACATACATATGGCCAAGAACCACATGAAAAGCTGCTCAACATCACTAATAATTAGAGAAATGCAAATCAAAACTACAGTGAGGTATCACCTCACACCACTTAGAATGGGCATCATCAGAAAATCTACAAACAACAAATGCTGGAGAAGGTGCGGAGGAAAGGGAACCCTCTTGCACTGTTGGTGGGAATACAAATTGATACAGCCACTATGGAGAACAATACGGAGGTTCCTTAAAAAACTAAAAAGAGATTTACCATATCATCCAGCCATCCCACTATTGGGCATATACCCAGAGAAAACCATAATTCAAAAAGACACATGCACCCCAATGTTCATTGCAGCACTATTTACAATAGCCAGGTCATGGAAGCAACCTAAATGCACATTGACACACGAATGGATAAAGTTGTGGTACATTTATACAATGGAATATTACTCAGCCATAAAAAGGGACGAAATTGGGTCATTTGTTGAGACCTGGATGGATCTAGAGACTGTCATACAGAGTGAAGTAAGTCAGAAAGAGAAAAACAAATATCGTATATTAACGCATGTGTGTGGAACCTAGATAAATGGTACAGATGAGCTGGTTTGCAGGGCAGAAGTTGAGACACAGATGTAGAGAATAAACATATTGACACCAAGTCAGGAAAGCCACGGTGGGGTGGGGATGGTGGTGTGCTGAATTGGGCCATTGGGATTGACATGTATACACTGATGTGTATCAAATTGATTACTAGTAAGAACCTGCTGTATAAAAAAATAAATAAAATAAAAATAAGAAAAACATCACACACAATAAAAGTGAGCATGAAAAGCCAACCAACCAACCACCACCACCAACAACAAAAAACACGTTTCCATCTCTGACCTAACATTTACCTTATATACTGTTCCTGTTGTCAACCAGTTTAACTCAAAATATTAATGAATACTAGTTTTCTTACTTTGAGAGTTTTTTTTAATGGAAACTATATTATTTCTCAGATAAATAGCCTTTCTTCCTTTTAAAAAGTTTTGTATGTTCTGTAAGATAATATAACATCAAATTGCTGTTTATTTATTGACAAACTATGCTATTTGAATTCAGACAGAAGTGAGTTTAGAGTTCAAACATCTCTTTTAGCTACTAGCCAATTATGAAACTTAGAGTCCTCACCAGTAGAAATAAAACACATATCTTAATGGTTTCTTGGAGTAATAAACCAGGTTAGATGTATATTTGTAGCTACCTGGTGCTCAGTGTATGATATAATCTCAATAAATGGAAATATATTTTCTCCTTCCATTTGTGAGTCTACTTACTTCTAGTCTCAAGTTCCTAGTACATTTACTGAATAATTTATTCTGTATGTCCTCTTAGATACATTAATTGACCTCTTTGCCCTCTGTTTCCTCACTTACTGAATAAGAAATTGAATCAAATATGTCCTATGTTTTCTTCTATCTCAAAAACACCTTTAAAAATAGGGATATAAACAAGATGGAAGTTAGAAAAAGGAATATAACTAATGTCCTAGAATAATGCAGCTCTGGATTTGTATATAAAATCTATGACTAACTGTGAGACTTTGGATCAAAAAATAGTTTCATTAATAGTTTCACTTAGTTTCACTAAGTGAAACTAAATAGTTTCACTAAGGTCTTCTTAATAAAACAGGGAAAATATTGTTATATTATAAGTTTCACTTGAAAATTATATGACATAATGCCAGGAATCAAGGGCTTTTTAATAATCATAATAATTACTGTAACATTATACTAATATTACAATAATTATAATTCACCATTACCACATCATCATTATTGCTATTTCACTACATTAATTTAAGAGTAGAGTGCCTTGAAAAATAATTAAGTTCACTGTATGTTTAGCAAAATGATTGCCAACAATATGTCTATTCAAATATCTCAGGAATTGTGAGCAATAAGTGAAACTAGTGTTTCCCCTTTATATTTAACTCAAAACAACATATATCTAAAAACATATTTAACATCTTTATGTATTTAAGAAGAAATTATTAAAAATGTAATTTTTTATGTACTTTAGGGCAACAGCTGTTGTGAAGAAAATCAGTTCACATAGAATTTATAGTCAGTATCTGATTAACTGATAATCCTTATCAGTTAGAGTTTACCATATAAAAAAACCACTCCATAATTAGTATTTTAAGACCATCAATGGTTATTAGTTCTCAGGGATTTTGTGGGTTAGCTAGGAGATTCTTCTGGTCTATATTTTCTTGGATGGTGTTAGTTGATCTAAGATGAACTCAATCATATGTCTAGAAGTCATATGGAGGCACATGGGCAATGGGGATGACTTGACCAAGGGTCTTTTCTTATACAACATGATTGCCTTAGACTCCTACACATACTAGTTGTTTCATGGTTCTCATAAATATCAAGCTAGAGCAAGTCCCATGTACAAGAAATTTGCAAGTTTCTGCTTGCATTATATTTGCAATTGTCCTATTGGCTACAGCAAATCACTTGTGCAAATCCAGAGCCACTGTGGGGTAAACTACTCAATCTACTACATAATATGTTGACATAAGATTCAAAGGTGGAGGTTCTTGGAGAGGACAAGCACTATGGGCTAAAAAGGGCAATGTGAACACAGAGAACACCTAGAAGCCCAATGATCTGAGGTTGTGTGAGAGAAAAAACAGCTACTTTCTTAACAAAGTCACAGCAATATGGAGTCATCAGGAGAATGAGGTTTTAGTCTGAGCAAGAATAAAAATGGAAGTTTCCAAAACTAGTGGACAAGAAGAAGTTGAGGAAATATGAAGTTTTGATAAGGACCGACAATTTACTGAGGGATTTTGGAGTTGAGAATGAGATCAAATTACATTAAAGACCAAGTGACAAGGGGTAATCTGAGAGTTTGGGGTTTATTCTGGAGACCAAATAGGAGGGATAAATGTGTAAATCGAAAATTTTTCTCTTACAGTAATCTTGCTGAGTAAATATCAAAATGGGATATCGTGTTTTTCATAACTGGTTCTACCCAAATAAAATTATTAAAAGACTAGACAACTTGAGTCATTTCAAATTTGCTACAGTCTTAGTGTTGATAAACCTTGCTGTGTGTAGATCTTTAACATCCTTTTCTGTCTAGAGTACTAGTTTTTACTCCTTAATAAGCATAGCCACCATGGCTCACATTTCACCATCACTGAACTACTCAGTACATTTCTTTCTCTAGCATGTGTTCACGTGATTAATAAGTAAGTAAACTTAGCTTTGTCTTTTTTGTTTTTAATAGCTCTGAGAATCTTGTTCATTTTTTAAAAATTTTTAATTTAATTTTATTTTATGTTTTCAATTTTCATTTTATATTGAAGTATAGTCAATTTAGAATGTTGTGTTAGTTTCGGGGTACAGAAAAGTGATTCAGTTATACCTATACATATATCTATTCTTTTTCAGAATCTTTTCCATATGGGTTATTACAGAATATTGAGTAGAGTTCCCTGTGCTATATACAGTAGATTCTCGTTGATTATCTGTCTTATAAGTAGTAGTGTGTATATGTTAATCCCAACCTCCTAATTTATTCTCCCCCCCCACCTTTCCCCTTTGATAACCATTAGTTTGTTTTCTAAGTCTGTGAGTCTGTTTCTCCTTTGTAAATAAGTTCATTTGTATCACTATTTTAGATTCCACATATAAGTGATATCACATTTGTCTTTCTCTGACTTACTTCACTTAGTATGATAATCTCTAGGTCCATCCATGTTGCTGCAGATGGCATTATATCATTCTTTTAATGGATGAGTAATATCCCATTGTATATATATACCACAGCTTTTTATTTATTTATTCATTTGGCTGCATTCTGTCTTAGTTGCAGCACATGGAATCTTCATTGCCAAGTGAGAGATCTTTAGTTGTATCATTCAGGATCTTTTAGTTGTGGCATGTGAACACTTAGTTGCTGCATGCGGGATCTAGTTCCCTGACCAGGATTCGAACCTGAGCCCCCTGCATTGGGAGCGTGGAGTCTTAGCCACTGGACCACCAGGGAAGTCCCTGTACCACATCTTCATTATCCATTCATCTGTTGTTGGATGTTTAGGTTAGAGTCTAATAAGGTTAATCTGGGTGGTCACAAGAGAAAATGCTGATGGTGAATTGCTGAGTGTTATATATGAGGGTGGAAAAGGGATCATGGGAATGGGAGTGGGAAGGGGCTCTCTTAACAGAAGCATGCAGAGCTCCCCAGAGGATATGTGATGGCCAGATGGTAATCTCTAGGTCATTGAGATCTCTAAGTCTCTTTCCTAACATTCAGGGCACAAAAATAATTATTTTAATGTATGTTTTATAAAATATATGCTGTTAGGATTAATGAAATGTTCTTTAGAGTCAGATATTTGATGGGTAGACAAAGTGCAAATTCCCCTAATTTAGTAATCTCTACATTTAGAAATACAATTCTAAATACTTTTACTTTACTTTGATAAACAAATATAGATTAATAATCTATAAATATATCTAAAATGCTTTGAATTTATTTACATATGTGAACTAATATTTATGCTCCATATTAATAGACTATTTTCAATTTAATAGTTCTCATGTTATTTTTGAGTAATTCTCAAGAAGTTCCTTTGATTTTAGCACACTAAAATTTTGGGGATGAGTTCATGTCTATCCTATACATAAACTCCATGATTTTAAAAGTCTTTATCTTACTTCTCAGATTTCATCTTTCAAGTTAAAGGAGTCCTCATTTGTAGTTTGTTACTTTCAAGAAGGCTCCTAATACCCTTGATCAACAATAGAAAGGTTAAGCTTCACTTTCTAAATCAGGACCTAAAGGAAGTTGATAAAGGACAGCCAAATTCAGGGATCATTAATCACAATCATACAAGAAACAGTTTGAAAAGTATTAAGGAATACAGCATTGTAATTTGAGACCCTTTATTCCCTTCTTTTTCCTTCTTTTTTTTTTCAGAATTTGGGTTAAGAGAATTAAATTTTTAAAATCTTGTTACTAAATAAGGTTTATAATAAAAATTTGTCTTTGAAACAATACAGTTTTTCATAATAGTACAGGCTTATTTTACAATGCATTATTAGTAGGATTCGTGTTAAAATATTTCTCTTCAGGCATATAAAACTCACACAAAACCTTAAAAATCTGGAGTTTTCTTACATTCCTCCTTGTCTTTTTATGACCCTTCATGTTGCTCTCTATCTCAATGTCCCAGCTTCCAAAAAACAGATTCTTAACCATCAAAATATATCTAGTATCTGTGTAATATTTTTCATACTTGTTTATGATCTGAGGGTGAAAACTCTTAAAAATTCACTTTCATAAATACTTTGCTTGAAGTAACTGATGGATTATAAGGGGCTCTGCAAACTGACTGGGATGAGATTGTGTTTGGGTAAAGAGGAAAGAAGAGTGTAGATGTAGGTGTGTGTGTGTGTGTGTGTGTGTGTGTGTGTGTTTAAGTGTGTGTGAGAGAAAGAGAGGGCATGTATGTGTGTGTATATGTTAAAGAAACAGCAAGTGAGAGCACAGAAAATTTTAAAAGATTGTTCAAATGAAATATCACCTATGTTTCATATATGATTCTGGAGAAATAAGACAACTGGGAAATTGTGCATGGGAGAAAGCTAGTAGAGGACTGAAAGGCAAACATTGTAAAATAAATTATCACTACAATAATCAGTAAGGGAATAAATATAAAGATACAAAATATGACATCAAAAACACAAAATGTGGAGAAGGGGAGTAAAAAATATAGATCTTTTAGAATGTGTTTGAACTTAAAGGAAGATCTGTTTAGGACAAGTAGATATAGTTATTGGTCCACACACATGAACAACATGGTAACCACAAATCAAAGACCTACAATAGATACACAACAACTAGAGAAAAGTATGCCATTAAAAATTATTAAACCATAAGGGGAAAAAACTAAAAGAAGAAAAGAACATAGAAGAATTACAAATAACAGAATAGCAATATGTATACAGCTATCAATAATCACTTTAAAAGTCAATGAATTAAATTCTTCTATCAAAACACATAGGGTGGCTAGTTGGATAAAAATAAGACTCATTTATATGCTCATACAAGAGATTCACTTCAGATCTAAAGACACAGAGAATGAGGGTGAGGGGATGAAAAATATTTCATAAAGAACAAAATACATATGACTGTATTGATAGATGCAGAAAAAACTTTTAACAAAATTCAACATTCATTTATGATAAAAAAAACTCTCCAGAAAGTAGGCATAGATGGAAACTAGCTCAACATAATAAAGGGCATATATGACAAACCTGCAGCAAACATCATTCACAATGATGAGAAACTAAAAGCATTTCCTCTAAGGTCAGGAACAAGACAAAGATGTCCACTCTCACCACTATTATTCAACACAGTTTTGGAAGTCCTAGCCACAGCAATCAAAGAAGAAAAATAAAAGGAATACAAATTGGAAAAGAGAAGTAAAACAGTCACTGTTTGCAGATGACATGGTACTATATGCATAAAATCCTAAAGATGCTACCAGAAAACTACTAAAGCCCATCAATGAATTTGGTAAAGAAATTGCAGGATACAAAATTAATACACAGAAATCTCTTGCATCCCTATACACTAACAAGAAAAGATCAGAAAAAGAAATTGAAAAAACAATCCCATTTACCATCGCATTTAAAAGAATAAAAATACCTAGGGATATACCTTAGATAAAGCTAAGGAGGCAAAACATTTGTACTCAGAAAACTATAAGACACTGATGAAAGAAACCAAAGACAAAACAAACACATGGAGAGATATACCATGTTTTGGATTGGAAGAATCAATCTTGTGAAAATGACAGTACTATCCAAAACAATACACAGAATCAATGCATTCCCTATCAAATTACCAATGGCAATTTTCACAGAATTAAAAAAATATTACAATTTGTATGAAAACACAAAAGACCTGGAATAGCAAAAGCATTCTTGAGAAAGAAAAATGGAGCTGGAGAAATCAGGCTCCCTGACTTCAGACTATACTACAAAGCTACTGTAATCAAGACATCATGTTACTGGCACAAAAACAGAAATATAGATCAATGGAACAGGATAGAAAGACCAGAGATAAACCCACCTACATATGGTTACCTAACTTATGACAAAGGAGGGAAGAATATACAATGGAGCAAAGACAGCCTTTTCAATAAGTGGTGCTGGGTAAAATAATGAAATTAGAATACTCCCTAACACCATACACAAAAATACATTTAAAATGGATTAAAGACCTAAATGTAAGGCCAGATACTATAAAGCTCTGAGAAGAAAACATAGGAAGAACTCTCTATGACATAAATCACAGTAAGATCCTTTTTGACCCACCTCCTAGAGAAATAGAAATAAAAACAAAAATAAACAAATGGGACCTAATGAAACTTAAAATCTTTTGCACAGCAAAGGAAACCATAAACAAGACAAAAAGACAACCCTCAGAATAGGAGAAAATATTTGCAAATGAAGCAGCTGACAAAGGATTAATCTCCAAAATTTATAAGCAGCTCATGTAGCTCAATATCCAAAACACAAATAACCCATTCCAAAAATGGACAGAAGACCTAAATAGACATTTCTCCAAAGAAGATATACAGATTGCCAACAAACACATGAAAGGATTCTCAACATCACTAATCATTAAAGAAATGCAAATCAAAACCACAATATGGTATCACCTCACACCGGTCAGAATGTCCATCATCAAAAAAATCTACAAACAATAACTGCTAGAGAGGGTGTGGAAAAAAGGGAACCCTCTTGCACTGTTGGTGGAAATGTAAATTGATACAGCCACTATGGAGAACAATATGGAGGTTCCTTGAAAAGCTAAATTAGAACTACCATGTGACCAAGCAATCCCACTACTGGGCATATACCCTGAGAAAACCATAATTCAAAAAGAGACATGTACCACAATATTCATTGCAGCACTATTTATAATAGCCAGGACATGAAAGCAACCTAAGTGTCCATCAACAGATGAATAGATAAAGAAGATGTGGCACATATATACAATGGAATATTACTCAGCCATAGAAAGAAATGAAATTGAGTTATTTGTAGTGAGGTGAATGGACCTAGAGTCTGAATACAGAGTGAAGTAAGTCAAAAAGAGAAAAACAAATACCGTATGCTAATGCATATATATAGAATCTAAAAATAATAATAATAATAATGTTTCTGAAGGACCTAGGGGCAGGACAGGAATAAAGGTGCAGATGTAGAGAATCAACTTGAGGACACGGGGAGGGGGAAGGGTAAGCCGGGAAGGAGTGAGAGAATGGCATGAACATATTTAAACTACCAATTATAAAATAGATAGCTAGTGGGAAGCAGCCGCATAGCACAGGGAGATCAGCTCAGTACTTTGTGACCACCTATAGGGGTGAGATAGGGAGGGTGGGAGGGAGACACAAGATGGAGGAGATATGGAGATATATGTATATGTATAGCTGATTCACTTTGTTATAAAGCAGAAACTAACATACCATTGTAAAGCAATTATACTCCATAAAAGATGTTAAAAAAAGAATATACAGCAGGTTATTATTAGTTAGCCATTTTATACATATTAGCGTATATATGTCAATCCCAATCTCCCAATTCATCACACCACCACCACACCCCCATGCCCCCACACCACTTTCACCCATTGGTGTCCATACGTTTGTTCTCTACATCTGGATCTCTATTTCTGTCCTGCAAACCAGTTCATCTGTGCCATTTTTCTCGGTTTCATGTATATGCATTAGTATACAATATTTGTTTTTCTCTTTCTGACTTACTTTACTCTGTATGACAGTCTCTAGATCCATCCACATCTCTACAAATGACCCAATTTCGTTCCTTTTATGGCTGAGTAATATTCCATTGTATATATGTGCCACCTCTTCTTTATCCATTCATCTGTCGATGGGCATTTAGGTTGCTTCCATGTCCTGCTATTATAAATAGTGTTGCAATGAATATTGGGGTTCATGTGTCTTTTTGAATTATAGTTTTCTCTGGGTATATGCCTAGTAATGCAATTTCTGGGTCATTTGGTAATTCCATTTTTGGTTTTTGAAGGAACCTCCATAGTTCCCATAGTGGCTCTATCAATTTACATTCCCACCAACAGTGCAAGAGGGTTCCCTTTCCTCCACACCCTCTCCAGCATTTGTTGTTTGTAGAATTTCTGATGATGCCCATTCTAACTGGAGTGAGGTGATACCTCATTGTAGTTTGATTTGATTTGCATTTGCATTTGATTTGCATTTCTCTAATAATTAGTGATGTTGAGCAGATTTCCAAGTGCTTCTTGGCCATCTGTATATCTTCTTTGGAGAAATGTCCATTAAGGTCTTCTGCCCATTTTTTGGATTGGGTTGTTTGTTTTTTTAATATTGAGCTGCATGAGCTGTTTATATATTTTGGAGATTAATCCTTTGTCCGTTGATTCATTTGCAAATATTTTCTCCCATTCTGAGGGTGGACTTCTCATCTTTTTTATGGTTTCCTTTGCTGTGCAAAACCTTTGAAGTTTCATTGGGTCCCAGTTGTTTCTTTCTGTTTTTATTTCCATTACCCTAGGAGGTGGATCAAAAAAGATCTTGCTGTGATTTATGTCAAAGAGTGTTCTGCCTATGTTTTCCTCTAAGAGTTTTACAGTGTCCAGTCTTACATTTAGGTCTTGAATCCATTTTGAGTTTATTTTTGTGTATGGTGTTAGGGAATGTTCTAATTTCATCCCTTTACATGTAGCTGTCCAGTTTTCCCAGCACCACTTTTTGAAGAGAATGACTTTTCTCATTGTACATCCTTGCCTCCTTTGTCATAGATTAGTTGACCATAGTTATGTGGGTTTATCTCTGAGCTTTCTATCCTGTTCCATTGATCTATGTTTCTGTTTTTGTGCCAGTACCATATTGTCTTGATTACTGTTGCTTTATAGTAAAGTCTGAAGTCAGTGAGTCTGATTCCTCCACCTCCGTGTTTTTCCCTCAAGACTGCTTGGCCTATTTAGGGTCTTTTGTGTCTCCATACAAATTTTAAGATTTTTTGTTCTAATTCCGTAAAACATGCCATTGGTAATTTGATAGGGATTGCATTGAATCTGTAGATTGCTTTTGGCAGTATAGTCATTTTCACAATATGGATTCTTCCAATCCAAGAACATGGTATAGCTCTCCATCTATTGGTATCATTTTTAATTTCTTTCAACAGTGTCTTATAGTTTTCTGCACACAGGTCTTTTGTCTCCCTAGAAAGGTTTATTCCTAGGAATTTTATTCTTTTTGTTGCAATGGTAAATGGGAGTGTTTCCTTAATTTCTCTTTCAGATTTTTGATCATTAGTGTATAAGAATGCAAGAGACTTCTGTGCATTAATTTTGTATCCTGCAACTTTACCAAATTCATTGATAAGCTCTAGTAGTTTTCTGGTGGCATCTTCAGGCCTCTCTATGTATAGTATCATGTCATCTGCAAACAGTGACAGTTTTACTTCTTCTATTCCAATTCGTATTACTTTTATTTCTTTCTTTTTCTCTGACTGCCATAGGTAAAACTTCTAAAACTATGTTGAATAATAGTGGCAAGAATGGACATCCTTGTCTTGTTCCTGATCTTAGAGGAAATGCTTTCAGTTTTTCACCAATGAGAATGATGTTTGCTGTGTGTTTGTCATATATTGCTTTTATTATGTTGAGGTAGGTTCACTCTATGCCCACTTTCTGGAGAGTTTTTATCATAAATGGGTGTTGAATGTTGTCAAAAGCTTTTTCTGCATCTGTTGAGATGATCATATGGTCTTTTATTATTCAATTTGTTAATATGTTATATCACATTGTTTGATTTGCATGTATTGAAGAAACCTTGCATCCCTGTTTTAAATCCCACTTGATCATGGTGTATGATCCTTTTAATGTGTTGCTGGATTCAGTTTGTTAGTATTTTGTTGAGGATATTTGCATCTATATTCATTGACATTGGTCTGTAATTTTCTTTTTTTTGTAGTATCTTTGCCTGGTTTTGGTATCAGGGTGATGGTGACCTCATAGAATGAGTTTGGGAGTGTTACTCCCTCGGCAATTTTTTGGAAGAGTTTGAAAAGAATGGGTGTTATCACTTCTCTAAATGTTTGATAGAATTCACCTGTCAAGCTATCTGGTCCTGGACTTCTGTTTTTTGGAAGATTTTAATCACAGTTTCAATTTCATTACTTGTGATTCATCTGTTCATATTTTCTATTTCTTCCTGGTTCAGTCTGGAAGGTTATACCATTCTAAGAATTTGTCCATTTCTTACAGGTTGTCCATGTTATTGGTCTAGAGTTTCTTGTAGTAGTCTCTTAGGATGCTTTGTATTTCTGTGGTGTCTGCTGTAACTTCTCCTTTTTCATTTCTAATTTTATTGCTTTGAGTCCTCTCCCTCTTTTTCTTGATGAGTCTGCCTAACGGTTTATCAATTTTGTATATCTTCACAAAGAACCAGCTTTTAGTTTTATTGATATTCTCTATTGTTTTCTTTGTTTCTATTTCATTTATTTCTGCTCTGATCTTTATGATTTCTTTCCTTCTGCTAACTTTGGTATTGTTTGTTCTTCTTTCTCTAGTTCCTTTAGATGTAAGGTTAGATTGTTTATTTGAGACTTTTCTTGTTTCTTGAGGTAGGCTTTTATAGCTATAAACTTCCTTCTTAGAACTGCTTTTGCTGCATCCCATCAGTTTTGGATTGTCGTGTTTTCATTGTCATTTGTCTCTATGCATTTTTTGATTTCCTCTTTGATTTCTTCAGTTATCTCTTGGTTATTTAGTAACGTATTGTTTAGCCTCCATGTGTTTGTGTTTTTTAGTTTTTTTTTTTCCCTGTAATTCAATTCTAATCTCATAGCGTTGTGGTCAGACAAGATGCTTGATATGATTTCAATATTCTTAAATTTACTGAGGCTTGATTTGTGACCCAAGGTGTGATCTATCCTGGAGAATGTTCCGTGTGCAGTTGAGAAGAAAGTGTAATCTGCTGTTTTTAGATGTAATGTCCTATAAATATCAATTAAATGTATCTGCTGTATTGTGTCATTTAGAGCTTCTGTTTTCTCATTTATTTTCATTTTGGATGATCTGTCCATTGGTGTAAGTGAGGTGTTAAAGTCCCCCACTATTATTGTGTTACTGTCAATTTCCTGTTTTAGGGCTATTAGTGTTGCCTTATGTATTATGGTTCTCTTATCTTGGGTGCATATATATTTATAATTGTTTTATCTTCTTAGTTGATTGATTCCCTGATCATTATGTAGTGTCCTTACTTGTCTGTTGTAACATTCTTTATTTAAAGTGTATTTTACCTGATATGAGTATTGCTACTCCAGCTTTCTTTTGATTTCCATTTGCATGGAATATCTTCTTCCATCCCCTCACTTTCAGTCTGAATGTGTCCTTAGGTCTGAAGTAGGTCTCTTGTAGACAGCATAAATATGGGTTTTGTTGTTGTATCCATTCAGCAAGTCTGTTTCTTTTGGTCAGAGCATTTAATCCATTTAAAGTTAGGGTAATTATTGATATGCATATTCCTATTACCATTTTCTTAATTGTCTTGGGCTTGTTTCTGTAGGTTATTTTCTTCTCTTATTTTTCCCACTTAGAGAAATTCCTTTAGCATTTGTTGTACAGCTGATTGGTGGTGCTGAATTCTCTTAGCTTTTGCTTGTTTGTAAAACTTTAGATTTCTCCATTGAATCTGAGTGAGATCATTGCCTGGTAGAGTAATCTTGATCGTAGGTTCTTCCTTTTCATCACTTTAAGTATATCATGCCACTCCCTTATGGCTTGTATGGTTTCTGCTCAGTAATCAGCTGTTAACATTATGGGAGTTCCCTTGTATGTTATTTGTTATTTGCTGCTTTCAATAATTTTTCTTTGTCTTTAAGTTTTGCCAATTTGATTACTGTGTGTCTCAGTGTATTTCTCTTTGGGTTTATCCTGTAATGGACTCTCTGTGCTTCCTGGACTTAGGCGGCTATTTCCTTTCCCATATTAGGGAAGTTTTCGACTATAATCTTTTCAAACATTTTTTCTGGTCCTTTCTCTCTCTCTTTTCTCATTCTGGGACCCTTATAATGAGAATGTTGTTGCATTTAATGTTGTCCCAGAACTCTCTTTGGCTGTCTTCATTTCTTTTCATTCTTTTTCTTTATTCTGTTCCACAGCAGTGAATTTCACCATTCTGTCTTCCAGGTCACTTACCCATTCTTCTGCCTCAGCTATTCTGCTATTGATTCCTTCTAGTGTAGTTTTCATTTCAGTTATTGTATTGTTCATCTCTGTTTGTTTGTTCTTTAATTATTCTAGTTCTTTGTTAATCATTTCTTGCATCTTCTCGATCTTTGCCTCCATTCTTTTTCCGAGGTCCTGGATTATCTTCACTATCATTATTCTGATATCTTTTTCTGGAAGGTTGCCTATCCCCTGGTTTATTTAGTTCTTTTCCTGGGGTTTTATCTTGTTCCTTCATCTGGTACATAGCTGACTGCCTTTTCATCTTGTCTATCTTTCTGTGAATATGGTTTTTGTTCCAGACTGCAGGATTGTAGTTCTTCTGCACCATCCTTTTATTTAATGTGGAAATTCTTTTAGCATTTCTAGTAAGGGAGATGTAGTAGTGATGAACTTCTTCAGTTTTTCTGGAAAAGTCTTTATCTTTCCTTCATCTTGATACAGATTGCTGAGTGTAGTATTTTGGTTTGTAGTTTATCTTTCAGCACTTTGAATATATCATCCCACTCTTTATAGCCTACAGGATTTCTGTTGAGAAATCTGTTGATAGTCTTTTGAGGACTCCTTTGTGCGTAATGAGTCAATTTTCTCTTGATGCTTTCAAAATGTTCTCTTTGTCTATGGGAAAAATGTGATTATCTTATCTCTTGGTGTAATCTTCTTTGGGTTCATCTAATTTGGAATTTTTGAGTTTCATGAATTCAGATATCCATTTCTATCTCGGGATTTGTTATGTTTTCAGCCATTATTTCTTGAAATAATTTTTCTGCCCCTTTCTGTCTTCTTCTGCACTGTCTTAGTGAGAAATATTGTATCCTTCTGTGACTTTCCTATATTGGTTCTCTTGGTGGTGTCCCAGAATTCTCTTAGGCTTTCTAAATATTTTTTTAATTATATTTTGTTTCTGTTTTCACTGCATAATTTCAAATGACCTGCCTTCATGTTCATTGATATATATATTTTTTCCTCTACTTTATCAAGCCTGAAGTCAAACTCCTCCTAGTGACTTTTTTAGTTCAGGTATTATATTGTTCACCTCCAGGATTTCTTTTTCATTCTTCTTTATTTTTAGTAATTTTTTGTGTGTGTGAAATTATGTTAGTGTTTGTGGACTTTGCAGAAAGTATTTGAAGTTTGCCTGAGTATTTTCCCAGGTAGTGTTTGCATTCTAACTTCTATTCCAAGCAAGTATGAACTTGTGTTAAGAAATTTACAAAGAGAAATATTTGGTAGAAACTCTACTTATATACCTACTTAGATATCTGTAGCCCCACACATCTCAGTGCTTTAGGTCCCCAGCTCTAACAGCAGACCAAAACTTTTGTTGGTTTGTTCATGGTGTTTCATGGCTTCTGAGAATGTCTTTATTTTCCCATGAATCCAGGTAAAAACTAAAATATATTTGGAAAATTATATAGTATTAAGATGGAGTTTTCTCAACATTGACTCTGCCATAGTGCAGGTAATGGATTGATAAATATATTTTTTATTTCTGATAATTGTATTTTCCTTTTTACCTTTTCCTATTTAAACTAATATATATATATATATATATATATATATATATATATATATATATATATGACTTAGAGAATGGAAGAAACAATAGATTATAAAGGACAAAAGAAAATGATTATCTATTTTTGAACCTCCAAAACTGAGATCGTGGGATAAACAAAAGTTTGAAAAGTTACTTGTGGATCTAGTTCCTTCCACCCAATTCACCTTTCACCTAAGGGGAGATTAGACTTCCTAGTTAGGAAGAATTCTGAGAGCACTAAGTAGGTCAGAAAAGGCCCTGCATCTTTCCCATTTACCTTTCTAAATAATTTATTTGAAGGGGCATCAAAATTCCTTAGAGTAGATATTTTATGTAGTCCCTTAGGCAGAAACTGGACTATCAGAATAATCAAAGGAAACATAATGTGAGAAAAGTGGATTAAGAATGGCTACTCAGCCTGTGTAAGCATATAAAATTTTTTCCACAGTATGAGAAAACTTTTCTTTTATCCTTCTGAGATATGGAACCAGCTGAATTAGGCTTGTACTTAGAGTGAGGAGTATATAAAGGTCATGTTATTACCAACCATAGTAATACAAAGATTTTTCTTTAGAGTCTACCTACTTACAGCATGATATCCACCCAGATCAGGAGCAACCTCAGCAGCTTATTTGGAAAGCCTATTAGAAAAACAGAATTTTAGGCCCCAGCCCAGGTCTATTCAACCTGAATCTACATTTTAACAAGATCCCTCAGAAGATGACAGGTTGAAGTAATGAAGACACCTGAAAGAACAGGAAAAAACATAATACATTCCAAAAAGTGATGTCAGATGACTTCAAATTACTAGACACCTTTTCTTTCTCTATGATTACTCATTGGCACTATATAAGCTCTGAGTGACTGAGGAATATATAGAGCATAACACTGTAATTGACAGAGAGAACCTCCATTTTCTGGTTTATCATAAGATTAAGTGTCTACCTCCAGATAAATTTAGTCTTAAAATAAAGATAAAATATCAAAGAGAATTGGAAAAAGTTTTCTTTTTTGAGAGATGTAAATTTCATGGCCTTAGATATGTTTCTGCCATGTAAGCTTTATTTCTCCAACTAATGTGTCACTTAAATCTTTGAGGGCAGAGATTATGTTTCAGAATTTTCAAATTACACCCATCATTTTGCCCTGCATGTTTCAAAAAGTATACACTCAACAAATGTTTATAAATAAATAATAATAGTAAATATAAATAACAGCAAATAATAGTATAATTTCTATTTTTTTTGTTTTAGAATTTTCCTTACATTTAATATTTCAAGAGGCTAATTGGACAATTTTCTTCAATCTAATTGGAAATGGAAATCCAATGATAAAGAAAACACTTTAGTACCAAAAAAGTAACTTTTCATTTGCATTCACTAATTACTGAACATCTAATTTGTATTAGTGTCTGAATCATGCTTGCTTTTTCATAATTTTTTTTTCTCAAGGTTTGTAACTTTAATGAGAGGAATAATCATCTGCTATGAAGGACAGTCAAGACATTCTGAGGTGGTTGTTTGTCACCACTATTTTTCCACTTTCATTAGCTAAGCTTTAATGCTAAATACTATAGATCACATAATTGTTCAGAATCAGTGTGTCAAGTAGCTACTTTCAATATCAAGTGAGGAGAAGAGCACTTCACTGATTTCTGGTAAAATAAAAATGTATGCTACTTTCAAAGAGAAGCAAGAAAGTTTGTTAAATAGCAATTTCCAAGTGAGGAAGTAAAACTTGTCACAGCTTCACTGGCATTTACACATGATGTTTCTTTCTGAAGGGAGGGAAATAATTTCTTTAGCAGTAACTACCATTCCATCCTTCCTGCGTTTTTTACAGAATTGATTTAAATGTCTTAGGTTTTGCTCATAATAACTGTAAATGTACAAGTGTAGACTTCCATGTGTTGATTTGTCATGGAATCAAAAGAAAGTTATGGTTTATTTTATAGAATTTTATAAAATTTTGTTTTCAAAATATAGCCTCATTACTCAGCAGGGCAAAATACATAATGCTCCAGAGTGAATGATGACTAGTGTACATCTGTGCTGATTAAATAGAGTAACATGGTTTATTAACAATTTTGGCTCTTTAAAATTTTATTTATGTATAGATTATTTGGGGGGGAGGGTGCTATAAAAACAAAACCTTTGAGATTTATGATAATTTATTTGGGACATGGAATCATTCCATGGTAAATTATTACATCTTTGCCATAGTGTTGATAGCAGTAGTTTAAATTCTAATTTTGAAAAGAACACATAACATTCCTTGAAATATGACTTCAAATATACTATATACATATAACCCCCAACATGAATTCAATAGAGCATAAAATTGTTCCCAGAAATAATTAAGAGTTGCACATGATATGTCTAAGGGTGAATTTAGTTCATTTTACTCTACTATGACATCATTTCATATCATAGTGAAATATTTATTGTACTATGCCAACTTTAAATGTATTTTATTTTCCTCAAATAACTTTATCAAATATGTGGCTAAATTAAAGACAAAACTCTACAACTTAATACATTTATGTTCTCTTAGAGGTGGAATTGTGAATTCTTTAGTCAGTTAAGTAACAAGGTGCCTGGTGTTACCAAAGTGATTTCTGTAAGGTTAGGAATGTAATAACACATTTCAGCTACTGCTTCAAAGAGTATTTTTGTTTTTCTTTTTATGGCATATATATTAGTGTGATGTAACTTAAAATACTTTCCCCTACCCTGTCCCATTGTAACTTTATTCCACCAGAGCAGTGCATTTCTTTTTAATAGTCTGCATTTCTGAATGACATTTTAACCTTTAAAAAAAACACTTTATTGAAGTATAATTGACATGCAAACAACTGTATACACTTAGTAAACAACTTGATGAGTTTGGAGATAATTATACAGCTGTGACACCATACCACAATCTATGCCGTAAACATAGCCATCATTTCCAAAAGTTTCCTCCCACTGTCTTTTATTATTATTATTGATAATAATACAATATAAAATCTGCCTTTTTAGCAAAATTTTAAATATACAATTCAGTATTATTTAATGATAGGCACTATTCTGTACAGTAGATCTTCAGGACCTATTCATCTACATGACTGAAACTTTTCATTCTTTGACAAATATCCCTTCCTTTTTCCCCTCCTCCTAGCTCCTGGCAATCACCAATTTACTCTCTATTTCTATTAGTTTGACTACTTTGTTCATACAAGTGGTATCATGTAGTATTTGTCTTTCTGTGTTCATTTTTATTTATTCAGCATAATTTCCCCTAGGTTAATCCATGTTGTTGCAAATGGAACCATTTCTTTCTTTTCTAATGCTGAGTAATATTCCATTGTATGTATAAACCATATTTTATTTATCCATTCATCTATCAATGGATATTTAAGTGGCTTCATTGTCTTGGCTATTGTAAACAATGTTGCAATGAACATGGCATGCAAATATACTTTCAAGATCCTGATTTCACTTATTTTAGGTAAATACCCATAGGTAGAATTGCTAGATCATTTGGTAGTTCTATTTTAAAATTTTGAGGAACTTCCATGATATTTTCCATAGTAGTTACACCAATTTATATTAGCACTGACAGAGTTCAATAGTTCCTTTTTCTCCACATCCTTGCCAATACTTGTTATATTTTGATTTTTTGATAATAACCATCTAATACGTATGAGGTGATATCTCATGGTTATATTGCTTTGCATTTTCCTGATGATTAATAATATTGAGCACATTTTTCTATACTTGTTGGCCATTTGTATGTCTTCCTTGGAGAAATATCTATCCAGTTTCTTTGCCCATTTTTAATTGGGTTATTTGTTTTATTGCCATTGAGTTGTAGGAGTCCTCTACATATTTTGAATGATAATCCTTTATCAGATATATGGCTTGCAAATATTTTCTCCCATTCTGAAGGTTGCATTTTTATAATTGTTTCTTTTGCTGCACAACAACTTTTTAGTTTGATGTAGTCCAGCTTATTTGTTTTTGCTTTTGTTATCTGTGTTTTTGTTGTTATAGTCAGGAAAACATTGCATACATTTCAAGAATTTCAATAAGATTTCACTTATATTTTCCTTTAGGAGTAAACCTGTTAGATATAATAGATGAATTCTGTTAAGTTACGGGATACAAAATGAACTTACAAAAATCAGCTCCACTTCTACACACCAACAATGAACTACCTATAAAGGAAATTAAGAAAATATCACATTTTCAATAGTCCAAAAAAGAAAAGATACATAGAAATAAACCTAACAAAGGAGGCAAAAAACTCATACACTAGAAACTATAAAGCCCTTATGAAGGAATATTAATTCTTCCAAATCAAGAGCATGAGATATCTTTCCATTTCTTTATATCATCCTCAACTTCCTTCATCAATGTGTTATAGTTTTCAGAGTATAGGACTTTCACCTCCCTGGTTAATTTTATTCCTAAGGTGCTTTATTCTTTTGACATGATTTTAGAAGGGATATTTTTAGTTTATCTTTCTGAGAGTTCATTATTAATGATTAGAAAAGCAACAGATTTCTGTATATAAATGTTGTATCCTGAAACTTTGCTGAATTAATTCATTAGTTCTAATAGTTTTGGGGTGGAGACTTTAGGGTTTTCTATATAAAGTATCATGCCAACTGAAGATAGTGACAGTTTTATTTCTTTACTTCCATTTAGTATGCCTTTTATTTCTTTTTCTTCTCTGATTGCTGTGGCTAGGACTTCCAGTATGATGTTAAATAGAAATGGCTAGAGTGGGCATCCTTGTCTTCTTCCTGAATTTAGAGGAAAGCCTTTCAGCTTTTCATTGTTGAGTATAATGTTGGCTATGGCCTTTATTAATATTGTTAAAACATCAATACTACTTAAAGCAATCTGCAGATTTAATGCAATACTTATCAATATACCCATGACATTTTTCACAGAGCTGGAACAAATTGTTCTAAAAGTCATATGGAATCACAAAAGACACTTAATAGCAAAGCAATCTTGAGAAAGAAAAACGTAGCTAGAGGAATCAGGCTCCCAGACTTCAGACAATACCAGAAAGCTACAGTAACCAAAGCAGCATGGTACTGGCACAAAAACAGACACATAGATCAATTAAACAGAATAGAGAGCTCAGAAATAAACCCCCACAGCTGTTGTCAATTAATCTATGACAAAGAAGGCAAGAATATACAATGGAAAAGAGATAGTCTGTTCGATAAGTGGTGCTGGGAGAAATGGGCAGCTACATGTGAAACCATGAGATTAGGACATTCCCTTTTACCATATGCAAAAGTAAATTCAAAATGGGTTAAAGATCTAAATGTAAGACACTAAACCATAAAAATCCTAGAAGATAGCATAGGCAGAATGCTCTGACATAAATTGTAGCAATATTTCTTTGGCTCTGTCTCCTAAGGCAAGAGAGATAAGAGCAAAAAGAAAAAAAAAGACCTAATTAAACTTAAAATCTTTTTCAAAGCAAAGGAAGCCATCAACAAAATGAAAAGATGACTTAGAGAAAATATTTACCAATGATATGACCAACAAATGGGTTAATATCCAAAATTTATAAACAGCTCATGCAACTCAATAAAAACAGCAACAACATCAAAGTCAAAAATTGGTAGAAGACCAAAATAAACACTTTTCCAAAGAAGATATACAGATGGCCGAGACACAGGAAAATATTTTAAACATTGTTAATTGTTAGGGAAATGCAAATCAAAACAACAATGAGATATCACCTCACAGTGCCAGAATGGTTATCATCATAAAGTCTACAAAGAACAAATATTTAGTGAAGATGTAGAGAAAAGGGAACCCTTGTAACTGTTGGTAGGAATGTAATTTGGTGCAGCCACTATGGAAAACAGTATGGAGGTTCCTTAAAAAACTAAAAATAGAACTACCATATGATCCACCATTTCTGCTCCTAGGTATATATCAAGAAAAACAGAAACACTAATTAGAAAAGATACATGTATTCCAATATTCATAACAGCAGTATTTACAATAGCCAAGATATGGAAACAACCCATGTGTCCATCAACAGATGAATGGATAAAGAAGATGTGGTATATGTATATACAATGGAATATTACTCAGCCATAAAGAAAAGTAAAATTCTGTCATTTGTTGCAACATGAAATATTATGCTTCATGAAACAAGTCAAATAGTGAAATACAAATACTGGATAAGACCACCTATATATGGAATCTAAGATAAATACAAATGAATGTATATAGCAAAACAGAAACAGACTCAGATATGGAAAACAAACCAGTGGTTACCAGTGGGGAGAGGGAAGGGGAGAGGTTCATGTTAAGTGTATGGCTTTAAGAGACACAATGTATAAAATAGATAAGCAGCAAGAAATATTGTATAGTACAAGGAAATATAGGCATTATCTTGTAATTACTTTTAATGGAGTATAAACTATAAAAATACTGAATCATTATACTGTACATATGAAACTAATATAATATTGTAAATCAACTATGCTTCAATTTTTAAAATTTTCTTTAAAAAACTGATGAAAGATATTTAAGTAGGCTCAATAGAACACCCATAATTAAACTCATGCATTTATGGTCAACTGATCTTTGACAAATGTGCCAAGAATACACACCATGCAAAAGACAGTCTCAAATCCATGTTTTTGGGTACACTGGCTCTTCACTCCTTCTGAAAAGAATAAAATTGGACCCCTATCTTACACCATACACTAAAAATAAACTTAAAATGGATTATAGGTTTAAATGTAAGCTCTGAAACTCCAAAATTTTTAGAGGAAATCATAGAAAAAATGTATGCCATTAGTCTTGGCAATAATTTCTTTAAAAAAAACACCAAAAGCACAGTCAACACAATAAAAATGGACAAGGGGGACTACATCAACTAAAAAGTTTTGCATAATAAAAAGGAAATCAACAAAATGAAAAGCAAACTAAAAAATCAGAAAATATTTGCAAACCATATATCTGATAAGTGGTTAACATTAAAAATATATAAGAAACTGCTGCAATTCAATAGCAAAAATAAAAACCAAATTACATGATTGACAATTGGGCAAAGAAATTAGACATGCTGCGTGAAGAATGACATAACTTTGACTGAGGAGTCCTTCATTTCCACTCAGTGAGTGATGCACGTTGTTCATGGTAGATAGATAGAAAGCCACACAACTGCGACATATTTTATACATTTAAATAGAGGGAACACAAATTTTCCATCACTGCTTTCAGTATGACTAGAAAGAAGATCATTTTAACTTTAATTCTCAAATTCCCCTGACATGGAACTCCCTCCTTAGGTAGGACTATAACCTCCTGAATAGTACTTAAACTTATTTTTCAGTCTCCGTGGCTAGGAACCTAAACAATTTTTATTGCATGGTTCAATACTGATTTCCTTCTAGGTCCTACATTGCTGTGTCTACTGAGAAATAAGATCCCCACTGATAATTCACTACTGTTCTTATGGGTGCAGAAATCTTATTAACATAATATTTTTATTTGTGAAGGGCAACCTGGTCAGAAGTGCTTTAAAATTTGGGGAATATTAAAAGTACCATTTTCTTTTCATAATGTCATACTGGGGCAAAACCTCATGCTACTATTGTTATTTCCTGTCCTTTTGTTTATGTTTTCTTAATCTGTATTCCTTATAGTATTTCACAAATGTTCTTTTAACAGGTTTTCTCAACTACCTGAAAATCCCCATGCCTGCACTTTGGCTACTAAAGCCCTGGGACTGCCTATATACAGCTTTTTGGACATAATCAAACTCTGAATGTCAGTTTATGCTCAGTTGGGACTCCCATCAAAGAAGTATTCTGGGCCTTGAAAAAAAAAAAAAAGAAAAGGATTGCTGAAATAAAACTTCATAATTGATGTAGTGCATTAACCAGTATACACAATACATATAAACAGCAATCATAGGTATCAAATAATAATCTAAGCTTTTGTTAAAATATTCCTGACATCCTGCATGTTAAAACTCTGGAATATGGGACAAAGTTTATCTTCAAATAAATATTTCAAAAATAAAAGCAAATAAAGCATATATTTGGAATATTAGAATATGCCTTTATCCTCTTTTATTTGAATGCTTAAAGCATTCAAACTGAAAGCAAAATAGACGTTATGAATTTTCTACCAAATGTGTGACAAGAAGGCAAATTTATTCTATAATCTTTATTTGAAGAGGAAAACTTTTGCTTAATCTATCAAATTTTCACATCTCTAGCTATCTCACATCTCTAGAGAAGGAATGAATGAGAGAATGCTGTGAATAACCAGTTATGCTTTTGTAAATATATTTTCTCTATACCTTGCTTACTCTATACAAAAAAAGAAAGAAATGATCAAACTTGTAAAATGTGCTCTCTCATGAAAACTTCTGGGAGAGTGTTTTGTGAACACTGGCTTTATGCTGTTAAAGCAACAGTGAGTTCTGTGAACTTTCTTGTTTCTCATTATTTCTCCACTATTCCACTTACTGAGCTAAAGGATGTTAGTCCCAGGTCAAACTGTAGTTGGTGGTTCAGAGTTCTGTTAGAATCTTTGGAAAACCAGTTATCAGTCTTTTTTGTGTGTGTGCCATTAGTCAAGTATAAAATGGAAGAACCATTTTATTTTGTTCCTGCAAAATAAATATTTCCCAATTCTTCTATTATCCTCTATTCTGCTGAAATCAATTTTCAGTAATTTAAAGACGTTCTATCCTAGTTTTCATTATGAGATCAAAACGTAAATTATTATCAGAAAAAAAAGCTTTTTAAAAAAAATTAATTTAAGTAGAAATATTTGGGAACATTTGGATAAAGATAAACATATTTACACATAATGTATTTTGCAGAAATGATAGCTCTGTGGGGACTTTATCTAAACAATCTGAGTTATTAAAAGAATTGCTGTCCATTCTTAATTATTTAAACAATTCAGATAGAAGCCATGTACCCATGTAATTGATAACATGGACTGGAAGATAAACATAAATGTCTATTTCTTTGTCCCAGTCAGATTTCATGATTAATAAATATTTCCCCAGCCATATTGAATGTGCAGGGATCCACATCAGTCAATAAAGTTACAGGTGTAAACTAAATGCATAGAACAAAACAGAGGAAACATTCAATAGATAGTGACTGGTTAATTCTAAATTTCATGGCTTTCTTTGACTTGTAAGATACATAAATGCCATAGATAATTGGCCTAGGGCTTTTTTGACAACTGTGTATCAATGGTCTTTCTTCAGAATCTCCACTATTTATTAATCTAGATATAAATACCATGGCATTTGTAGTGAGGCTGTTAGAACAACTAACTATGCACATAGATTCCAGTATAACAAATTTTATTGCATTTCTGTCTGTTTCTTTCCAAATCCAGAGATGGCAGAAAACCCAAATGAAATTTCTAAAATGAATTTTTACATACTAATACAGCAAAAAAGAAAAATAGGGCAGAATCCGAAGTAAATTAATGTTACCCATTTTCACTTAAAAATCCTCATGTTTGATCTCCTGAAAATAAAAGATAAGGTTTCTCTGTTGTTTGATTGCACAAAATAGTTGCATATAAGGTAGAGAAAAGGTCACAAACTAAGCAACAATAAAAGGGCTAGGAAAGACACTAAAAATGTGAGCTGAATGCAAGATAATAAAGAATGTTTGTAAATAGGCTGACATGGAGAGTGCATACCTCAACTAAAAGTGTTCAAATAACTAATAAAAGACAAAAGGACTAAGAAATGACAAAACCAACATAACGGACAACATGATAGAATGCTCTTGGGTTGTCTTCTGCCTACTAGCAGCCAGATTGAAATCATTTGCTTTCAATTGCTAAGATGTTGCCTTATCAATGTTGTTTAACTGTGTTATAAATATCCCACTAATTAAAGTTTTGTATCTTTGAAGAAACATAGTTCAGTTCATTTATTAGTGTATCTCCACAGCTGAGTAGCAATACATCATTTCCTCATTAATTTTCCATTTCATGAAACAATTATTAAATGTAACATTAGCCTTAGATCCATAGTTGGTTTTTAGATCTTCAGTTTTGGGGGCAAATTAATTACATCCCCTCTTGTTGAATTAAAATGGATTTTCCACAACATAAAAAGAATATACACTGAGGTGACAAATGGTTCTGAAGTTTTCAAGGTAGTGGGGCACTCAGATAGAGTAATCTCCTGAGAGGAGAGAGAGAGAGATGTTACTGTCTCTTAGAAAACAAGAGTGACATCACTGACAATGGTGAGGTAGGGAATTCCAAAGATCCATCCCACTGCTGAATTAGCCATGAATCTGGCAAAAACTGTCAAAATCAACTTCAGAATTGTATCAAAAAATTAACAAAAACCAAAGAAGTGTTTAGCGAAGAAAGAGGCTCCTGAATTTTAGCATTGAAGGAAACTCTCTCAGGTCACTGCCTGACCATTTAGATAATGGAATGGAAGCATCTATAATTACATGAAACAAGAGAAATAGTCATTGCTAAAATAATTTGGAAAAGTCAATAAACAAATGGGTGACTGTAGCACTCACAAACAAAAACAAACCATGGGGAATGGGGAGAATTTCATTTCGAGTTACCACATTATAATAATCTAAATGTCTACTTTTCTATGAAAACATTATATGGCAAACAAATAAATAGAAAAGCATGACCAATTCACAAGACTAAATAAAAACTGACAGAAATATCACTGAGGAGGAACAAACACTGAACGTACTAGAACAAGACTTTAAATCAACTGTCTTACATGTCCTCAAACAGCTAAATGGAATTATGAACATAAAATAAATGGAAGCAGGAAAGTCCAAAGAAATAGAGAATATTTTAAAAAGAGAAATTACAAAAGGCAATTAAATAGAAATTCTGAAGTTAAAATACAAGAGCTGAATGAAAAATTCACTAGAAAAGTTCAAAAGCAAATCTGAGCTGGCAGAAGAGTCAGCTACTTGAAGATGTATAAATTGAAATCATTCAGTCTGAGAGGCAGAAGGTAAAATAAATGAAGAAAAATTGACACAGCCTAAACAACCATTGGAGCACCACCACACATACCAACAAATACCTTATGGGAGTCCCATAAGCAGAGGAGGGAGAGAAAGGGGCAGAAGAAACATTTGAAGAACTAATAATTGACTACTTGCCAAATTTAATGAAATACATGAATCTACACATCTAAGTAACTCTATATCCTTCAAATAGAATCAACTCGAGAGACACACAGATATTGATACGTATTGTGATCAAACTGTCAAAAGCCAAAGACAGAGAGAATGAAATTGTCACATACATTGGATCCTTTATAAGGTTAACATCTTTTATTTTTTCTCATGAGAAAATCTGGTGGTCAGAAGACAATGAGATGACATATTTAAAATGCTGTAAGAAAAAACAAAACAAAACAAAACAAAACCTGTCAACCATCAGGGACCTACAGGAAGTCAGGAGCCCTATATATTTTTGCCACTTTATCCCTACTATATAGATCAACATCTGTTCCATAATAAATACTCAAATATTTGTTGAATAAATAAATGAAAGTCTATTAAAGTATCAGATTCCAAAAAGTTCATTTTCCATTTTTTTTGTCTTTCCTTTCTCGTCAGACTTAGAACAGGTAGAATTACTCCTCTATTCTTTCACTTGTGCTTTTAAATCATCACTGCTATTTTGTTGCTGTTGTTTCATAAATCTTCTCCACTCTTTTTACATATCCCCCATTTTTAACTCTATTGTCTTCTTTCTTGTTATTAAAAAAGTACAATTCAAGAAAAAGAAAAAAAAGTCCTTTTCCCACTCAAGATATGTTACACTGTTTTTTCATTAACATTATGTTAGCATAACATTCCTCAGTTACAAAACTTTCCTATATGTTATATTTCATATCAATTTAATGAGATAACTTCTTTATTTATAGGTATACCTAATTCCATGAAACAAATAAAACATCTGATAAAAATCAAGCAATAATACCCCTAAGAGGTATTACAAATGTCACATATGCATTTAACATGTGACATTTGAAAACAAAATAGTGACTTACTTAATTCAACGAGTTTATAGTTTGCAGCTGGTTGGCCATAGGTATTTGTGTCTTTAAATTCAGGATCACAGTGCTCCCCTCCTGCTTTTTTTTATTTTGTAATTTTTTACCCCATTCATGCTATGAAATGTAATGCCATGTATTGTTTTCTACCACCTCTACTTTTGTTCCTTGCTAATCTACTGTGACCAATCTCCTTAGATAATGACTTCTCAGTGTCCAAACATGGTGTTACTCAGTTAACTTGGGTGTTTATCTCTTTAGCCCTTGAGTTTCTCTGATTTTGCCATCTTCTATTCACTTTATTTAATCATACATATTCTCCTTGCTTTCCTTTACTTCCCTACTCCTACTATTTTGTTCTACATTTCTTCATCCACTTCATGAACTCCTTTATTTTTTAAAATTTTTTATTGAAGTACAGTTGATTTACAGTGTTTTTTAATGTACAGCAAAGTGATTCAGTTATACATATACATTTTCACATTCTTCTCCCTTATAGGTTATTACTAAATATTGAGTATAGTTCCCTGTGCTATACAGTAGGTCCTTGTTGGTTATCTATTTTATATATAGTAGTGTTTATATGTTAATCCCAAACTCCTAATTAATCCCTACCCCCTTTTGCCTTTGGTAACCATAAGTTTGTTTTCTGGGTCTGTGGGTGTATTTCTGTTTTGTATATAATTTCACTTGTATCATTTTTTTAGATTCCATATATAAGCGATATCATACAATATTTGTCTTTGTCTGGCTTACTTCACTTAGTATGATAATTTCCAGGTCCACCCATGTGCTGCAAATGGTGTTGTTTCATTCTTTTATTATGACTAATAGTCCATTGTATAAATATACCACATTTTCTTTCTCCATACATCTGTCAATGGACATTTAGGTTCCTTCAATATCTTGACTATTGTAAATAGTTCTGCAATGAACACTGAGTGCATGTATGTTTTCAAATTATAGTTTTCTCCAAATATATGCCCAGGAATGGGACTGCAGGAACATAAGGTAGCTCAAAAAGCTCATATAGCTCAATACCAGAAAAAGCCAAACAACCCAATCAAAAAATGGGCAGAAGATCTAAGTAGACATTTCAACAAAGAAGACATACATATGGTCAAAAGGTACATGAAAACTCAACATTGCTAATTATTAGAGGAATGTAAATCAAAACTACAATTAGGTATCACCTCACATGAGTCAGAATGGCCGTCATCTAAAAGTCTACTAATAATATATGCTGGAGAGGGTGTGGAGAAAAAGGAACACTCCTACACTATTGGTGGGAATATAAATTGGTACAGCTACTCTGGAGAACAGTATGGAGGTTCTTTAAAAAACACATTTCCTGAACTCTTAATGCAATCTTCTGACTTTTAGGTTCTAGTAATGTCTTCACTGACATTTATACATGGATATCCAGGAATGTGTCAAAATTGACATTGACAAAACTGGAATAATCAGATCTATTTTCCAATGTATTCCTATTCCTGATTTTTTAAATATTTCTGTTAATAGTGTCTCTATTCTCCCCCTATGGCAAACACTAAAATTTAAAGTCATTTCTGTTTTGTTTCACTCCACAGCTGTCTCAATATCTCAATTTGTTTCTTCCACTTTCCTAAAGCTATTACAAATATCTTCATTGCTAATTTAACTATGTTTTCTTTTTTTATTAGCCTTTGATTTCACACTTAAAATATCATAGAGGTATATGTGTTTAATAGTTCTTGTTTAATATCACAAATCAAACTATTTTTTGAATAAACTTTTTATTTTGAAAGAATTATAGCCTTACAGAAAACATGCTCCAGAGAGTTGCCATATACTTTTGACCCAGTTTCCCATTTAAGTAAAATGATGGTATATTTGTCAAAACTAAGAAACTAAAATTTGTAAAATGTTATTAATCAAAGCACAGAACTTACTAGAATTTCAGAAGTCTGTTCCAGGATGCCACATTACAGTTTGTTGACGTGTGTACTTAGTCTTCTCTGCTGTGTGACAGTTTATCAGTTTTCCCTTGTTGATCATAGTATTGACTATTTTAAGAGTATTTTGAAAAATGTCCTTCAATTATGTTTGCCTGATATTATCTTCATGGGGCTAAGAGGTAGTTTTTTATTTTTTTAAGAAAAATACCACAGATAATTATTATGTCAATTATCTTCTCATTACATCTTATCAAGATGTATGTGATATAAAGTGAGATTAACATGACTTATCAAAGGAGTTTTCTGTATTTCCCAGCTTTATTGAGTTATAATTGACAATTAAAAATAGAAGATATTTAGCATATACAACCATAGTGACGACCATGATTCAGTATAAGTATATATTGCAGAATAATGACCACAGTGAAGGTGACTAACATGTCCATTACCTCCCATATTTCTCATTTTCATTTTTCCTTCTTTTTTTTCCCCTTATGTGATGAGAACACATAAGATCTACTGTCTGAGGAAATATAAAGTAATACAGTACTTTTAACTAGAGTCACATTGTTTTACATGAGACATCTAGAACTTATGTATCTTACTTGCATAATCGAGACTTTGTATCCCTTGACAAACATCTCCCTGTATTCAACTACTACAAAACCCTGGAAAAAAACATTCTACTCTCTACTTCTACAAGTTTGACTCTTTCAAACTCCTCATATAAATGGTACCATGTATTATTTATCTTTCTGCATCTGGCTTATTTTACTTAGGAAAATGACCTCCAAATTTATGTGTATTGCCAAAATGGCAGTATTTTACTCCTTTTTGGGGCTAAATCATATTCCATTTGTGTGTGTGTGTATATTTACACATATCTATCATATTTTCACACAAATCCATTCACGCAGTGATAGACCTTTAGGTTATTTCCATACTTGGATACTGTACAATACCTTGAAATAAACATGGGAATGAAAATATCTTTTCAAGATACTGTTTTATTTATTTTTTCCTTCAGATATATATCCACAACTGAGATTGTAGGGTGGTTGTATTTTTAATTTTTGGAGAAAACTCCATACAGTTTTTCATAATAACTGTACCAATTAACACTCACACCAACAGTATATAAGGAATCCAATTACTTCACAACCTTGACAACAGTTATTTTTTTGTCTCTTTGATAATAGTCATTCTAAGAGGTCTTGACAATATTTCACATGGTATTGATTTGTATTTCCTTCATGATTAGTAATGTTGAGCACATTTTCTATACTTGCTGGCCATTTGTATTTTTTTAATTTAATTTTTACTGAAGTATGGTTGATTTACAATGTTGTATTAGTTTCAGATGTAGAGAAAAAAGATTCATATATATATATATATATATATATATACATATATATTCTTTTTCAGATTCTTTTCCCTTATAAGTTATTACAAAGTACTGACTATAGTTCCCTGTGCTTTACAGTAGGTCTTCATTGGTTATCTATTTTTTATATAGTAGTGTGTATATGTTAATTCCAAACTTCTAATTTATCCCTTCCCCCCTTTCCCCTTAGGTAACCATAAGTTTGTTTTCTATGTCTGTGGGTCTATTTCTGTTTTGTATATGAGTTCATTTGTATCATTTTTTTAGATTCCACATACAAGTGATATCATATGATATTTATCTTTCTCTGTCTGGCTTACTTCACGTAGTATGATTATCTCTAGGTCCATCCATGTTGTTGCAAATGACATTACTTCATTTTTTATGACTAATATTCCATTGTGTATATATACCACATCTTCTTTATCCACTCATCTGTTGATGGACATTTAGGTTGCTTCCATGTCTTAGCTATTGCAAATAATGCTGCAATTAATATTAGGGTGCATGTATCTTTTTGAATTATGGTTTTATTTGGATATATGCCCACGATTGGGATTTTAGAATCATATAGTGCCTCTCTTTGTTTTTTTAAGGAACCTCCATACTGTTCCCCATAATGGATGTACGAATTTACATCCCTACCAAGAGTGTAGGAGAGTTCCTCTTTCTCCACACTGTCTCCAGCATTTATTATTGGTAAACATTTTGATGATGGCCATTCTGATTGGTGTGAGGCAATACCTCATAATAGTTTTGATATACATTTCTCTAATAATTCTCTAATAATTTCCCTAATAATTAGTGATGTTGAGCATCTTTTCATGTGCCTTTTTTTCATGTGTATGTCTTCTTTGAAGAAATGTCCATTGAGGTCTTCTGTCCATTTAGATCTTCTGCCCATTTTTTATTGGGTTGTTTGTTTTTTTGATATTGAATTGGATGAGCAGTTTTTATATTTTGGAGATTAATTCCTTGTCTGTAGTATCATTTGCAAATATTTTCTACCATTCTGGGAGTGTTTTTTATTTTGTTTATAGTTTTATTTGCTGTGCAAAAGATTTTAATTTAATTAAGTCTCATTTGTTTATTTCTCTTTTTATTTCCAGTACTCTAGGAGATGGATCCAAAGAGATGTTGCTGCAATTTAAGTCAAAGACATTTTGGCCTAGGTTTTCTAGAGTTTTATAGTATATAGTCTTACATTTAGGTCTAAATCCATTTTAAGTTTATTATTTTAGTGGTGTTAAAGAATTTTGTAATTTCATTCTTTTATATGTAGCTGTCCAGTTTTCTCAGTATCACTTATTAAAGAAACTGTCTTTTCTCCATTGTATATTCTTGACTCCTTTTTCATAGATTAGGTGACCATAGGTGCATTGGTTTATCTCTGGACTTTCTATCCTGTTCCATTGATCTATATGTCAGTTTTTGTGCCAATAACATACAGTTTTGGTGACTGTAGCTTTGTAGTACAGTCTGAAGTCAGGGAGCCTGATACCTCCATGATACTATGTATAGTGTCTTGTCATATGCAGTGACATTTTAAATTCTTCTCTTTCAATTCAGAGTCCTTTTATTTCTTTTTCTTCTCTGATTGCTGTGTCTAGGACTTCCAAAACTATGTTGAATAAAAGTAGTAAGAGTGGACATCCTCGCCTTTTTCCTGATCTAGAGGAAATGCTTTAAGGTTTTCACTGTTGAGTATGATGATAACTGTGGGCTTATCATTTATAGGCTTTATTATGTTGAGATATGTTCCCTCTAAGCAGAAATTTCTAAAGAGTTTTTTAAATAAATTTATTTATTTATTTTTGGCTGTGTTGGGTCTTTGTTGTTGTGCACAAGCTTTCTTTAGTTGTGGTGAGTGGGGGCTACTCTTGGTTGCGGTGTGTGGGCTTCTCATTGTGGAGCACAGGCTCTAGGTGTGCAGGCTTCAGTAGTTGTGGCATGTGGGCTCAGTAGTTGTGGCTTATGGGCTCTAGAGCGCAGGCTCAGTAGTTGTCGTGCACGGGCTTAGTTGCTCCGTGGCATGTGGGATCTTCCCAGGCCAGGGCTCGAACCCATGTCCGTTGCATTGGCAGGTAGATTCTTAACCACTGCGCCACCAGGGAAGCCCTCTAAAGAGTTTTTATCATACATGGATATTGAATTTTATCAAAAGCTTTTTCTGGATCTATTGAGATGATAATATGGGTTTTATTCTTCAATTTGTAATGTGGTGTATCTCACTGATTTGTGGATAGTGAGAAATCCTTGCATTACTGGGATAAATCCCACTTGATCATGGACTACAATTCCTATAATGTATTGTTGGATTTGGTTTGCTAGTCTTTTGTTGAGGATTTTTATGTCCATGTTCATCAGTGATATTTGCCTGTAATTTTTTTGTGTGTGGTATATTTGTGTTTGGTATCAGGATGATTGTGGCCTTATAGAATGAGTTTCCTCAGGGAAGTCTGGGGAGTTTAAAAAATATATGATTCAAATTCAGTACTTGTAATTTGTCTGTTCATATTTTCTTTTCCTGCTGATTCAATCTTGGGATATTGAACTTTTCTAAGAATTTGTCCATTTCTACTAGGTTGTCCATTTTACTGGCATAGAGTTTCTTGTAGTTGCCTTTTATGATCCTTTGTACTTCTGCGATGTCCATTGTAGCTTCTTTTCCATTATTAATTTTGTCAATTTGGGCCTACTTCTTTCTTCTGTTGATGAGTCTGTTAAAGGTTTATCAGTATCTTTTTAAAGAACCACCTTTTAGTTTCATTGATCTTTTCTATTGTTTTCTTCATCTCTATTTCATTTATTCCTGCTCTGATTTCATGATTTCTTTCCTTCTACTAACTTTGAGTCTTGTTTATTCTTCTTTACTAGTTGCTTTAGGGGTAGGGTTAGATTGTTTATTTATATTTTTTCTTGTTTCCTGAGGTAAGCTAGCATTGCTATAAACTTTCCTCTTAGAACTGCTTTTGCTGCATCCCATATGTTTTGGATTGTTGTGCTTTCATTGTCATTTGTCTCTAGGTTTCTTTGATTTCATCCTTGATTCTTCCATGATCCATTAGTTGTTTAGTAGTATGTTGTTTAGGCTCCACATGTTTGGTTTTTTCAGTTTGTTTGCTTTTTTTTTTCCTTTCATTGATCTCTGATCTCATAGTGTTGTGGTCAGAAAAGTTGCTTGATATGATTTCGATTTACTTAAAATACTGAGGCTTCCTTTGTTGCACAGCATGTGGTCTATCCTGGAGAATGTTCCATGTGCCCTTGTAAAGAATGTGTATTCTTCTGCTTTTGGATGGAATACTCTATAAATATCAATTAATGTGTCATTTAAGATCTGTGTTTGCTTATTGATTTTCTGTTTCCATATTCTTTCCATCGATGAAAATGAGGTGTTAAAGTCTCCCATTATTATTGTGTTACTGTCAATTTCTCCTTTTATGGTTGTTAGTATTTGCCTTATATATTGAGTTGCTCCTATGTTGGGTGCATATATTTACAACTGTTATATCTTCTTGGATTGATCCCTTGATCATTATATAATGACCTCCCTGGTTGGGGAGTCTGACATGGAGCTCAGAACTCTCACTCCTGTGGGACATCTTCTGCAGTATAATTATTCTCCAGTTTGTGGGTCACCTACCCAGGGGGTATGGGATTTGATTATATTGTGAGTGTGCCCCTCCTAACATCTCATTGGGTTTCTTCTTTTTATGTAAAATACATTTTTTTGGTAGGTTCCAGTCTTTTTTATTGATGGTTGGTCAGCAGTTAGTTGTGATTTTGGTGTTCTTGTGAGAAGAAGTGAGCTCAAGGTCCTCCTGCTCCACCATCTTGTCTCCTCTCCCATTGTATGTCTTCTTTAAAGAAGTGACTCTTCAGATTTTTAAATCAATTTTTTTGGCTATTGAGTTGTATGAGTTCCTTATATATTTTTGATATTAATTTTTATCAGGTATATGATTCGCAAATATTTTTCTCATTCTGTGGGTGGACTTTACACTCTATTGATTGTTTTATTCACTGTGCAGAAACTTTTTAGTTTGATGCAGTCTAATTTATCTATTTTTACTTTTGTTGCCTGAACTTTTGTTGTCATATACAACAAACCATTGCCCATACCAATGTCAAAGAGATTTCCCCTATGTCTTCTACTAATTGTATGGTTTGAAATATTATGATTTCAGGACTACGGTTTCATTTAAGTCTTTACTACATTTTGTGTTAATTTTTTGTGAGTGGAGTAAGATAGAAGGCCTGGTTCATTCTTTTGCATGTGGATATCCAGTTTTCCAACATGATTTATTGAAGAGGCACCATCCTTTCCCCATTATGTGTTCTTGGCAGTGTTGTGAAAGATAAGATGATGGTTGATATGTGGATTTATTTATGAGATCCATATGCTGTTCCATTTTTCTATATGTCTGTCTTTATATCAATAACATACTCCTTTGATTACTACAGGTTTGTAATATATTTTGAAATCAGGAAGTGTTATTCCTCTAGCTTTGGTCTTCATGCTCAAAATTCCTTTGGCTACTCAGGGTTTATTGTGGTTTCATAAAAAATTTAGGATTAAAATATATTTCTGTAAAGATTACCTTTGGAATTTTGAAGGTGATTGTGTAGAACATCTAGATTACTCTTAGTATTATGGAAATTTAAATATATTTATGCAGTTCATGAACATGAAATATCTTTCCTTTTATCTGTGTCTTCTTTAATGTTTTTATCAATAATTTCTAATTTTTAGTGTACAAGTCTTTCATCTCCTTGGTTTAGTTTACTTCTAAGAATTTTATTCTAATTGTTGCTGTTGTGAATGAGATTGTTTTCTTAAATTTCTTTTCATATATTTTATTGTTTGTGCATAAAAACACAACAAATTTTTGTATGTTGATTTTTTTTCTGCAATTTTATTGAATTTATTATTTCTAACCTTTTTAGGGTTTTTTTGAGAAGTCTTTATGTCATTCTACATGTATGATCATGTATATGCTAAAAGAGATCATTTTACTTCTTCCTTTTAGATTTCTTTTGTTGTATAATTGTTATGACTAGGTCTTTTCAGTTCTGCATTGAAAAGATGAGGCAAGAGTGGGTATGCTTACCTTAGAAGGAAAACTTTCAGTTTTTTTCCCATTGCTTATTTTAGCTGTGGGCTTTTTTATTGTGTTGAGGTCAAGTTCCTTGTATATACATTTTGTTGAGAGTTTTTATTATTCATGAATGTTAAACTTTCTCAAATGCTATTTCTTCATCCATTGAGATGATCATGTTTTGTTTTTTTTTTATTTCAGTTTGTTAATGTATTTTTTCACACCAAGTGATTTGTATATGTTGTACCATCCTTGCATCTTAGGCATAAATCTCACTTTGTCATGATGTATGATCCTTTTAATGTGTTGTTGAGTTTGGTTTGTCCGTATTTTATTGAGGATTTTTGCATTTATATTCATCAGGGATATTAGTTATAGGTTTCTTTTCTTGTAATGTTCTTGTCTGATATTTGTATTAGAATGATGCCAGCCTCATAAAAGTGAGTTTTAAAGTGTTTCTTCTACTTAAATATTTGGGAAGAGTTTAAGAAGTTTTTGTAATTCTTCTCTTTTGATTGTTTGGTAGAATTCAGCCATCAAGTTCTCTGGTAGAATTCACTTGTGAAGACTTTTTTTTTTTTAATTTAATCTTCTTTTTTGTTATTGGTCATTCAGGCTTTGCATTTCTTATTGATTCAGTTTTGTTAGGTTTTTATGAATTTAACCTTTTTTCTAGTTTATTCAGTTCATGGGAATATATTTGCTCATAATAGTCTCATGGTACATTTTATTTATAAGTTTTATTGATCTATCTTTATCTCTATCTATCTATCTATCTACCTATCTATCTAATTTTCCATTTGATTTATTTATGTTTTCATCTGTGTTATTTCCTTCTTTTGTGAGCTAGTTTTTAATTTTTCTAGTCCCTTTATTTGTAAAGTTAGGTTGCCTGTATGACATCTTTCTTCTTTCATAATGCAGACATTTATCTCTATAAATTTCCCTCTTAGTTAATACTTAATAGTTTGCTGTGACCCATAATTTTTGGTATGCTGTGTTTTTTATTTCATTTGCCTCAAGATACATTTTTTTTTAACAGCAACTCAGTTTTACATGCAGATTCTTCTGCATTGTTGCTAACATTTCACTGGTCCAAAATTACAAAAATACTTTAAAAACTATACATTGTTTTCTTCTTTGACCAAATGGGTTCTCAATGATGGGTTGTCTAGTTTCCACTCACTTTTAAAATTTTTCCATGGTTTTTTGAGGATATTGATTTCTGGTTTTATTCCACTGTGGTTGGAAATGATAACTGGAATGATTTGAACTTTTTACATTATTTAAAACATTTTCTGTGATGTAACATATGGTCTGTCCTGGAGAATGCTTCATGTATGCTTTAGAAAAATGTGTATTCTTCTACTGTTGTGTGAAGATTCTACAAATACCTGCTAGGTCTATCTGGTCTATAGTGTTGTTGTAGTCAGCTCTTTTTTATTACTTTTCTGTCTGGAAATTCTATCATTACTGCAAGTAGGGTATTGAAGTCCCCTACTATTGTATTGTATTGCTGTCAATTTCTGCCATCAATTCTATTAATATTTGCTTTATATATTTAGTCTCTGATATTGGGTATATATATATATAATATTGTTATATCTTCCGGTTTAATTGACTCTTATCATTATATAATAATCTTCTTTGTCTGTAAAGACAGTTTTGGACTTACAATCTGTTTTGTCTGATGTAAGTATAGCCTACCCAGTTTTTTGGGTTTTTTTAATTGGTTATCATTTGTATGAAATATCTTTTTTCATCCCTTCATTTTTAGCCTATGTGTTCCTTTAAATTTAAACTGAGTTTTTTATAGACAGCACATCACTTATCTTTTTTGTCTGTTTTTATCCTTCAGGCACTTTTGCCTTTTGATTGGTGAGTTTAATCCACTTATTTAAAGTAACTATTGATAGATATGATCTTACTTTTTCCACTTTCTTAATTATTTTTTCACTTGCAGTTGTTTTCTCCCACTCTTCTTTCTTCCTGTTTTTCTTTGCTATTTGATAATTTTTTTTGTAGTGCTATATTTTGATTCTTTTATCTTGATCTTTTGTGTATCTAACACAAAATTTTTCATTGTGACTAGCTTGAGGCTACCATCTATTTTAAGGTGATGTCACTTAACTTCAATCACATACAAATCTCTATACTTTTACTGCCATTAACCATATTTAATCTTTTAACTTTTATATTAGGTTTAAAAGTAATTTTTGCACCACCATTACAGTGTTACATTAATCTGTATTTGGTTATATATTTACTTTTAGCAGTGATATTTATCTTTTCTTATAATTTTTCATTACTGTTCAGTGTGTTTTTATTTAAATTAAAGAACTCCCATAAGTCTTTCTTGTAATGCAGACTTAGTGGTAATGAATGCCCTCAGTTTTGTCTGAGAGAGAGTTTATCTCACTTTCATTTTCAAATGATAATTCTGCTAGGTATAATATTCTTGGGTAACAGTTTTTTTCTTCCAGTGGGATGATTAAAATATCATCCCATTCTCTTCTGTCTTCATGGTTTGCTGAGAAATCTACTCATAATCTTATGGAAACTCCTATATGTGGCAAATCAGTTTTCTCTTGCTGCTTTCAAAATTTTCTTTGTTTTTGACATTAGTCAATTTGATTATAATATTTCTTGGTGTTGTCTTCTTTAGGTTGATTTTGTTTGGAAATAATTGCACTTCATGAATGTAGAAGTCCATTTTCCTATTATTTCTTTAAGTAAACTTTCTGCACCTTTCTCTTTTTTCTCCTTCTGGGGCTCTTATAATGCACACATTGATTTGTTTGATGTTATTTCACAAATCCTGAAAGTTTTCTTGACTGTTTTTCATTATTTTTGTATTTTTTCTTCTCTGACTAGGTAATTTCAAATGACCTGTCTTCAAATTTGCATATTTTTACTTCTGCTTTATCAGTTCCACTACTGAAACACTTTATTGCACCTTTCATTTCATTTATTGTATTATTCAGCTCCAGAAATTCTCTTTGCCACTTTTTTATGATTTCTATTTCTTTGTCAAACTTGTCATTTTGTTCACATATTTTCCTGATTTCATCAGGACACAAAAACATAAACTCCAGGCAGATCCATCAGCTTAGATCAATGTCTTTGAATATTGCAGAGATCCTCCATAGTCAAAGCTGTGTGTGTCCATGGCAGTGGTGAGGCCTACATGGATCCTCTGTAGAAATGGCTGTTCTGATCCTCCTCCTTTCCTTTCCCCATGGGTGAAAGTCATGGCCAAGGAAAACCTTCTTGGCACTGGGTTCCAGAAAGTGGGCACATATATGGTGACAATGACAGCATTTTCCAGGGTACAGGCACTGAAGGAGTGGCTGTGAAACCAGTTCTGGCCATGTGCATTGTGGTACCAGGACAGGGGTAGATAGTGGGGACTCTAGCTTCACAGAAGCACATCCTTCTCTACAGGTCTGCAGGGGCATGGATTTCAGAGACTTCTGTCAGCTGGAGTCAGCCTTAGCAAAGTATTTATGTGTCCTTGGTGGTGAAAGCTGTGGGTGTCCACATTGATGGCAAAGGCTGCTGAAGTTCTCCTGCTCTCTTGTCCCTCAATGGGGGTAGATCATGGCCTAGAGTATCCCTCCTTAAATTGAACTGTGTCAGATGGATCAACATATGTAAAATGCTTTCTATGCTTTTCTAGCTCTGGTTTCTGTGTTCCAATGAGCTGCTGCAGTTTCTTGTACTCTGGAACTCTCCTAGTGTTATTTTCATTGGTAGATTGTTGATTTTTTTTTCTTTTTTTTTTGGTGTGAGGGGATGACTATTTGGAGCTCCTAGTCTTCCATCTTGCTGATGTTGCTCTTGGAGTTTACTCATTGTTGAGCTTTTAAAGTTTTTTATCAATCTTGTAATTTACAAATATTTGATTGTACTCCAGGTTTTCTCTTTTCATTGTCTTAGCATAGTATTTTAATGAGCAAAATATTGTAATTTTCATGAAGCCCCATTTATCTTTTTTTTCTTTTATGGTTGTGCATTTCACATTGTATCAGAAAAATAGTTTCTTAAACAAGTGGTGTTGGGAAAGCTGGACAGCTATATGTAAAACAATGAAATTAGAACACTCCCTTACACCATATACAAAAATAAATTCAAAATAGTTTACAGACATGGAAAAGAAATGGAAGACATGCCACCATAAAACTCCTGGAAGAGAACATAGGCAAAACATTGTTTGACATAAATCATAGCAATATTTTCTGAGATTGGTCTCCTAAGGCAAAAGAAATAAAAGCAAAAATAAAGAAATGGGACCTAATTAAACTTAAAAGCTTTTGTGCAGCAAAGGAAATCATCAACAGAATGAAAAGACAACCTTCAGAATGGGAGAAAATATTTGTAAATGATGCAACCAACAAGGGATTAATATCCAAAATATAAAAAAGTCTCATACAACTCAATATCAAAAAGGCAACAATCAAAAATGGGTAGAGACCTAAATTTACATTTTTCCAAATAATTCATGATGTTGAACAATTTCAATGTGCCTGTTGGGAATCTGGATATCTTCTTTGGAAAAATGTCTATTCAGATCTTTTGCCTATCTCTTTAAAGAAGATATACAGCTGCCCAATAGGCACATGAAATTATGCTCAACATCACTAATGATTCGAGAAATGCAAATCAAAACCACAATGAGGTATCAACTAACAGCAGTCAGAATGGCTATCATCAAAAAGTTTTCAAATAATAAATGCTGGAGAGGGTGTGGGGAAAAGGAAACCCTCCTACACTGTTGGTGGGAATGGTATAGCCACTATGGAGAACAGTATGGAAGTTCCTTACAAAAACTAAAAATATAGCTATCATGTGATCCAGCAGTCCCACTCCTGGCATATACCTGGAGAGAACCATAATTCAAAAAGATACATGCACCCCAATGTTCATAGCATAGCAGTATTATTTACAACATCCAAGACATGGAATCAATCTAAGTAAGTGTCTATCACAGATGAATGGATAAAGAAGATGTGGTACATATACACAATGGAATATTACTCAGCCTTAAAAAGAATGGGATATTACCATTTGCAGCAACATAGATGGACCTAGAGAATATTATGCTTAATGAAATAAGTCAGACAGAGAATGACAAATATTGTATGATATCACTTATATGTTGAATCTAAAAAATAATACAAATGAATCTATATACAAAAGAGAAACACATTCAGAGACATAGAAAACAAGTTTATGGTTACTAAAGAGGGGACTAGGGACAAATTAAGAATGAGCTAATATACATAAAATAGATAAGCAACAAAGATTTACTATATAGCACAGGAAACTTTACCCAATATCTTGTAATAACTTATAACAGATTATAATCAGCAAAAAAAAAAAAAATCTGAATCACTATGCTGTACACCTGAAGCTAAGACATATTGTAAATCAACTATACTGAAATAAAATTTTTAAAAAATAAATTTTAAAACTCACCACAAAATCCAAAGTGTTGTAGATTTTTTCCTAGAAATTTTTCTAAAATTGTTTAATTTGATATTTTACATTTAGATCTTTGATTTCCACTTAATTTTTTAAAAGATGTGATATATATCTCAAGGCTTTTGTTTTTCCTTATGGACGTTCAATTGTTGGATCAATTTTTATTGAAAAGGCTATAATTTCCTCATTGAATATCCTTTGTGTCTTTGTCAAAAAACAGTTGATTATATATGTGAAATCTAATTCTCTTTCCTTTTATTTTTAACTTATTTAAGTCATACTTACAGTGAATTTCTTATAAATAGTATATAGTTAGCTTTTTTAAATCAAATCTCAATTTTTTTGTCTTTTAGTATGTTTAAGTATTCACATTTAAAATATTAATTGAAATAATTGGATTAAAATCAATTGTCTTCCAAGGTGTTTTACTTTTGTTGCACTTGTTCATCTTCCTGCCTTGTCTAGGTTTAATTGAGAATATTTTTTAATTAAATTTTGTCTCTTCTATTGACTTCTATTTGTTTTTCTTTAAAAAAACATTTTTGGGCAATTTTCTTGGGTTTAAATTATACATTTTTAGTAATCTCCAAAGAACAGTATAAAATTTCACATACATTATAATGACTTTATAGGAGTATGTTCCCAATTCATCTCTCCCATGCCTTGTGCCATTCTTGTCATATATTTTATTTTTAAACATGCTCTAAGCACATAGAAAATTGCTGTTATTACTGCTTCAAACACTCTAGTATCTCTTCAAGTAATTATATCGAATATATCATCTTCATTTATTCCATTTACAATACTCTTATTCTCTGAAGGTCCAAGTTTCTGACCTATATTACATTCTTTTTGGTTCGAAGAACTTCTTTTAATATTTCTGGTAAATAGAGGTCTGTTGGAAAAGAATTATCTCTGTTTTTGTTTGTCTGAGAGTCTTTATATCCTCAGTGTTTGAAAGATCATCTATCTGGATGTAGAATCCTCAGCTGATTCTTTTTCTGTCAAAATTACTTTTTCTGGCTTGAATATATTTTGATAAGAAATATACTGTAATTTTAATCATTGTTTTGCTGTGTCTTTCTTCTCATGGATGCTTTCAAGATTTTTCTTTATTTCTTTAATATTTAGCTGTTTTTCTTGCTTATTACTCTCTGTCTGAGCTTATTACATTTGCAGTTTGGTATCTACCACTACCTTTGGAAAATCCGTAGTCATTACTTCTTAAAATGTTTTCTCTGTTCCATTCTTTCATTCTGTAGCATCAGGAATTTCAATTTTGAGTCTGTTACATAGTTTTACATTGTCCCTCAGTTCTTTGTTGTGTTTTCTGAATCCCTTTTAAACATTTGTATTTTGGTCTGAATAATTTCTATTGCCCTATTTTCAAGTTCTCTGATTATTTCTATGGCTATGTTGATTGTACTGTTGTACCCACTGAAGGTCATTTCTAATGTGCTGTCTTTTGTTTTTAGCATTTTCATTTGATTCTTTCTTATAGTTTCCATTTTTTTGAAGAAATGGCCTATCTCATCTTACATATTGTTCAATTTTTCAATAGACTCTTTAACATATTAATCATAGTTATTTTAAATTTACTGTCTGATTAATCTAACATATGTGTCATATCTGATCTAGTTGTATGATTATTTTTTTCTTCATATTTTTGGTGTGCCTTGGTATACTTTGCATCTTTTATTGAAAATGAGACAGGAATGGAGGTAGACAGGCATTTACTATAAAGATTTATATTACTAAGGCTAGGAGTTGGTCTGTGTTTAATGTTTCCTGTAGCTGTGTCAAAGACTTCAAATTCCTTTAGTGACCTTGTTTATTCTTTCACTCTTAACTTTAGGCTTCCTGAAGCACTTCTTCTCAAAAAAGTTTGTGTCCTGCAGCTCTTTCAGATGCAGTCACTGTTATTATTCTGGATTCATGTTGGTGTTGTGGTCAGGTGTGAAGAATTGGGAGTATTCTCTAATATTCCCATTAAGTTTTAGTGTTTTTGTAGCCTGTGTATTAGAACTGTGGTTTCACAAATATATTTCCAAAAGTATAGGTATTCCTCTTACCCTGTGCTTCCTAGAGACTTCCCTGGCTACAGTGTTCCCAATCAATTTCCTTGAAGGCCTAACACCCACTGACTCTACTTTTTTTATCCTTAAGTGAGACAAAAAGTCTAAAGGGTCTGGAGTGGGATAAATGTCCTTCCTCCAACTGATAGGACAAGGCTTTTTTAAAAAAATCCACCTAGTCCCCAAAGTAGAGACTCCAAGCATATTTCACAATAGTTACTCTTCCCTTCCCCCTATCACTGGAAGCAGGAGCTTGATTACTTTGGCTCTTCTACTTTTATCCACAACTACTGTTTATGAATACAGTTGAGAGTCAGAGAGTCTAATTTTGAGATTGAAACACTATCTTCACAAAGATTTTTTAAATTCTCTCACTCACAAGACAAGTGTATCTTCCCCAAACCTTCTGAAATGGTGTTGACTAACTTGGTTTAAACAAAGTTTCCTTCTGTTTACATATGTACCTGTATAACTTCTATGAAGGCATGGATTTGAACTTGCTGCTATGTAATTGGAAAAAGAACCAGTGAGTAGAATATGAGAGAGAGGAAGCTCCATTTATTATATTAAGGTTTTACATAACTTACAAGTTTGATACCTCAAGGTTCAGGAAGGCATAATGATCATTTGATCACTTTCAGAAATCCTGAAAAATTCCAGTGATTGGAAGAAAGCAATACATTTGAATTTCTAAATAATGACCCAACAAGTAGACAGGTATAAAAGTTGGTTACATTTCTGAACTAATAGCTATTATCATAGGTGTTAACATAGTTCATAAGGGTGTTATAAGAATAATAAGTGTGTTTCCAGGACTAACTTAATTTTAAAAATATGTCAGATCATGTTTAAAATTTTCTTAAAATAAAAGTATGACTGAACTATTGGAACTTTATGAAATGGTAGAAGAGTTCTAGTGAAACTTTACTGTAATTAAATAGAAGAGGCAGAAAGAAACTTCTCTGCAATGAAGACAGACATAAGAGAAGAGGAAAACTTGGAAATAAGTGAAAATACCACAGGACAATTTCAACAGTAATACTGGTTGTGAATCAGCAACAAGCTATAGTCAATGTGGAAAGGCATAAAATTAGATAGGCCCTACAAGAGATGCTAGGTATGAGTTAAACACATTGAATAAATGCAATTGGATTGTTAACTTATATAAATTTAAATATGTAAGTAAATTTAAAAATTTTAAAAATATTATAAGTATTAGGTCCCGCTAAAATGACGTATTCTATGTTGTCTTTAATCCAAAGAAATGTGTAAAAAGCTGCAATTAACCTTGTTATTCCTTGTTAACCTAAAGTAATTGAATGTGAAACTACAGATGAATAAAATATACATGAATACTGACTTAACAAATTAGGAAATTAAGAAAAAGAATAAGAAATCTATCAGATTGAGAGGCTTATACAGAACACAATGAAGGTATCACTGGTCCATGTCTTCTGTTACAAAGAGAAAAAAGAATTTTACTTTTAGAAATTGTTTGCTATTGTTTTTTTTAAAGGCTAAACAGTATGTAATTTAAACTGCCTAATACTTAGAATGATGTGGATGTTTATAAAGGCAGTTCTTCAACAATACAGACCATATCTGTATTTATTCTAAATTCCCATGTAAAACTATGTATATTATTTAAATATTTTGCCTTCAGAAACTACGTTGACTTTCAGGAATCAAGGGAAACGTGATTCTGAGATGTCAACGTCACATATACTGTTTTTCTCCCCCATTGGACTATCTGCCAACTTCACTACACACATGTTAACATACATGTTAAAATTACAAAATTTTTGTGCCAAAACATTTATGACTTCCAGCAAGTAATAAGAGGTTTTACTTAGATCATTGTACAGAGCTAAATAAAAGCTGACAAGATTATTTTTCCTTATAGGAGACATCTTTCATTTTTAGTGTTTTTCAGTTTGCCCCTGACATTGAATTATAAAACTTAGATATGCCACAATAATTTACTAAGCTGAAACAGAAGAATTCTGTAATATGGGGAAGAAATAGTGTTTTGCATTATATTAAAGTACATCTGTTCTTGTTGGGTTATTGATCTTGACAATGGCAGAAGGGATGGTTACAAAATAATAAGAAGAAACAAGAAGAAACACATGGTCAGAGAAAGAGCACAGGTAAATATGTATTGCTTTTGAAGACAACTCCTAGTACTTTCTTAGGCTTATTATATAATATGGAGGAGTATATTATGACAGTTCATGTTTGTTTAAACTATGCATTTACTCAAAGGAGCAGCAAAGTCAACTGAAAGAGTTCTCAAAGTAAAGCTAAGATGTGGGCTTCCCTGGTGGTGCAGTGGTTGAGAGTCCGCCTGCCGATGCAGGGGACACGGGTTCGTGCCCCAGTCTGGGAGGATCCCACATGCTGCGGAGCAGCTGGGCCTGTGAGCCATGGCCGCTGAGCCTGCGTGTCTGGAGCCTGTGCTCCGCAATGGGAGAGGCCACAACAGTGAGAGGCCTGCGTACCACAAAAAAAAAAAAAAAAAACTAGGATGGTATAAGCAACAAAATATGCATTGTTAACATATAATCTACCAAATAAAATACATATCCATGTCATAAAATATAAATGAATGAATAATTTAGTAAATAAGGGAGGAAAGATAAATGTTCTTTGTAGAAGAATTTGAAATAATTTATGTAGATACTCTGCCTTCCAGTAGGGAGAGCATAACTCTCCACTTCTTAACTGTAGGCTGCACAAAGTGACTTGGCTCAAAGATTACAGAATGGAAAGGGGAAAGGCAGACTAACTTTATGTTGAGGAAACCTGACACACACTACCTCAGCCAGGTGATTAAGATCAACATTAACTGTCATGAACAATACTGATAGCGTGTATCCTTGACATGATGGAATAAAAATGGTAATTTACCTCTGTGATCTTCCTCCTCTGAATCCATAACACCAGTTTTATCATGAAGAAAACATGAGACAAATTCCAATAGTGGGGCATTCTGCAAAATGCCAGGCCAGTATTCCTCAAAACAGTAAAGGTCATCAAATGCAAGGAAAGTCTGAGAAACTGTCAGTCAAGAGGACCTTAAGGAAACATAACTATTTGTAATGTGGTATACTGGATGGGATCCTAGAAGAGAATAAAGACTTTAGGTAAATCAAAAGAAAACTTGAATAGAGAGTGGTCTAAGATGGCAATGTAGGAAGATTTTAAGCTCACCCATTTCCATGAACACACCAAATCTTCACCTACACGTAGAGCAATTCCTTTTGAAGGGGACATGAGGTTTGATTGAACAGCTACTGAACGTAGAAAGATCATACAGAAATGAGTAGGAAAGACAAAGAAACCCCAACAAGACATCCTCAGGCAAGGTGCTCTCCAGAGATGGCTTCTGGCCTTGGCCACTCTAGCCTCAGAGAAGTAACAATATGATTTTAGGTAGGGGCAGACCACACCAGAAAAAACAATGATATGATTTAGCATGGGGGCTTTAAGTCATGCAGTATCAGTTGACTTGGAGAATAAGATCAGCTACATGGGCAATCAATGAATCAATCTTACTTATGTAACTGGTGTTCCAATAAAAGCTCTGAACACCATGGCTTGATTGAGCTTCCCTAGTTGACAATACTCCATAGGTCTTGTGGATTGATACGAAGAAAGAAATGTGTCCTGACTTCACAGGGCGAGGACTAAAAAAGCTCTGTATTTGGTATTTCCTATTTTGGACCCCTATGAACTTCTCTGAGTTGATTTTATGAATCCATTCCTTGTTATAAACCATAACCATAAATATAATAGCTTTTAGTATGTTCTGTGAGTCCTTCTAGAAAATTATCAATATTGAGGGTGGCTTTGAGAACCCCTTGAACTTGCAGTTGGTGTCAATTGGGGTGGTCTCTTGTGGGGAGTGCTCCTCTAACTTAAAGCTGATTAACTCCTGGCAGTGGGACTATCACAAAATATTGGGTTGGTCATAAAGGTCAGTTGGGTTTTTCCATAAGCTCTTATGAAAACCCAGAACGAACTTTTTGGCCAAGCCAATAGAATGATTAGGTGTTTAGCAATCTGGATGCCTTGATTTATGTAGTAGTCTATTTACAAACTCTTCTTGTAAAATGATTAGAATTTCAAAAAAACAAACAAAATACCTCTCCAATGAGATCATGATGCCATTCCTAGAAGTAGGTGAGATGCATAGTTCTCAATACTATTAGTAAATACTACAGCAACCCAAAGGTAATAGTAGTCCACACTTCTTCTTTTCCCCTGGATCATACTGTTAGGAAAACAGTAGTGGTTAGTCATGAGGTTTCTGTAGATAAGAAAGATTATATATATCTTCAGCTCTTAAATGCTATGTCACCTTTTAACCTGAATGTTAAAAACTGTTTTTGTTTTATCTGATGAAGAATGTTTTTTACTGTTCCTATAAAAAGAGTAAGTGGCATAGACAGACTCCTGCTATTGATTCATTTTCAGAGTTTTGGACTGGATTTTAAGATTAAGATTCCCAAAGTTCATATTTTGTAAATAAGTTCATTTGTATCATGTTTTAGATTCCAAATATAAGTAATATCATATAATATTTGTCTTTCTCTTTCTGACCTACTTCCCTTAGTAAGATAATCTCTACATCTATCCATGTTGCTAAAAATGGCATTATTTCATTCTTTTTTATGGCTGAGTAGTATTCCATTGTGTGTGTGTGCATGTGTGTGTGTGTGTGTGTGTGTGTGTGTGTGTATATATATATATATATATATCTCACATCTTCTTTATGCATTCACCTGTCAATGGACATTGGACATTCAGATGGTTTCCATATCTTGGACATCGTTCTTGTTAATAGTGTTGCTATGAACATTGAAGTGAATGTATCTTTTCAATTTAGAGTTTTTCTAGGATATACGCCCAGGAGTGGAATTACTGGATCATATGGTAACACTTGTTTTTCTGTTTTTTAAGGAACCTCCATACTCTTTTCCATAGTGCCTGAACCAAGTTACATTCCCACAAATAGTGTAGGAGAGCTTCCTTTTCTCCATACCTTCTCCAGTATTTGTTAGTTGTAGACATTTTAATGATGGCTATTCTAACCGGTGTGAGGTGATATCTCACTGTAGTTTTGATTTGCATTTCTCTAATAATTAGTAATGTTGAGCATCTTTTCATGTGCCTATTGGCCATCTGCATGTCTTCTTTGGAGAAATGGCTATTTAGATCTTCTGCCCATTTTTTGATTGGATTGTTTGTTTTTTTGATATCGAGTTGTTTGAGCTGTTTGTATATTTTGGAAATTAAGTCCTGGTTGATCATATTATTTGCAAATAATTTCCCCTAGTTTGTAGGTTGTTTTTTTCAATTTCTTTACAGTTTCCTTTGCTGTGAAAAAGCTTTTATGTTTGATTGGGTCCAATTTTTAAATTTTTGCTTTTCTTTCTATTCCCTTGGAGACTGACCTAAGAAAACATTACTAAAATATATGTCAGAAAATATTTTGCTTATGTTCTCTTCTATGAGTTTTATGGTATCATGTCTTATTTTTAAGTCTTTAAGCCATTTTGAGTGTATTTTTGTGTACAGTATGAAAGTGTTCTAACTTCATTTACTTATGTACAGCTGTCCAGCTTTTCTAACAAAACTTGCTGAAGAGACTGTCTTTTCTCCATTGTATATTCTTGCCTCCTTTGTCAAAGATTAATTGACCATAGGTGTGTGGTTTTATTTCTGGGCTCTATATTTTGTTCCATTGATCCATATGTCTGTTTTTGTGTCAATACAACACTGTTTTGATTACTGTAGCTTTGTAGTATTGTCTGAGGTCTGGGAGGTTTCTAGTTTTGTTCTTTTTCCTCAGGATTGCTTTGGGAATTTTGGGTCATTATGATTGCATACACATTTTAGGATTATTTGCTCTAGTTTTGTGAAAAATGTCATGGATAGTTTTATAGGGATCACATTAAATCTGCAGATTACTTTGGGTAGTATGGCCATTTTAAATAATATTAGCTCTTCCAATGCAAAAGCATGGGATATTTTTCTATTTCTTTGAATCATCTTCACTTTACTTTAACAATGTTTTATGGTTCTCAGCACATATGTCTTTCACCTCCTTGGCGAGGTTTATTCCTAAGTATGTTACTTTTTTGGATGCAATTTTAAAATCCAAAATGTTTCACATGTACTTATAAAGGCCATGTATTCTGTTTTCTTTTTTTCCCTATTTGAATGGAATATCCTGAAAATATCAATTAAGTCTAACTGTTCTATTGTGTCACTTAGGATCTCTGTTACCTTATTGATTCTATGTATGGAAGATCCGTCCATTGATGTCACTGGGGTGTTAAAATCTCCTACTTTATTGCATTTCTGTCAATTTCTCCTTTTATGTCCATTAGTATTTGTTTTATGTATTTAGGTGTTCCTAAATTGAGTGCATATATGTCAACAGGTGTAATATCCTCTTTTTGCACTGATCTTTTTATAATTATATAGCGTTCTTCTTTATTTTGCTTTATGACCTTTATTTTAAAGTCAATTTTGTTTCATATGAGTATTGCTACCCCCATTTTGTATCATTTCCATTTGTGTGAAATATCTTTTTCCATCCCCTCAGTTTCAATCTGTGTGTGTCCTTGTCCCTAAAGTGGGTCTGTTGTAGGCAGCACATTGTAGGCTCTTGTTTTATTATTCAATCTCCCACTCTGTGTCCTTTTATTGAAACATTTAGTCCATTGTCATTTAAGGTAATTTTTGATAGATATGTATTTATTGCCATTTTAAACCTCGTTTTCCAGTTGATTTTGTATTTCTTCTTTGTTTCTTTCTGTATTTTTCTATTGTGGTTTGATGGTTTTACTTTGTGTTATGCTTGTATTCTCTTCTTTTTGGTTTTTGTAAATCTATAGTATATTTTTGATTTGTGGTTACCCTGTTTTTCAAGTTTGTAAATTCATTACTATATCTACTTGCTTTAGACTGGTAGTTATATAGGCTAAAACACATTCTAAAATAAAATGTATATTTTATTATTCCTCTCCCCCACATTTTATGATTTTTTTTTTTTTTTTTTTTTTTTTTTTTTTTGCGGTACACAGTCCTCTCACTGTTGTGGCCTTTCCCACTGTGGAGCACAGGCTCTGGACGTGCAGGCTCAACGGCCATGACCCACGGGCCCAGCCACTCCACAACATGTGGGATCATCCCAGACCGGGGCACAAACCTGTGCCCCCTGCATCGGCAGGTGGACTCTCAACCACTGCACCACCAGGGAAGCCCACATTTTATGATTTTGATGTTCTCTTTTACATATTCATGTTTATCCCTTTGTGTTCATTGTAGTTATAATTGCTTTCACAAAATAAAAAAAAATTAATCTGCATACTGGCTTATCTAAGTGATTTACTTTCTAATTTAATTTTGCTTCTTCCTCTATATTCTTGCTTTTCTATTTAGAGAAAAACCTTTCAATATTTTTTAGGATAGGTTTAGTATTGCTGTATTCTTTTACTTTTTGCTTATCTGAGAAACTTTTTATCTCTCCTTTTTTTCTAAGTAATAATCTTGCTAGGTAGAACATCCTAGGTTGCAGATTTTTCCCTTTCAGGACTTTGAATATATCTTTCCTCTCCCTTCTAGCCTGCAATGTTTCTGTAGATAAATTGGCAGATAGCCTTTTGTGGGTTCCCTTGTAATTAACTCTTTGTTTTTTGCTTGCTTCCTTTAGAATCCTCTCTTTACCATTTGCCATTTTAATTATGTCTTAGTGTAGGTCTGTTTTGGTTCATCTTGTTTGGGACCCTCTGTGCTTCCTGTAACTGGATATCTGTTTCCTTCTTTAGGTTTGGGAAGTTTTCAGCTATAATTTCTTTAAATACATTTTTGATCCTCTTTTCTCTTTCTTCTCCTTCTGGGATTCCTATTATGCATAGATTGATGCATTTTATATTATCCTGTAGGTCTCATATATTGATTTCACTCTTTTTTTATTTGTCTTTCTGTCTGCTGTTCTGATTTGGTGATTTCCATTATTCTATCTTCAAAATCACTTATTTGTTCTTCTGCATTACTTATTTGCTATATGTTGCCTTTAACTCAGCTTTCATCTCAGCAAATGAGTTTTCTAATTTTTCTTTTCTAGTTCCTTTTTACAGTAATCTGCATTTCTGTTGGTAGCTTTTCTTAAGTCCTTCAGCATATTTATTACCTCCTTTCTGAACCCAGGGTCCAGTAGACTGGACAGGTTTGTTTCATTGTTTGTTCTTTCAGGGGAATTCTCTTGATATTCTGATTCTAGGAGAAAGAGTGATCTACTGTGGGGTTGAAGAAATGTTTTTTTTTTTTTATGTTGAAGCACCCCTGTGCAACCTGTGAGAGTCTAATATTTTTGGTGTGAGGGCTGCTTTTAGTGTGGATGCTTGCCATATCTTTCCTTCATGTGTGCTGTCCTTTATTCCCTTGATAGAGGGTGTGACTTGTGTCATGATGATAAGTGACTGCACTGGATGTTGAGTGGGCCTTCCTCTTTCCTCTGTGGTTGTCACAGCACAGTTGGAGGCAGGGTCTGCTCCCCAGTTATTGGAGGAGAATCCTCCATAACCATTTCTGAGCTGTAGTGTGAAGTAGGCAGGACTGGAGAAATCCTGCTGGGAGAGGAGCTACTGAGTATTCATCTGCAGGAGCTGCCTACCAGGAAGTGTGCTCTGTGGTGTTACCCATTGCCCTTTGTGCAGATTCACAAGGTACACTGTTGTTGACACTGCCTTTGGCCCTGCGGCAACAGTGGGAAAGCAGGCAATCAGCCTGTGTCCCTCAGGCTCTGTGTTCCTAAAGCCACCAGTGCAGATCTGCCAGTGCAGATCTGCCAAAGTCAGGCACTGAGAGTGGTGTAGTCATACACCTGTACCCACTATAGGAGCTATTGAATCAGTGCAGACCCCAGCCCTGTCATCATGTGAGCACCCAAAGAGCCCATAGCAGCTAACAACGAACCTGCCCAGCCACAGAAGCACTATTAATCTGCTCCGGTGTCCTGCAGATTCTTGACTTACAAAGCCACCAGTTGTGGAGTATATCAGTGGATGGCACAGCCACTGGGACAAGGATCAGATTTCAGCACCACCTCCACATGTGGGAAACTTATGGTGGTTGCACACTCCCAGTTCTCATAGAGGTGGAGCTGCACTTGCTGTGAGCACCCCAAGAATGAGGCTACTATGGCAAGTCCATGTCCCTCCCTTTGTGTGGGCATTAACAATGGGGCTTCTATGGCAGACTTGGACTCCATCCTGCATACACCCTTTAGTTGTAACTTGGACCACACACTAATCCCTTCAGGCTGTCTCTGTCTAGCCAAGCTCAGTCCTCTCCTCAGGTCTGTCTGCCGAAGCCTGACATGAGGTGGCCATGACCATCTGTGCTGGTCTCTATCTGTTCTGCCTGCTGCAATACAACTGCAGCACTCTCCGCTGAGCCTCTGAAGCACACTTTCACTCTCAGGTAATTTCCCAAATGGTGAATAATGTTCCCAGTGTGAGGAAACCTTTCCTCTTTTCACAGCTACCACCCAAGACATAGGTATCATTTTGATTCATTTATTTTCTTTCACCTTACTTAGTTACAAGGTGATCTTTCTGGCAGCTTTGGATGTATGAGATCTTTTGCATTCAGTAGGTGTTGGGTAAGAATTGTTCCACATGTAAATGTATTTGTCAAAGGAGGTGAGCTCCACACCCTTCTACTCCACCATCTTGATTTCCCCTTTTGTTTTTGTTTTAAGAAGATGTGAACTATGCAAAATTGAAGAAATTTGCAAGGCAGTCTGAATATTTTGGTTCTTTTCATTTGTTTCCTCCTATATCACTAGAACATCACTTTTCATGTCTATTCTTAATTACTTGAAATTAAGTCACTCTTCTTGGGTTGAAAAAAGTAGAAAAGAAATATAAAATCACACCACAATCACCATCACTGAATTTGAAATTATGAGCATTGTTATTAATAGCTGGACTGGTTTCCCTTTTCCAAATTATTTCCAGTTGAGATGAAAAAGAAGGTAGATTCATTCATATTATGTGGAAGACAAACTCTAGGACCTGACAGTTTCATGTCATTTTGTTACTATTTTTTTTCCTTTTATTTGGTTTTTCTTTTTCTTGTTTTTTGTTTTTCCTTCTTTAGTTTTAATAAAGCATTTTACAGTATTAAATTTTCTCTATTATTATAACATAGCAATTGTACTTTCTTTTTAAACATTTAGTCATTGCCTTTGATTTTGCAGTATATGTTTACAACTAAGCAAACAGTATATTGCATCATGAGTAGTACATGTAGCTTATAATAGAGTTGTCCAAATTTCTCCATCCCATCCCATTCCTTAAAACATTGCTTTCCAATTAAACATACACTTTAATTAGCCAATCCAGTGTTATTAGTATTATTTAAACCATTATCTGTTTGATAATTTAAGAAAAAAATATTTTATCTTACCTCCATTTATTTCTTTTTTAACAGGCTTCTTTCTTTCTATAGATATGAGTGTCTGACTTGTATTATTTTCCTCTCCCTGAAGAACTTATTTTTAACATTTCTTTCAAGAGTCAGTCCTATTGTCAATGAATTACCCCAGTTTTTGTATGTCTAAGAAAGTCCTTGTTTTGTATTCACTTTTTAAGGATAATTTCACTTCATATCGAATTCTGGGTTGGTTTTCTTTCATCACTTTAACTATTTTACTCCATTGTCTCCACTCCATTCTTGTGAGCACGATTTATGATTAAAAAACCACTGTAGCATTTACTCTTTTTCCTCTATACATAAAATGATTCAAGATTTTCTCTTTGTTTTTTTCTACAGTTTGAGTACAACATGCATAGGTGTAGATTTTTCAGTACATTTATTTATTTTTTGTCCTCTGAGATTTGTGGCTTGGTGTCTGTCATTAATTTTGAAAAATTCTCAGCCATTACTACTTCAAATATTTCTTTTACTCCCTTCTCTATTCTTCTCATTCTGATCCTATTTATACATATGTTATATCTTTTGAAATTGTACCACAAGTTCATTGATATCCGGTTCTGTCTTTCACATTATTTTTTCTCTTCACGTTTCAATTTGAGAAGTTTCCTTTCACCTAACTTCAAGCTTGCTGATTGTTTCCTCAGCTGTGTCCACTCTACTACTGAGATCATCAAAGCCATTGTTCATTACTGTTTTAGTCCTTAGAGTGTAGTATTTCCTTTTGATTCTTTCTTAGAATGTTCATCTGCTTACATTATGCATTTCTTCTTGAACATTGTCTACTTTTTACATTAGAGCTCTTAACATTTAATCATAGTTATTTTAAATTCTGATAATTCCAAAGTCTCTGCCATATCTGTGTCTAGTTCTGATACTTTGTCTTTTCAGACTATTTTTCTTCTTGCCTTTTATCATGCCTTGTAATCTTTTGTTGAAAGCTGGGCATGATATATAGGGTAATAGAAAATGTGGTAAATAGACTTTTAGCATATTTAATTTAAGTATTATCTTAATCTGACTGGGAGTTTGGCTGTGTTTCATGTTTGTTATAGCTATAGGTGTCAATTTTCTCTAGTGTCCTTATATTTTCCTCCCTTATTTTCTTTGAGTTTCCCTAAGAAGCTCCTTCTCAAATGGAATCTTCAAATTTATAATCCTATAATTAAAATTGTCTTTTAGTGGGCCTGTGTCCCTGCACTGTGACATTCACAAGAGATTCTCAGCATTTATTCCTCCTTTAGGTGAGACAGGAAGGCTACAAGGAAATGGAGTTGGATAGTTTCCCTTCCCTATTTTGGATGAGATTATATTTATGTTAAGATCTTTTCCTCTGAGTTAGCCCTTTATTTTAGAGACCATTAATTCTAGGATTAATTTCTAAATAATTACTTTCCCTTCCCTCTGCCAAAATAGGAGGATTTTTCTTGACATTCCACAACGAGAACCTGATGGACATTCCTGGAGGTAAAACTCATGAAAGCTTGGGGGACCCACTAAAACCACAGCCCCCAGGTGTTTCTGTCATGCTAGTCCACACTCTATCTACAGCAATTACTTAGTTACTGTTTACATATGCCTTATCATTTTAAGGCCCCAGCAATTCTCCAGGTAAGTTGATGACTGTGATTCACTGTATTCACCTGTCTCTACAGATACCAAGATGGTTATTTGCCTTAAAACCACAATTCTCTGATATGTCCAAGAAAGGTCACTGGTTTTAAGTTTGTTCAACTTTTTTCTTCTTAGATTGTAAGTAATAACATCTAAATTTTTTATATCTTAGAGTTGAAACTGGAAGTCATATGTTGCCTCTTCTGAATTCTTTATATGTAAATCTCTTTTAGATGGTTGAAATTTGTCATTAAGTGTGTGTGTGTGTGTGCGTGTGTGTGTGTGTGTGTGTGTGTTTTAATCAGGGCTTATTATTACTATGACTATAAATTTTATTGTCCAAATCAAGATGTTTAATTGTGAAAAATGAAACTCTTAATACCAACATAGAACTACAGGCATAGATGGGTCTTGTCACACTGTGACATAGGGTCACCTCATATGTTATCTGAGTTTTGCATATTTGAAATGATTTGTCTGTTTTTTGTTTGTTTGTTTTGGTTTTTAATTTTTCTGTTTTTTAAAAATATAAAAATGGTGAGGTTTTTTTTTTTAATCACACATCATGATATTGAGGGATTTCTGGATAAAGGTTGATTTTATTTTGCCACTGAAATTTGGATATTGAAAATTCTGAGTTTGGATTGATTTTTTTCTCTAAGTGACTTTTACTTTTCCATAGGATGCTTTAATTAACAATATGTGTTTACTGGTGAATAATTTTGTATCAATTTTTTCTTAGGACACAGTTTCTTTTAATCTGTAGTATCTGTTATTTCTTTAATATGTACAGTTGACACTAATATGACACAGGTTTGAACTGCATGGGTCCACTGACACTTGGACATTTTTCAATAAATATGCAATCGGCCCTCAGGATTTATGGCTGTCACATTCTCAGATTCAAAAGACCAATGTATTCATTGTACAATGTCATTTTATATGAGAGACTTGAGCATCTGCAGACTTGGGTATATGGCTCAGGGCCCCTGGAAGCAATCCCTTGTGGATACCAAGGGATAACTCTTTATGTATAAGTATATGTGTGATTATATATGTGTGTGTGTGTGTGTGCACATGCCCATGTGTTTGTATAAATTATGTATTTAATCTTTCTCTTTACTTCTGGTTCTATTTGGTTTTATTTCTCAGGAATATAAATTATGATTACTTGGATCTCCTTTTTCTTTCACATCTAGTATCATTTTTCTGATCCCTTTTACCAATATCTTTTCCTTAAATTCTATTCAGATTTGTAGAACTTTTTAAAGATTATCTGCATGTCTTTAATGATATTGCTTTGATGTTGGATTTATCATTAATTTTATTTTTCTTTTTAGATATTTTGCCTATCAGGTCATATCTAGTCTTCTTATTCTGCTTATCATTTCCTCTTTAATATCCTGCACTTTGTCTTTGAGATATTTTTTTCCACAAAGCTGACCTGTCATCATTAATTTATTTGCAAGTATGGAGAACTATATGTCTGAAAATTTGGGGGGAATTAATTTATCTACTGATATTTATAATTCAGTTAAAAACATAGTTTTGGATTGGTCTAATGGAACATCTTTTCAGGTTATTATTTGTCTTTAAAGAGGCCAGACCCATCCAAGCCAACATTTTGCAAAATAATTAAGGAGGGGATGCAGGGAGAGGATTGAGTTGGAAACTTTAGTTTTATATTCTATGAGAACAGTTCCACAAATTTATGATATTTTCATCCTTGTAGCATATCTTCATTCATTTTTCAGAATCACCTCCATTTGGGTAATAAGAGACTGATGTGGCTGATGGTGTAACCTTATATAACCTGCATATATGTAATGATTTGTTATCTATACTTGCTTAACTGTCTCTGGTCAGCACTGATAATGCATATTACATGCTTCTTTCCCTCCTTAAACTTCCCTTTATTTCTTTCTGCATTGAATTGAGGTCATGGAAAGATATTCCTACTTGACTTCTTCCATAGTGCACTGTCACATTTAAATCAAAGGTATATTTGATGACACTTTAAAGATTATGCTTAGAAAAATCTGCATCCTGCCTGAGGCCAAGAAGGCATGTATCAGTCTATGTAAACTTCTTGATTTTGGCATAAATTCCATTTTGTTTGGCAGATATGTTTTACTAATTGTGATTTGCCATTGCAGTCATTTTTTGTTTCTCTTTTTATTTTATTTGGTTATCATCAGAGAGTTTTAAGGGAGAGGAGAAAATAAAAATACTCTATCACATTTGTGTTATCAAAGGAAAGCCTGGGGAAGGACTTTTAAAGTCCCATTATATCCCTCAGTCCACACCCTGAATTAATAAATAATTAAGTAAAAATAATGCATTATGCAAGTTCTGTCACCTTCCTGTTCAGGACAACTATATTGTCCTGATCTTTGTTCAATGTCACTCAATGCTTCTTCAAAGAGGCAAACTAATTATAAGGTCCTATGTATCCTATGAGACTTTCATTCTATTCATAAGCATATAGTATTATAAAGATACTAACAAATTAGTAGGTAAAATAATATAGTTAGAAATAAGGTTAAGTGCAAAATTATAGTACAAAGAATATGTCTAGGTATATGGGTAAAAAGAATAAAAGAAATAAAAATATATATGGATAAAATACATATAGGGGTATAGTTAATATCCTTATACTGGTGTACATAGATGTTCTTTTGCACTATATTTTTTGTACTGAATATTTTTGAGAGCATTTCACAGCAATATGTTATTTTATCTGCTCTATAATACTCCATTAAATAGATACACATTAATTTAGTGAACCCATGCCCTATTGGTGTAAATTTATCTTGTTTGTAATATTCTGATATTATCAATGAACTTTTTTGAATACTCTTGTCTATAAGTAATTTTGTATGCAAGTGTTCCTGCAGGTTAGATTTCATATGCTGACCACAAAGTTTTTGTCAAATTTTTACTTTTAAATACTTATATATAAATACCTTAACTATAAAAACTATTTTAGAACTTTGTAATTTGTACACTTGTGGGGCAAAACCTTTAGGGGTTAGGGAAGAAAAGAAAGAACAGCAAGAAGAAATAATCCACTGTAGTGACCTGTTTCACACTTAAAGTATGAAAATAAAAGTTATATCTTATTCTACAGACATTAAAAGAAACTATTAAAGGCTACTTGCAAGGCACTTTTGAGTCATGGTTTATTGTCATTTGCAACAAACTCAGAAATGCCATGTGTAATTAGGACAACAATCTAGGGAGTCACTTAAATTCATTTAGTAAGTGAAAAAATAGCTCAAGACTTTCTGAATAGTTTCCCAGATGAACAGGGGTAGTTAATAAAGTCTCCACAAATGTCAGACAGGTGATAGAGAGCTCCCATCAGAGATCTCAATTGTTATAACTATTCATTTTTTTAAAACATTACTCATTTATAACAGTCACAGGAAAGTCTGAGCTAAAGTTATATGAAAGTTTTACTGACTAAAATTATTCCCCTGCAAAAAAGAGTAATGTAAAATTGTTGGAGAAAAGTAACAGATATAATAGTCTTTTGGAAATATTCAAATGTAGGTAACAATGTATTAGAAGGCACACACTATAAGTTTTCTTTTTTCTTTTCATAGTGGTTGGGGATTTGAAGTAAAATTTAAACTGGAAATTCTTACCTGCAGATACCAACCAGTAGTTTGTGGGAAATTGCAATAAGAGGTAATGTAAGCAATTTGCTATCTGAAGAAGTAACACCAAAGCGTGGAGGTGTGACACTTGTGGTGTTTGTTAGCTGTGATGGTGGCTATTGGAAAGCTGGTGGCAGGTGCATTCAGAACGTTGGAATAGGAGTCTACAATTCTCCCAATGTCCTAAATTTAACTTTTAAATTCAAAACAAAAATAAAATAAATTTTGATACCTACAGAAGAATTACTCATACATTAACAGAGAGGAAAAATTATGTGAAAGACAAAGTTTTAGCAACTTTGGGGGGGGAGCTATCTAGATAACTCTTTAAAAAAAAGATTTGTGAGACAATTATTATTATCCTCATTATATAGATTATGAAAGTAAGATTTCCTCCTTCAAGTATAAACTGTAATAAATCCAAGGTAGAATGTGGACTCTAGCTGTTGTAAACTGAATTCGTTCAGTGAAGATTAAATGCATCTCACTTATAAATAATGGGGAAAGAACGTTCTCTTTCCTCAAAGAGCAGTAGACAAACTCACAGTTCATTTTTATTGACCTATAATTGTCGTATAACATTATTTTTGTTTCAAAGGTACAACATAATGATTTGATATTTGTGTGTATTGTGAATGATCATCACAGTAAGTCTAGTTAACATCCATCACAATACATAGTTTCAAAACATTTTTCTTGTGGTGAGAACTTTTAAAGTCTACTCCCTTGTCAACTTTCAAATATATAATACAGTATTGTTAACTATAGTCACCATATAGTATATTACACCCCCATAACATTTATTTTATAGCTGGAAACTTGTACTTTTTAACCCTCCTCACTCATTTCATCCATCCCACACCCCCAATCTCTGGCAACCCTAAATCTGTTATCTGTAACTATGAGATTATTTGGAGTTTTTCTTGTTCTTGTCATTTGTTTGTTTGTTTTTAGATTCCACATATAAGTGAGATCATAAAGTATCTGTCTTTGAATTATTTCACTTAAGCATAATGCCATAAAGTCTCATCCATGTTGTTGCAAATAGCAAGATTTTCTTCTCTTTATGGCTGAATTTAATATTCCCTTATTTATTTATACTTAATATAAAGAATATAAATAAATTTAATGTGAAATTTTCCATTCATGGGCAGTTAGGTTGCTTCCATGTCTTGGCTATTGTAAATAATGTTGCAACAAACATGGGGGTGCATATATCTTTTTGAGTTGGTGTTTTCATTTTATTCATATAAATACCTAGAAGAGGAATTGCTGATCATATAGAAGTTCCATTATTAATATTTTGAGGAGCCTCCATACTGTTTCCATAGTGGCTTCCACAATTCACATTCCCACCATACAGCACGAAGGTTCCCTTTTCTTCACATCCTTACCAACACTTGTTTCCTGTCTTTTTGATAATAGCTATTCTGACAGGCGTGAGGTGATATCTCATTGTGGTTTTAATATGTAATTTTCCTGATGATTAGTGGTGTTGAGCATCTTTTCACGTATATATTGGCCATCTGTATATCTTTTTTGCAAAAATATTTATCCATGTAGCCCTGTAGTAAATCCTACTGATCATGCTGTATTATTATTTTAATATGTTACTGGATTTAATTTGCTAATATTTTATTGAGGATTTTTGCCACTATGATCATCAGAGATATTGGCCTGTAATTTTCTATTCTATTGGTATCTTTCTCTGGTTTTGGTACCAAGGTCACACTGGCTTTGTAAAATGTGTTTAGAGTATTCCTTCCTCTTCTATTTTTGGCAAAATTTGAGGAGGATTGCTATTAATTCTTCCTTAAATGTTTGGTTCAATTTACTAGTGAAGCCGTCTGGTCTTGGACTCTGGTTTGTTAAGTTCCTTATTCAGTCTAGTGATTGGTCTGTTCTGATTTTTTATTTTTTCATGATTCAGTCTTAGTAAGTTTTCTAGGAATTTATTCATTTCTTTTAGGTTGTTTAATTTGTTGGTGTACACTTTCATGTAGTAGTGTCTTATGACCTGTTATATTGCTATGATATTAATTGTAAAGTCTCCTCTTTCATTTCTGATTTTATTTATTTGAGTCTTCTTTTTTTTCCATGTTGAATGTAGCTAAAGGCTTTTCAGTATTTATCTTTTCAAAAAATAGCTCTTAATTTTATTGTTTTCTGTTTTGTCTTTATTTTATTTATTTTCAATCTGATCTTTGTAATTTCCTTTCTTCTAACTTTGAGCTTAATTTGTTTTTGTTTTTAATAGTTCCTTGAGCTGTAAAGTTAGTTTATTATTATTTTCATTGTTTCTCAAATTAGGCATCGATTGCCTTTTCCTTTTGTGTAGACAACTAGATATAAAATTTGAAAACTGAATTTTTCTTATTCCCCAGTGACCTTAGGTCCTCATATGACTGAGTCTAAAATGATGCAACAGAATCACTTATGACTAATCTTAACAAGTCATGTAGTAATATGTATAAATCTGGCTTAACTGGTCCATAATGGTTTCCTGTGACTAAGAAGTGGTAGATAGCAGAATTAGGTGTATTGGGAGTGTGAGACACTAGTGTTAGCAACCTAATTGAGCCTTCAGTGTCTACTCTAATCCAACTTATATATATTCTTCCACTAGATGCTGAAATGCAGCTGAGTATACCCAAATATGAACATCTATCTATTGGTATTTATTTTTGATTAGGAGCTCAGGTATTTTGGTCACATGGATTACTGGGTCAGTTTTTCAGATCTATCACTACCCAGTAGCAAACCTGGAATTGTTGCTTAACAAGAGATAAGAATTTGCCAAAATGACATTTTATTTGAAAAAGTAAGGTTAGGATTCTTCTTTAGGCTTTTAAACAGTCTCCATGGAGAATTCTGATTTTCCACAGACTCAACAAGTATCAGTGAATCTTCTGGGTCATAAAAACAGAGAGACAGAATTCCTTGCAAAGAAGACTGAATGAGGTAGGAAATCTTCTTAGGCTCTGGATCAAACTCAAAGATGATAGCTTTATGAGTTCCTTGACAAATCAATATACCTCAACAACACACCAAGTATACAACAAGGCTTGCTGAACGCTGACTGTGTTTTAACGGAAGGGGATATGAGTAACAAAACCTTGTCTCTCTATTTGAAAAGAATATCACAACATGCTCGAGACAACTGGAATCCCTGAACACTTCAGTGAGGTAACACCCCTGGTTTTGAGAGGCTTATGTCAAACGCTCTGGTATGCATGATTTGAGCTATGTAGGGCATCTATTATTTCCTGCTGTATAAAATGTATCTGCATATTGTCATCAGTATAACGGTTCAGTGTGATACTGTGTGGAATGGCAATATAAATATTTTGACACAGCTGAAAAGTTTCCAAGATCCCAATTCAAGGTGGTTAGATGAAAAAATATAATCAGTCAGTTTTTATTGTATTTATAAAAAAGTAAACAAATAAACAAAGAGAGTAGTTGCCAGATTCTTAGTCATATACCAGGTACCAGAAGTGGTACAGCTTTATTCCAGTAAAGAGGCTATATAAAGAATAGTAGTTACAATTGTGCAAGTTGGTTGAACTTATATTTGAAACATTTAATAATTAACATCAAATCAAGTATTTATTAAAATAATTAAAGATGATCTAGTGCACAAGCAGCAATTTAAATTGTTCTCATTGAAATAGATACTATTTTAATCAGCAAGGTAAAGTGGCTCATGAATATATTTTGTTGGATATATTGGGTAGTCTCACTTGGCAATTCAAAATTTAAATTTGCATTATTAGCTGATAAATTTATACTTAGTGACAAATGTAATTATAAAACTAAGGTTGTGAAATTGACAAAGCAGTGCTTTTTATATGAGTCCTCTGTCAGATATTTCAGGTTGCCTCAGTCAGTACAATTCCAATTCATTTATTTCAGAGACTACTACATTTTAGAGGTTACAAGTCTAAAGTTCCTAGACTTCTTTACAGTTTATGTTCTGTCCTAGCTCCTGGTATGCATAGCATCTTGAGATGTAAAAGGTAGACATGATTCAGAGATATCATTGTTTTTATTTGCAATCATTGTTATGGATGTAAGAGGCATTTCAGTAGCAATGGTAACAGGGGATCCAGTGTTCACTCCCCAGCTTAGTGGTCATTAGAAATAAATTTTGTTTGCAATGCCACAACTGAGAAATTTTAATCTTGCTGGTTATAGTTGGATTTCCTGATCCCTGGATCATGGTAGAGTTGAAGTGAATAGTTGATGTTGCAGCTTCTGTATTCCTGGCTTTTGGATTAAAGAAAAGATAGGATTTTCCTTGGAAGGTTAGTTCTGTGCTGTTATTCTGGTAATCAATCCAGGAAGCCCAGGCAGGGGCCTTCATTCCTAGCCTTTCCAAAGTATTTGTAAGTATCTGATTACCTTATTAAATCTTTTTCTTTATCTTAAGTTTAATGGTTTAAGATATAGGTAAACAAGTTCTGACATAGCTACTTAGATTATCAACTACTACAGGATATGGTGTGTCATGAGTTTAAATGCCAGTCTTCTCACTGCTGTTAATCAAGTAACTAATCTTACTCAATTTTTATTTTTATTCCTTTCTAAGGAACTGATCACCATAAGAGCTTCCTTGCATTTTAGTTTTAAACAATTTCATCCACTTGTCATACACATGAAAATGTTTTCACACATAGAAATAAGACATAATATAAAGAATATTATGCATTTGAAAATGTGTAAAATATTCTACCTGATAAACATTTTACAAATGTTTTCAAACAGGCAATGAGTAGAGACAAAATACCTAGTGAAGAAAGTTTACATAGGAGTGTAGTAGCAGCTGGCCTAAGGAACATTTGCAAGAACATTTGTGCATTTAGCCTGGGCCAAAAACAAACATTTGTTTTAACATAATGATTGAAATAATCATTTTAATATAGGTAGAGTTTGGAACCACAACGTGTGTCTCCAAACAAAATAATATTTAGGAAAGAAAGGCTCCTGCAAATATGTTTCTTTGCAAAACAAATATTTTAATTTTTTAGGATTTTTTTTGCCAGTGCAGGTGTTAATGTATATGCTAAGTAAGGTGTGGGTGTCATTCTTCATGGTAGAATAAGGGATACAATTTTTTCTTTTTCTGTAGCTATCTTCATTACGTAGTAGGAAAAGATTGTTCAATGCAAATAATAGATCATAAAATTAGAAATAAGATAGATAATATTTACTCTTACCCTTCATTAAAATGTCTTTGTTAAATGTAGTAAAGGAATCTAAACTTGCTTCATTCATAATATTGTTCTGTAAATGTTGGGTGATAATAGACTTTCAATTATATGGAATATAACATTAACAACTGTGTTAATATCTTATTTGTTTATGTTTCAAAATACATATATATGGTTTTATGAAGTATATCTGCCTATTATATCTATGTTACTTCATTACATCTGAGGACATTTAACATATTAGAGCTAATGGAAACTGCCTTCTTGGAAGATGGTTCTTGGGTCTGAATACATGATTGACTTCCTTGGTATGGGAACTGTGGATGAAAGCCTTACCAATTAACTACAATATGGTTTAGGAGAGCACATGAATGTATATAGCTCCTTTCTATTTTTAGTACCATTCCTGACTCCGTCACACTGAATAAAAAGGCATAATTAGGGCAGGAAAATTGGGAAGATAATTTATTTTCTACTGGTCCAGAGTAGATCCATTAAGGAACAAAGTAACTAGGATGTCAGGGCATTCCTGGGACAGAGGAGCCTGAAAACCTTTGGAAGAAAGTCAATTCAGTAAACTTCCACATGGTCATCCTGTATGCTGTCATTGAAGCTGGCTTTCAAAGATCATTTTGAGTCAAGAAGGCACTATGTAGTCATGCTCCAAACACCCTTCTCAGTTTTAAGATAATACTAAAAAACAAACAGAAAAGAACCCCATAAAATTATAAAACTCCTCTTAAAATAAAATAAATATTTCTATAAAATAGATACTCTGAAAGTGGGAACTTACAGTACTAAGCTGGGGCTCAAAATATGGTGTAAATTCAGAGATAGGTATTCAACTCCTTCTAATTTAGAATGTACGAAAAGTACTTAACATCATTGAAGAGTTTATGGGAAATAATTCTCATTTTAGACTTCTATATATTTAGATTATCATCAAGACTGAGTATGAGGGAATGAAACAAATAAACAAACAAGCAAAAATTAAAGATATTTACTACCTGAATGAAATAATTCCCCCCAAATAAACTCCTACCAAGAGAAAACAAATACAGGTGAAAAACTAGATAACTAACAAAAAAGTGAGCAATAGTTTTGATGTCTCAAAAACTATATAGTATTAAATGATAATAAAATCTATTTTTAAACCATGAAACAAATTGTAGACATCAATATTGAAAAATATGTGATTGTGTTATTCAGTGAATGACTAAAGCATACAAAGATTCTTGCCATATTCAGAAGTAGAATATAAGTACTAAATAACTACACATTAGAAAAAAATATGTATGATTGTTTACCAATGGAAAAAATAAGAAATATGTAATTTACTTAAGGTTATAATTAAAGAGGAGAATAAGGAAGGACTAAGAAGGGGTGATAGAAGATAATGAAGAGCTTAGAAACAGCATGGTAAAAAGAAAAATAAGATCAAACAAGATGGTAAACACATCTACTCTTGAGTGTGATGGACTCAGACCTTAAAAATAACCATTAGGCCTGCATAAAAAAAAAAACAACTAAAATTGGAATATCATATAAATCAATTACTGAAGGTGCTAGGTAAATAGAAGAAGAAAGATTCTGGTGGGGAATGTATTCTCTCTTGGAAGAAGGTGGACACATAAATTCTCATCTTGGCAGTTTTTAGCCAGGGCTAATCATATTTGGCATTACATGATAGTGACAGCAGTGGCATTGATGAAATCATGTCAGTGATGGTGGTAGGTAAATGGTGATCTTTCAATTCTTAGAAACCATAAAACTGAAACCAGGGAAACTGTGATTGCTGAAAAGAGTACTGGAATTCCAGGAGGGAATAATGCAGAGATGGCATCTCAAAATCATTTCTATCTATATCTCTGACTCACCTCTGAACATTGAATGAGCTAAACATACCCAAAAAAACTCAACTAAAGATTAGTTTTCCAGACAGTATCTATTGAAGAAGTTGTTTTTTTCTTTATTGCATATTCTTAGTCTCTTTTGTCATAGATTAATTAACCATATAAGTATAGATTTATTTCTGGGATCTCCATACTGTTCCATTGATTTATGTGTCTATATAGCTGGTTTTATGTCAGAAACATATTGTTTTGATTACTGTAGCTTTGTATTATAGTATGAAATTAGGAACTGTGGTACCTCAAGCTTTGTTCTGCTTTCTTAAGATTAAAGCATAGAACAGTCTATTTGGCGTCTTTTGTTTCCACATAATTAGTCTTCTAGTTCTATGAAAAACACCCTCGGTATTTTGATAGATATTGCATTGAATCTGAAGATTGTCTTTCATAGTCTGGTCATTTGAAGAATATTAATTCTTCCAGTCCATATGCACAGCATGTCTTTCCATTTGTATTGTCTTCAATTTCTTTCATCAATATTTTATAGTTTTCTGAGTATAGCTCTTTTACTTCTTGTATTATTTGTAGGTATTTTATACTTTTTGATGCAATGGTAAATGGGATTGTTTTCTTAATTTTTCTTTCCATAGTTCATTGTCATTGTATAGAAGTACAACAGATTTTTGTATATTATTGTTATTTCTTTTTTGCTTAACTGAAGCTTGCAGGATCTTTGTTCCCTGAGCAGGAATTGAACCCAGGCCCACTGCAGTGAAAGTATGGAGTTCTAACAACTGAATCACCAGGAATTTCCCTGTATATTAGTTTTGTATCTTGCAACTTTACCAAATTTATTAATGAGTTGTTATAGTTTTTAAGTTGTGGTGTTAGGATTTTCTATGTATAATATCATGTCATCTGAAACAGGGACAGTTTTACTTCTTCTTTTCTAAGTTGGATTCCTTTTATTTCTTTTTCATCTCTGATTGCTTTGCTGTGGCTAGGACTTCCAAAACTATGTTGAAATAAAGCTAGCAAGAGTGGACATCCTTGTCTTGTTCCTGATCTTAGAGGAAATCCTTTCAGCTTTTCATCAGTATGATGTTAGCTGTGGGTTTGACATATATGGCCTTTATTATGTTGAGGTAGGTTCCCTCTATGCCCACTTTCTGGAGAGTTCTTTTTATTATAAATGGATGCTGAATTTTATCGAAAGCTTTTCTGCATCTATTGAGATGATCATACTGTTTTTGTTCTTCAATTTGATTATGTGGTGTATTACGATAATTGATTCATGTATATTGAAAAATTCTTGCATCCCTGGGATAAATCCCTCTTGATCATGTTGTAGGATTTTTTAATGTATTGTTGGATTCTGCTTGCTAGTCTTCTGTTGCAAATTTTTATGTCCATGTTCATCAATGATATTGGCCTGTAATTTTCTTTATTTGTGATATCTTTTTCTGGTTGTGATATCAGTGTGATTGATGTCTCAGAATGAATTTGGAAGCATTTTTTCCTTTTCACAGTTTTGGAATGGTTTACTAGGAATAGGTGTTAACTCTTCTTTAAATGTTTAATAGAATTCACCTGTGAAGCTATCTAGTCCTTGACTTTTGTTTATTGGCAGTATTTTTTAAAATTATTGATTCAATTTCATTACTGGTAATTTTTCTATTCATCTTGTCTCCTGCTTCCTGATTCAATCTTGGTAGATTGCACATTTCTGGGAATTTATTCATTTATTCTAGGTAAATCATTGGCATATAGTTTTTTTCTAGTAATCTCTTATGATCCTCTGCATTTCTGTGGTGTTAGTTGTAACTTCTCTTTCATTTCTGATTTTATTTATTTAGGCCTTCCCTCTGTTTTTTCTCAATGAGTCTGGCTTTAGATTTATCAATTTTATTGATCTTTTCGAACAACCAGCTTTTAGTTTCATTGATTTTTTCCTATTGTTTATTAAAGGATCAATTTCATTTATTTCTGCTCTGATCTTTATTTTTCTTTTCTTCTACTAACTTTGGGTTTTGTTTGTTCTTCTTTTTTTAGTTTTTTTTTTTTTTTTTGGTGTAAGGTTAGTTTGTTTCAGATCTTTCTTGCTTTTGGAAGGAGACTCATATAACTGTAAACTTCCTTCTTATAACAGCCTTGACTCTGTCCTATAGATTTTGTATCATTGTGTTTCCATTTTTATTGGTATCCAGGTATTTTTCAATTTCCTCTTTGATTTAATTATTAACCCATTGATTGTTTAATAGAAAGTTGTTTAGTCTCCACATGTTTGTTTTTTTGCAGCTTTTTGCTCCTTGTAGTTGATTTCTAGTCTCACACTGTTGTGGGTGGAAAAGATGGTTGATATGATTTCAGTGTCCTTAAATTTACTGAGGCTTCTTTTGTGGCCTAGGATGTGATCTATCATGGAGAATGTTCCATGTGCACTGATGAAGAATGTGTATTCCACTGCTTTTGGATGGAATGTTCTCTGAAATCTATGAAGTCCATCTGGCCTAATGCATAATAAAAGGCCAGTGTTTCTTATTGATTTTTTCAATCTGGATGATCATTCTATCTATGTAAGTAGGGTTTAAAATCTTCTTTTAGTATTGTGCTACTGTCAGTTTCTTCCTTTATGCTTTATGTATTTAGGTGCATATATGTTTATAAGTTTTACATCTTCTTGTTGGAGGAATTCTTTTATCATTATATAAAGTCCTTTTTTGTCTTTGTTTTAAGTCAACTTTGTCTAATATACATATTGCTATCCCAAATTTCTTTTCATATTTATTTGCATTGAATAACTTTTTCCATTCCCTCATTTTCAGTCTGTATGTTTCTTTAGCTCTGAAGTGAGTAACTTGTAGGCAGCATATGTATGGGTCTTGATTTTATGTCCATTCAGCCAGCCTGTGTTTTTTGATTGGAGCATTTAGTTTATTTACATGTAAAGTAATAGGTAAGTACTTATTGCCATTTTGTTCATTGCTTTGGGATTGTTTATGTAATTGTTTTTTGCTGTTTTCTTCTTTTGCTCTGTTCCCTTGTGATTTGATGATTATTTTTAATGTTATGTTTGTATTCCTTTTCCTTTTTTGAAAAATGTAGATTATCTATTACTGATTTTTGTTTTATGGTTACTATGAAGTTCATATGTGAAAACAATTATATATATTTTTTAATTTATTTATTTACTTGTTTATTTATTTTAGGTTGATGATCTCTTAAGTTTGAATGTATGCTAGTGACCCTGTATTTTTACTCCCAATTACCCAAAATGCTTAATTGTTTTGACATCATGTTTACTTTTTGTTTTGTGTATCCCTTAACTACTTACTGTGGATATAGATAATTTTACTACTTACTTTTAATCTTCTTACTAGCTTTATAAGTGGTTGAACTTTTAATATATGTTTGTCTTTATGAATGAGATTTTCTTCTTTTGTAATTTTCATATTTCTAGTTGTCATCTTTTCTGCTTAAAGAAGTCCCTTTAATATTTCTTGTAAAATGCATTTGGTGGCATTAAACTCTTTTAGATTTTGTTTGTCAATAAAACTCTTGACCTCTCCTTCAAATCTGAATTGATAGCTTTGCCAGGTAGAATATTCTTGATTATAAGTTTTTTCCTTTCATCACTTTGATTATATGTGGCCCTCACTTCTGGCCCAGAAAGTTTCTGTTGGAAAGTCAGCAGATTGTTGTATGGGAGCTCCTTTATACATAAGTAGTTGCTTTTCTTTGCTGCTTTTAAAATTCTTTCAGAGACTTCCCTGGCAGTCCAGTGGTTAAGACTCTGCACTTCCAATGCAGGGGTTGCAGGTTTGATCCTTCCTTGGGGAGCTAGGATCCTGCATGCCACACAGTGCAATCAAAAAAAAAAAAGATTCTCTCTTTATAATTTTTTGCCACTTTAATAACATTGTGCTTGATTTAGACCTCTTTGGATTCATCTTATTTGGGACTGTCTACATATCTGAACTGGATGTCTGTTTCTGTTCCCAGGTTATGAAAATTTTCAGCTATTATTTCTTCAAACAACTTTTCTTTCCTGTTCTCTATCTCTCTCCTTCTGGGAACCCCATACTCCAAATATTAGTATTCTTGATATTGTCCTACAGATCTCTTAAACTATCCTCATTTTTTTAAATTCTTTTTTCTTATTTTCTGTTCAACTTAGGTGGCTTTCACTATTCTGCCTTGCAGTTTGCTGATCCATTCCTCTTATATTATTTAATCTACTGTTTATTTCTTCCAATGTATTTTTCATTTTAGTTATTATATGCTTCATCTCTGTTTGATTCTTCTTTATATTTTCTCTTTGTTAAACTTCTGTCCATGTTCATCCACTATTCTCCCAAGTTCATTGAACATCTTTGTGATCATTACCTTGAATTATTTATTGGGAAATTGCTCATCTTCACTTTGCTTAGTTCCTTTTCTGTGGTTTTGTCTTGCTCCTTCTCTTGGGATATCTATCTCTTTATTTTACCTAAATCTCTGTGTTTATTTTAATGTGTTAGATAGGTTGGTTTTGTTTCCCATTCTTTAAGAAGTAACCTTATGTTTAAGATGTCCTTTGGGACCCAGGGCTCACTTCCCTCTGGTCACCAGAGCTATATCATCTAGCAGTGCCCCCTTTGTGGGCTCCATGGTCCCTTATATTTGGCAGCATCTACTACTGTAGGTTTGCTGGTGGTGGGGCTGGCCTCTTGCCTGGTTGGCTGCCAGACCTTACCCTATAGGGTGGTTAAGGTCATGTCCCAGGCAGCTGGCTGTTCAGTCTGGGGGTACCTGGGGCTAGTGCTGACCCATGTATAAATTCCTTAGGGCCATTCAACTGTGGTATAACTCCTTCCATTTAAAGAAAAGACTACCACATAACTAATAGGCAAGGTCATTTCTCATTCTCAGGATATTTATGAAAATCAGGCTTCCTACGTTTTTATTGAAATAAACATGTTCAAAGTCACCAGGATAAATATTTCACTTCTGAAGTCTAATTCTAACATATGTGCCTTGAAGAATGGGTAGATATACAGTCAGACAGATCTACAGAGAGACAAATAGATGGACTGTAAAGAAGAGATTAGCTGTCAAGCTAAAGCAAACCTTGGGCTTCCCTGGTGGTGCAGTGGTTGAGAGTCCACCTGCCGATGCAGGGGACAGGGGTTCGTGCCCAGGTCTGGGAAGATCCCACATGCCATGGAGTGGCTGGGCCTGTGAGCCATGGCTGCTGAGCCTGTGCGTCCAGAGCCTGTGCTCTGCAACAGGAGAGGCCACAACACTGAGAGACCTGCATACCCCCCAACCAAAAAAAAAAAAAAAAAGAAAGCAAACCTCAGATGAATAAGGTGTTGTCCTTTTATAATTTCATAACAAAGCACTCTATATTTTGCAGTCTCTATTGCATCCTCTCAAGAGTAATATATTTTTTATCTGTGCCTTAAGTTCGTGCCACAGAATTGTACATACCAATAAAATAGTATATTATCATTAGGTTTGAGGAGAGTGAGAAGTTCATATTGCCTTTATAATGTGAGGTAAAGATAATAATGAATGCAAATGTGCAAAGTAAATAGCAGACTGCAAGTATATTTTTGGAAGGAATGAGTTTAGGAAATAATACATAAACGCAGCAGGAACTTGGAAGGTTACTTCTTTAAAACTACCATGACTGTATACTCTGGAAAATCAGCCCCCACAAATATGTGGGTAACCTAGTTCCCAAAGAATCAAGCTTATTTTAAGTGATGAATTGTTACTGACAATATCTACAGAAAGTAGATATAGAACACAAGAAAATAAAGTATCTTGATTGACCTCCTTTCAAAATGTTGAAATTTCAGGTAAGGTAGACCAGACGATCAGGGCACAGACACTATTCCAATATTCTTGGGTATTTTTATCTATTTATTTTAAATAGAAACCATTCCTTCACTGTGCACAGTGAAGAAACTATCAACAAAATGAAAGGGCCACCTAATGAATGGGAGAAGATATTTGCAAATGCTATATCTAATAAGGGGTTAATATAAAAAATATACAAAGAACAACTCAACGTCAGAAAACCAAACAACCTGGTTAAAAATTGGCAGAGATTCTGAATAGACATTTTTTTCTAAAGCAGATACACTGATGGCCAATATGTACATGAAAAGATGCTCAACATCATTTATCATCAGGGAAATGCAAATCAAAACAGCAGTGAGATATCACCTCACACCTGCCAGAATGGCTATTATCAAAGAGACACAACACATAACAAGTGCTGGCAAGAATGTGAAGAAAAGGGAACCCTCATGCATTGTTGATGAGAATATAAATTGGTGAAGTCACTATTGAAAACTGAGTATAAATGTGCTTCAAAAAATTAAAAATAGAACTACTGTTTGATCCAGCAATTTCACTCCTGGGTATTTAGCTAAAGAAAACAAAAACACTAGAAAATGTATATACACTACTATGTTTATTTGTTTATTGCAGCATTATGTACAATAGCCAGGATATGGAAGCAACCCATATGCCCATCAATAAATGAATGGTTAAAGAAGACTATATTAAATGAATGGTTAAAGAAGACTATATATATATATATATATATATATACACACACACACACACACACACACACACACACACACACACACATACCCACACATACACACACACACACACAATGGAATATTACTCAACCATAAAAGCGAATGAAATCTTGCCATTTGCAACAACGTGGATTGACCTAGAAGATATTATGCTAAGTGAAATAAGTCAGACAGAGAAAAATAAATACTGTATGATATCACTTATATGTGGAATCTAAGAAACAAAACAAATATAACAAAGCATAGTTACAGATACAGAGAACACACTTGTTTTTACCAAAGGAGTTAGGGGAAGTGAAAGAAAAGAAATAGGTGAGTAAACAAACACATAGAAGAAGAGATCAGATTTCTGGTTACCAGAGGTGGAGTATGTGGTAAGGGGAATTAGACGAAGGCAATCAAAACTATTACTAACTTTTAGTTATAAGATAAATTAGTACTAGGGATGTCATGTACAACATGATAAATATAATTAGCACTGCTGTATGTTATATATGAAAGATGTTAATAGAGTAAATCCTAAGAGTCTCATCACAAGGAAAAAATTTTTTTTCTATTCTTTAATTTGGTATCTATATGGTGGATGTTTACAAAATGTATTGTGATACTATTTCATGATGTATATTAATCAAATCATTATGCTGTACACCTTAAACTCATACTGTGCTGTATGCCTATTATAGCTCCATAATAATGGAAGAAAAAATATTAAAATAAAGAAAGAAAGAAAGAAAGAAAGAAATATTATTTCTTCTTCAGAGAACTGTACATTTTTGCATGCATGCCAGGAAACAGTCAATAATGCTCAGAAGGCAATGCACTGGGCTAGCTGTCAAGTTACTTAAGCTTTCTCTATCTCTGTATCCTCTTCTGAAGCTTTATGGTTTCCTTAAAAGGTAAACTAAATAAACACATTCACTCTATTTCACTACTTAGGAAAAGAAGGAAAATTCATCCCAGCTAATACTGTGTCTTATAAACAAGCAAGCAAGCAAGTGAAGAAACAAAAAACACTTCAAGTTATTTCAAAAATCAACAACATCACAAGTTTCATATGCATACAATGGAAAGACTTGCTGTTCACACTTTTGGATCTTTTAACCATCAGCACTTGTAAACTTTATAGTCATAGTCAATATCATCATCTTTAAAAGAAAGGGCATGCCAACACAATCTCTACATTTTTATGCTATAATTTTAATGATTAATACATCTTACGCTAGTATTCATTTGAAATATTTTTGAGAACCAAAAAAGTGAAAAATTCTAAGGTTGTAAATTTGTGTAAATAAAGAGATGAAATCTAATCAGCAAGTATAATACGTAAGGGAGTGCAATAGAAGATTTAGGGATTTAAAGGTAAATAGGATATAATCCTCATAGAGTAATGGCTATCATCTAGAAAGTCCATATTATGTCCAAGATATTTTTCTAGCACTTTACATTTATCTCTCATACAAAATCCTCTGACATAGTTCTTGGAAGGGTGATGTTATTTGCTCAAGCCACACAGCTAGTCATTGATAGAGACAGGAGTTGAATCCTGAGATTTCACTATTATGTAACGTTGCCTATATTTCTACATATAGGGAACTCAAAATCTATTTTTTAAATAAAAACTAAACTTTCCAATACATTAGCAGAAATTGGTAGTAAGACTATCAAAATATGTCACTGATTCTAACTATTAACAAATATGAGCACATTTTAAAATAGTTTTACTACAAATGTCACAAAGTCTAATATAGAATTATAATTATTGGTACAGTATAATGGGGAAAAAGGCTGAATAAAAAAGGCCAAAACTTTTTGTTTCTTAAACCATTTTTGTTCTTGAAACTATTCAATTATTTTATGTTTAATTTCCCATAGAGCCTCCTGTTAGAAATACCAAATGCGATTCTGGCCTGCAAGCATTCCCTAGACACAACTGTCACTGAAATTGCATTGACTCATTTACTTTAAATAGCAGTAGAATCACAATATCCAGTAGACTTATTTACTTTAAATGCCAACTCACGCTGAGGACTACAATTGATAATTCAGAAATGAAGACCATGAAGGAGGATAAAACTACTGAAAGTTTCTACCTCAGTATTGGTTTTAATAAATATTGTAATTAAGGAAAGGTTAGTCTTTTTCCTAAAACGTTTCATGTTCTAAATAATAGTGACATGATTTTTTTTTATAAGACATGAATTGGTTTGAGAAAAAGAGCTGAGGACTGAATTTTTAGAAAAGATGATATAAGTGGTAAACACATGCTTTGAGAAAATTCTAATGAAACCATATGGCAAAGATAGATAAAATATTACAAAGAGAATGTTAAAGAATAACTGACATAACCACGCTTAAGAACTAGGTGTCTTCATCAAAAGTCTATGGAGTCTAATACAATCGTGGAACTCAACTTCTGCAGAGGTAATGGGAATTAAAATTGACCTGTGCTGCACACACACATGCACACACACATACGCACAAACACACACACACACTCCGCCCAAACCAGTGAGCTGGAACCAGACTTCATGCTATAATATGGGAGCTTTGTCAAGCCTAAAAGCTATTCCCTATTACCTAAGGTCATGGGGTGGAGGGAGCAAACAAATCTTTGAAGACAGATCTGAGCTAAGTCAGCTATGGACTTGGGGATCCATCACATCCTTAATAAAAGTCAGGAAAAGACATTATGAATCGTTGGTTTAGAGCTAGATTTTACAGTGAAGACACTGAAGTGGGGTGGGATGAGGTGCCAGTTAAAGCTTTCCATAAAAATGCTAAAGAGGGAAGGGTAAGACTTTGCAATGAAATTCTAAAACAAAGAATAATCTAATATGTTCTTCTGTGTGCTTTTTTATTATACCCAAAATTTTGATTTTAGTATAGTCAATTTTTTCAATAATTTCTTTATAGTTTGTGCTTTTTGAGCTTTGTTTCAGAAAACTTTCCCCACCCTATTATAATATGCTTTACAGAGAGAAACAAACCAACCCAGTGTTCCATATAAACTCTCTAAAGGAAATAATGTCTAACAAGTCAAGCTATTAGTGGGGGCAAGGGCAATTTTTTTAGTTTTCACTGGTCTATCAATTAGTTAATCACTGCTGAAATAATTGAGAGCTGGCTGAACACTTAAAGAAAATTTTATATAAACTCTCTTTATAAAATAGCTGGCTGGCTGGAAGAACACAAAGTGCAAGTTTTTATCAATCTTTTGTAAAATTTGCCTTATGGGATAATTTCAACTTCTATCCTATTTTTTAACATGAAAACTCCCAAACAAACTGAAGTTACTAACCATTTATCCTTTATGAAAGGAGAAATGTGTCCAGTGTTATAGCAGAATTACCTTAGAAGGATGCTGTTTGTTGGAATTACAACTTTTGATAATGATCCAAATGTTGGCTACAGATTAGAAGGTACACTTGTTTCACTTTCTTTATTTTTGGTTAGTATTATTGAACAAATACAAAATGAACTTTGAAATCCTACAAATATTTTGTAACTGTTAGAAACAAATAAGTCTTGAAGAAATGCTATTTGTATCAAGCAAACCTGGAATTTAAGAATATAAAAGGATTGTTATAAACTTTGCCTGTTGAGGCAAACTGCTTGCAAACTTTAAGAAACATTTAAGTTGCTAAAACCCATGCCTTAATTACAGGAATATCAAGAGAGATTTCAAAGTATTTTAAGGAAGTCATATTATGTAGCATCTGTACACTACATCATAGTTCCTAATCAGACTGCTACTTCCTTACTCCATATAAGAAAATGCTCTATGCTTTTACTCACATTCCCTTTTTCTTTTCATCCTTTTAAAAATTGCATACAATGGGATTTTTGTATGTACAGTGTTCTGTGAATAACAGTAAGAGATCATCACAAGAATAACCTAAAATGCATATTCATATGTGAGCTGATCCTTCTACCAGGTTAAAAACTGATTGTGATATCCTTCTCATATAGTATGTTGTCAGTGTAACTTAGACAAAGGTATATACATGTCCATTTTTCTAAATAAGTTACAAATACAACACAATGTTACAAAATTCAAAACATTTTATTCAGGAATTACTCAAATTGAAATATATTGCATTCAGATGCAGGCATCAATTAAGATTATATTAACAGGTACACAAAGAAGGTAAAAATTAAATTCCAGAGTAACATTACTTCCAATAGAGGCATCTTCAAACAATGGGAAAGGTTAAAGAAAACATGGAAAACTTGCCTAAAAGCAAAGAGAAATGCCCTAGGAAGAAACTAACTGAAGGTGGTCCAAATGAAGTAAAATGCCTAAGGTCACACCCATAACAGACTGTGGGACAAAACCTCTCATCTCTGGGTATAGTGTTATCTCTCACAGCCCAAATGGACCCTGGAACTTTTATTTTATTCATTAAATATTTTAAATATGCAAAAGAATAGCAAATATTTGAACAAGTATTCATGTTCCTAATTCCAAGTTTTGACAAATATTAGTTTCATATTTACTTAAAAAAGTTTTTGGTCAGAGTTCTGTAGTCTCTTGTCCAGTAATGGGTTCAGGAAAAGTTGAGCTTTTTGTAGTTTTTTTGCTTTTTTTCTCTGTTAGGGTGAGAATAATGCTCTTTCCAGATTTGTTTGTTCCAAGTGGAAAACCAGAAGTCCCACATAAGTTAATTTTTACTTTTTATTTTCTAATACTGATAAAATGCTACCTAGAGTCACATTCTGTTAACATATATACCTTATCATCTTCAGTCATATCAATTCTTTAAATGTCAACAAGAAACATTAAGGATTCAAAAATATTTTCTCAGTCCACAAGTTACCCAAATCCAAAAGAATCTTGACTTTAAATTGTAAGACTGAAAATGCCTAGTTTTCAATCTCTAGGTTACATGATAAAATTTATTTTGGCCTTTAGATATTACATGAAAAATTACATTTTGTTTCCGTAATTCAGTCTCTACAAAGGGAAGCTCAGACACATTCTCCAGCATGAAGAAAAGTTTGTTTTTGTTTTTATTTAATGGTTTTATTTCCTTCCAAAATAACAGCTGATTGGTGTTCACCTTGAGCCTCAAGGAGAGTTAGTAGGATTGTATATGTTGTATAATTTCTCTATTACTTTATCATTCAGATTCACAAGTAGAACTTAAAGTTAAGAACAACTTTAAATCTTTATGTTAATAAAAACAAAATGCATTTTGTAAATTAGTCATTAATTTCCCTTTGTATGTAATTATATTAAGCATTCTATTGCAATAAACCTTGTTTTATTATATTATTACTAGTAATGAAAGTACATTTATTTCAGAGAATTAATCTTCTCCTTCTAGTCATAAAATTTTGCAACACCATATTTTACTAATGGATTTACTTCATACAGAGGAATATCCTCTACAAGAAACATCCTCTGAAACCTGTCTCAGCCAATCATTAAATATGAGGATTTAAAAACAAAACTCCAAGAGTCAGAGGACTTTATCATAATTTCAGTTTGCCACTTTCTCTGAACACAAAATTGGGGAGACATAGGGATTATTTATAAATATTTGGGGTAAGAAATATTATGCTATACCTTTATGAGTCAATGGGCACTGGTGATACATTTCTGGAATCTGGTTTAAAAAGGCTGAGTATTCATAAATCTTACTTCTATGTACAGGCAGTAATAAGGAAAAAAAGCTATTTTTCTTAAGTGAGCTGCTGGTAAATTCAGTATAGCTTTATGATATAAGATTTATCAATTAATTTGATTTTTGTCTAGCAGACAGATATTCTTCAAATAAAAGGTAAATGGAGAAAATGCATGGACATATTAAAATTGAGAATTTTGTTTTAAAATATTATTACTACTCTTTGAAGTGTGAAAAATAATACATCCAGATTAAACAATCTAACTTTACTTCTACATTTTTGTTTACCAAGTCATCATCAACTGGTATTCCTTGCCTAATACTACATTAATAGTACTTTTCTAAAGCCACCTACTTTGTCAAGAATATATATATATATATATATATATCCTGCCTTGATTGATTATTTGATTAGTACATCCATTCATTAATACAACTAATGAAGGCAGAGAAAATATTAATTTATGGTTCTTTTACTTTTTACTTTTTAAATTTTATTTTATTTTTTTTATACAGCAGGTTCTTATTAGTCATCAATTTTATACACATCAGTGTATATATGTCAACCCCAATCGCCCAATTCATTGCACCACCACCCCTACCACCCCACAGCTTTCCCTCCTTTTTGTCCATACGTTTGTTCTCTACAACTGTGTCTCAACTTTTGACCTGCAAACTGGTACATCAGTACAATTTTTCTAAGTTCAACATACATGCGTTAATATATGATATTTGTTTTCCTTTTTCTGACTAACTTCACTCTGTGTGACAGTCTCTAGATCCATCCACATCCCAACAAATGACCCAATTTCATTCCTGTTTATGGCTGAGTAATATTCCACTGTATATATGTACCATGTCTTCCTTATCCATTTATCGACGGGCATTTAGCTTACTTCCATGACCTGGCTATAGTAAATAGTGCTGCAATGAACATTGGGGTGCATGTGTCTTTTTGAATTATGGTTTTCTCTGGGTATATGCCCAGTAGTGGAATTGCTGGATCATATGGTAATTCTATTTTTAGATTTTTTAAGGAACCTCCATACTGTTCTCCATAGTGGCTGTATCAATTTACATTCCCACCAACAGTGCAAGAGGGTTCTTTTTTCTCCACACCCTCTCCAGCATTTGTTGTTTGTAGATTTTCTGATCATGCCCATTCTAACTGGTGTGAGGTGATATCTCATTGTAGTTTTGCTTTGCATTTCCCTATTAGTGATGTTGAGCAGCTTTTCATGTGCTTCTTGGCCATCTGTATGTCTTCTTTGGAGAAATGTCTATTTAGGTCTTCAGCCCATTTTTGGATTTGTTTGTTTTTTTAATATTGAGATGCATGGGCAGTTTATATATTTTGGAGATAAATCCTTTGTCTGCTGATTTTTTTCCAAATATTTTCTCCCATTCTGAAGGTTGTCTTTTCGTCTTGTTTATGGTTTCCTTTGCTGTGCAAAAGCTTTGAAGTTTCATTAGGTCCCATTTGTTTATTTTTGTTTTTACTTCCATTACTCTAGGAGGTGGATCAAAAAAGATCTTGCTGTGATTTATGTCAAAGAGTGTTCTTCTTATGTTTTCCTCTAAGAGTTTTATAGTGTCTGGTTTTACATTTAGGTCTCTAACCCATTTTGAATTTATTTTTGTATATGGTGTTAGGGAGTGTTCTAATTTCATTCTCTTACATGTAACTGTCCAGTTTTCACAGCACCACATATTAAAGAGACTGTCTTTTCTCCATTTTATATCCTTGCCTCCTTTGTCATAGTTAGTTGACCATAGGTGCGTGGGTTTATCTCTGGGTTTTCTATGTTCTTCCATTGATCTATGTTTCTGTTTCTGTGCCAGTAGCATATTGTCTTGATTACTGTAGCTTTGTAGTATTGTCTGAAGTCAGGGAGCCTGATTCCTCCAGCTCCATTTTTTTTCTCTCAAGACTGTTTTGGCCATTTGGGGTCTTTTGTGTCTCCATACAAATTTTTAGATATTTGGTCTAGTTCTGTAAAAAATGCCATTGATAATTTGATAGAGATTGCACTGAATCTACAGATTGCTTTGGGTAGTATACTCATTTTCACAATATTTATTCTTCCAATCCAAGAACATGGTATATCTCTCCATCTGTTGGTATCATCATTAATTTCTTTCATCAGTGTCTTATAGTTTTCTGAATACAGGTCTTTTGTCTCCCTAGGTAGGTTTATTCCTAGGTGTTTTATTCTTTTTGTTGCAATGGTAAATGGGAGTGTTTCCTTAATTTCTCTTTCAGATTTTTTATCGGTAGTATATAGGAATGCAAGAGATTTCAGTGCAGTAATTTTGTATCCTGCAACTTTACCAAATTCATTGATTATCTCTAATACTTTTCTGATGATATCTTTAGGATTCTCTATGTATAGTATTATGTCATCTGCAAACAGTGACAGATTTACTTATTCTTTTCCAATTTGTATTCCTTTTATTTCTTTTTCTTCTCTGATTGCCATGGCCAGGACTTCCAACACTATGTTGAATAATAGTGGTGAGAGTGGGCAGCCTTGTCATTTTCCTGATATTAGAGGAAATGATTATAGTTTTTCACCATTGAGAATGATGTTGGCTGTGGGTTTCTCATATATGGCCTTTATTATGTTGAGGTAGGTTCCCTCTATGCCCACTTTCTGGATATTTTTTTTATCATAAATTGGTGTTGAATTTTGTCAAAAGCTTTTTCTGCATCTGTTGAGATGATCATATGGATTTTATTCTTCAATTTGTTAATATGGTGTATCACATTGATTGATTTGCATATGAAGAATCCTTGCATCTCTGGAATAAATCGCACTTGGTCTTGGTGTATGATCCTTTAAATGTGTTTTTGGATTCTGTTTGCTAGTATTTTGTTGAAGACTTTTACACCTATATTCATAAGTGATATTTGTCTGTAATTTTCTTTTTTTTGTAGCATATTTGTCTGGTTTTGGTATCAGTGTGATGGTGGCCTCACAGAATGAGTTAGAGAGTATTCCTTCCTCTGCAAATTTTTAGAAGAGTTTGAGAAGGGTGGGTGATAACTCTTCTCTAAATGTTTGATAGAATTCACTTGTGAAGCCATCTGGTCCTGGACTTTTGTTTGTTGGAAGACTTTTAATCAGTTTCAATTTTATTGCTTGTGATTGGTCTGTTCATATTTTCTATTTCTTCATGGTTCAGTCTTGGAAGGTTATATCTTTCTAAGAATTTGTCCATTTCTTCCATATTGTCCATGCTATTGGTCTAGGTTTGCTTGTAGTAGTCTCTTAGGATGCTTTGTATTTCTGTGGTGTCTGTTGTAACTTCTCCTTTTTCATTTCTAATTTTATTGATTTGAGTCTTCTCCTTTTTCTTGATTAGTCTGTTTAATGGTTTTTCAATTGTGTTTATCTTCTCAAAAGAAAAGCTTTTAGTTATATTGATCTTTGCTATTGTTTCCTTTGCTTCTATTACATTTATTTCTGCTCTCATCTTTATTATTTCTTTCCTTCTGCTAACTTTGGGTTTTGTTTGTTCTTCTTTCTCTAGGTCCTTTAGGTGTAAGGTTATATCTTTTATTTGAGATTTTTCATGTTTCTTGAGGTACAGCTATAAACTTCCCTCTTAGAACTGCTTTTGCTGCATCCCATAAGTTTTGGATCATTGTGTTTTCATTGTCATTTATCTCTAGGTATTTTTCGATTTCCTCTTTGATTTCTTCAGTAATCTTTTGGTTATTTAGTAACATATTGTTTAGCCTCCATGTGTCTGTGTTTTTTTACATTTATTTCCCTGTAATTCATTTCTAATCTCATAGCGTTGTTGTCAGAAATGATGCTTGATATAATTTCAATTTTCTTAAATTTACTAAGGCTTGATTTGTGACCCAAGATGTGATCTATCCTGGAGAATGTTCCATGCTCACTTAAGAAGAAAGTGTAATCTGTTGTTTTTTGATGGAATGTCTTATAAATATCAATTAAATCTATCTGATCTATTGTGTCATTTAAAGCTTCTGTTTCCTTATTTATTTTCATTTTGGATGATCTGTCCATTGGTGTAAGTGAGGTGTTAAAGTCCCCCACTATTATTGTGTTACTGTTGATTTCCTCTTTTACAGCTGTTAGCAGTTGCCTTATGTATTGAGGTGCTCCTATGTTGGGTGCATATATATTTATAATTTTTATATCTTCTCCTTGGATTGATCCCCTGATCATTATGTAGTGTCCTTCCTTGTGTCCTGTAATATTCTTTATTTTAAAATCTATTTTATCTGGTATGAGTATTGCTACTCCAGCTTTGTTTTGGCTTCCATTTGCATGGAATTTCTTTTTACATATCCTCACTTTCCGTCTATATGTGTCCCTAGGTCTGAAGTGGGTCACTCGTAGACAGCATGTATATGTGTCTTGTTTTTGTATCCATTCAGCAACCCTGTGTCTTCTGGTTGGAGCATTTAATTCATTCACATTTAAGGTAATTATTGATATGTATGTTCCTATGACCATTTTCTTAATTGTTTTGGGTTTGTTTTTGTAGGTCCTTTTCTTCTCTTGTGTTTCCCACTTAGAGAAGTTCCTTTAGCATTTGTTGTAGAACTGGTTTTGTGGTGCTGAATTCTCTTAGCTTTTGCTTGTCTGTAAAGCTTTTGATTTCTCCTTTGAATCTGAATGAGATCCTTGCTGGGTAGAGTAATCTTAGTTGTAGGTTCTTTCCTTTCATCACTTTAAGTATATCATGCCACTCCCTTCTGGCTTGTAGAGTTTCTGCTGAGAAATCAGCTGTTAACATTTAGTTCTTTATCTGGGGTTTTATCTTGTTTCTTCATCTGGTACATAGCTGTCTGCCTCTTCATCTTGTCTATCTTTGTGTGAATGTGGTTTTTGTTCCACAGGCTGCAGGATTGTAGTTCTTGCTTCTGCTGTCTGACCTCTGGTGAATGAGGCTATATAAGTGGTTTGTGTAAGTTTCCTGATGGGAGGGACTCGTGGTGGGTAGAGCTCTATGGTCCACTTTCTTAAGGAAATCACAGTCTCGAAGAGGAGCCACACCTTTAAGTAGCTAGTTGTCAAAAGTGAGATGTTGGTAAAATAAGGTATGACTGTGCTTTCTATCTTTCCTCATAATCTAGTTGAAGAAATAAAACTAACATGAAGAAAATTTTGAGACCACTTAAAGGTGAATCCTTTAAGATTTTTTTTTTTAGATGTTGGGGGTAGGAGTTTATTAATTAATTAATTAATTTTTGGCTGTGTTGGATCTTCGTTTCTGTGCGAGGGCTTTCTCTAGTTGTGGCGAGCGGGGGCCACTCTTTATCACGGTGCTTGGGCCTCTCACTATCGTGGCCTCTCTTGTTGCAGAGTACAGGCTCCAGACACGCAGGGTCAGTAGTTGTGGCTCACGGGGCTAGTTGCTCCGTGGCATGTGGGATCCTCCCAGACCGGGCTCGAACCCGTGTCCCCTGCATGAGCAGGCAGATTCTCAACCACTGCACCACCAGGGAAGCCCCCTTTAAGATTTTATTGAGAGAAAAACATGCTAGGTAGTGATGCGTGTGTGTGTGTGTGTGTGTGTGTGTGTGTGTTTCTGTGTGTGTGTAAATAGAAAAGTCTTAGAATCTGACAGACCGCAAATTTAAATCCTGGCTCTAATATTTAGTTGGTGTAAAATCTTGCAGTTTGTTCACACATAAAATAATCACAATATTACATAAGGCTGTTTTTAAGTTAAATAAGAGAACACGTAAATTCTAGCACTGCTATTCATAAAAATTGGTCTCTCTCAGTACTTCTCCCTGACTATTACTGCAATTATATTTAAACAAAGAGGAGATGGGAGGTGCAAACAATGATAAAAAATTATCAAAAATATCTTTATGGGCTTCCTTGGTGGTGCAGTGGGTGAGAGTCCTCCTGCCAATGCAGGGGATGCGGGTTTGTGCCCCGGTCTGGGAAGATCCCACATGCCACAGAGCGGCTGGGCCTGTGAGCCATAGCCACTGAGCCTGCACGTCTGGAGCCTGTGCTCTGCGATGGGAGAGGCCACAACAGTGAGAGGCCCACGTACCACAAAAAAAAAAGAAATATATATATATTTATTTATAAACAAGTAATATTTGGATTTATTTTTCCATGTAAGTAGTCTTTCTATTACTAACAGAAAATATGGCTACTACAGTTCTGGAGGCAAAGTATTAAAAAAGATCTTAGACCAGAAAGTAGAGGTCAGTAAGTTGTCTTCAGATGCAGCGGTGAGAGTCACATGAATGGAATGGAATTGCATGTTGAGAAAGAGTGGAAAATTAGTTTGAAAGCTAGAGAAGGACTCTGTGCCAGCTGCTGGGGAAATCAGAAGTTGTATTAGGCTCTTGAGAAGGAAATGATAAATTGAAGATAAAGTTATAAGGTAAAGTATACTTGAACTGAGACCTACTGAAGACTGTGAGCGTGGTCTACCATTGAGATAAAGCAGAATTTGTCTGGTGTGAAGAGAGTGGGAAAAGGAAAGCAGGGGGAAATCTGAGAGAAATATTAAATATATTGTTAGTATTTATAAATATATATTATATATATATATTTTATATATATATATATATATATATATATATATAGTCCACATATCTAGATTTGGGGTATAGGATAATCTAAGTATATAATATGAGAGATTGGAAAATCAGTAGTATTAGTGCCAGAAATAAATATTGGATCATGGGTGTCATGTTAAGGAATCAGATGATGAGTTCAAATTTGACAGCCTGAGTTTGAGTTTATAGAGCATGCAGGTAAGCATGTTATATATAAATTCCCTGGGTTTTTCTGTTTTATTTGGCACACGAAGGGATTCTTGAAGTTAGTTCTGATGAGATGGTCAATGCAAAATTTCTTTTTTCTTCCTCCATTATTCAATGCCATGTGTTTCTATGAGACCCAGATCTGGCCAATAAAACCAATAGGTGGTTTTCTATACGTTTCTGAGAAAGTGTGTGTTGCTAACTAATAATGGTGACATTCTATAACAATAAAGGGATCAAACCAGCCTTTGCATGAAGCCAGAATTGTGGATAGCAGAGAGGAGAGGCCTAAGGATTCCTTGTGTTTAATAACTTCATTGAACTAACATATAAGCCAACACTAAGACATGATTATGTTAATAATTTCACACTGTTTATTTTTTGTTTTCCCTATTTAAAACCCATAGTTGAACAAAAAGTTTACCATGCTTTGTTTTATTTTTTTCATTACTTTCTGTCTTCATATTATGTCATCCAAATGCTTTCCACATCCAATAGTATTCACCCTAGTGTAGTTAATGTATTCTTCCAAATCTTATTATTTTAGACATATGTGTAAAAAAATAAAGTGTTATTGTAAATTTTGAAAATGATATTTTGAGGTGCCTTCTGCCTTCATCTTGAATATGTAAAGAGATTAGAAGTAATCAATCCAATCTTTACAGAAAGAAAACCTGGACAAACAGAAAAATCAATGTCTTTTCTTGGGTGTGTCAGAGAACTGAGTTTGCTACGCAAACAACCACCTCAAAATCTGCAGAGACAGATGAATACAGAGTCATAGCAAAGATCTGCTTTCCTGGAGCAGAAGCTGCTATAGCCATAAACTGGTAGGAGCACATACATGATAATTTTAATGAATTATTGGTAAATTGGACTAGTGTAATAGTGAGAAACTCCTGCAGACTGCTGTAGTCTTATGTGAGGCACCGTTTCACATTGTTTACCTGCAGGACCAGATTCTCAATATGAAGATCTAAGAAGGAGTTCTTTATACTTTGCCACAGGGAAGGTAAGAGTAATTTTCATAAAATACACACAGAGTATTCTCCATGCAAGAAGACTACCACAGCCTTATCTTGGAGCTGTCAGGGAAGGGCATTCCTCTTATCCCAACCCCTTTCTAGCCTTCCTGTTTTACTTAAAGAAGGACTCTATATAAGAAGAAACACTTGTGAAACTCAATGGCTAAAGAAATATGCCCACTAAAAGATTGACATTTAACTGGAAGATTATAGAGATGTTCCTTCTTCACACCTTATCACCACATCTACAGGGTTCCAGACAGTAAGAATGGATTGCAGCTGAAAGACACAGACTATCTCTGAAGAGGCATACTTAGTAGGAAAGTCCAAATTCAAGAGAGGTAACAAAAATGACACTAATGAAATTTTAAGACCCTTACATTAGAACAGTAAATACAATTCAGTTTCCAACCAAATTAACATATGTCCTCACACTAACATATTCTCTTCAGCTCCTGTTACCCAATGGATCATGTCTAGCTTTCAATTAAAAGAAAACAAAAAACTACAAGGCAGAAAAAAACACAGTCTGAAGAGACAAAGCAAGCATCAGAGCAAAATTCAGATATGACACAGATGTAATTATTAAAGAGTTTTAAATAGTTATGTTTACTATATTAAGGATTCTAATGGAAAAATTAGGCTGGATGCAAAATCAAGGGGATATTATAAAAAGAGAGATGAAAACTCTAAGAAAAATCAAAAGAAAATGCTGGAAATCAAATTCACTGTAACAAAAATGCAGAATGCCACTGATGGGCTTATGTGTGGACTGAACATGGAACAGAAAAGAATCAGTGAGCTTAAAGATGATTAATAAAAACTTCCTTATGTAAATTCTAAAATAATGTACTTTATATTTTAGTGGAAGTATAAAAAAGTCAATAGGCAATTGATATATAATATAGTTGTGGTTGATTAAACATGGCTACAATTATATTCTTCCCGTAAAGAGGTGGGGGTCTATGTCCCCTCCTTCTGAATCTTGGTGAGCTATGTGACCACCAGATCAATTGAATTAGGTATGTCATGTTTTGCCAGTGTCTGGTCCCAGATTCTTTTAAGACACTAAATTTTAAGGTATCTTCTTAAATATCTTGTTACATAGAAATATCTTGTACATATCTTGTGACATAGAAATACATAACCAGAAGAATGTTATATGTTATATTGTGTGAAATGCAGAATGCCATAGAAGCATACAAGAGGCATTCTGGAAGTCATTCTTAAGCTGAGATAAGAAAGATGACTAAGATTTAGCCAGAATTGCTAGTGGAAGTGTGTTTCAGGCAGAAATATCAGTACACTAAACTCAGAAGCATATAGAGAGAAATGAAATATATCATTGTGATTGAAGAATAGAATATGACGAGGAAGGGGAAAAAGATAATTCTAGAGAGAGAACAGGGTATAACATCTTTTGTGTTTGTCTAATAAGAAGACATAAATTTATAATAAAGACATCAAAAAGTAATAAAGCTTTTTTTTTTCTTTCTATTTTTTTAGCTTGAAAATCCTGGAATTTTATTTATTTATTATTTTTAAACATCTTTATTGGAGTATAATTGCTTTAAAATGGTGTGTTAGTTTCTCCTTTATAACAAAGTAAATCAGTTATACATATACATATGCCCCCATATCTCTTCCCTCTTGCATCTCCCTCCTTCCCATCCTCCATATCCCACCCCTCTAGGTGGTCAAAAAGCATCGAGCTTATCTTCCTGTGCTATGCGGCTGCTTCCCATTAGCTATATATTTTACGTTTGGTACTGTATATATGTCCATGCCACTCTCTCACCTTGTCCCAGCTTACTCTTCCCCCTCACCTAACCTCAAGTCCATTATCTAGTAGTTCTGTATATTTATTCCTGTCTTGGCCCTAGGATCAGCATGACCATTTTTTAATTTTTAGATTCCATATATATGTGTTAGCATATGGTATTTGTCTTTGTCTTTCTGACTTACTTCACTGCATAAGACAGACTCTAGGTCCATCCTCCTCACTAAAAATACCTCAATTTAGTTTCCTTTTATGGCTGAGTAATATTCCATTAGATATATGTACCACATCTTCTTTATCCATTCATCTGTTGATGGACACTTAGGTTATTTCCATGTCCTGTCTATTGTAAATTGAGCTACAATGAACATTTTGGTACATGACTCTTTTTGAGTTATGGTTTTCTCAGGGTATATGCCCAGTAGTGGGATTGCTGGGTCGTACGGTAGTTCTATTTTTAGTTTTTTAAGGAACCTCCATACTGTTCTCCATAGTGGCTTTATCAATTTACATTCCCACCAACAGGGCAAGAGTGTTCCCCTTTCTCCACACCCTCTCCAGCATTTATTGTTTGTAGATTTGTTGATGATGGCAATTCTGACTGGTGTGAGATGATATCTCATTGTAGTTTTGATTTGCATTTCTTTAATGATTAATGATGTTGAGCATTCTTTCATGTGTTTGTTGGCAATCTGTATGTTTTCCTTAAAGAAATGTCTATTTTAATCTTCTGCCCATTTTTGAATTGAGTTGTTTGTCTTTTTGATATTGAGCTGTATGAGCTGCTTATAAATTTTGGAGATAAATCCTTTGTCAGTTGCTTCATTTGCAAATATTTTATCCCATACTGTGGTTGTCTTTTTGTCGTGTTTATGGTTTCCTTTGCTGTGCAAAAGATTTTAAGTTTCATTAGGTCTCATTGGTTTATTTTTGTTTTTATTTCCATTTCTCTAGGAGGTGTTTCAAAAAGGATCTTTCTGTGATTTATGTCATAGAATGTTCTTCCTATGTTTTCCTCTAAGAGTTTGCCCTTACATTTAGGTCTTTAATCCATTTTGAGTTTATTTTTCTGTATGGTGTTAGGGAGTGTTCTAATTTCATTCTTTTACATGTAGCTGTCCAGTTTTCCCAGCACCATTTATTGAAGAGGCTGTCTTTGCTCCACTGTATATTCTTGCCTCCTTTGTCAAAGATAAGGTGTCCATATGTGCATGGGTTTATCTCTGGGCTTTGTATTATATTCCATTGATCTATATTTCTGTTTTTGTGCCAGTACCATACTGTCTTGATTACTGTAGGTTTGTAGAATAGTCTGAAGAGACGTAGCCTGATTCCACCAGCTCCGTTTTTCTTTCTCAAGATTGCTTTGGCTATTCGGCGTCTTTTGTGTTTCCATACAAATTGTGAAATTTTCTGTACTAGTTTTGTGAGAAACGCCAGTGATAATTTTATACGGATTGCATTGAATCTGTAGATTGCTTTTGGTAGTAGAGTCATTTTCACAATGTTGATTCTTCCAATCCAAGAACATGGTATATCTCTCCATCTATTTGTATCATCTTTAATTTCTTTCATCCGTGTCTTATAATTTTCTGTATACAGCTCTTTTGTATGCTTAGGTAGGTTTATTCCTAGATATTTTACACCTTTTTTTGCAATGGTAAGTGGGAGTGTTTTGTTAATTTCACTTTCAGATTTTTCATCATTAGTGTATAGGAATGCCAGAGATTTCTGTGCATTAATTTTGTATCCTGTTACTTTACCAAATTCATTGATTAGCTCTGTTTTCTGGTGACATCTTTAGGATTCTCTACGTATAGTATCACGTCATCTGCAAACAGTGACAGCTTTACTTCTTCTTTTTGGATTTGGATTTCTTCTATTTATTTATTTATTTATTTATTTATTTATCTTCTCTGATTGCCAATGCTAAATCTTCCAAAACTATATTCAATAAGAATGGTGAGAGTGGGCAACCTTGTCTTGTTCCTGATATTAGTGGAAAGGTTTCAGTTTTTCACCCTTGAGGGTGATGTTGGCTGTGGGTTTGTCATATATGGCCTTTATTATGTTGAGGAAAGTTCCCTCTATGCCTACTTTCTGGAGGGTTTTTAGCAAATATCGGTGTTGAATTTTGTCAAAAGCTTTCCCTGCATCTATTGAGATGATCATATGGTTTTTCTCCTTCAATATGTTAATATGGTATATCACATTGATTGATTTGCGTATATTGAAGAATCCTTGCATTCCTGAGATAAACCCCACTTGATCATGGTGTATGATCCTTTAATTTGCTGTTGGATTCTGTTTGTTGGTATTTTGCTGAGGATTTTTGCATGTATGTTCATCAGTGATATTGGCCTGTAGTTTTCTTTCTTTATTACATCCTTGTCTGATTTTGGTATCAGGGTGATGGTGGCCTCGTAGAATGAGTTTAGGAGTGTTCCTCCCTCTGTTATATTTTGGAAGAGTTTTAGAAGGATAGGTGTTAGCTCTTCTCTAATTGTTTGATAGAATTCATCTGTGAAGCCATCTGGTCCTGGGCTTTTGTTTGTTGGAAGAATTTTAATCACAGTTTCAATCTCAGTGCTTGTGATTGGTCTGTTCATATTTTCTATTTCTTTCTGGTTCAGTCTCAGAATGTTGTGCATTTTGAAGAATTTGTCCTTTTCTTCCAGGTGTCCATTTTATTGGTCTAGAGTTGCATGAACCTTTGTATTTCTGCAGTCTCAATTATTACTTCTCCTTTTTCATTTCTAATTCTATTGATTTGAGTCTTCTCCCTATTTTTCTTCATGAGTCTGGCTAATGGTTTATCAATTTTTATATATTCTCAAAGAAGCAGCTTTTAGTTTTACTGATCTTTGCTATCATTTCCTTCATTTCTTTTTCATTTATTTGTGTTCTTATCTTTATGATTTCTTTCCTTCTGCTAACTTCGGGGTTTTTTTTTTGTTCTTGTTTCTCTAATTACTTTTGATGTAAGGTTAGTTTGTTTATTTGAGATGTTTCTTGTTTCTTAAAGTAGGATTGTATTGCTATAAACTTCCTTCTTAGAACTGCTTTGCTGCATCACATAGGTTTTGGGTCATTGTGTTTTCATTTTCATTTGTTTCTAGGTATTTTTTGATTTTTTCTTTGATTTCTTCAGTGATCTCTTGGTTATTAAGTAGTGTATTGTTTAGCCTCCATGTGTTTGTACTTTTTATCCATTTTTTTCCCTGTACTTCATGTCTAGTCTCATAACATTGTGGTCAGAAAAGATACTTGATACAATTTCAATTTTCTTAAATTTACCATGTTTGATTTGTGTGCCAAGATATGATCTATCCTTGTGAATGTTCCATGAGCACTTGAGAAGAATGTTTATTCTGTTGTTTTGGGATGGAATGTCCTATAAATATCAATTAAGTCTATCTTGTTTAATGTATCATTTAAACCTTGTGTTTCCCTATTTATTTTCATTTTGGATAATCTGTCCATTGGTGAAAGTGAGTTGTCAAAGTCCCCTACTATGATTGTGTTACTGTTGATTTCCCCTTTTAAGGCTGTATTTGCCTTATGTATTGAGGTACTCCTATGTTGGGTACATAAATATTTACAATTGTTATATCTTCTTCTTGGATTGATCCCTTGATCATTATGTGGTGTCCTTCTTTGTCTCTTGTAATATTCTTTGTTTTACATTCTACTTTGTCTGATATGAGATTGCTACTCCAGCTTTCTTTTGATTTCCATTTGCATTGAATATCTTTTTCCATCCCCACTTTCAGTCTGTATGTTTCCTTAAGTCTGAGGTGGGTGTCTTGTAGAGAGCATATATACGGGTCTTGTTTTTGTATCCATTCAGCCAGTCTATGTCTTTTGGTTGGAGCATTTAATCCATTTACATTTAAGGTAATTATCGATATGTGTGTTCCTATTACCATTTTCTTAATTGTTTTGGGTTTGTTATTGTAGGTCTTTTACTTCTCTTGTGTTTCCTGCCTAAAGAATTTCCCTTAGCATTTGTTGCAAAGCTGCTTTTGTTGTGATGAATTCTCTTAGTTTTTGCTTGTCTCTAAAGGTTTTTATTTCTCCATCAAATCTGAATGAGATCCTTGCTGGGTAGAGTAATCTTGGTTGTAGTTTTTTCTCCTTCATCATTTTAAATATGTCCTGCCACTCCCTTCTGGCTTGCAGATTTTCTGCTGAAAGATCAGCTGTTAACCTTATGGGGATTCCCTTGTGTGTTATTTGTTGTTTTTCCCTTGCTGCTTTTAATATTTTTTATTTGTATTTAATTTTTGATAGTTTGATTAATATGTGTCTTGGCATGTTTCTCCTTGGATTTATCCTGCATGAGACTCTCTGCTTCCTGGACTTGATTAACTATTTCCTTTCCAATATTAGGGAAGTTTTCAACTATAATGTCTTCAAATATTTTCTTAGTCTCTTTGTTTCCCTTCTTTTCCTGGGACCCCTATAATTCGAATATTGGTGCATTTAATGTTGTCCCAGAGGTCTCTGAGACTTTCCTCAATTCTTTTCATTCTTTTTTCTCTATTCTGCTCTGCAGTAGTTATTTCCACTATTTTATCTTCCAGGTCACTTGTCTGTTCTTCTGCCTCAGCTATTCTGCTATTGATCCCTTGTAGAGAATTTTTAATTTCATTTATTATAAAGTTTTATAGAATGTGCATTCCTAAAAAAAAAAGAAATATTTAACACTGAAGGCTAACTTATGTTCTATTTGAGGAGACTAAATTATTGAAAGTCATAGTTTGGGAAGAGAATGATAATTAAGGCATAATAATTACCAAATGTCCTTCATTGGTATGCAAATAATGAAACCTAATGTACCTGTTTAAAGATTTTACATAAAGAACATCCTACCCAGATAGGAGGAGGAACCTGAAAGCTTTACTATCATGGTCTCATGATAGAGGGAATGGAGAGATAAGTTCAATTTCTTTTCTTCCTCACTTTTTCCTCCCAACTCCAATCAAACTTATACTTCAGTGTAGTAGATGCATGGTAGAAACATGCAGATAGATATAGTGGAAATCAGAGATCAAAAATGAGAGTAACGTTGTGCTCCACACAATCTAAAAGAGGAAGGCTACAGTCATTTTGGAAAAACATTGCAAACAGACACTTCTAATATGTTAAAAGGCAATAGAGCAGCACAGTCATGTCAGGATGCTCTTAGATGAGTTTGGGATATGATTCTTCTGTACTTTCTTATTTCCTATACCTGCACATGGCATGGTAAGAATCCAGAAATTTAGTTGTGATCCAATGATGGAATCAAAAGTCCTCAGAGGGCTTGCACACTGTTAAGAGAAAAGTGGAAAGGATGACTGCATACCTTTTCCATGTCATAGTGAAGTATTAACTAACATGCCCACCCAAAGATTACTTAATTCTCTAAAGGTGTACCATTCTTGTTACATTATTTATGTGTGATCAGGACTCAGACTCTGAGAAATCATATGTTCTATTGTACATTTCTCTTCAGTAGAAGAGACAATCTTAAAGATTATGATTTCACTTCTTGGAAGGATGATTAAAATTTTTTTATCTATTAGAAAAATTATTTCAGCATTTTTTAAGTGAATGTCTGTATAAAACTCCATACCTTTAATGAGCTTTACCATACCTTCAATGAGCTTTACCATCCTGCTCCTTCCCTCATTTTAGTAAGTTAAAGACACTTTAAACACATGTTTACCATACATTTGTGGTGGGTATATGAGAATCATATTTTTAAGTCTTTGAAATATTTTGAGAGCACTGACAAAGCCTTGGATCACATGATGAAGGTGAAATGAGTTAATAGAGTTAACAGTGTGCTGATCTTTCTGCCTAAAGAGAGATAGCAATGATTAGAAATAGAGATCATGATTGGATTGTGGCTCATTTTCTCCCCAGAAACCTGATAAGGCCAGCTTAAACTTGTTACTTGTGCAATGAGAAGACCAGAATATTGCCCCTACAGCAGGGACTAGTGTGGTCATACTAACATGAATTCTTGAAAGCTCAAGACACACCAGATTTTCCCACCATGTGGTATCTTGAAAATAAGCCCATAGTAAAAATCTAAAAGACTTACCATTCAGTGGAACCATGCAAGTAGTTCTGGATTATCAAAATAAACTGAATAAATTACCAAATTGGACTAAGTTAACTGAATTGGACCAGATTTAATTTTTTTGAGTTATCTAGTTGAGTACTTATGATAAATATTAGATCATTTATATGAAAATTAAAAAGTCACATTTTCTTTGTACATTTGAACAATGAATGATTTTGTGATTCAATTCACTATAACAGAAAAACCATATGGGGAAATAAATATAAGTCAACTAAAGGAAATGAAAACACAAACTATAATGGAACCTTTAGTTAATTCAAATTTAAAAAAAAACTATTATTGAGCATTTACAGTGGACAGGACATAGTTCTTTGTGCTATAATAGAGATGAATGATACTTCCTGATTTCAACTAAGGAAATCATTACAGGAGATGTTCACATACACAAAGAAATTACTATGCAGTGCACTAACAGAATTATGTATAAAGCAGATAACAAGGAGTGATTAACTCTGTCACTGTAGAGTAGTAAGAGGTTTCCTCAACAGGGTGATATATGAGCTGAATTTTGTAAAATGAATAGGATATTTTAGGAGAATAAGGCAAAGAATTAAGACAGAGAATGTCACCATTACTAGGATTTATTTCCCCAATGACCGTTGCTCCTATAGGTCTTGCATAACTCCAAAGGGAACAAAGAAAGGGCTTTTGGTTCACAACATCTTAGATTTTTCATAAGTTACATAGCATCCACTATGGTCATTAGTCTATGGGGCCAGAAAATGCTGTAACTCAAGCCTGACCCAGAGAGGAAAATTTTCATAGGAAGCTTACATTATCTTTGATAAAACCTACCTAGTTTTCTCCCCTTCTTCTTACCCTAGGAATAACCCCTCAAAAAGGACAAAAGGAAAGGTTCTCATGAATAACATTTTCAGTTACCAAATTATTCCATGATTTTTTCATCACCATGTTCAAGATCATACTTTGAATATTAATATGCCTACATTATATGCATCAGTGTTGTTAGGTTACTATAAAAAGTAACATGTGACGTTTGTCAAAACCTATAGAATATACAACACCAAGAGTGAACCCTAATGTAAACTGTGGACTTTGGGTGATAATATCATGCTAATATAAGTATATTGATTGTAACAAATGTTCCACTCTGGTGTTAGATATTGATAGCAGCAGAGGTTGTGCCTGCAGAGGTAGGGGACATATGGAAACTCTCCATATTTTCCATTAAATTTTGCTGTGAATTTAAAACTCTCTAAAAAATGAAATCTATCTAAAACAAACAAACAAACAAAATAACCATAGGACTTCCCTGGTGGTGCAGTGGTTAAGAAACTGCCTGCCAATGCAGGGGACATGGGTTCAATCTCTGGTCCAGGACGATCCCACTTGCCTCGGAGCAACTAAGTCCATACACCACAACTACTGAGCCTGTGCTCTAGAGCCCACGTTTCATAACTACTGAGACTATGCACCACAACTACTGAAGCTTGTGTGCTCTAGGGTCTGCGGGTCACAACTACTGAGCCCACGATCTGCAACTACTGAAGCCTGTGTGCCTAGAGCCCGTGCTCCACAACAAGAGAAGCCACTGCAATGAGAAACCTGTGCACCCCAATGAAGAGTAGCCCCCTCTTGGTGCAACAAAAGAAAGGCCATGTACAGCAACGAAGACCCAACACAGCCAAAAATAAATTAAATAAAAGACTGAATTATTTTCACTTAAAAGAAAAAAAAACAGAAAACGAGAAACTGGTAAGAAAATATATATAGAAGAAAATAGCTGGATTTCTCAAAGCAATTAATTTAAGTAACCAAGAGAAAAAAATTGTAGAAAAATAATTTGAATAATGAGCAATTCATTGCAGATAATAAAACTATATCACCTGATCCACCTATCAGATCCAGGTAAGAAGGAAAGCACTACAGTGGGTTAGCTCCCAGAGATCTCAGACAGTATTTCCACACTGGATTACATACGGAGTGAAAAAGTAGCAAAGGAGACAGATTCAAAAATAGAGCTCTCCTGTCATAATCAGTCTTCAACTTTTAAAAACTCTACACTTAAAGCTCCACTCCTAGCTCTGCAGCCTTGTAGCATCCTTGGACTTAATCTTAATTCTTTATCCTTGGAGTGAAAGATGTATAAAGTTACTAGAAGAATAGCATTTGGGAGAATATTTGCTCTAGAGGAACTGCAAGACTTTCATTCCCATTTACCCACAAAGCCCTATGTGGGCTCCTACTATGGTGAATCTGTTTGAACCATGCAAAGTTGGAGAATTTATTTTGCCTTCTTCAATGTCTTTCCATTGGCCCTTAGCATTTTATAACTTCAGTGGCCAGAAAGAAAAAATACATCTCTGAAAATATGTTTCCTTCTCAAACTTTAGAGCAACATAATAAAGATGCCTCTCAAAGACTCCTTTTCTCTTTGCTCTTTAGTTTTCCTGGGACAAAGTGTCTAACCAGATAAAAGCCTATCACAAGATCACTGTGCCACTAATCACATAAAAACTTCAATATGAAAACACAATCCATTGAAGCAAGCCTTGTGTAGGAACCACCCCATAAACACAACATATTTTGCTCTCTTTCTTCCTCACACATGACTCAGCCCCAGCCTTCTGATCAAATACTGACTTTAGCTTTGAATAATAGCTTTGAGCTGATGAAAGGTGAAGGAAATAAAGCCCAAAGTTCTCATTAGACCATCACTTTGCAGTTGAAAGACTTAAATCATACCACTGGCTCCTCAAGAAACATCCTTTTCATTTAAGCATATAGCTATATCATCATACATAAACTAAATGTATTTAATCTATTTAATTGGAAATTCAAGGTGTTTCATTAAGCTATGAATTTGTCTAAATTTTATTTTGGCTCTTAAGAAAAAAGCCAGTATATAAAACATACTGCCATATTATTTGCAGTTTTATTAAACAGTTAACAAATTTTATTGAGTCTAGGGATAATTTTGCATAATCTTTTTTTGTTTTGTTTTGTTTTATTTTGTTTTGTTTTAACATCTTTACTGGAGTATAATTGCTTTACAATGGTGTGTTAGTTTCTGCTTTATAACAAAGTGTATCAGTTATACATATACATATGTTCCCATATCTCTTCCCTCTTTCGTCTCCCTCCCTCCCACCCTCTCTATCCCACCCCTCTAGGTGGTCACAAAGCACCGAGATGATCTCCCTGTGCTATGTGGCTGCTTCCCACTAGCAATTTATTTTACGTTTGGTAGTGTACATATGTCCATGCCACTCTCTCACTTTGTCACAGCTTACCCTTCCCCCTCCCCATATCCTCAAGTCCATTCTCAAGTAAGTCTGTGTCTTTATTCCCGTCTTACCCCTGGGTTCTTCATGACCTTTTTTTTTTCCTTAGATTACATATATATGTGTTAGCATACGGTATTTGTCTTTCTCTTTCTGACTTACTTCACTCTGTATGACAGACTCTAGGTCCATCCACTTCACTACAAATAACTCAATTTCGTTTCTTTTTATGACTGCATAATATTCCATTGTACATATGTGCCACATCTTCTTTATCCATTCATCCGATGATGGACACTTAGGATGTTTCCATCTCCTGGCTATTATAAATAGAGCTGCAATGAACATTTTGGTACATGACTCTTTTTGAATTATGGTTTTCTCAGGGTATATGCCCATCAATGAATTTGGTAAAGTAGCAGGATACAAAATTAATGAACAGAAATCTCTTGCATGCCTATACACTAATGATGAAAAATCTGAGAGTGAAATTAAGAAAACATTCCCGTTTACCATTGCAACAAAAAGAATAAAATATCTAGGAATAAACCTACCTAAGGAGACAAAAGACCTTTATGCAGAAAATTATAAGACACTGATGAAAGAAATTAATGATGATACAAATAGATGGAGTGATATACCATGTTCTTTGATTGGAAGAAGCAACATTGTGAAAATGACTCTACTACCCAAAGTAATCTACAGATTCAATGCATAATCTTAATTTGCAGCATTGTTTCTTCACATTTTCTCCAATAATTTTTCTGCATAAGCCAATAAGCCAAATAAATTCTAAAAATGACAAAATGTATTGCATAGGTAGGATAGAGTCCTTTACTTTTTCATACGCATATGTCTCATATTTACTAACATATAATTAACTTAGTAAACATAAGTGTCATAGAATTTATTAATATTTTTGATGAGAGTGAAAATTTTAAATTATAGAGTATATATTCATATAGTGACAGATAAAGATTATAAATTTTACATTAAAATTTTTGAGCATATATTCATTATTGAAGTTCAAGAATATTTCTCTCCAAATATTCATTTTGGAAAATGATGTGATACTGTAATATTTAATATCTCAAGCAAAGGAACATGTTGCTTCAGAAAAATCAGATTTGATCCTGGTTTCAACAATCCTTAGAATGCGTTGACTTGTATGTCAGCTCTACTTCTAAATCAACCCATAGGCTTTATTCCTGTGTAGTTGACATCACCGTTGGCACACTCAACCTCTATGTTATTGCTCTTTTTGTACATAAAAATGAAAGGGGTTTGAATAAAGTACTAGGGAGTAAACTGTTTTTAGGGGTTAATGTGTAACATTTTTTAGCACTCTCTTTACAAGTTCAAAACAATAATACAACTTAGTTTTTCATATTCTGTAATAACTGCATGGCTTTCAACATTTTTTCAAAGAAATTTAATTCATAAATTAGAAGAAAGAAATCTTTTTCTTGAAATGTTTTCATATTTTATTAGTTTTCTATCTTAGAACATGACACTAACCATTTTTTACAGAAGGTCAGTGTTCATCCAATTTCCTGAGTTTATTGGTTCACATCACAGGTGTAAAGATGCAAGTGTTGGTTATTTTATCTTTCTAAAAATACAAACCACTATGGGTCAGAGTAATGGTATTTGGCTTATCTCTTAAACACAAATATAACACTTCGGGACCACTGATGCATTTAAGGGAAGAGGCTCCAATTCCTTATGTGAAACCCTAACATTATTACTGTCCTCTTTCTATCACATTCTCTCTAAATGAAGTGTTACCAAAAGTCACCAGAGTGCTATTATTTAAATTAAAAAATACAGATATTACTTCTTATGTTCCTCACCTTTAAAGATAAATTCATTTACAGAAAAAGATACTTAAGATTGAAAAGTACTTAAGACTGATTAATAAAACCATTTCAAATCATGTTTTATTAAATGCCAACTTATTTCACTGATAATGTACACATAATACACAGAAGGTTATAGTGCAATTGTTGAAAATTTGGTATGCATACCACATTTGTACCAATAAATAAAAATTAATGTAATGATGATGTGTCTATCTTTATTAGACACTTAGCTTCTGCCCTTTAATTAAATGGTTTACATTGCACATTGTGGTAGATTGTTTTGATTGCTCACATTTATAAATTCCTCCTCTCTGTTGCTATGCTTTCCTGTAGGTGGAATAATCATCCTTATCCAACAGTTTAGGCTTGACCATGTGACTTGCTCTGGCTAATCAAATGGAGCAGAAATGATAATATGTCATGTCTCAGCAGAATAATTAAATGTATTTGTGTTATTTTCCTCCAATTCTCTTCCCCTTGCTCTTCACTATAACAACATCCTGTCCTGGGTAATGACTACTCAGTAAGCCTGGTTTCTAAAGTAAGAAGATTAATGGAGCCCAGCTAAGCAATAACCCTCATCTAGACTGACCATGAAATAAATATTTGTTATTTTAAATCCCTGGTATTTGGATTGATTTTAGCTCCAACTAAACCTAAATAACACAGAAATTTGTATGATTATATAAAATATATATCACTAGATTTGGACTGTGCATTGAGGTAAATGTACAAGGCTGATAAAACTGTAATAACTTGAAAGATAAAATATATGCATAATAAAATTGCAGCCTTGTAAATAGATTTTTTTTAAATGTTAGAATGAGTTGGTTCCAATTAGCTGCATTTGATATGCTTCTACAAGAAAGAGATTAATAAAAAAAAAAGAACTGGCTTGTTTATAAGCAGGAATAGAAGGACAAATGGAAAATTTAGAATTTATGAGATTTTCAGACAAAATATGCATCTATTTTTTCTCCACAATTAGCAAAAATATTCAGTGACCTAGTCACAGGACAGAATCCAAATCATAGGCATGTTGGAGGATAAAGATGCAATCAAGGATGTGACCCAAATCCTTTATTAAAATCTATAAATGTGGCTCCAGAAAATACTTTTACGTGGACAAAATGGCTAAGGATAAAAAGAACAATGGTGTTGTCTCACAGAAGCTAAGTAAGTTTCAAAGACATGTACCTTAGTCCAGAAAGACAAACGTTCCTCAGAAACTATTGGTATGGCTATTGGCACATAGAGAAAACAAATCAAGTAGATAAAAATCATGTAAGTACCTAAGTGCTGCCAGGTTGGATTTAAAAGAGATTGTGACTGAGCTTTAAAACAACCCTTGAACATCTAAATTTCTAACATCAGGAAACAGGCTTGAAAAGCCACTCAATGATTAAGGAGGGCATATTCTCCAAAGGTCTCTTTAGAGGTAGACAAAGATGATAGTAGAAAAGGAAGGGCCTCCCAGAGGGAGGGATCATCCATAGAGAAAAATGGGCTAAAAGTTACTGTCAGAGGTATAATCAAGGAGCATTTCGCATCCCAGGGTAGAAAGTAATTGTAACCAGTGTTGTAGGATTTCAGGATTCTTAAGGACGAATTATTACATTCCTTTCCAAATGGGAGTATTTTTTGTTTTATATGTAACTGTTCTACTACCACATAATGGGTGTATAGGGCACATAAACTAAAAGGAACTGAATCTTATGGATATTACGTAGATGAAGATCCTATACTTTGAAGTTAAAACAGTGATTGGATAACACTTTTTAGGTGTCTTGTGAAGAGGGTGAACATACTTTTTTGTGTGGAAAGATAGTAAATATTTCTAAACAAGTGCGTAGCCTATGGTAGAATCTATTATTTGTTAACAAATCTTTTCCTACTTTTGTCATGCTTCTTTGTAGGTGGACAACTCTTCCCTGTCCCATTAGACTTGTCCATGTAACTTGATTTGGCTAATAAATGTGAGCAGTTAAGATGTATGCCAACTCCCAGCAGGAGTATATGTGATTGACTCCATTCCCCTTGCTTTTGCCTTCACCATACCATAAGGAAAACATAACCCAGTCAGTGGCTACTCATTTAGTCAGGGGGCAGGATTGAGGAGATTTTTAATGAACATGAACTACTGCAATAACTGCCTGGAGCCCTAATGACTTTCCTTTAGTTGACAAAATCAACAATCAAACTTCGGTGAAACTGTAAATGAGAAGAACCAGCAATGCATAGAGTCTAGAGTGGTTCAGCAGGTTATTTATTCTAAACGCTTCATTCTGAATAAAAGGAAATTGAGGAACAGTGCACTGTGTGTTGCTTGAAGGTTATAAAGTAGCAAGAGTATATGAAGTTACTCCTTAACATATAGAGTTTTCAAAGATTCGAGGATTTGAATATGTTTACATGTCAAGTGGTTTTCTGAAGCTTTGGCTACTGAATTGGCTCTACATCAGCATGACACTGCCATATTGAATAAGAAAATCACAAAATGATGACCAGCTTGCAAAATACATTTCTTTTGCAGTGAGACTTGGCAACTGGAAAAGATGAATAGTGATTTTAAACATTGACCCTTTAATATCAGAGGTCACTGCATAATCATGAATGAGGAAGGTGATAAAATAATGTTGATGGCTTTTCTGACTTAGCATGCCTACCAAATAGATTTCTAGGTGGTGACATCATCTGTCTCTTTTAGGTAATCTTAACTGGGAATCACATCATTAATCTTGAAAACATAGATAAAAGTTTTGTGAACATAGATGATAGCTAAAAATAGCTGACTTTTTCACTGTGTCATAAATCTATGACTTTGACTCACTGAATGTTTTGGGAAAGGTATGGTCACTGACAAAGAATAAGGAAATACAGGTAAGATAAGTGACTAAAGCCATAGAGGAGAACTAGGCATTTATTAATTGTAGGGTTTATATAGGGTCAAATGGCTAATCATTGACAGGGCCACAAAGGCCTTTTTGCAATATGACATCATATTTGTTTCTTCAGAAAAGTGCATCAGAGTCTCAGTAGATCATGAAAATTCTTAACAGAGGCAAATAATTTATGGAACAAATTATCGTTTCAAATATAAATATATTTAAATTTATCTTGAGATGACATCCTAGAATATGATTCACCTTCTTAGCCACTTAGTCCCTAACTTGGCATTCTTCAGTATCCAAATCTCATCCCTTCCTGTGTGTTATTTGTCAATACCATCATGCAATGATAATTCAATCTGCTCAAGCTCTAACTTCTGTGATTTGCACATCCATGCCTTGATTTTCATTCACACACTTTGATAAATTGCTACAACATGCCTATTCCAAAGGGGGTATATCTTTTGATGCTTTGACTAAATGGGTAATGACAATGACAAAGATGATGATGAAAGGAGGAAAAGGAGGAGAAGGATAATATATTTCTCAGATGCTTTTAGAACAATCTAAATTTTTATTTTCAAAATAACTTCATGAATCATAAAAGTGAATCAAAATGATACTTTTATAGAAAATTCTAGAAGAAAAGTAACTCTTCAAAATCTCTTAAAACAAATAGCTTGATATCACACAGTGTTCTTTGTGGAATCTCTCTTAAATATTTTCTTTTAAAGTTATTGAAATATTATATTTTATTTACTTCTGTCATTGTAGCCTACTCAAAGAAGACTGAAAGAGCTGTGTATGCCTACATTAGAAAAGAAGAAAGATCTTAAATCAATAACCTAACTTTACACCTTAAGGAACTAGAAAAAGAAGAGCAGAAAAGAACCAAAGATAGCAGAAGGAAAGAAATAATAAAAAAGTTATTGTGGAGATAAATAAAACAGAGAATAGAAAAAAAATAGAGAAAATCAATGAAACTAAAAGTCAGTTCTTTGAAAAAAATCAACAAATTTGACAAATTTTTAGATAGACTGACATAGACCAAAAGAAATAAGATACAAATAACTATAATCAAAATTAAAATGTACTACTGAATTTACAGAAATGGAAAAGATTATAGGAACAATTATATGCCTACTATAGTTACTGAACAACAATATACCAACAAATTAGATAATATAGAAGAAATGGACAAATTCCTTGAAACATAGAAATTACCTAAACTGTGAGAAGAAATAGAAAATCTCAACAGATCTATAGCAAGTAAAGAAACTCCCCACAAAGAAATGTTCTGGGTCAAATGTCCTCAGAAATAAATTCTCCCAAATTTTAAAGAAGAATTAAAACAATTTTTTCTCAAACTGTTCCAAAATAAATAGAAAAGAAGGAAGCACTTTCTAACTCATTCTATGATTCCAGAGTCAGATAATAACATTATGAGAAAAGAAAATTACAGACCAATATCTCTTTTGAATATAAGTGCAAAAATCTTCAGTAAAGTATTAGCAAATCAAATCCAATAGCATATTAAAAAGATTATTCAGTATGACCAAGTGGGATTTATACCAAGAATGCAGCAGTGGTTCAATATAAGAAAATCAATTCATGTAATACATCACAGTAATAGAATGAAGAGGGGAAAAAAACAAATGAACATCTTGATTCACAAGAGGCATTTGATAAAATCAAACACTTTTTTCATGATAAAAAAATTTTTAAAAACTACAAATAGAGGGTAAAATCCTCAACATAATAAAGGGTATTTATTAAAAATAAACAAACAAAATAAAACAAATAAATCCCCCCAAATAAAAAACATTATACTCAATTACTCAATGGTAAAAGACTGAAAGATTTCCCCCTAAGATCAAAACCATGACAAGGATACTCACTTTCACCTTTGCTGTTATTCAACAAGTTACTGAAAGCTTAAATCAGAGGTGAAAGAAAGAAAGAAGGAAAGAAAGAAAGAGAGAAAGAAAGAAGGAAAGAAAGACAAGTTATTCACATTAGAAAGGTAAAACTATTTCTATTCACAGATGTTATGATCCTATACATAGAAAATCCCAAAGAATCCAGAAGAAAGCTATTAGAGCTAATAAACATATTCAGAAAAAATTGCATAGTGTAAGATCAACAAAAAAATAAGTCATTTTTATACACCACCATACACAATCTGAAGAGAAAATTATGAAAGTAATTTCATTTAAAATAGCATCTAAATTATTTAAATACTTAGCAATAAATCTAACCAAATAAGTGAAAGACTTATATGCTGAAAACTACAAATATTGCTGAAAGAAATTAAAGGTTTAAGTAGATGGAAAGACATTTGTGTTTATGATAGGAAGACTTTAACACTGTTAAGATGTCAATACTGTTGGAGATGATCTTATTTACAAAGTAGAAATAGAGAAACAGACATAGAGAACAAACGTATTGATACCAAGTGGGAATGGGGGGGGTGGGGTGGGATGAATTGGGAGACTGAGATTGACATATATACACTACTGATACTATGTATAAAATAGATAATATACACTACTGATACTATGTATAAAATAGATAACTAATGAGAACCTACTGTATAGCACAGGGGACTCTACTCAATGCTCTGTGGTGACCTAAATGAGAAGGAAATCCAAAAAGGAGAGGATATATGTATATGCATAGCTGATTCACTTTGCTGTAACAGAATGCACTAACACAATATTGTAAAGCAACTATACTCCAATAATTTTTTTTTAAAAAAGATGTCAATACAGTTGACTCTCTGTATTCATGGGTTCTGCATCTGTGAATATGGAGAGCTGACTACTATTCAAAGTGATCTACAGATTTAATGTAACCCCTATGACAATTCCAACAGCTTTTTTTTCACAGAGATACAAAACAGATTATAAAATTCATATGGAATTTCAAGGGGCCCCAAATTGCCAACAAATTTGAAAAAGAAGGGTAAAGCTGGAGGACTCAAATTTCCTGACTTTGCAAATTACTACCAAGGTGTGATACTTAAATCAGTATGATACTGGCATAAGGACCAACATATAGATCAATGGGTAGAATAGAAAGCCCAGAAATAAACTCTCAAATATATGGTCAATTGATTCTCTACAAGGGGGTTGAGACTATTCAGTGTAGGACAGGACACTCTTTTCAGCAAATAGTGTGGGGAAAAATGGATATTCACATGCAAAAGAATGAAGCTGGACCCTTACTTTACACTATATATAAAAATTAACTCAAAATTGATCAAAGACCTAAACTTAAGTGCTAAAGTTATAAAAGTCTGAGAAGAAAACATTGGGAAAAATCTTCATGATATTGGATTTGACAAAGGTTTCATTGATATAACCCCAAAAGTACAGGCAAGGAAAGAAAAAAAAGTAGATAAATTGGACTTGAACAAAGTTTTAAGAACTTCTGTGCATCAAAGATCACTCTCAAGAAAGTGGAAAGACAACCTACAGAATGTAAAAATATTTTAAAATCATGTAACTGATATGAGATTAATACATAAATTACATAAAGAACTTCTACAACTCAACAACAACAAAATTCAAAAATTAGCAAATAATTTGAATAAATATATCTCCAAAGAAGATATATAAATTGCCAATAAGCACATGAAAAGATGTTCAACATCATTAGTAATTATGGAAATGCAAATCAAAACTACAGTAAGATTATACTTCACACTTCCTGGATCATTATTTTAAAAAGGGAAAGAATAAATATTCGTGAGGATGTGGAGAAATTGGAACACTTGTGCATTGACAGTAGAAATGTAAATGGTACAGCTACTGTGGAAAACAGTTTGATAGTTTCTCAAAAAGTTAAACATAGAATTATATGTGACCCAGAAATTTCACTACTTAGGTATATATTCAAAAGGACGGAAATCAGGGAACAGATTCTGTACACCAATGTTCATAGAAGCATTATTCACAATAGCAGAAATGTTGAAACAACTTGAATTCCTGTCAACAGATAACTGGGTAAACAAAGTGATGTATATATACATTGGAATACTAATGAGCTATAAAACAGATGAAATTTTGATATATACTATGACATGGATGAACCTTGAAAACATGTGAAATAAGCCAGACACAGAGGATAAATATTGTATGAATCTATATATATGAGGTATCTAGAATAGGCAAATACATAGAGACAGAAAACAGAATAGAGATTAGCAGGGACTAAATTGTGGGGGTTCCTGAGGAGGAATAGTTACTGTTTAATGGGTATGGAGTTTACTTTGGGGATGATGGAAAGTTTTGGGGTGTAGATAGTTGTGATGGGTACACAACATTGTCAATGTATTTAATGCCACCATTGTATACTTACAAATGGTTACAATTATAAATATCATGTTATGTATACTTTGTAACAATAAAAAGGACTGATCACAGATGTATAAATATGTATATAAGTATACATATATACTATATACATATACACAATCTCATTGATTATTGCACTGTAGATACAGTCAAAGTTTATTTCCACTTTATCTTTACCTTTAGGGAGCTTACGGTGTAGTGGGGAAAGCAGTCATATACAGGGAAAATTTGGGGTTGGGTTTCCTTCCTGAACCCAGTTAATTTCAGATTCACCTTTTCTACTGTCAAATTAGTCTCTGTATCTTTTCCTACTATGCCTTCCCTGCTTTAACTAGAAGATGGTCGGAAGTAGAAAATGAGATATGGAGTATTCATTTGTGTATCACACGCTTATGCTCATCCCTACTTTGACTAATTTTCCCCACCAAATCTTTAGTTGGAGATTACTATTGATCTTGGATATATTGTCCTATAGGATCTTTGTCATGTCTGATCAAAACCTATGTTTATTGTCAGGCCACTCAAGATGGCTCTTCTCTTGCTCTCTGTACGTTTCTTGCTTGACCGGTGCTTGCTTCACCTATACCTTACGGACATGGCTAATCTTCCTACATACTTGCCCCAGGCCTCAGCTATTGACAGTTTATCAAAGGGGTGATGAGGGGCATGCCCTTCTACAGGTTTCCCTGGTAACTAATGAGCCAACCTGACTTCAATTCCACCTGTAACTGGCAATCTCCTCGTCCCCTCCAGAGCAAAGACTGCCACCATGTCCTGCCCACCATCCACTGCACAAGGTGGGGTGTAGCTCCAAGACCTTGTTTCAGATGTGTAAGCTCCCTCATCCATTAAACCATTGATGTCTCTGTTGCTGATTTTGGGCTCTTTCTCCAGTCTTAAAGCTTGGCAAGTGCAGGGCTTGTAGTCCTGTGGGGTGCAGCCCAACACTATGACACTGAAAGAATTTAATGACATAGTGTATCCAAAGATAAATTTTCTTATGTTACCTGAAAAACAGTTTAAGAAAGGTCATAGTCATACTTGAACTATTAATTTTTCTGTCAACTCTCCAGCGTCATCCTCATATATTACTAACATTAGTGGGAAAGACTCAGAAAATAGTCTCATAGTAACACAGTCTGTAATTCCATAGTAACACTTTCATTTGAGTCACATTCATTTTCTTAATATTTTAGGGACATAATTACAGGCCTTAGAAATTCAACACAAAACTATGTTTGCTAACATGAATGGCATTAAAATCATGCTAATAAAATAGCTTATGAATACATAAGCTGTGTATATATACTGTGCCTTTACTATATGTGTATCTGTTTCCAAAATCTTTTCACTTAGAATGCCTCATTATCTTCTGGAGATCATCACAGACAATGTAGGAAGACATCATTAGAAGCTTTAAAATTAAAAGAATTGTAATTTCATTACTTTAACAAAACATAATATTTTGCAAGGTAAAATAAAGTATTTTAGAAGGCCTATGTTAAAAGTAAGAAAATACATCGAATATTTGGATAAGTAAATGAGAAGATATAAGAGCTACTGTTAAAAAGTGTTTCATTTAAAATTTAATTTATTATATGCTTAATTAAAATATATTTATGCTTTTATACATTAGCCATTTTTTTGCATTATGCCATATTTTGATGTTCATAATATAATCTTGAGGGAGTGGACATATGCTAAATTGTCTATTGAATTGCTAAACGAAAATTAAATTTGTTTCAGTGTAATGTTAATTATATTTAATATACAACTTTATATACTTTTGAACTCTTGTAGGAGTTCTTATTACACTTGTGTATTAATTACTTATAGTCTTGTCTTAATAGCTGTGTTAAGTGCATGTATTTCTTGCCTGATTGTTAATGAGTCTTGTTAATTGTTAATGAGCATGGTTTTGTATACACAATGCTGACTATACAATAGTTAATCAATAACTAGTTGTTGATTTGAATTTACCTCACTTTCTTGCCAAATATACAAGAAAATATCAAGGCTATGTAAATTTGGAAAACGTTAATCTGGAATTGATTTTTAGATAATGAGGAAATATTTTACTTCTCAAAGGTTTTTAAAGTAGTGGATGTTTTAATTTTGTTTAATCTAGATATCTGAAAAGAAATATTTTTTTTGTTTTATATGAATTTACATTATTGAATTTCCCCATTAGAAGTAAGCTACATCAAGACCAAGATTTCTTTCTGTCATTTTCACTGCTATATACTCAGCATGCAGAAAATATTAAACCTAGTAGATGTTCAATATTTGTTTAATGAAAGACAAATATATATATATATATATACACTTAAGAGTAAAAATTTAAGCTTCTTGTTTAAAAATAAATCAGAAATTTACTTCATGATAATAATCACATAAATCTTCTGAAGAACACAGACCATAAAAAATCAGATACCCATACCCATACAAATATATACATGTACATGCACACACACACAAAAACACATATACCTGCTTGAAAGAAAAAATTTTGAGACAGTAAATATATAATTAATGGAAGCTTTAATCAAAATCCAATGCAAAGTTTTTGGGGATTTTATATTGTTATAAAAATCAGGTAGAATTTTCTGGTTCAAGAAGATTGTTTAAAATCATTTATCTCTCTTTTGATCCCAAATCTCATTAAAATAAGACAATAAGTATTAAAAAATCAGCACAAAAATTGAAACATTGGAAAAGTAAAAGTAAGTCAGAGCAAAATAGAATACCATAGACTTTCTGCTCAATATGAATCACATGAATTGACAGTGAAACACTAGAACTGAAAAATTAATCTTATATAGGCAATAGAATAGATATATAAAACAATTAAAAATTTCCAGTAGAACCTTGGAATTCCAAGATCAAGTCAACCAAATATTAAGAAAGATTAGGCTGTTTATGGTAGATTGGCATTGAGCCAACTATTGCTTGACAATGTGAGAGGATGATTCAGGTATTGATCAGCAAGTAAATAGGAATATAGTGTGATAGTAGTTAAGAACACAGACTCCATAGCCAAAAAAATGGGATTGAGTATCAAATCTTCCACTTGTTAACTATACAAACTTGAGCAAGTTTTATAAACTTTATAAATTTCAATTTCCTTTTCGTACATCAGGGATAATAGAGCTCTTATAGAGAGTTATTGTGAGGATTAAAGTGATACTCTATGTAAAATGCTTAGAATGCTACTGCGGATATAGCAAGTACAGTGTTAGTGTTCTCATGTTATTTTAATGTGATATTAAATTAAACCACGAGTATGGTTTTCTGAAGTGACAATTCTGACATAGGATACACCCTGATTGGTCAGCTGGGAGAGAGACACATGATATAATATGAAGAAATATAGGACTGCCAAGAAGGAAAGAAATCCTCATCATCCAGAATAACTATCTGCACACCTTTTCCCAGTTGTATAATGCCCTTCCCCACTGTTGAAAACATAACTCTGTCCTGAATATCTGAACTTCATTGAATGGTGAGAAGGAATTCCCACTCACTCTGATTTTCATTTATACATTCCCACCACAAATATTGTTCTGCTTATAAAATAATTTACATATATAACAGATAATTAAGAATGAACATTTTAGTACAGCCTTCATAAAGAAAGACACCAAACACAATAAACAGAAAATAAACCACTCAAAAAACACCAACAAAAATGGAGAAAACATAACTATTTTTAATATATTACCATAAAAAAGAAACACCATCAAATCCTAAATTAACAACAACAACAACAACAACAAAATTAAAGGAATAAATAGTAGATTTGACCCAGCTAAATATAAAATTAGTGAGATGAAAGAAAGGAGTTATTTTTTCTGATCACCAAAGAAAAATTAAATAGAAAACAGAAAAGTTATACAATATAATGAATAGTCTCAAGAATTTCAACTGTTCTTTAATAGAATAACAAAAGAATATTTCATCAATCTAGTAAAAGAAAAAAAATTCTAGAATGAAATCTCAAACCTTTATATTGAAAAGTATCATTGAGTGACATTCTGGATTAGTAAAAAAAAATATATATATATATATATATATATATATATATATATTCTTGTAGACCCATACTACTGTAACTGCAAACCTAAGGACTAAAACAAAACAAAACAAAATTTTAATTCTTTCAGAAAGAATAAGAGTGTTTATTTTCTTTCTTTTTTTTTTTTTTTTTTTTTTTTTGTAGTACACAGGCCTCTCACCATTGTGGCCTCTCCCATTGCGGAGCACAGGCTCCAGACGCACAGGCTCAAAGGCCATGGCTCACGGGCACAGCCACTCCACGGCATGTGGGATCTTCCTGGACCGGGGCACGAACCCGTGTCCCCTGCATCGGCAGGTGGTCTCCCAACCACTGCGCCACCAGGGAAGCCCTAGAGAGTGTTTATTTTCTAAAGTCAAAGTTTAGAAAACTACAACTAAGGTCCACAGCCATCTTATTTTTGTAAATAAAGTTCCCTTGGGACCCAGACACACTCATTCATTTACATACTGTCTATGGCTCCTTTCAAACTACAAAGGTAGAGTTGAGTAGCTGCAACAGAGATAATCTCATCCACAAAGCCTAACATGTTTACTATTTGACTCTTTGTAGGAAAAGTTTATCTACCTTGCTCTAAGGAAAGAGCAATTATCAGCTGTGAGACTAGATGCTACAAGACAAGGAAGGCAGGCCTCAGAGTTCTACAGGAAGTTTTGAAACTAATGTAAGATAAGTGCAATGTAACTTTGAAATACATGAGGAAAAACTGACAAATCCATAACCAACTTATAGAATGTTCATACAAATCTTCCAGGTATTAAAAGAAATCACAGGGAAAATAGGTAAGGATATAGAAGATGTAAACATTACATATGTTTTAACAACAACAACAAAAACTCTAGACAAATTAATAAAATCAAACCTCTCTCTTAGAAAAGAGTATTTAAGTAGAAAATCCTCTTGAAAATCTAAGAATGAGGAAGAAATATCAAATATTAAGTACCTAATTTTCAAACTCTGATCAAAGGTTTTATGTAGTAGTGTAGTAGACATTGTCATATTCTGGCTGCATTCCATCCAATACCCTTTGTAATGGTGCCTAAATTTCCCTTCTGGGAATTCCTTTTTTTAATTCAATGAAAATTTGTTAGCAGTAGTGCAGGTTTTCTTCTAAAGAAACAGGAATCATCTGATCTGGTCCTCAGTTACCCTATCACGTTTAAGGGGATTTAAGATTTTTATCTTGTAGACTACTTGGGTGAAATATAACACAACATTAGCTGACTCTTATACAATCATTGTTCCTACATCCTTCCTGATCTTCAAGTAGAAGATGCATCCAAAAAACTCTTAGTAAATGATTGAGATAGGTCACTCTCTGAATTCTCTGGTCAGAGTTCAGAGTCTCTTAGATTCACTTTGACATGGGTCCTTGGTACACGGGGATTAGTCTGATAAACCCTTCCAAAGTATTTACATTGTGAGAATGCAGTATTTCTATTGTAGGAAGGGAGATCCCTTCTAGGATCCAACAGTGGGCTCTTGTCTAACACGTGGAAATGAATTGTCTGAGGAAACACACATTCTGACAAAGTGAGAGACTTTATTGGAAAGGGGTGCCCGTGTAGAGAGCAGCAGGGTAAGGGAAACCAGGAGAATTGCTCTGTCAAGTGGTTCACAATCTCTAGTTTTATGGAAATGGGGTTAGTTTCTGGGTTGTCTCTGGCCAATCTTTCTGACTCAGGGTCCTTCCTGGTGATGTGTGCATTGCTCAGCCAAGATGGATACCAGCAAGAAGGATTCTGGGAGGTTGGTAGGACATACAGACTGGCATCCTCCTCTCCTTTTGACCTTTCCTGAATTCTTCTTATTCGTGGTAGCTTGTCAGTTCTGCATTCCTTACCAGGACCTCCTGTTGTAAGATAAGTCACTCAAATCGTTAGTACTGTGCCTGGCCAGGGTGGGAGGTTTTGTTCAGTGGTTCCCCTAACAAATCTCTCCCTGAGAGACTTCATATTCAAGATACTTCTTGGGAACTGGGGCAGAGGTCTCTTTCTTCTGTAACTACTTCCTGCTGAGAGTGGGTGTTGTTCTGCCTAGTAGAGTAGAAGTCTCTCTCTACTTGATCTAAATTGAGGTATTCTTTGTCTGAAACCAGCTTCCACCTTCATAGTAACAAAAATTTAGCCTGAAATTGTGGGATGCTGTTGGAGATAGACCTTGTTAGCAGTTGAAACAGACAGGGGCCAAACATGATTGTTATCACTGGGCACAGAAAATGAAGGCAAAATTTGGAGTGAGGGCTGCAGGGTGTGTGACTTTCTTCTGATTGGTTGGTAGTGAGGTAACAGGACAGTGTTCCAGGAATCTTGTGCTCAGCCTGATGTTACCATCCTCCACCTAGATGGGGCCCCAGTCCTGCAGAACAACTCAAAGTTATTGTTACGCATACTCCTTGAGGAGGAACCAGGACCCTGCTCCAAGGCTGTACCACCACTTGACTGCTCTTCTCCTGTTTCTGAATCCCTTCCTTTCCCTGATTAACAACTGTGTGAATCTGCACTTTGCAACTCAAGGAAGGTCAAGGAACCTGAATGAAGCCTATATCCTACAAACAAAAAACAAGGAACACAGAAAGGATTTGTACTTAGGAGCCCCACAGAGTCTGGCTCAGTTACAAAGTTACAATCCCCCCTTTTCTTTGATACTCCTCAGTCTTTCAGGGAATGGGGCAATGACAACTCTGACCACTTCCTGCTGAAATGGGGCATAGTCCTGTCTCAATTTGGGTAATAGACATCAAATTGGAAATATTTATGAGTTCCAAGTCCTGGATCTGAATCTTGTATGATTAAGATCTCAATCCCTTGGTCCCCCACCTTGATGAAATAGACCCAATTAGAAGTAGTAGGAGGAGTGAAAAATGGAATTTTTTAAATTAATTAATTAATTAATTTATGGCTGTGTTGGGTCTTCGTCTCTGTGTGAGGGCTTTCTCTAGTTGTGGCAAGTGGGGGCCACTCTTCATTGTGGTGCACGGGCCTCTCACTATCGCGGCCTCTCTTGTTGCAGAGCACAGGCTCCAGATGTGCAGGCTCAATAATTGTGGCTCATGGGCCTAGTTGCTCTGCGGCATGTGGGACCTTCCCAGACCAGGGCTTGAACCCGTGTCCCCTGCATTGGCAGGCAGACTCTCAACCACTGCACCACCAGTGAAGACCCTGGAATTTTAATAGACAAAAACAAAAATCTCATTCCCTGAGAAATTCAGAATAAGCCTGAAACCAGTCTGGATCTCATACCTTTGGAAGACTTGTAGCCAGTTGTCTAATTTTAATTAGGTAGATTTTAACTTCTGATGTAGCATTAACATATACATAACAGGAGCTAGTGACCACTATACATATGTCTCCTCTTTTTGTTAATATCTGATCTAAAGCAATTTCATTGTTTAAAAGATTAATAGTTACAAGAGGATACCTTGAAACAATAAGGTTGCAGCTACCAGCTGCCAGCAGACATTTTGAGAATGGCTGGTGGCATGCCAAAACTGACACAGCTCAGAAAACTCAAGCTGTCATCAATACAAGATCTTGTCTCAAATCACATCCATAATGCCACCTAGTATTACCTTGGATGTCTGAACCACAGCTACTCCATTTTGACTTTCAATTGCATTTCTCTCCTTAGCGACCAAAGTAGATGTCATGGTTAATGATCTTAGTTCTTTTCTAGATATGAGAAGATGCAACAATTTGAGCTCATAAAATCTTCTCCTGAAAGTATCTAACTGTCTGAAGGCCTGTTCTGCCAGTTTTTCAGAACACAGAGTGCCATTCCTGATCTCCACCCTGAACTCCTTTCAGGGAGTGTTGAAGGTCAGTGGCCCCAGTGGCCAGTGACCAAATACTTGCAGAGGTATATGGCAAGTGCCAATTTCAGTTGGCAGGGACCGTTCAGGGTCATAAACTTGACCATATTTTGAGAGGCTTTTCATGACCAATTCATCCTATGGTGCTAGGAATGCTCATTCCCAGGTCTGGTGAAGATTTCGCTGATAGACCACTTAATGTGTTATTACTGGAATAGGCCTTATTAACAGTAGCAAAAAGTCTCTGGACCACTTCTTTTACTAGTCTATCATGGTCCAGGAAAATATTCCCTCTTGTTGCTTCTTCCCATATCTAGAGTTACACTATTAAATCACTGATCTCATATGAAACTATATATCATCATTTAATCAGAGCCTCAGTCACACAATTGGTAATGCAAGAAACAGCAACTTTGTAAAATAGGTGATATAAAAAATAGTACAGCTAGCAGTATTAGTAAGGTTATAAGTAAGAATTTAAGTCAAGAACTTTCATTAGGTACAGTCCAGTATATCCCAGGTCATCTGGGATATTAGTCTATTCTGTACCAATCCTATTCTTTAAGGGAAATTATATATTGGCATTGTCCATAAAGCACCCAGCCCAATTTCCTAGTGTTACTAGATTGGTTATCCCTAATATGATTTAGTTGTCCTCAACATAAGGGAGTCTTTAAATTTAAATGACCATAATCTGGTGTTAACCTCTGGGTTGCAGATCATGGAGCATCTGATCTTCATCCAAAGACAGATTACTGAGTTAAGCTTCAGAAACAAACTTAGAGGGTCCTTTTAATAATTCAATTAAACTTTGCAGCAATATAACAAAACAGCAAGGAATTATCTAAGACGTGAGTCTCAGTGAATATAGACCTCAATAAACAGAATTAGAATTTGATATCCACTGAAACACCTCTTTTTTCTCTAAAATTATCCACATTTTTATCAAATATAGCCACATAAAGATTAATTTGTCCACAAATTAAGTCTGATTAATTGATGAAAGACCTCCCAAGACCAAGAAAGCCATGTCAAGGGCTTGTCACAGATTTTGCCTTATGGATTTAGGTGAATTCCTCCCTTTTTGAGATCCCCCAAATACCTTGAGATTCCTGCACCTGTCAGGAGTTAGACTTCCTAATTTATCAGATAAAGCTGCTGGGAACCTAAGAGTTTCCAGTCTTTGGAGGGAGAAGATAAAAAAGATAAAGGTTTAAATTCTGCTTACAAAGATATAATTTACCAAATTAGTGTAAATCATAATTAGTTTGAGGGGATAATTTTCCTTATATCTGGAAAACACAGATTTAAGGCAGTAATTTTTCAGATAGAAACCAGAACATTATAACCATATTCACCCGTTTGCTCAGTTCTATGTAACTAATCCTTTTTGTTAACAGTTTATGAAGTCATCAGTTTTCCCACTAGAATTCAATTTCTTACCAAGTTCAGTGCTATGGTCTGAAAGTCAGAAGCCTGTACTCATCAAAAAATTTCTATAATCATGAAAAGGTAGCATTTTTTGCAAAGGCATAATAAAACCTGATTATAATACAATTGAAAAAGAAACTTGTTTATTGCTGTGACAGACAGCACTTTCAAATAATAACTAGAATTATGACTGATAACATTTTACCAGGACATATCAGAGTTTTAGGAACTCCATATAATTTCTAGAATATCTATATTAATAATATTTACCATACAATATATCCTAAGAAGATTTATTACTCATTAGACAATACTTCCCATGTAATATACCAAATGAACATAATTAGTTTGATATCTCCCTTTGGGATGATTCAGAGGCCCTTTGAAGCATCCCAAAGTAAGCTAGAGGACAAAAGTACTTCATTAGAATTTGATTTAGGAAGTTTTGTCCAAAAAAATACCAAAAAGGATTTAAAACACTTGGTCATATAGGATCATAGGTCACTGTGAAACAATAGTTATTCACTTAACCAAAGTGACAATAAAATATTTCAAAGGCAATATAGAACAGATTGCTTAAAAGGTAAAGAAACTTAAAATCTGTTATCAGAGGCAGCTTAACATTTTAAGAAAATGTATCTTCTTAACAGAGATAAAAGCCAAATTCAAGTTTTGCACCAGCTTACTTTTAAAATGTATTTACTCAATTAACTTCTATCAAAACCTAGACAACCCTGAACATCCACAAACTCTCCATCACTTTCTGTATCCATATTAGTCTGTCTCCCATTCTCTTCTCCATCCAGAAACAACCAGCTCTATGACTGACTCACTTTCTTTTCCTTTATTAAAATGCAATTCCATTACTCATACCTTCTTACTACTTTCCTACTGTATACTGAAATGCTTCCTTTATTATTTTTATTATCCCTAATTACATGTTTAAATTAGAGTCCTCAACTCTTAAAAAAACTTAATTTCTAGTGAAAACTGTGAAGTAAGCAATTATAAGCTGTCTTTTACATTAGCATTCTGTAGATTGGTGAGCATAAATACCAGTGATAATTTCTAAAAATATTTGCTTTCTTATAGAGAACATTTCAGGGTGACACCAAACATACTCATTAATAGTCCTAAATATCTTTAATTTTTCTGTTTAGTAATTGATGTCTCAGTATCTTATTTTATTTGGGAATGACCTAGCTATTCAACATTCTTCCATCACTTAATTTAGAACAACTCCAAATTTCAAGTAAATTTCCAAGTATCTGGAGGGATTATTCTTAAGTAGACATTCCTAAAATATAATTATTACTAAAAAGTTTATCCAAAAACTCTTATCTCACTTTCACTTAATTCACTTATAAAATTTCATCATACCAAGTTATTTGTCTTGCTGACAAATTTGGAACAGATATAATAAGGTCTTATTTGACTTCTATTAAACTGAGGTACAATAAAGGTATTATACTTAATGTTGATGACTCTAAAGATATGCCTATATTAATTAAACAAACAAAGATTAATACTAGATATTAATTTAATAGTGAATATTTCCCAGTTCACATGAACCTGAAATTAATTCTGGCCAGTTACCTTTTATATTTTTGAGAATTTACTTAAGCACTTAACTTCCTTTAAGCCAATTAAGTAGAGCTCATTGATGAATTCATTTTGATAATACCATCCTAAGGACATATATACAATGCACACAGACATATAGGCAAACATAACCAGAGATCTCATAGCTTCATTTTCTAAACTAAGTCATGAATTAGGTATACAATATAAAACTCACTAGCTTATAAATAACAGTTGGAATAGGTTAAATTTTAAAAGGCTTCTTATACTTTTTTTTCCTCAGTCTCAGGAATTAGGTATGATCTAGATAAGATAAGTGATCCTGAGAGCCCTGGTCTCAAGGCACTGGGGGAGAAAAGAAAGTTCTCCTAGAAGGAATTGTTCTCTCAAGTTCAGAATTCTGAAAGGATGTTTTATCAGGCTTGCTTTTACTAACTGTATACGCAAAAAGAACCAGCTTTAGAATTTTGCAGTTTTACTTAAACCAACTTTCTCTGGAGTCTACAGAATATTGTGGCCACACAATGTTATAATACAACAATCATCTTTTTCTTAGGCATAGGCTCACAGCTAAAATCTTTCCAGTCAGACAGAATTTGTCCCAGAGGACTCCTCAGTGGAACAGAACCAGAATTTCCCATTTCACAAGGCAGAATGGTCATCACAAATCACAACACAGAACACAAACTATAAAACACACACAGGTCCACTCATTCTAATCAGACATTCCCTTAAATACAAGACTGCAGGCTCTCAGAAAACCTCCTACAAAGACACAATACTTCAGATCCAAGTACCGACAAACACAGTAAATGGAATATCTCAGGTCTTCAAAGATTTCAAAGAGAGGAAAGGAAGTCAGGTTGAAAGAAGAGTTGAAGGGGAAGGGATGAAATGGTGGCCTTACAAATGTTTCCTACAACCTGCAGATGTCCAGGTGTTACATGACTTTTCCCTGGGCTTACAGAAAGGTAGGATGGGAACTCAGCCCTACTAGAAACCAGAAACCACACACAATATTGAAGTAGGAAATGTTTCAAACAATCTAAATGAAAGGAAGAGACAGGGGACTTGAATTGTGAAGCAAAATGGGTAAAAACAAGAAACTGATAAAATTAGGTAAAAGGCCATAAACTTTTGTTTCAAGAAAAATATAAAAGTGAGCACTACTGAAAAGCATGGCATTGCATAGAGCTTACAGATAGATCTGTGATGTGATCTACATTTTTATTATAATTAGACAAATAAGCATATATTTATTGTATTTGGATTGACAAGGTGCTACATTTTTTAATATGCTTTATCTATTCTTTATAGCAACCCTACATAAAATATATTTTAACTTCTATTTTATTCATAAGGTCAAATGACTATTAAAATATGGCGTTTTGAATTTGAATTCTGATGATCTGAATACAGAGTCTACATATTCAACCACCATTTACATACCTTCAATGATCTAGTAGACACTTTATATGAATCATGACTAATCTTTCTATGGAGGTAAATCAGAATTCACATCTGATGTTCTCCAGCTGGTTGTAGTGTACAGCAAAATGCTATAACCTCTCTACACTTAGGCAAACTTGAAGGGACCTAGATTTGCTAGAACTCCTGGACCTGCCTTCTGTCAATGAGAAGTACTTCATGGAAAGCAGACACAGTGCAGGCAGAGGGACACTCCATAATCTTCACAGGCAGTGAGCAGGATCAGTACTTGTTGGCCATCCTTAAGCCAAGAAGATGCTCTATTATGTGGACATCTACTTCAACAATAGAATGGAACAGAAATGATCCCCAGTTTTTGAGCAGAAGAAATAAAAGACTAAACTTCCATTTCCTGTCTCTTGGAATCCAGTCACCATGCTATAGGAAACCCAAGGAAACCTATAAAGAAGTCCACTTGGAACTAAACCAATGTCCTTGGCTGACAGGACAAGGATGAGCTCCCAGCTAGAAGCCAGAACCAAATTGTCAGCCACATGAATGATCCTTCTTGAAAAGGGATCCTCTAGCTCACATGAAGCTATCCCAGCTGACAGTATTTGGAGACAAAATGACCCTGCTGAGCCCTTCCTAAATTTCAGATTTGTGAGAATACTAAACAAATATTGTTGGTTTTAGTCATAAAATTTAAGGGTAACTTGTTATATAGTGAAGATAACTAGAACTAATAGTGCCATCTAAACTTGCTCCAGAATAACTAATTGCTTAGAAAATACACAAAATTCTGCAAATAAAAACTTTATTTTACTTTGAAATTATTTACATGAAAAGTTCAATTATAGTCAAAATGTATCTCATTTTAAAAATAAATTTAATAATCAATAAAAGTAAAGAAGACAACTCTTTAAATATAATTCAATTGTACATTTTTAAATGGTTCTAAAGGGGTTTACACTTTTCACCTATTTGTGCAAAATTTCACATTGATGACAACTTACTATATTTTGAAGAGATTATCATGAAAATTTAATCAAGCTTAAGAGCTGGGAAAAAAACCCTTGTGTTAATAGATCACATTCAAGTTGTTTATAAAACTATTTGGAAGTGTTATACAAACTAATATTAGTATTGGGCCTAATACTTTTCTATTATTCTAATGAATATATAGTATAAGATAATTTTTTCCCAAGTCCTGTATAAACACCTATAAATTGCCTCCAGTTTAATCCCATATACCTTACACGGAAATTTTTTCAAAGCACTAATATAAAAAATATCATCCTAATTTTAAGGCTTAGGAAATAAACATAGAAAATCAAAGTACTCTGCCTCAGATCACATAAATGGTAAACTATAGAAAGAATTTGAAGCCAAGTCTGTTTAACTTCCAAGCCAGTGCCCTTTTTAGTATTTTCTTCCTCTTGAATAATTTAGCTTTGAGAAATTCTTTAGAGCTTTATGTTATAATAGTATTTAATAATATCTACAATTAGATTTGAGCAGCTCATGCATTGAAATTAAAAATGTCAATAACAGGGGAATTTTACCTTGTTAAGCCTAGATTTAGTCAGGACTTTGTAGATTTAGCAACATCCTGCTCTAGATTGACTTGATACTAATTAGGCAGGAGAGGACTTAACTCTAGTTCAGTTTTGATCAAAGCCGGTTGCAAACATATTCAACTCAGGGGTGTAGGGTAGATCCACAAGGTAATGCCTCTGAGTTTATACTGTTAAAACCTGGACTGAAACAGTTTTGTGTGAGTTTTGTTAACCTTAACAAATAGTAATTATTCTAAATATACCAGATTAAATATAACAAACAACAAAACCATGGTGCCTGTTTCTAATAATTCTCTATTTACAAAGTGATTATTAAATATGATCAAACACAGCAACAAAAAATCAGATCTCTTTTCTTTGTCTTAAAAGTTTCAACAAATTATGAGAGTCAGTGTTGCTGTTGGTAGCTACATTAAGAAAGAGAAATTAAATTCTCAAATATCTAATCACTTTTATACAGTTTTGGAAATACCATGTCTTTCTCAATATATGCTCTTCCTAATATGCCAATTTGAAGTTGTTGACAGTGGTAGTGTTTGTGGTGATAGTAATGGTTCTGTGTATTTGTTTTTTTAATTTAATTTATTTGGCCTTTCTCTTATCTATATTCTTAACAAATCCAAAAAAATAATGAATAGTCAACAAATACAGTTTTCTATTTAATAATAAAGTATATAAATTATTGTTGAAGAATGATTTGTGGATCAACAGGGTGATGGGTAGGGAGTGTACTACAGACTGTAGCTTTAGCTTTCAAGGGTGCAGCAGAATCTAGCTGTCAAACTTACTACATTTACTGGAACTTCTCTTGAGAAGAGCCAAGATCAGAGAATCTTTCACTGGGAAGTAAAATTTGACTGAGAGAGACCTCCTCTCACTCTGGCACAACCATAACCTCCTTACATAGCAGGAAATCACTCAACCTACTTTATCAAAATCCCCTCCTACTATCACTCTCTGCTGAGATCAAGTCTAGATTGACTTCAAATATCATTATTAGGTAGAAGAATATCTTCATTATTTATTGGAAGAGGTAACAATTTTTATTGATCTAAAAATCATATGTATTGAACTGTAGTCAAGTTTTATGAAGATATGCATTGAGTTGTCATTAAACTGACCTCAGTTGGAGAAAGAACATTGGTAACTTCACTAAAGTTATTAGTCTTAGGGCAAGGAATTTTATGACATTTTTGAAACAAAACTCTTTTAGACATTGGAAATATTCTCTAGGTTTAGACCACCTCAAATAGTCTTAAAAAGACTAGGAGAGGGGCTTCCCTGGTGGTGCAGTGGTTGAGAGTCCGCCTGCCGATGCAAGAGACACGGGTTCGTGCCCCGGTCCGGGAAGATCCCACATGCCGCAGAGCGGCTGGGCCCGTGAGCCATGGCCGCTAAGCCTGCGCGTCCGGAGCCTGTGCTCCGCACCAGAGAGGCCACAACAGTGAGGCACCCGCGTACCGCAAAAAAAAAAAAAAAAAAAAGACTAGCAGAAATGAAAGGAATTTCATGATTACAATTGATGTAGGAGTCAAGTATGCAGAAAGACAAGAAGTGTTGATGAAGGAAAAGTAAAAGCTGGACAGGGTACGATCTGTAAGTAGATACCAACAAATATGTCAGCCCAGAGAGATATGACAGCATTTAGGGGAAAAGGATACTTTTATGATCTCAATAATGCAAACCACAAATCTTCTGCCCATACAATAACTGGCTTGAAGTTGGGCACTGACAAAGAAGGCAGTCAAACATCATTAATAGCACCAGGTAAATAAAACAAGAGATATCTAAGATCAGAAAGTGATACAACTAGTAGACAATTCAAAATATTTCTAAAGATGGTCACATCTTCATAATGGAAGCCAAAACAAATGGAGCTGAAATGTATGATAACAACTATCAGACAGACTTTCCAGAAAAATATCATAATGAGTACTGAGATATCTATCTAAGACATTACTAACATGGCAACTGATGCAACAATTATTGTATTTACAGAAAGAAGCATTATAGGAAAAAAATACTTATACAAACAGTTGAAAAGTAAAATGAACATTCATGAATGTGTTACTTAGTTTAAAAATAATAAAACATTGCCTGTACATTGAATGGTCTCCAATTTTACTCTTTCTCAGAATAACTTCTATCTTATATTTTCATCTCTTTTGCATTACATGCAAATTGAGCAATAAAATGTGTATTTTCATTAACTTCTTTGTTAAATACTATTTTAGAATGTATCCTTGATGATTTTGTGCAACTGTATTTCATTTATTTTCACTACTCTGTATTTGATTCAATTCATATAGTACAATTTATCTACCTATTTTTACTAGTAACAGACATTTTTCTAGATTTAAAAAAATTGATAATATGAGCATTGTTACTTTGAGCTTTTTTGTACTTGTCTCCTGGTACACAAATATAAGCTTTCTTCAGAGCATGTACTTTAGAATGGAATTATTGGATAATAGAGTCTATGCATGGGAGGCTTTACTACAGATTGCCAAAATATTTTCAGAAATTATTAAGTCATAGTCTAACAAGCAGTATATGATAGTCATAATGCACGTACATATAACACTTGATATTGTCACACATTTTAATTTTTACCATTCAGGAAACTATAATTTTTTCTTATCATGTATTCTTTTTATTGATCTGCTTAATAATGATAGAATTTTTGCCATTATTTGTTTTCTGTTAATTAATTTTTTCCCTCCATTTTATGATGTTGATAACACTATTCTTACTGATTGTAGGACTCACTTGTTTAGGTAACTCAATATTGATCCATTATCAGTTATTTGGGTTTGGTTAATTTTGTGTTTTGTCTTTTTGCTCTCAGTTTTGTGTCTTCAGATAAACAAGTGTTTTCTTTGTCTTCCTGAAGAAATACTGCCTACCACAAAATCAGAGATAATCTCCTTTATTGGAGATTATTGGTTTCTAAAGGATTTGTAGCATTGTGTTTAATGCTTGTGTTCATTCTACCTGAAATTGATTTTTTCTTTTTTTTTTTTGTATTGTGTGAAGTAGGCATCAATTTGTGTTTTCTATAGGGATAATCAAGTGGATCAGCACTACTGGTTGAATAATTAGTATTTTCCCAAAGAGCTCTAATGCCCACTCAGTATGAGTCAAGTTTTCATATATACATGGGTTTGTTTCTTAGCTCCCTATTTGGCTCCATTGATATACTTGCTTATTCAAGCACCAATGCTAAACTTACTGTGGTATTGTAGTAAGTATTAATATTTAATACTGCAATTCTTCCCACCTAATTATTTGTCATTGGAGTATATTGCTTATTGTTGGGCTAATGATGTCTATATCAATTTGAGTCATTTGTCCAGTTCTATAGAAAATCTTGTTAGGATTATATATATATGTGTGTGTATATATACACACATATATATGTACATATATAGAATTGAAATAAGAGCTAAATTTAACAAAATTCTTTCCCAGCAGTAAATTAGTGTCAATGGACATTAATATATTGGGGCAAAAAGTGTACGAGTAAATAGTCAGAAATACTGCTTTTGTTATTCATCATGAAGGCCAAGCAACAGAAATAAACAGATTTGAAATGTTGTGCCTGAGACAAGTGTCTCACTTGTCACACCACTGTCCTAGGCCTGTGAATGAGTCAATTAAATGAATCTTGTATATTTTTAAAATTATTTTTTACTGGAGTGTAGTTGCAATACAATGTTGTGTTAGTTTCTACTGTACAGAAAAATGAATCAGTCATACATATACATATATCCCCTCCCTTTTGCACTTCCTTCCCATCACAGTGCATTAAGTAGAGTTCCCTGTGCTATACTGTATGTTCTCATTAGTTATCTATTTTATACATAATATCAGCAGTGTATATGTGTCAATCTCAATCTCCCAATTCAGATTGCTCAACCTTTGTTCTAATCTTATTAGATGGATTTACAATTGACCCCAAAACAATGGAATTATCTAAGGCTCTTGTCTTCTCCTTAGTTTCTCTCTATCATTCCATGAACTAATCTGTAAATTTAATTAATGCAGCCAACTAAATATCTCTTCAATCCATCACCTTCTTCAGACCTACTTATTCTTCCTGACTTAGTTTATATCCTAGTTTCCTCTGGGTTCACCCTATGAAATAGAATGCTTATACAAATCCCTCCCTCAAGTTTCTCTGCCATCTAATCACTACCTTCCAAATTTACTACCGTAGTTATCTCTTTAACCCACATAGAATATCTAATAATGTAACCCCCTGTTTAAAACACCAACTGCTGCCAACTTTAAAAATAAAGACCCAAATATTTAGAAATAGGTATAAATTATTTTCAGGATTATCACCCAGATTACTTTATTAGTGACAGGCCTTCTACTGGTCTAGAAATATTGAGCTACTTTTATATATTAGAACATGTCAAACCTTTCTACGTTTTCTGATCCTTGACTCATCCTACTCCTCCTTGGAAAGGAAACACATTTTTTTTCTGTTTTTTTTTCTTTTTTTGGTGAATTGCTCTTAATAATCTTCTACTATCACAGTCTTAGAAAGAACATCTTCAGACATCTTCAATTAGAGGCTACTTCTTATAGAAACCTCTATCATTGCAATTAATATTACAATAACTTAATTACTCATCTTTTCCCCAAATGCAATGTGAGACCCTTAAGAACAAGAATCTTGTCTTATTCTTCTGCTTTTTATTCTCATTACCTAGGATAGTTCTTGGTCTATGGTGCACTTATTAAATGAAAACATGAAGTAAAATGGTATTCACCATGACAATAATAGTTGGAATGTTTAGTTTCATCTCTGGATCTCAGAAAAACATTTCCTGGCAAAAAATTTATTCTGTGATGAAGGTGAACCCATATATATTCATTTGATCAGAGCAGAAGGCAACTCTTAAGTTAACTATCACATTAAATGACATTCAGTAATATAATTCACTCGTAGATATATTAGCATCAAGTTGATAGGTATGATGAAAGTGACCCTAGTAGAAGAGGTATGGGGCTGAATCAGACTAAGTGATGAAACACGTTAAGCAAGCAAAAATTAAGCTTAGCTAAATAAGAAGACAAATTACGTCTGTATTATGGTTGACAGATTTAGCAAATAAAACACAAAACACTCAGTTAAATTGGAATTTCAGATAAGCAATGAATACTTTTTTTCAGTATAAGTATGCTCTATGTAATTTTTGGTACATACTTAGATTTTAAAAATCATTTTTTAAATCTGAAATTTAAATGTAAGCAGGATTCCTGTATTTTATCTGATGAAATTAATTTGTATGCCAAATCAAGCTTGAATGATAAATTAGAACCTAAGGAGGGCCTGGGAGATACACTTGAAGTCTTGTCATTAGCAGAATTTATTCTGTCCCTTGAGACCTAAGTAAGTGTGACTGGAACCTCCCTTTCTCTGTTTTACTTAAAAAAAAAATTGTGTCCCAGAATCCCAGAAGAGGTCTAGAATTTTCAGGAATTCCTTTTTCCTCAGACTTCCTGTCTCTGTTGAATCCTTGTTCTCTGCATTGTATTTTATGAATGTTCTTTTATTTTTGCCCCAACAAATTGTCACGCTAAACTACTGTGTGTCAGAAAGAAAATTTTCATATATTCACATAGGAGTATAGCACAGATACCCACACATTTTGGTTTGTGTCATATGTTTTCCTGAATAAACAGAAAGAGAAGGAGTTTAAACTTCTAACTCTTTATATCATCATAGAATTATTTAAGTCCTTGATTTTAAACATACTTTAATTATTTCTTTTTCTTGCTTGATTTTCTCTTACTTACTTTGAGTAATACACTTTCAAGGCAGGAGAAAAAAAATTCTCCTGTTTATATTCAAAGTTATTGAGATATTTTCATGCCCTACCCCCAAATGCAGACTGGGACCATCCTTCACACTTCCAAAGACTCAGTGTTGCTATGAATACTATTGTTCATAACTGTCTAGGTCAGGAGAGCCTTCTTCCTACGTGATGTTGGTTTGCATGAGAGGTGATAGTTGTTTTCTTCCTCTAGTTATAGACTCATCTGAATTTTGAACAGGTTTTCCATCAGGCAGGATCATCCTTATCTATTGACAAGTAGAAGTCCTTCCCTGGCCTATGTTTTGGAATGCCTTCCTTAAGAAAAGAAAAAAAAATATCCTTTAGCGCCTTGGACCCACCAGTTATGGTGGTCTCATCTAGGCCACAGCCCAAATTAACCTTGCCCTTGCTCTTTCCTTTGGGGTTATTTCCAACCCATTTCCATGTGGGGTAGATGAGATACTTTGAGGCTCTCCATGACTTAGATCCATGAGATTTTCCAGGGATATTTGGCCATGCCCAATTCCAAGATATCAGCTTAGCAAGCAGATTACTCTTATTGGTTCCTTGTTTTCCTCCATAGTACCTTTCTGGAGGCTGCAGACCCCTTAAGGGCAAACCTGCTAACATGTTTTAGCTAAAATAAAGAGTATGAAAGCTTTGGAGTCCTCAGATAGTTTGACACAGTTTTAAATGTTCAATAGTATGTGACACTAAGATTTTGAGTGTTAATCAGATGTTAGAAGCATACTGGAGTCTAATTAGAATTACACTGTGTTTTGATTAATGTCAGATTTTTGGAGCACAAGATAGAAATTCAAATTGTGTTCACTCTTCCACACACTTTGAATATAGGAGAAAATAAATGGGTAAAATGTATGAAGGGAGCAATGAGTCATTACTATCCAAGAGCTACACATATCAAAAATGTTTTTGAAGATTTTTTAGAAAGGAAACATTTTCTGTTATGCATTTTGGGGAATCATGAGAATATGGAATGTGTATTTATTTGCAAGAGAATTTTTCAGTCTTGACTCACTCACACAAGTCCCTGGCATCATAGGATCCAGAAGGGGATAATGAAGACCATAAGTCCAGGAACCCCATACTTTACAGACTTTCTCATCCTGTACATTTGCATACATGCACACTCTATTAACAACACAACCAACAGCAGCAAAGCTTGTATAATTATTGGCTATAGAAAATATGCAGAGCATTCCTAAGACACATTCATTCTTCATCTTTTCTAATCTGGATGACATAGTGAGAGCTTTAGGATAAGAATTCACGAGGTAATAGGTAAGATCTGGCTTTTGAATGTGATTTTTAATTCCTATTTAAAACAAAGCTCTATGTTTCTTCATTTTTCCATTAAAATTCAAATGTCCAGGAGGTTTGTTTTCATCTGCCATATGTCAAAAGTTAACATTAAAATAATCTCATATCCAAAATAAAATTATTTTCAAAGGCATTTTTGTGTTACAAATACATTTCTAATAACTAAGCACATATTTAGAATTAAATTTAAAAAGTGAAGCAATTTAGCATAGATTGTCTTAATTTCTTCTAACTGTAATAATGTTTACCAATTTTATATTTGAGAAGCTAAAGCTCAAAGAGCTTATATTTAATAAGTTCTAAAGTTTAATTTAGAATCTTGTTTTTTAGGTGCATTTTTTTTACTCACAATGCTTTACAGAAGCCTTCTGTAATGCTACAAAATAAAAAGTAACTGGGTTGTTTCTGCTTGTGATTTCATAATACAAAATGTTTAATCTGTCATTTTCCATTAAAGGAAAATTTTTTTTCTGTTTTTATTTGTTCACATTATGATTCATCTCATTACTAGATGCTATCAAACGCTGCTAGATAAAATCATTATTTTTTACCACCATAATCACAATGAAGTTTTCCATTTTTAACATAGTAAGTAGAAAAATAGTTCATAAAGGTCTTACATGCTTAAACATTAAAAAAAATTAGATATTCTATCACATGGAAAATCTCATGTGTGAGCTAAAGAGAAAAATTTAGTAATAAATCAAAGGTTCATTGTTATACATTCCATAGAGTTAAAATAGTTTATGTCTGTTTGTCCCAGTCACATTTAAAGGAAAATGATTATGTTTTATGCCTTCTTAATCTCTCCAAGCCACCGGGATTGCTGTTATATACACAATTGTTAAATGAAATTTACAGATGTTTATGGATTGTAGATTTGGCCAGCATTCCATTTATCAGCCATACATGGAAGGTGCAGTCCTCTATTTTAAATGCATTGAATTACATGTCATTTCATACCCGTTCTGATTTCTTTTTCCCTTAGTCTCCTTCAGTTGGTGCCAATAATTTATCTCATGATGTTCAAAGTCTTCTGTGATGAATACTTATCCCCTGGGAAAACTGACATGTGGATTTATATTCTTTCTAACTTGTAATTGTATTATCCCAGAGTTTTGGGGAGGATAGCTGTTGATAAAGTGATTGGGAGAACTTGGGCTGACTGGAAGTCTAAAAATTCAATATATGTATGCCAGAGTTTTGAAATGAGCAGAAAAGAGTGAGGAAAGAATGTTTACATAATTTAATTTTATCTATATTAATTCCTAACTCTCGTTCTCTCTCTCTCCCTCTCTCTCTGGCTCTCATCCTTACTTTTTTTTGTGACATTCACAAACTGAACATCAGCCTCAATATCTGTAATGCACATAGGTGGCATGGATAAAGGTGACTTTTAATTGTTGAATCCACTGCTGGGTTTGATTTTCACAAACTGATTGGCAGACCGCTTACTAAAGGTAACCTTAATTTGCTTATTTATATTAGCATTTGTAATAAACTTGGAATTTCACTGAACTATTTTTGTGAAAGACCAAAGCTGCTTTTGTGGCATACACATGAATTTGGGTCAGGACTGAATACTGCATTCTTCTATGTATCAGTAGAAGTATTTTGATGTTCTCTCTCCTCTCTTTCTTTCAAGGACCTCTGATGTGATCTTAAAGTATTTCTTTTTAACCTACATTTTCACATTTGACCAACTAAATATGAATCCTCTGTACATTTGTGTATGTGTTGCACATTCCTATTGTATACCCATTCATTCATAAACCTAAAATCTCATAGCATGTGTAGTAAGTTGCAATCATAAAGTATTCTTTTAAAAAAATGTGTAGGGAAACACTGGAGTTCACTCTCAATCATGCGTTTTTTGTTACTGTTGTTGTTGTTGTTGTTTTTTTTACCAGTTTTATGTAGAGTTGAGCTGTAATGAGTTGAACTACAGCTTTCCTATAGCTCAAATGCTCAGTAACTACTTTTAAGGAGGAAGAATGTTAGACACATTTTTTTTCCTGACCATCTCTAAAGGAGTTTTGTCCTTTTATTTTCCAAATGAAAACTGAACTCCAATCTGTGGCTGGAGGAAATTTACTCCCACCTTTCCTCATTGTAGCCCTGGAACAGCCCTCTCCATTTGTCACTGACAGCTTAATAAAAAGAAGGGTCCTTTGAAAGGTAAAAATGCTAAAATTTATTATTACTCTTCCTTTGTACTGCCAAATGATAACATTAGAGTGTTTTGTTCTTACATGCCATTTTTCTTCACTGGAACCTGAATGCATTGCTCCTTTACCATCTATCCCATCCTTCACCATGCACACTTTGTAAAATACATGCCTCTCTTCAACATCTAGAGTAACATAAGCAAGAGCATTTGTATTAGATGTATTAAATGCATTTTAGACTTACCATATTTTCAATTTGTTATGGCTTTATTGAGATATAACTGCATTGTAAGTTGAAGGAGGTATCTCAGTAAAGGAACATTATCATGAATTTATCTCTAGCCCAATTATTTTGCTAGAGTGTCAATATTGTTTAAAAATCTAGAGGAGCTTGTACTGATTCTGGCCTCCAAAGGGAATTCTTTGGTAGTGTCCTTTTTATAATTTCTCATGGCATACTATTTTACCCTCCATCATTACACATCACTCATACCACAGTACTGAACACTGTAATTATTTACTTGTTTATTCACCCTTGAAGACCTCACTTAACATTCATCACTCTGTTCCCAGAAGTTAGAATGAATCATTGATGTTACTCACTGAGCGTGTTTATGAATAAATAAAAACAACCTAGCACTTTGGGAAGTAGACTGTAAGCTGCATGAAGGCATGAACAAAGTCAATCTTCTCCCTCCTTCCCCAGGCCCTACCTCAATGTCTTGCACATAGTACACATTCAATAAATTTTGTTGAATTTGTCAGATTTCATGCACACAAATAGAGGTAGTTTGCACCATGTCATGCTTGCTTATTTCTCCTTTCTGATTGTCAAAACTTGTAGAATATAGTTTTCCTGTGATTACCAGAAAATTTGGATGTTCAGATAAATATTGAATATTGGTTGTTAGCGTTTTAAAGAGAAAATGAAGGCAAAGAAAAATTGCTCTTTGATGACTGGATACAAAAGGTCAGCAATATTCTCTATGCTTTCAGCAGTGAAAATATCAGCATCTTAGGTGGTTATTTGTTTAAGTTTTTTTTCTATGATTGTGTTTTCACTTGTGTGCCTGGACACAGACCCATGGCTATTGTCTAATCACAAGGCAGGTTATACGGTCAAGCAGTGCAGGAAAAAAAATATTGAAAATTTTTCTTTGTAGAAAATTCATTTACACTTTGAAATTTTTTTTACCATTTTTTCATGAAATTCTCTGTATGGAGGTCTCTCTTATTTCTTAGAAATACAGCATTCACTATGATAAAATATTGCTTGTTAGGTATGTTTGTAGTGAACTTCAAGGGACAATCTTGATTATTTCTCATGCTGTACTTTTGTTATTTAGAATATTAATATAAACATAAAGTATAAATATAGGCATTATATGTATGTATGCATATATATGTATGTATGTATATATGTGCATATATGTATGTATATATGTGTTTATGCGTGTGTGTGTGTGTTTTATATATACTTTTTTTCTTTGAATAAGATATCTAGGAACATAGTTTACCTAATTCTGCAGAGAGAAAACTGGTATCATAAAGATAAAAAACAATGATGAACATATTTTTTTTCTTTTCTGAAATTCATTTCCTGCTGTGAGACATTCTGAAATTTGCACATGGAACTTCTAGTTGGGAGATAAGCTCTTAAAAAGGGATATGTTATTATTATTATTTTGTTGTTGTTAGAAATATGTGTACCTATCTTAAACTTCTTTTCACTTACATGCTTGAAGTCTGCTTTTAATAAATTCTAATTGTGAAAGAGTATGTAAGATTCAGGAGAAATGAACCTTCAGAAGACATTGAGGGCACTACCAAAAAATGGCATTTTGATTTGTTTTCTATACACAAAGGAAGTACATCTAAGGAAGATGAAATATTCCCTCTGGAAAGTTCCTTTGTGATAGCCTATTTTCTGTGTAAAATCTAACAGTGCTGCCACCAAAATGCTATCCTTTTAGCAAAACATGAGCTTTAATACCAGTCTTCTTAGCATCCCTATCCTCATATTTCAGAACAGTATCAGTACATTAAAAGAACTTTTCTTATGTGTATCCTTCAGAAAGAAAATTTAAATATGGGAAAATTAATTAGTATTCTGAATGAAACTGCATGTACATAGTATAGATATTTATATATAACTTACATTCAAAGTTAGACTACTTTTTCCTTTTTTTTTTGTTTTATTTTACATTTGATAATAGTTGAAGTCATTATGTTTTATATAGGAAGAAAGCCTCAATGATGATTCCAGAGATTGCAAACTGTTAAATGGATGTATTGATTTTCAAGGTTTCACTCCACAGGAACTAGACTAAATCTCAATGCCAAGGAAAAGCAGTTTAAAAGGTAGAAACAGGAAATTCTTTAGCTTTCTAGAAACTTTAAAAAAATGCTAAGTAATCCCTGAGTGTTTAAACCCAAGAAAAAATTGGCTGTGTTGCTCCTTAAAACTTACTTCCCTCATCTCTGAGACAAGGATAGTAATAGTTTCTGTGAAGATTAAGTGGAACAGTGCATTTAAAGTGTTAAGACAAAGGCCTGGCACATGTTAAGTACTTAATAATTGGTGGTCATTTTTATTGTAAATCAGAAGCTTAGTTCCCTTCCATTTTTCTCACTTATAATTTTAAGAGTAACATTACTCCTTCACATACAACAAAAGGACCTAGTCTAGGTGTACAACAGAATGGATTTTGACAGTTACATACTTCTGTGTAACCACCACTACTACAATAAAATAACAGAATATTTCCATTCCCTCCTTCCCTGCCCCAGATTTTCTGTTCCTTTTCAGCCTCAGGCAACTATTGATCTGCCTTAAGAAATGTAGTTTAGTTTTGCCTATTCTAGAAGTTAATTTAAATGGAATCATATAGTATGTGCTACTTTGTCTTCCTTCTCTCAACATATTTTGAAATCTATTCAACTATATTTTGTGTATCAGTAACTTCTTTCCTATTGTTGAACAACTTTCCATTGTTTTAATATACCATAGTTCCTTATCCATTCACCACTAATGGAAGTAGGTTTTTTCCCAGTTTTTGCCTATTGTAAATAAAGCTGTTATGGACAATCTCACACAAATCATTCTGTGTAAATATGTTTATGTTTCCCTTTGGTAAGTAACTCAAAGTAGAATTCTGTGTCATATGGTAAGAACAGTGACCCCTTGAACAACATGGGTTTGAACTGTGTGTGTCAACTTTCATGCATAGATTTTCCAATAATAAATTAAATACTATAGTACTATACGATCACAGTTGGTTGAATCTTGGATATGGAAGCACAGATACATGCTGTGTTGTTCAAGAGTCAACTGTATCTGTTTAATTTTATAAGAAACTGACAATTTTCAAAGTGACTGTAACAATTTTACACCCTATCCACAATGCACAAGTTCCAATTGCTCCACATCATTGACAACACATAATGGTGCCAATCATTTTAGGCAACTTATTATTGTGGCACATTCCTGTTATTGAGCATCTTTCTGTGTGCTCCTTTATCATATTTATAACTTCTGTGTGAACTATCTGTTCAAATATTTTGCTACTTTTATTGATTTGATTATCTTTTTTTACTGAGTTCTTTATTCTGTATACCAGTTCTTTTGCACATGTATGTACATTGCCTACAATGAAAATGGTCATTTTCATTTCCTTTTGGGTATATTTCAAAGAGAAAACTTTTAAATTTTGATAAAGCCCAAATTATTTATTTGTCTTACATGACTCATGCTTTTGGTCACTTCTATCTAAAGAACAACAACAGAAATAAAAAATAATATCACAAAAGTTGCAGAGGGTTTTTCCTTCTAGGTTTCTTCAAGAATAATATACCATTTACCATTGTAACAAAAAGAATAAAAATATCTAGGAATAAACCTACCTAGGGAGACAAAAGACCTGTATGCAGAAAACTATAAGACACTGATGAAAGAAATTAAAGACGATACCAACAGATGGAGAGATATACCATGTTCTTGGATGGGAAGAATCAATATTGTGAAAATGACTATACTACCCAAAGCAATCTACCTCCTGACATATCTTCTAGTGTCCTCCATTGGCAGAACCTAACAAAAAACCAGTAGGCAAAGAAAAGTGTAGTTTGTTGAGTTCCTGACCCAATACCACAGAGAAAATTATACGATAGAAAGTTTAAAGTTCAAGCATAACAATAATGAATGGTGTACCTGCTACTCACATTATTAAGGTATAGCAGTATTAAAGTTATGCATACCTAAGTGCATATCTCAAAACCTCTGCATTTTCTTAGAACAGATGTCATTTTTTTTTCATAAACCAAACCCTCATTAAGAAACAGGTAAAGTTTATTACTTATGATTCTGCAGTTGAGGCAGCTTTCCCAGTTAGGGGAAAATAATGAAATTAAATTTAAAATAAAAGATTTGCTAGTGAAACGATGGTGAAAATGTTATTAGCTTTATGAGAACTGGCATTGGGCATAAAATTTGAGCATTATCCTATATAGAAGACAATCCTTTAGCAAGAAACAAAAAGAACAGGAGTATGTTATTTCTTACTTTACTCCAGACACACAAGAGAACTTTCCTAGAACATTAGAAGTGATCCAATTCTGACAGTAAGTTTTCTCAGTATTTTAGGAGGTCTCAGCAAGATGGTAAAGAATATAGATGACTATTTTTGAGACACTAATAGAGATAATCTCAGTTCCAAATAATTTCAAATTTATTTTTTCATATTGAGAGAATCATATACGCACTCTACTCCAAATAATAATTGAAAAATTAGACTAATAACTTTGACATATATATGTATATATATATATATATACATATATATGGATAGAATTGTCTATAGAAAAAATTGTTTGATCATGATACTTTAAAACACACTAACATTGATTACTGTCTCCTTCCTTCTGCCCTGAAAGAATAAATTTATTTGAAATTCTATTAACAAACATGACATGATATTACAAAAGCTTTTATCTGACATCTAAAATGGAATATTTTCCCTAAATATAGCTATTATCATTTCTAGAGGATTAAAGGTATCTTGAGGAAAAGGAAGAAATTATAAGTGATTTTTGTTCAAGACCTTCTATTTCGGGTTCACCAACTCCTAGTTTTTTAATCTAAAATTGGAAACTTTGGCTAAATTCAGTTCGGTCATTTTCCTGGACTAACTTTGATCTAGGGTAATACATTTTCTAAATGAAGTACATACAATAGCAATGGTATTAAAATATGGACAAAGACTATGATTAGTAACCTAATGAGTAGTGGGTCCATCTGGACATAAGCCCTTGGACCTACTCTGTAGAAAAAGGGGAGAGTGAACCAAACAGCAGCTTAAGCTTAGATTGAAGGACTTCAGAGAGCAGAGGAAAGAAAAGCAGCAACAGTTATTCACATTTTGTGAATGACTTGGAAAGGGCTGCTGTGGGCTGTATCACAGATTAAAGGGAAAGTTCAGTCGCCCCAGAGCACTGAGTCATGATGAGTTACTAGCTTTTGTCAGAGCTGTCTTCCCATTGATTTGTTCAGTAAACACTCATTGAGCTTCTACTCTGCACCTGAAACTTCTTCACGTACTGAAAATACAGTGGTGAACAAAACAAAATCCCTATTTTTATGAAGCATACATTTTATTAGGAGAAGCCCAACAGTGTGTGTATGTGTTTGCGTGTGTGTGTGTGTGCACATGTATAAGGAGATAAAACAGGAAAATGGGAAAGAGGATGGTAGATAGTACTATATCAGATTGGTTTCCCCCAAAAGCCTAACCAATTAATGAAACTCAGCAGAGATGTGAATAAAATGAGTATTCAGATGAGCACACGCACATAATATGTTCTAAATAAATAATGTGGATGAAGGAATGAATGAATTAATATGACTGCTTTTGAAGGCAAAGTTGCAAAGAGCAGTAGCTGTAGGTAATATTCAGTTTAAAAATTTAGTTTATAAAACTTCTAGGTGAGGAATTACACATTTTTTAGTTGCAGTGAGGCAAAATAATATAGAGCTGTGGAGAAGTTTATGAGCCCTACTGAAATAATTATTGAGAAAACTGTATACTTATTGAGTGCTTACTATGTATGCATGTCAGGTGCCTTACATATATTTTCTCATTTAATCTTATTGCAAGCTTAATATAAATAAGTATTTTTTTTCCATTTTGCAGGAGCTGGAGGCCTGAAGTGGTTTTGTGATTTGTGAATATAAATTTGGCTTACAAGGGATAGAGCTAAGATTGAAACTTAAGTACTATAACTCCAACTACAATGCTGCCTTCCTAAAAAAAGATCTATAGCTTTTTTAAAAAAACATCTTTATTGGAGTATAATTGCTTTACAATGGTGTGTTAGCTTCTGCTTTATAACAAAGTGAATCAGTTATACATATACATATGTCCCCATATCTCTTCCCTCTTACATCTCCCTCTCTCGCACCCTCCGTATCCCACACTTCTAGGTGGTCACAAAGCACCAAGCTGATCTCCCTGTGCTATGTGGCTGCTTCCCACTAGCTATCTACTTTATGTTTGGTAGTGTCCCTTGTCCCAGCTTACCCTTCCCCCTCCCCGTATCCTCAAGTCCATTCTCTAGTAGGTCTGCATCTTTATTCCCGTCTTGCCCCTATGTTCTTCATGACCATTTTTTTAATGGATTTTTAATACTCTGAATAAAACTTTTCTTTGATATATTTCAAGATCACTACTCTTAAATTTCAAGGTTTTTCCTACTAGTATTAACATTCAAAAATTCTATGTACAGGTTTGTGTTATATCTATGTTTTCTAATAGTATAGTTGAGCCTTAAACAACATGAGGGTTGGGGACGCCAAACCTCTACACATTCAAAAATCTGTGTATAATTTATCGTCCACCTTCCTTATCCACAATTCTTCCATATCTGTGGATTCACCAACTGGAGATTATGTAGTATTGTAGTATTTACTACTGAAAAAAAAAATCTATGTATAAGTGTAACCCACACAGTTTAAACCTGTGCTTTTCAAGGGTCAATTTTACAGACTTATTATGTTTTAGATTTAATCTGACCAATAAAGAGGTTTAATTCATTGTCGTATTAAATTATGCTATCTCTTCTAAACTTAGTATTCTGAAGAAACTAAAAAACATATATTGAGAAAAAATTATATTATTAACCAAACTAAAAATTTGGTATATACATACAACAACATGGGTATATTTCAAATACAATATGCTGAATGAAAGTCATAAAGAATCCAGAAAATAAAAATCCAATACATTCAGCTAGAAAATTTATCTGTAATTACCTGAGAGATGGATGAAATTTGGGGTTGACCACAAAGAGTAGTAATAATATATTTGGATGGTGAAAATGATTTATATATTGAATGTGGTGGCTACACAGTAAATACACTTGTCAAAACCCATGAAACTGTGTGTTTAAAATGAGGGTGTTGAATTTGTAAATTTAGCTCTTACTTTTTAAAGTAAAATGTGTGTATTTAAATTTTCAAGAAAATTACCCATGACTTTGAACAAAACAAAAAATATATTTCTTGATTTGTTATAATTATACATTTAAAAGCAAAGCATCTAAAAATGTGTACAATATGGATATGTTTTCCTTGACTATGCATTTCTCATCTATTTAGCAAATACTTTTAAAGTCATAGAGCTTCAACAAATGAATCATCTAACATCAATTTAATCAAAAGTTCTCTTGGCACACACTGTTAGTATGAATAAAAAATTTTCTTGGATTTTGCAAAAAAAATAAATTAAGCTAAGTCATTTATAGACAGTGTTGGCTCCACTCACATTATTATTTTGTGTTTTTTGTGTTTTTTTTGCGGTATGTGGGCCTCTCACTGTTGTGGCCTCTCCCGTTGCGGAGCACAGGCTCCGGACACGCAGGCTCCGGACGCGCAGGCTCAGCGGCCATGGCTCATGGGCCCAGCTGCTCCGCGGTATGTGGGATCTTCCTGGACCGGAGCACGAACCCGTGTCCCCTGCATCGGCAGGCAGACTCTCAACCACTGCGCCACCAGGGAAGCCCTCCACTCACATTTTTAATAATGCTTATTTGACCTTTGTATATAAGTGGAAAGTGAATTGCAAGATAAAGGGACAAAGTATTGTGCTTGGTTTTACTGTCCAAGTAGAAAAATAATATTGGTTGTAAGTAGATCTTTGAATCTAGTTCATTTTCATATTATAAACCAAAATAATTATAGTTTTAATCTTGTTAGAGGATGTGATTTTCCTACAGAGCCATTATATAAATCAAATAGAGATCAGGTCAACATTTTCTTGTAATCATTGTTGCTGTGTATCTGACCCATGAAAAGGTTGACTAGTGCTCAAATTAAGAAACAATTTCTGAATTTGAAACATTTTTTTTAATGAAAGAAGGAATTTTTCTAATGAAGGAAGTTTCCTTAAGTACTTGAGAGTTACACAGAGCATGGATATATCACTACCTTGAAATCATAAATTTTGGCATGTTAGGAGGCTTACTGACCCTAATTACCACCTAAATGTTCTTATCCTCAGACTACCCCCAAATTTAATAACAGGGACATCAACATTTCTAAAGTGACAATATTTATCTAAAATTAAAATAAAAAGAAAGAAGAAAGCTTAATACAAAACAAACTATAAAGCTTATTTGATATGCCACTGGTGTTTACTTGAAGTCATTAAATCATATTGTTTGCAGGAAAATTTCCCTGCTGTTGCTGCTCCCTTATAATTATATAGTAAAACCAGGATTCAAATAATGTTATACATAAATTATTAAAACACTCATGTGAGTGTTTGATTTCTTTATAGATCTGGAGTAAATACAACTTCACTTTTGGCAAAATTTGTGTCTACAAAATGGCATATTAGAAAACAGAGGACATTTGAGGTCATCAACTCCAACTTTGCATTGTTCTGATGGGGAAGAATACCTCTGAAAATGAATTCTGACTAGGTTTTCTGATTTAAAAAAATTCTATTCATTGTCTACAGTGATAGCTGAATTAGTTAGGCAAAGGCATTAGAAATGAACCTAAGGAGCAAAAGCTACAAAAATTTTTAGAAATGGTGCTTTTCTTTTGCATATCATGTTTTTCTTTTCTTCAGGTTTCCATTAGAAATACTGCTTTAAAGATTTATTAGTATGATACATATTACTTTAAATATGGAAGTGTATATTTTCTATATTTAACTTGCCATTAACCACAGGCTTATGGTACAGAAGTTTATGCTTCTCACCTTCTACTCTTCTGCTCATGGAACTGTGGCCCAATGGCGTGAGAAGTAAGATAGCTGGTAAGGTGAGTGCAGCATTTATTATTGCTGGGCAGGTTTACCTAAGGTCCTTCCTAGAGCAGAGAAGTAATTAAATTTTTTAAACATATATTGAGAAAAATCAATTAAGTGACAACATAATTTTATAATATATTTATTCTATTAACCATTCCTAGAAATCATAACAAAATTTATTGTTTCTCTTGGTAATTTTTTAACAGTTTTATTTCTATAATAGGATATTCAGAGCACAGCTATTCTATACATTCTTGTTAATGACAGAAGTCCCAGATATAATACTTTTTCAAACACAGGCAGCATTTTCACAGAGGATATTAGAGAAATAAAAAGTTATTATTTTATCAAATAATGTTTAAAATAATGTTATGGAAAAGAATAATATTTTCCTGGCTCAAAAATAAGTTACAAAAGAAGAAACTGAGTTTAGGTTTATGTCTTCAGTGGTTGGATAGTTATATAATCAATTAATTGGTTTGGATAGTTGTTAGTTATCTTGTTAGATTGTTACTAACAGCTCACAAACTACAACAACCAGCTTTTAATTGTTGGATCTGTTATTCTGAACTTAGGGAAGATATTTAATATCTATAAATTCCAGTTTCTTCATTTTAAAAATGAAAATTGCTTAAAATTATCAACATCTTTGAACAAAGAAAAATGTTGGAGGTCTTACATGATTTAATTTTAAAACATACTAAAACAGCAGTAACCAAGACATTTTGGTATTAATGTGAGGATACAAATACAATACTTGAGAAATAGACCCACACATATATAGTGAATTGCTTTTCAAAGATACAAGATACAAGAATAATTCAATGGAAAAACTATAATCCCTATAAAAAAGATTTCTGAAACAATTGTATATATAAAAGGAAAATCCTCCATTCTTATGCCATATCATATATAAAAATTAAACATAAGTAGCTTATAGACCTATTAGAGTAAGAATATAAAACTTCTAGATTAATAAAAGATAAATTCTTGGTGACCTTAGATTAGCCATCATTTTCTTCTATAGGGTACAGGAAGAACAAGTTACAATTTTTTTAAAATGACATCTACAGCCTCAGTAAAAACAAACAAACAAAACTTCCCTTTAAACAACATAATTAAAAAAAAAAAGAAAACTCACAGATTAAGAGAAACTATTTGCAAAACAGGTACTTAATGAATGATTTATATCCAGAATATATGGAGATCACTGATAACACATAGTAGAAAAGTAAACCCCCACAAAACATTTGACCAACCAATGAACTACTTTACAAAAATGAAAAGAAAAAGATTTAATCAGATATTTCCCAAAGAAGATATGAAAATGGATTCTAAGCTCATGAACACATAGTAGATGTATATTATTGTTTAATAAATGTAAATAAAATATCCAAGAAGTAATGTAAACATCACAGCTAGAAAGGAACTTAAATGTTACACAATAAAACTATATCTTTAATAACAGTATTTTTCTCATCACTAAACAACATCTTCTTAAAATTATTGATACTGGAGGAGCATTCTGGTAATTTGACACAGTAGGAAGTGCTAAAAATCTGTCTCCCCACCTAGACAAAAATTGTACTGGCAGAATCTGTCTGATGTAGCTATTTTGGAACTCTGGATTTTATTAAAGGCTTGTATCTTCTGGGGGAAGTCATGGACAGTAAATTGAGGTTAATTTTAGTTGATTTCAGCACTTAAAAGAGTAGCACTACCGATCCCCCACCTTTAGTCCCATTGCAGTTAGCTGTTTATGTTCCTGAAGCAGCTTGTCACAGCTTGAGGGCGCCAGGTTGGGTGATTTCCAATCTGGAGGATCTGTGCTCTGATAATTGATTGCTGCTTCTGAATACAAAGGGCAAACTAAGAAGTAGCCATTGATGTTGCACCTGCCTCCATTGTTGCACCCTGGCTGAAGTGACTTCCAAAGCATATTAAGGGCCAGTGCTTCGAGTTCCACTTTTTTCTCTTTTGGGAGCTAGACATTAAAGACTAGGACATTAAAAAATCAACTGCATATACAAAGGGCATTAGAAAGGCCCTGTGTATGTCCAGAAAAAGGCACTGACTCAGAAAACACCTTAGAAGAGCTTAAAGCCTATACCTCAGGCTGATTTTCAGCAAAGGGAGAGAAAACAGCAGTAAAAATAAACAAATAAAAATGGATAAAAGCAAACAAAATAAAGACAAAAAGCCTATCAAACTGTGTAGAAGGAAAATAATCAGATTTCCGGTTATCACATTATTAGATTCCAACATACAGATTTCAACATAGAAAATAACAAGGAATGCAAAGAAATAGGAAAGCATATATCCCATTCAAAGGAAAAACAAACCAACAAAAACTATCCCTGAAAAAGATGTGATAACAATCTACTAAACAAAAAATTTTAAATCAACTATCTTAAAGATGTTCAAAGAACTAAAGGAAGCCATGGAGAAAGTCAAGAAAATGATGTATGAAGAAAGTGGAAAAAATCAGTAAAGAGAAAGAAAAACTAAAAATAAACTAAAGAGAAATTCTGGAGTTGAAAATCACAATAACTGAAATGAAACATTCACTGTAGGTATTCAAAGATAGATTTAAGCACATAGAAGAAAGAATCAGTGAACTTGAAGATAGAAGAATGGAAATTATCACATTTAAGGAACAGAAAGAAAAGAGATTGAAGATAAGTGAACAGAGCCTAAAGGGCCTGTGAGATGTCATCAAGAGGACAGATGTATTTGTTGTGGTAGTCATAGAAGGAGAAAAAATTTAAAAAGCAGAGAAAATAATTGAAGAAATAATGGCCAAAAACTTCCCCAAATGAATTAAAGACATGAATATAAACAAAAACTCAACCATCTTCAAATGGGTTGAACTAGAAGATACCCATATCAAGCCACACATTATAAAGAAACTGTCAAAAGTCAAAACCAAAGAAATAATTTTGAAAGCAGCAAGAGAGAAGTGACTTGTCACATACAAGAGATCCTCAATAAGATTTTCAGCAAATTTCTCATCAGAAACTTTGGAGGCCAGATGGCTGTGGGCAGAATTCTATACACATTAATAATGAAATTCAAAAGGGTAGGGGAAACTTATGATACCCCTAGATAAGTAAAAGTTGAGGGAGTTTGTTGCCAAACCTGCTCTATGAGCAATGTTAATGGAAGTCCTGCAGATTAAAATGAAAGGACACTAGATAGCCCCTCTGTATGAAGCTGTATGAAGAAATAGACATCTAAGTAATGGTAAAGATATGAACAATTGTAAGTCTAGTACTATTTTAACAATGGGATTTAACTCCACTTGTTTTCTACAAGAGACAAATGCATTAAAAATTATTAGTTCATGGTTTTGGACCCAAGTGTATAAAGACACAATATTGTGACACCAACAATGAAAGGGGTGGGGATGGAGTTATTAAAGGAGCAAATATATATATATATATATATATAAGATTGAAGTTAAGTGGGTATAAATTCAAATTATATATATATTATATATTATTTTTATATTACAAGGGTATATAAAATTTATAACATTAATATCTTATAACACACACTATAAATATATTATTTTATATTATTTATATATTTAACATATCATTGAAATTAAGTGGGTATAAATTCAAATTATAACTTTATAATTATAACTTTAGGATGATGTTAAATGCAATCCCCATTGTAACCACAAAACAAAAAGCTAAATTATATAGACAAAAAGAAATGAGGAAAGAATTTAAACATTTTACTACAAAAAATCAACTAAACTCAAGAGAATACAATAAATAAAGAAATGAAGGAGAAAACACTGCAAGGCACATAGGAAAGAAATATAAAAATCACAGAAGTAAATTCTGCCTTGTCAATATTTACTTTAAATAAAAATGAATTAAATTCTTTAACCCAATGACAGAGATCAGCCACAATAGATTAAAACAGAACAAAACAAAGCAAGATCTAACTACATGCTGTGTACAAAAGGTTCACTTTAGATCCAAAATATACAAGTAGGTTGAAAGTGAAAGTCTGGCGAGAGATATTCCATGCAAAAGTAACCAAAAGAGAGGACAAATGGTTAAACTACTATCAGACAAAACTGACTTTAATTCAAAATAGTTTAATAAATTATTCACAACAAGAATATATAACAAATATAAAAGTTAATACTTAATAACAAAGCATCAAAATATATGACCCAAAATAGATAGAATTAAAGGGAGAAATAGTTCTACAAAACTAGAGACTTCAATACCCCATTCTCAATTATGGAAAGAACAACCAAAGAAAACATAAATAAGGAAATAGAGAACTTAATACAGCAAACCAACTAGACATAAACAAAACACTCTCAACAACAGAATACACATATTTTTCAAGTGCATAAGTGATATTTTCCAGAATAGAACATATGCTAGGACATAAATTAAGTCTTATTAGATTTAAAAAGATAGATGTCATAACCACTATCTTTTCTGACCACATTATGATGAAGTTAGACATCAATAACAGAAGAAAACTGGAAAATTTGCAAGTCTGTGGAAATTAAACAGCATGCTCTCAAACAACAAATGGATCAAAAATGAAATAACAAGAGAAATTAGAAAATACTTAGAGACAAACTAAAATTCAAATACAACATACCAAAGTTTATAGATACAGAGAAAACAGTGAAAAGCAGGGAATATATAACTATAAATGCTTACATTAAAAAGCAAGGATCTCGGGCTTCCCTGGTGGTGCAGTTGTTGAGAGTCCACCTGCCAATGCAGGGGACACAGATTCGTGCGCCAGTCCAGGAAGATTCCACATGCTATGGAGCAGCTGGGCCCGTGAGCCATGGCTGCTGAGCCTGCACGTCTGGACCCTGTGCTCCACAACAGGAGAGACCACAGCAGTGAGAGGCCTGCATACTGCAAAAAAAAAAAAAAAAAAAAAAAGGATGTCATAACTGTACAACTTAAGAAACTAAATGAAGAAAAAACTACACCCAAAGTTAGCATAAGGAAGAAAATAATAAATATTAGAGCAGAGATGAATTAGATAGAGAATAAAAAAATTAATAATCAATGAAACAAAAATGGTTCTTTAAAAATATCAATAAAATTGACAAACATTTAGCTACATGGACTGAGAAAAAAAGGGGGTAGATAAATTACTAAAATCAGAAATGAAAGTGGGGATATTACCACTGATTCTACAGATATAAAAAAAGATTACAAGGGAATATTATACACTACTGTATACCAAAAAATTGAATAAATTAGATGAAATGGACAAATTCCTAGAAACATAAAACCTACCAAGACTATAAAGTATGAAGAAATAGAAAATCTGAACAGACTTATAACTAGTAAAGAGATTGAATCAGTGAGCAGAAAACGTTTTGTCAAAGAAAAGCCCTAGATTTGATGACTTTAGTGATGAATTTTACCAAACATTCAAAGAACGAACACCAAACTTTCCTAAATATTTCCCAAAAAATTTAAGAGGAGGGATCACAACCTAGCTTATTCTATGAGGCCACTATTTCTTTGACACCACCCAGTTGAGACACTATAAGAAAATAAAGCTACACACCAATATCTCTTATGAACATTGACATAAAAATATCAACAAAAGATGAGCATATCCAGAAGTATATTAAATACAGAAGTATATTAAAATATTATACACCATGATGAAGTGGTATTTATTACTAGAATGCAATAGTATTCTATTGCATCTCAAGTGGGATGGTTCAATATACAAAAATCAATCCATGTAATATACAGTGTTAGGAGAATTAAAAATATAAAAACCTTCTCAATTGGTATAGAAAATGAATTTGACAAAATTCAACTCCCTTTCATGATGGAAACACTCAACAAACTAAGAGTAGAAGGAAAAGGCTTCAATATAATAAAAGCCACATATGAAAACCCCACAGTGAACATCATACTCTATAGTGAAAGACTGAATCTAAGACTCCCCTCCGAGATCAGGAACACAGTAAGGATGACCACTTTTACAATTTCTATTTAACATGGTACTGGAAAACCTAGCCACATCAGTTAATCAGAGAAAAGAAATAAGTCATCCTACTCAGAAAGGAAGGAGTAAATTTACCTCTGTTCTCAGATGACATGATCTTATGTATGGAAAACACTAAAAATCCAGAAAAACAAGGTTAGAACTAATAAATTCAGCAAAGTATCAAAATACAGAGTCAACACACACACACACAAAAAAGTCATATTTTATACGCTAATAAAGAAAAATCCAAAAAGGAAATTAAGAAAATATTTCCATTTACAATAGCATCAAAAAGAATAAAATATTTAGAAATTAACTTAACCAGGGAGTTGAAATACTTTTACAAAGAAAACTATAAAAATTACTGAAAAACATTTAAAGAGACATAAATAAATGGAAAGAAAACCCATGTTCATGAATTGGAAGATTTAATATTGTGAAGATGACAATACTACCAAAAGTAATCTACAGATTTAGTGTAATTCTACTCAAAATTCCAATGACATTTTCACAGAAATAGAAAAACCCATTCAAAAATTCATATGGAATCTCAAGGGGCCCCAAATATCTTTTTTAAAAATTCTTTAAAAACCAAACAAAGCTGGAGGGCTCACACATCATGATTTCAAATTTTACCACAAAGTTACAGTAATAAATGCAGTGTGGTACTGGAATAAATGAACATATAATGACCAATGGAATAGAATAGAGAATCCAGAAATAAACTTGTAAGTACATGGTCTAATGATTTTTGCCAAGGGTACCAAGAAAATTCACTGTGGAAAAGATAGTATTTTTAATAAACAGTGCTGGGAAAACTGGATATCCACAAGTAAAAGAATGAAGTTGGATTCTTACCTAGCACCATATTCAAAAATTAACATAAAGTGGATCCATGACCTAAATAGAAATCTAATAGAGTAAAACTCTTAGAAGGGCAAAAGCCTCTGTTTTTGGCAATGAATTGTTGGGCTTAACATCAAACACACTTGTAATAAAAGAAAAAATAGACAAATTGGACTTTATAAAAATTTTAAAATAATTTGTGATTCAAAAGACCTTACCAGGGCTTCCCTGGTGGTGCAGTGGTTGGGAGTCTGCCTGCCAATGCAGGGGACATGGGTTCGTGTCCCTGTCTGGGAAGATCCCACATGCCATGGAGCAGCTGGACCCATGAGCCACGGTCACTGAGCCTGTGCATCCGGAGCCTCAGGAGAGGCCGCAACAGTGAGAGGCCCGCATACCACCAAAAAAAAAAAAAAAAAAAAAAAAAAAGACCTTACCAACAGAGTAAAAAAGAATGGGAGAAAATATTTTTGAATCATATATGTGATAAGAGATTAATATCCAAAACATAGAAAGAACTCCTAAAAGTCAAAAACAAAAGAAATATCAACCCGATTTATGAAAACATGTTCAACAGCATATGAAAACATATTCAACATCATTAATCTCTAGAGATATGAAGATAAAAACCACAGCAGATATCATTTCACACCCTTTAGTATATCTACTATTAATAAACAAAAACAGGAAAAATTAAATGTTAGCAAAGATATGAAGAAACTGGCACCCTTGAGCACTGTTGGTGGGAATGTAAAATGGTAAAACTACTCTGGAAAACAGTGTAGTGATTTGCCTCAATCTTAAAAATACAATTACCACATGATCCTGCAATTCCACTTCTTTGTATATATACTCAACAGCACTGAAAGCAGGGTCTTGAGGAGATATTTGTACACTCAGGTTCATAGCAGAATTATTAACAATAGCTAAAATGTGAAAGCAACACAGATGTGCATCAACAGATAAATGGATAAGCAAAATGTGGTATATGTATACAATGGAATATTATCCAGCCTTAAAAAATAAATTAATATAAAATTCGGACACATTCTACAACATGAATGAAACTTGATGGCTAAGTGAAATAAGCCAGTTGCAAAAAGACAAATACTGTATGATTCCATTTATATGAAGCACTTATAGTAGAAAAGTCATAGGGGCAGAAAGCAGAATTGTGGTTGCCAGGTACTAGAAGAAAGGAGGAATGGGGAATTATTGTTTGATGGATGTAGAATTTCAGTTTTGAAAGATGAAAAGAGTTCTGGAGGTGGAAGTTGTGAGGGTTATACAATAAAAATGTGCTTAATATCACTAAACTGTTCACTTAAATATGTATAAAACAGTAAATTTTATATATGTGATTTTACCAAAATAAAAAATTAGAAAAAATTATCAATACTACAAATTCTATTTTTAATTAACTTTCATTCTTGATCTAATCACAAAAATTTTAGTTGAGAGAAAATAATCACAGATGTGCAAAAATAAAGAAATATCTCCCTAGAAATTTAAGGCTGACAACTTTTAGAAATAAAAAAGTCTTTGTGAATTTTTGAAATGTAGGTAATGCTCAAATCAGTATTTTTCGCATCATATTTAGAACTAGAAATAAAAACTCAGGGTATTATAAATATGCTCTATATTTTGATTTCTAAAAATCCCATAATGTTGATTGACAACACATATTTTCTAATCAAAATACTGGGAAAATTATCTTTAATGTATTTTAACCCTATGCGATGATAATCTTTAACATAAAGAAATCTTCTTTCATTATTATTATCTCCAAAGTTTAAGTGAAATCTTAAATCTTTACAGCTATTAAGTGGAGAAAATAGATTTAGAAACTTCATTTTGAGACTGAGTTTTACAGTCTAAATCAGTTTTAATTTATCTTCACCTATCCTTGAAAAAAACATACTTATTTTTTTTCTTTTTTGTTTGTGAGACATACTTGACATCATATCAGTTTCAGGTATACAATATAATCGTTCAATATTTGTATGCCCTGCAAAATGATCACCACTATAAATTTAATCACCATCTATCAACATACATGGTTATAAATTTTTTTCTTGTGATGAGAACTTTCCTTTTTGAATTTTATTTTATATATTTCTTTATGCAGCAAGTTCTTATTAGTAATCCAATTTATACAAATCAGTGAATACATGTCAATTCCAATCTCCCAATTCATCAACCCCTACCCCCACCCACCACCGCTTTGCCCCCTTGGTATCCATACGTTTGTTCTCTTCATCTGTGTCTCAATTTCTGCCCTGCAAACCAGTTCATCTGTACCATTTTTCTAGGTTCCACATATATGCGTTAATATATGATATTTGTTTTTCTCTTTCTGACTTTACTGCACTCTGTATGACAGTCTCTAGATCCATCCACGTCTCTACAAATTACCCAATTTCATTCCGTTTTATGGCTGAGTAATATTCCATTGTGTATATGTACCACATCTTCTTTATCCATTCATCTGTCGATGGGCATTTAGGTTGCTTCCATGACCTGGTTATTGTAAATAGTGCTGCAATGAATATGGTGGTGCATGTGTCTTTTTGAATTAAGGTTTTCTCTGGGTATATGCCCAGTAGTGGGATTGCTGCATCATATGGTAATTCTATTTTTAGCTTATTAAGGAACCTCCATTCTGTTCTCCATAGTGGCTGTATCAAGTTACATTCCCACCAACAGTGCAAGAGGGTTCCCTTTTCTCCACACTCCCTCCAGCATTTGTTGTTTGTAGATTTTCTGATGATGCCCATTCTAGCTGGTGTCAGGTGATACCTCATTGTAGTTTTGATTTGCATTTCTCTAATAATTAGTGATGTTGAACAGCTTTTCATGTGCTTCTTGGCCATCTGTCTGTCTTCCTTGGAGAAATGTCTATTTAGGTCATCTGTCCATTTTTGGATTGGGTCATTTGTTTCTTTAATATTGAGCTGAATGAGCTGTTTATATATTTTGGAGATTAACCCTTTGTCTGTTGATTCATTTGCAAATATTTTCTTCCATTCTGAGGGTTGTGTTTTCATATTGTTTACGGTTTCCCTTGCTGTGCAAAACCTTTGAAGTTTCAATAGGTCTCATTTGTTTATTTTTTTTTTATTTCCATTACTCTAGGAGGTGTACCAAAAAAGATCTTGCTGTGATTTATGTCAAAGAGTGTTCTTTCTATGTTTTCCTCTAAGTGTTTTATAGTGTCCAGTCTTACATTTAGGCCTCTAATTAATTTTGAGGGTTTTTTTGTGTGTGGTGGTAGGGAGTGTTCTAACTTCATTCTTTTATATGTAGCTGTCCAGTGTCCCCAGCACCACTTATTGAAGAGACAATCTTTTCTCCATTGCATATCCTTGCCTCCTTTCTCATAGATTAGTTGACCATAGGTGCATTGGTTAATCTCGGGGCTTTCTATCCTGTTCCGCTGATGTATGTTTTGTTTTGTGCCAGTACCATATTGTCTTAATTATTGTGGCTTTGTAGCATAGTCTGAAGTCAGGGAGTCTGATACCTCCAGCTCCGTTTTTTCGCTCAAGACTGCTTTGGCTATTCGGGGTCTTTAGTGTCTCCACACAAATTTTAAGATTTTTTTGTTCTAGTTCCTTAAAAAATGGCGTTGGTAATTTGTTAAGGATTGCATTGAATCTGTAGATTGCTTTTGGTAGCATAGTCATTTTCACAATATTAATTCTTCAAATCCAAGAACATCATATATCTCTCCATATGTTGGTATCATCTTTAATTTCTTTTATCAGTATCTTATAGATTTCTGCATAGAGGTGTTTTGTCTCCCTAGGTAGGTTTATTCCTAGGTATTTTATTCTATTAGTTGCAATTGTAAATGGGAGTGGTTCCTTAATTTCTCTTTCAGATATTTCATCATTAATGTATAGGAATGCAACAGATTTCTGTGCATTAATTTTGTATCCTGCAACTTTACCAAATTCATTGATTAGCTCTAGTAGTTTTCTGGTGACATCTTTAGGGTTTTCTATGTATAGTATTATGTCATCTGCAAACAGTGACAGTTTTACTTCTTCTTTTCCCATTTGGATTCATTTTACTTCTCTGATTGCCATGGCTAGGACTTCCAAAATTATGTTGAATAATAGTGGTGAGAGTGGACATCCTTGTCTTTTTCCTGATCTTAGAGGAAATGTTTTTCCTTAGAGGAAATGTTTTTCACCTTTGAGAATGATGTTTGCTGTGGGTTTGTCATATATGGCCTTAATTACGTTGAGGTAGTTTCCCTCTATGCCCACTCTCTGGACAGTATTTATCATAAGTGGGTGTTGAATTTTGTTAAAAGCTTTTTCTGCATCTATTGAGATGATCACATGGTTTTTCTTCTTCAATTTGTTAATATGGTGTATAACATTGATTGAATTGCATATACTGAGGAATCCTTGCATCCCTGGGATAAATCCCACTTGATCATGGTGTATGATCCTTTTAATGTGTTGTTAGATTATGTTTGCTAGTATTTTGTTGATGATTTTTGCATCTCTATTCATCAGTGATATTGGTCTGTAATTTTCTTTTTTTGTAGTATCTTTGTCTGGTTTTGGTGTCAGGGTGATGGTGGCCTCATAGAATGAGTTTGGGAGTGTTCCTTCCTCCACAATTTTTTGGAAGAGTTTGAGAAGGATGGGTGTTAGCTCTTCTCTAAATGCTTAATAGAATTCACCTGTGAAGCCATCTGTCCTGGACTTTTTTTTGTTAGAAGATTTTTTTTTTTTGCGTTACTTGGGTGTCTCACTGTTGTGGCCTCTCATGTTGTGGAGCACAGGCTCTGGACACACAGGCTCAGTGGCCATGGCTCACAGGCCCAGCCGCTCCATGGCCTGTGGGATCCTCCCGGACTGGGGCACGATCCCCTGTCCCCTGCATTGGCAGGCAGACTCTCAACCATTGCACCACCAGGGAAGCCCTGTTGGAAGATTTTTAATCACAGTTTTAATTTCATTACTTGTGATTGGTCTGTTCATATTTTCTTTTTCTTCCTGGTTCAGTCTTGGGAGTTATACCTTTCTAAGAATTTGTCGATTTCTTCCAGGTTGTCAATTTTCTTGGCATAGAGTTTGCTTGTAGTAGTCTCTTAGGATGCTTTGTATTTCTGCGGTGTCTGTTGTAACTTCTCCTTTTTCATTTCTAATTTTATTGATTTGAGTCCTCTCCCTCTTTTTTCTTGATGAGTCTGGCTAATGGTTTATCAATTTTGTTCATCTTCTCAAAGAACTAGGTTTTAGTTTTACTGAGCTTTGCTATTGTTTTCTTTGCTTCTATTTCATTTATTTCTGTCCTGATCGTGATGATTTCTTTCCTTCTGCTAACTTTGGGTTTTGCTTGTTTTTCTTTCTCTACTTCCTTTAGGTGTAAGGTTAGATTGTTTAAGTGAGATTTTTCTTATTTCTTGAAGTAGGCTTGTATAGGTATAAACTTCCCTCTTAGAACTGCTTTTGCCACATCCCATAGGTTTTGGATCATCGTGTTTTCATTGTCATTTGTCTCTAGTATTTTTTTAATTTCCTCTTTGATTTCTTCAGTGATCACTTAGTTATTTAGTAACATATTTTTTAGCCTCCATGTGTTTGTGTTTTTTACGTTTTTCTCCCTGTAATTCATTTCTAATCTCATAGCATTGTGGTCAGAAAAGATTCTTGATATGATTTCAGTTTTCTTAAATTTACTGAGACTTGATTTGTGACCCCAAATGTGATCTGTCCTGGAGAATGTTCCATATGCACTTGAGAAGAAAGTATAATCTGCTGATTTTGAATAGAATGTCCTATAAATATCATTAAATCTATCTGTTCTATTTTGTCATTTAAAGCTTGTGTTTCCTTATTAATTTTCTGCTTGGATGTTCTGTCCATTGGTGTAAGTGAGGTGTTAAAGCCCCCCACTATTTTTGTGTTACTGTTGAATTCATCTTTTAGAGCTGTTAGCAGTTGCCTTATGTATTGAGATGTTCCTATGTTGGGTTCATATATATTTATAATTGTTGTATATTTTTCTTGGATTGATCCCTTGATCATTATGTAGTGTCCTTTCTTGTCTCTTGTAACATTCTTTATTTTAAAGTGTATTTTATCTGATATGAGTATTGCTACTCCAGCTTTGTTTTGATTTCCATTTGCATGGAATATCTTTTTCAATCCCCTCACTTTCAGTCTATAAGTGTCCCCAGGTCTGAAGTGGGTGTCTTGTAGACAACATCTATATGGGTATTCTTTTTATATCCATTCAGTCAGCCTGTGTCTTTTGGTTGGAGCATTTAATCCATTCATGTTTAAAGTAATTATCAATATGTATGTTCCTATTACCATTTTCTTAATTGTTTTGTGTTTGGTTTTGTAGGCCCTTGTCTTCTCTTGTGTTTCCCATTTAGAGAAGTTTCTTTATCATTTGTTGTAGAGCTGGTTTGGTGGTGCTGAATTCTCTTAGCCTTTGCTTGTCTGTAAAGCTTTTGATTTCTCCATTGAACCTGAATGAGATCTTTGCTGGGTAGAGTAATCTTGGTTGTAGTTTTTTCCCTTTCTTCACTTTAAGTATATCATATCACTGCCTTCTGGCTTGCAGAGTTTCTGCTGAGAAATCAGCTCTTAACCTTATGGGAGTTCCCTTGTATGTTAGATGTCATTTTTCCCTTGTTGCTTTCAATAATTTTTCTTTGTGTTTAATTTTTGCCAGTTTGATTACTGTGTCTCTTGGCATGTTTCTCCTTGGGTTTATCCTGTAGGGGACTCTCTGCACTTCCTGGACTTGGCTATTTCCTTTCCCATGTTAAGGACGTTTTTGACTATAATTTCTTCAAATATTTTCTTGGGTCCTTTCTCTCTCTCCTCCTTCTGGGACACCCATAATGCAAATGTTGTTGTGTTTAATGTTGTCCCAGAGGTTTCTTAGACTGTCTTAATTTCTCTTCATTCTTTTTTCTTTATGCTGTTCTGTAGCAGTGAATTCCACCATTCTGTCTTCCAGGTCTTGTATCCGTTCTTCTGCCTCAGTTATTCTGTTATTGATTCCTTCTAGTGTATTTTTCATTTCAATTATTGCATTGTTCATCTGTGGTTTTTTGTTCTTTAATTCTTCTAAGTCTTTCTTAAACATTTCTTGCATCCTCTCATTCTTTGCCTCCATTCTTTTTCAGAAGTACTGGATCATCTTCACTCTCATTATTTTGAATTGTTTTTCTGGAAGGTTGCCTATCTCCACTTCATTTAGTTGTTTTTCTGGGGTTTTATCATGTTCCTTCATCTGGTACATAGCCCTCTGGCTTTTCATCTTGTCTATCTTTCTATGAATGTGTTTTTGTTTTTGTTTTTTTTACACAGGCTGCAGGATTATATTTCTTCTTGCTTCTGCTGTCTGCCCCCTGGTGGATGAGGCTATCTAAGAGGCTTGTGCAAGTTTCCTAATGGGAGGGACTTGTGGTGAGTGGAGCTGGCTGTGGTTCTGTTGGGTAGAGCTCAGTAAAACTTTTATCCACTTGTCTGCTGATGGGTGAGGCTGGGTCCCCTCCCTGTTGATTGTTTGGCCTGAGGTGACCCAACACTGGACCCTACCTGTGCTCTTTTGTGGGGCTAATGGCACACCCTGGGAGGGCTCATGCTAATGAGTACTTCCCAGAACTTCTGCTGCCAGTGTCCTTTTACCCACGTTGAGACAGAGCCAGCCCCTGCCTCTGCAGGAGACCCTCTAATACTAGCATGTAAGTCTGGTTCAGCCTCTATCAGGTCACTGCTCCTTCCCCTGGGTCACCATGCACACACTACTTTGTGTGTGACCTCCAAGAGTGGAGACTTTGTTTCCCCCAGTCCTGTCAAAGTCCTGCAATCAAATCTCACTAGCCTTCAAAGTGTGATTTTCTATGTATTCCTCCTCCCGTTGCCAGACCCCCAGGTTCGGAAGCTTGATGTGGGGCTCAGAACCTTCACTCCAGTGGCTGGACTTCTGCAGTATAAGTGTTCTCCAATTAGTGGGCCACCCCCCCCAGCAGTTATAGGATTTGATTTTATTGCGATTGCACCCCTCCTACCATCTCATTGTGGCTTCTCCTTTGTCTTTAGATGTGGGGTATCTTTTCTGGTGAGTTCCAGTGTCTTCCTGTCGATTATTGTTCAGCAGTTAGTTGTGATTCCAGTGTTCTTACAAGAGGGAGTGAGAGCATGTCTTTCTACTCCGTCATCTTGAACCAGTCTCATGATGAGAACTTTTAAGACTGATTTTCTTTTCAACTTTCAAATATGCAATGCAGTATTATTAACTATAGTTACCATGCTGTACCTTGCAACGTATGACTTATTTATTTTATAACCAGAAGTTTGTACCTTTTCACCTCATTTACCCATTTTGCTCATACCCCACCCCACTTTCCTTGTGAAAACCACCAATCTTTTCTGTGTACCTATGGGTTGGATTTGTTTTATTTTGTTTTTTTAGACTGTACATATAAATGAAATCATACAGTACATGTGGATGAATTTTGAGGTCATTATGCTACATGAAATAAGTCAGATAGAGGAAGACAAATGTCTATTATAAATTTTTAAATGTCAAAGATGCACCATTCAATTCTTTTAGTGATATTGCAAGTTAAAAAATTTATTTTATTTTCTAGTTTAATTCCAGTGTTAAGGCAACTTTTTGAGTTGAGAATCATTATCCTCTTTTATAGATAAGGAAGAGGAAGGTCAAATATACAACATAAATATAATTGCTGAAAGTTGATTCAAAACTTGAACTTGGATCTTCAACCAGGAATTTGCAAGCTCTTTTAGGAATTAATAGACTTGGAGGAGACTTACAGAATGCTATTTGGTCAGGGCCTTTAGCTCTTGGTAAGGCTGTCATCACATTGAATAACCCTTTGTAGGAATATTCACTCTTAGCCATGTACTTTAAGGAGATATTATCAAATAATTTCATCTATTTTTCAATCAATCTATCTATCTATTTATCTTTTGCTTACAAAAAAGAAAGAAGGAAGAAAGATAGGAAGAGAAAGAAAGAGAGAAAGAAAGAAAGAAAGAAATGTGTTTTATTATGTCAATATCCACAGTGCAGTTTCACTGCATAGGAAAATTTAGCAGAATCAAATCATTCTTTCTATCAAAATTTGAATTAATTATAGAATTTCTCTTAAATTATGAAACAATTTTACTTTATTTTATTCTTTACCAGTATCGGAGAAAGCTGTACCATCAAATGGTATAGAGTGTGTACAAAGGGTGTCTCTGATACATTTCTTAGGGAATTTATATCAAGAATGGAGATACAACTCAGTGCCTCTGGAATATCCCTTGAGCATATCTTCATGTTTCATACTGTTGAATAAATCCTGGGTTTTCACAACTTTTAGCACACCATATTTTCTATTTGCTGCTATAATGGTTAAGACTGTAGGCTCTGCAGCCACAGAGACCTGAGTTTGAATCTGATTACACTACTATCATCTTCAGCTGGTTATTCACGTGTGTTAGCCTCACATATTCCTGAAGTGGAGTCAGTGAAACCTATGCCATGCACTTGTTGGCACTATACTGAGCTCTCCATAAGTATTTTTGTCATCATTTTTTGAAAAGTTTATTTCATGAAATGCTTATTCTCAGATGCAACAATCACAATCCTACACTGGCGTGATGGAGGAGCAGCAATAGTGTCTATTTAGGCAAAACAAAAGAAGGTGGTAATTTCAACCAATTTGTTACAAAATACTAAATATCAAAAATATTTAGAATACTTTGTAGTTAATAAATATCTATTTTTGAATACAAGGCAACCACAAAATCTAAGGTAATATATTAGGACTTACATTTTGCACTAGAACATGAATATTCTATGAGGTTACTTTGAAAATATTTGAGATGCCATCAAAATGAAAGAAATAAGAAAAAGAAATATCCAAGCACCACAGTTTTTCTTAGAAAAGAACACTGAAAAATATTCAGGAAACAATTAACCAGGTACCTTACTTTATGAGTAATGCTTAAATTCCTTGGGTGTTGTAAAATAAAAAGACTAAACATGATACTTTCAAAAGTTCTTTGCATTTTTCCAGTGGTGGATCTTTCTAGTAGTGGGTCCTTTACATCTTTCTAGAACATAGTGCATGGTCATGAATGTTTGTTGTATGAAATTTATATTAATAACAGTGGTTAAAATTAACATTTAGAATTCCTTAAATATTACAAAGAATATGATGTTGGTTAATATTTTAGTAGGATACATGTTTCCTTTTGATGGTCAACTGAAGCTCTATACAAATGGTGTTTTGCTGTGCTGAAGGTGCCGTCTGTCCAGAAAACTATAAAAGCAAGATCCTGACTGCTTGCAGTCATAAATGATTCAGAATCACTTCTTTTTCTAAGAGAAAAATAATACTCTTAAACATATGTGAGATAGGTGTCAGGAATATGACGATAAAGTTGCCTTTCTTGTGAGTACCTTAAGGAGGTATAAAGGTTTGTTTCTTTAGATTTTTTTTTTTTTTAGTATTAAGTGAAAGCTAAGAACTAAACAAAACACAAACTAAAAATGTTTATGACTTCTGGGTTGCAGTCCAGATTTTTTATTAATTTCAAAATGATCATTAACCTCTCTCACCAAATTTCCTCTATCTACACACTGATGATGATACTGTCTATTCTCACTACTTCACAGGACTATTTTAAAGAAATAGATGAGATATTGAAACATGAGAGTGTTTTATAAAATTTAAAGGCAAAATATCTTGTAATTATTGTTGTAATTGTGACCAGTTTTAGTTCTGGGTTTCAAGGGAAATGGCAAATATTTTCTCCTTTCAGCTAAGTAATAAATATTCTCTTTCTTTTCTGGGACTCCATATAATTTTTTTAGAGATCTTACATTCTACTTATTATTGTGAAGTTATATTTCTATTAAATATTGGCATAAGTCTATTTATCTCCTCTACATTGCAAGTATCTTGAGATCAAGGACCATATTTTATTTATCTCTGTGTGTTTCACAGTATGATGGACAGTTTTCCACAAATAAAAATTGTTTTATAAATATATGTTTAATTTTCAGGGGGGTTAAGCTTATTATCTAAGCCAAACAAAACCATTGCAAAGAGAAGATATTTTAAATAAGTTTCTTAAAAACACTTGAAAGTGCCAGGTAAAGAATGTTGTGTATGAACACATTACAACATTTTTTATTAAGTAGCATTTCCATTCTGAAGAAACTAAAAAGACATGTCTGTTGAGAAAACAGGAAGTAGAGAAGTTCACCATTTCTGCTCTATGGTGAGTGTTAGAATCAACACAATTTTTTTTTAAATCATCCAAACACAAAAGACTCACTGTGAAAATGTACATTTAGAAGTTTGGCTCTAACAGATTTTTACTATATGGTTGTTAAGGCATGGAAAAATAGTAGTGTATAAGGAAGAATTTTGAAGATATTTGGTTCTTAATCACTGACCTTTAAAACTTTTAAATTAACACTGGATATTAAGCCCATTATCAGTTACTACTTGTTGAAACTTTCAAATTTAAATATAGTAATAGTAAATAATTTCATTTTTTTCTAAAGCAATGTTTATTTCACTTCTTAAAGACTTAAACACTTCTTAAATGACTATTGGTTTTAAGTAAATCTTTTTTAACAGCATAAAGAAAAATGAATTACATTAATATTTTAATTTTACTTTCTAAATCTGTTTATAGGTGACTAAAACATATGTAAAAAGTTTATGATAGAACATGTAGATAGCCATATTTAATAAAATTCATTGTTATTCCTGCAATTTACTTACTTATTATAAGTTTCAATCTCCAAACAATTTATTTAAAAAAGTAGCTCATAGAATGGTAATTCAAATCATTTGAATTCTGATTTTTGACTTTACAACTGGCCTGTAATACTTTTAAGGAATGTTAACATTTTTGGTCTTTATTGTATTCATTTAGAGTATTATAATAATGGTAAAGATTGAGCTTTAAACAAAGAAGTAAGAAATACACCTTAGGTGTATATTTTGATTAGGGAGAGCTTCCTGACAGCCCTTGCAGTGAAGATTGTGTGAACACCTTTGCCTTTGGGAGTGTCATCTATTCTATTGAGCTTAAATAAATGAATAAATGAATGTTAAACTTGAGATATATTCTCTTTTGCATGACTTCAAGATGTGTAGAGATGTGGATAGATCTAGAGTCTCTCATACCAAGTGAAGTAAGTGAGAAGGAGAAAAACAAATATTGTATATTAACACATATATGTGGAATCTAGAAAAATGGTACAGATGAATCTATTTGCAGGACAGGAATAGAGATGCAGACATAGAGAACAGACATGTGGACACGGGGGTTAGGGGAGGGTGGGACAAATTGGGAGATTTGGATTGACATATATACAATACACTACTATGTATAAAATAGATAGCTAGTGGGAACCAGCTGTATAGAACAAAGAGCTCAGCTTGGTGCTCTGTGATGACCTAGATGGCTGGGATGGGGAGGGGAGGGAGGTCCAAGAGGGAAGCGATATATATATATATATATATATATATATATATATATATATACACACACATACATACATATAGCTGATTCACTTCATTGTACAGCAGAAACTAACACAATATTTTAAAGGAACTGTACTAAAAACAAAACCAAAATACAAAAATCCCCTACATTAACAAGATTTTCAACACTCAAAAAAAGAAAAAAAAAAGATGTGATGACTCACATTTTAGCTAATCTATATACATTTCATCTACTAGAACCTCCACCAACTTCCTGAAAGATAATCAGATCAAACTCCCCAAATGTGGGATTAACTAATAATTGGACAAACCTGTGCCATCATTACATCCATAATACTCTCCTGTTGCCCATTGTATTGCATCCTGGCACAATATGGCTTACTTTATCTAATTGTAGCAGAATGAAGATTTAGGTGGACATAATTTCATAACCTTTCCAGCAGTTTATGCATCATTTTTTTAAAATAGAGGGCTGAATAAGTAATTAGAACTTTACAAATAAGGGGTAAAGCAAATTTTGACTGCTTACAAATCCATATGCTATAGAAAACAGTGCACTGAAACTTCTGGGTGAAAATTTCAGAACTATCCAATTACGTTTTTAAAGTCCTAAATATGTTTTTCAAATACATGTTAAAATTTGACTACTAAATTCAGTTTTATATAAGCCCACTCGTATTGAATTTCTTATTAAGAATCCCTATAAGTTATTGTAGCACAGTTTCATCACTGAGACTATAGATTTTAATGCTGTTGATCTGTACTGGGTTATTAAATCTTGACTGCATTTCTAAATATAGCAATATTTCCAATAAGAAAACTAAGACAAATACTTTCAGGGAAATAGATAAGTGAAAATCTGGCTCATCATTTTCTGACATGTTAATATAGACAATGTGATCTAATGGATGCAGCAGCATAGTCATCATGGAAAAACTTACCCCTAATTCTTATCACATTTAAACCACATCTAGGACTTAATCCATCTCTAAAGTATGAGTCTGATACTCAACTCTCTAAATTAATCTATGACATTATGTTGTAGTAAGAGTCTATAACTTCAAAACTTATCTTGGTACTTTAAGGTAAAATGTTCATGTTCAAGTCATTTTCTAGTATTAATCATTTGTTGTCAAACATGTCACTCAAGTTGTAGGTAGATGAAGGGAGACGATCAAGATGGTGGAGTAGGAGGACATGGAGTTGTCTCTCACACAAACACATCAAAAATACACCTACATGTGGAGAAATTATCACTGCAAACAAACTGGAGCTGGGCAGAAAAAAAACAGACAAACGAAGCTTTAAGAAAGATCCACATAGAATCAGGTAAGAAGGGAATGGAAGTGGTCAGGTCAGGACCTGCACTCTTGGGAGGTTACACAGAAGGGGAAGGGTATTACATGGACTCAGAGATCCTCCCTGGGGAGTTAGTGGTTTGACACCAGGAGGATGGGCACCTCAGCCTTGTGGTCTGACACCAGGAGGATGAGTCCCCTTAGTTGGTTTGAAAACCAGTGGGACTGAGAGCAGGACTATAAGAAACATAGACTTCACTCATGAAGAGTGTGCACACACTTGCCTACTTCCAAAACAAGGCAAAGGAAGCAGACTGAAATTGCTCAGCACTCTTTCTGGTTTCCTGTGACCAACCAAGTGCACACCTAATCCCCACTGGCTCTGCAGCACAGCTTGACATCAGGGCAAAGGCTGTGTGGGCAAGGAGAGTGTGCACTTGTAGGGGATGAAGCTGGCTTGAACCTGGAAAGGCATCTAAATGGGGCAAGGGCAGCTATTAATGGCACTCCTGGAGGCGGCAGATAGGGAGCTGTCCAGAACTCTGACTGGTGCCAGAATCACCCCAGCCTGCACTGCAACCCACACTGAGTGTTCACTCCAGTGCCTCTTGCTTAAGCAAAGTTGCCAATGCTGCAAGCAAGGAGAGCACACACTTAAAGAGAAGAGAGCTAGCTCAGACCTGACTCTCAGAGCTTCTTTCCAGTAATTTGGACCTGAACTTGCCCCTAGAGGGTGGTGCTGGCCACTGAGCAGAGGAGAAGCCCTGGATCACACCTGGTTATGGCTCTAGCCCTTCCAACTCCAGCTCTACCTCCTACCTAGCAGATAGCTGTCAGCACACCTGGGGGAAGACATGCCTCATGTTCACATCAGATCCAGGTCTCCCACCAAAGCCACTGGGCACATGCAAATTGTATAAGGACTCACAAGGACACCCTTCGAAGAATGAGTTATATAACTGTTTCACCTGATTTCACAGAGACAGAGAAAGTTAAGCAAAATGAAAAGACAGAGTGTACTGTTATAAATAAAAGAACAAGAAAGAAAATCCTGAAAATAACAAAAAATGAGACAGAGATAAATAATTTACGAAAGAGTTCAAAGCATTAGCAATAAGAATTCTACCTGAATTAAAGAAAATAATAGATGAACACAGTGAGAATTTTAATAAGGAACTAGAAAAATAAAAAAGAACCAGTCAGAAATGAATACAGTAACTGAAATGAAAACACACTAGAAGCAATTAAGAAAAGACTAGGTGATACAGAAGAACACACAGGTGATCTGGAAAAGAGAATAATGGAAATCACCTAATTAGAATAGCAAAAAGAAAAAAAAAGTGAGAACAGATTAAGGGACCTCTAGCACAATGTCAAGCATACCAATATTTGCCTTATAGACATCCCAGAAGGAGAAGAGAGAAATAAAGGGACAAAGAATGTAATTTTTAAAATTATGACTGAAAACTTCCCAAACCTTAAGAAAGGAAAACATAGGTACTGGATAGGTACAAGAAGCACAGGGGTTCCCAAACAAGATGAATCTAAACAAATCTATACTAAGACACATCATGATTAAAATTGAAAATTTAGAGAGAATTCCAAAGGCAGCAAGAAAAAGTCGAACAGCCATATACAAGGGAATCCCCATAGGGCTACCCATTGATTGTTCTGCAAAAACTTCACAGGTCAGAAGGGAGTGGCATGATATACTTAAAGTGTTGAAAAGAAAAAACCTACAAACCAGATTACTCTACCCAGCAAGACTATCATTTAGAATTGGAGAGAAAAAGAACATATCAGACAAGCAAAAAATAAAGAGTTCATTATTACTAAACCAATCCTAAAAGAAATGTTAAAGGATCTTCTCCAAATGGAAAAGAAAAGACTATAATAAGAGATAAGAACTGATAGGAAAGGAAAATTTCCACTAGTTATAAAAGTATTTAAGTGGCTGAGGATCAACCACTTAAATAAGCTAGTACAAAGATTTTAAAAGACAAAAAAATCATAAAATCAACTATAACCACAATACAGAATTAAGGAATAAAAATGAAGATATAAAATATGATATCAAAAACACAAAATTTAGGGGAGAAGAGTAAAAAATGTAAATCTTTTAGAATGTGTTTGAACTTAAATGATAACCAGTTTAAAACAAATAGATACAGTTATAGGTCAACATATAGGAACCTCATGGTAACTGCAAATCAAAAACCTAAAATGGATACACAAAACCTAGAGAGAACACAAACACAAACATACCATGAAAGAAAATCATCAAGTCAAAAGAGAAGAAACTAAAAGAAAAAAAGAACAAAGAAAAACTACAGAAAACAAATAACAAAATGGAAATCAATATCAATAATATCAATGTCAACAATAATATCAATAATCACTATAAATGTTAATGGACTAAATGTTCCAGTCAAAGAAGACCCATCTATATGTTGCATACAAGAAAATCACTTCAGAGCTGAAGACACAAACTGACTGAAAGTGAGAGGATGGAAAAAGATATTTCATGCAAATGGAAATGATAAAAATGTTGGGGTCACAGTAATGATATCAGACAAAGGAGACGTTAAATCAAAGTCTGTAACAACAGACAAAGAAGGACATCATATGACGATAAAAGGATTGATACAAGACGAGGAAATAACACTTGTTAATATCTATGTACCCAATATAGGAACACCAAAATAAAGAAGGAAAATATTAACAAAAATAAAGGAAGAATTGACAATGATACAATAATAGTAAGGCAGTTTAACACCCCAGTTACATCTGTGGATAGATCATCCAGACAGAAAATCAATAAGAAAACAGTAGTCATAAATGACAAATTAGATATCTGCAGGACATTTCACCCTAGCCCAACAGAGTACACATTCTTTTCAAGTGCATATGGAATATTCACCAGGATAGGTCACACACTAGGCCACAAAAATAATTCTTGAAAAATTTAACTGGATAGAAATTATAAAAACAATTTTCTTCTGATGACAATGGTAAGAAGCTAGAAATAAATTACAGGAAGAAAAATGTGAAAAACACAAACACATGGAGACTGAACAACATGCTACTAAAAAACAATGGTTCAATAAATAAAACAGAGAAGAAATCAGAAAATACTTCAAGATAAATAAAAATAATACTATAACTATCCAAAATCTATGGGGCACAGCAAAAGCATTTCTAAGAAGGAAGACTATAGAGATACAGGTCTTCCTAGAGAAAAAAAAAAAAAGGAAAAAAAACCCCTCATATAAACTACCTAGTTTACCATCTAAAGGAACTACAAAAAAAAAAAAAAAAGAACAAAGCTATAAGTCAGATAAATGAAGGAAATGATAAAGTTCAGAGAACACACAAATAAAATAGAGATCAGAAAACAATAGAAAAAATCAATGATACCAAAGGCTGATTTTTTGAAAGAATAAACAAAATTGATTACCTATAGACATACACATCACGAAGAAAAGATAAAGGACCCAAAAAACAAAGTAAGAAATGAAACAGCAAAAATAACACAGATATAAAAAATCAGAAGAGAATACTATGAACAGTTATATGTCAATAAATTGGACAACCTAGAAGAAATGGATAAATTTATAGAAACATGCAATCTTCCAAGACTGAATCAGAAAGAAATAGACAACCTGAACAGAAAAATTACTAGTAGTGAAATAGAATCAGTAATCAAAAACTCCCAGCAAAAAGTCCAGGACTGGATGGCTTCACAGGGGAATTCTACCAAACATATAAAGAAGAGCTCACACCTATACTTATCAAACTATTCCCTAAAACAAAGAGAATGGAACACTCTCAAATGTATTCTATGAGACCAACATTACCCTAATCCAAAAACCAGACAAAAACACTACAAGAAATAAAATTACAGGCCAATATATCTGATGAATACAGATACAACAACACTCAGAAAAATATTAGCAAACTAAATTCAACAATATATAAAAAGCATCATATAACAATATCAAGTGGCATTTATTCCAGTGATGCAAGTATGGTTCAACATCCAGGAATCTACCAATGTGATACACCATGTTAACAAAAAGAAGGATAAAAATCATGTGATGATGTCAATAGACACAGAAAAAGAATATGACAAAACTCAACAACAATTCATGATAAAACTCTCATCAATGTTGGTGCACAGGGAATATGTCTCAACATGATAAAGGCCATTCATGACAAACCCACCATGAACATCATATTCAATGTTGAAAAGCTGAAAACTTTTCCTCTAAAATCAAGAACAAGGCAAGTATGCCCACTCTCCACTTCTATTCAACATAGTATGGGAAGTTCTAGGCACAGCAATCCTATAAGAAAAAGAAATAAAATGCACCCAACTTGGAAGGGAAGAAGTAACATTGTTACTCTTTGTAGATGACAGAATACTATATATAAAGAAAATACTAAAGTCTCCACTAAAAAAAAAACTTATTAGAACTAAAAAGTTAATTCAGTAAATTTGCAGGATACAAGATTAATACACAGAAATCTATTAATTTTCTATCTACTAATAATGAACTATCAGAAAGAAAACAATCTCATTTTTAATCACATCTTATAAAATAAAATATGTAGGAATAAACATAACCAAGGAGGTGAAAGTCCTTGAGCAAAAAATCCTAAAATTTATATGGAACCACAAAAGACCAAATATTGCCAAAGAAATATTAAAAAAAGCCAAGTGGGAATTTTCATGCTCCACAACTTCAGACTATACTTCAAGGCTACAGTAACCAATCAGCATGGTACTGGCACAAAAACAGACACATAGATCAATTGAACAGAATAAAGAGTCAGAAATAAACCCACTTACTTATGGTCACTTAATTGCTAAAAAAAGAGGCAAGAGGGCTTCCCTGGTGGCGCAGTGGTTGAGAGTCTGCCTGTGGATGCAGGGGACACGGGTTCAAGCCCTGGTCCGGGAGGATCCCACATGCCGCGGAGCGGCTGGGCCCGTGAACCACGGCTACTGAGCCTGCGCGTCTGGAGCCTATGCTCCGCAACAAGAGAGGCCGAGACAATGAGAGGCCCGCGCACCGCGATGAAGAGTGCCCCCCCCCACCGCCTCGCTGCAACTAGAGAAAGCCCTCGCACAGAAACGAAGACCCAACACAGCCAAAAATAAATAAATAAATTTATTAAAAAAAAAAAAAAAAGAGGCAAGAATACATAATGGAGAAAAGACAGATTTTTCAATAAGTGGTGCTGGGAAAACAGGACAGCTACATGCAGAAAAAAAAAAAGAGAACATTTTCTCACTCCATATACAAAAATAAACTCAAAATGGATTAGAGACCTAACTGTAAGTCTGGAAACCCTAAAACTCCTAGAAGAAAATATAGGAAGAATTCTCCTTTAGCATAAATTGTAGCAATATTTTATGAATCTGTCTCCTAAAGCAAAGAAAACTAAAGCAAAAATAAACAAATGGAACCTAATTAACCTCAAAAGTTTTTGCATAGCAAAGGAAACCATTGTCAAAATGAGAAGACAATCTACTAAATAGGAAAAATATTTGCAAATGATAGGACTGAGAAAGGATTAATATTCAAAATACATAAACAGCTCATATAATTCAATGTCCCAAAAACAAACAAGCCAATGAAAAAATGGGCAGACAACCTGAATAGACATTTTTCAAAGAAGATATACAGATGGCTAACAGGCACATGAAAAGATGCTCAATATCATTAATCATCAGAGAAATTGAAATCAAAACCACAATGAAATATCACTTCACACCTGTCAAAATGGCTATCATCAAAAAGTCTACAAACAACAAATATTCATTAGGATGTGGAGAAAAAGGAACCCTAATGCACTACTGATAAGAATGTAAGTGTTGGTGCACATATTACTACAGCCACTATGGAAAATAGTAAAGAGGTTTCTCAAAAAACTAAAAATAGAACTACCAAATGACCCAGCAATTCCATACCTAGGTATATATCCAAAGAAAATGAAAACATCAATTTGAAATGAAACATGCACCCCAGTGTTCATAGCAGCATTATTTACAATCCACAAAATATGGAAGCATCCTTAGTTCCATCAGCAGAGAGTATATAAAGAAGATGTGGTGTATATATATATATATATATATATATATATATATATATATATATATATATATATATATATATATATATATATATGGTAGAATACTACCCAGTCATTAAAAAAAAGAAACTTTACCATTTGCAAGAGCATGGATGGACCTAGAGGGTATTAAGCTCAGAGAAATAAGTTACACTGAGAAAGACAAATACTATATCTTATTACTTATATGTGGAATCTAAAAAATAAAGCAAACAAATGAATACAGTAAAACAGAATCCAATTCAAAGATATAGAGAACCAACTGACAGTTATCAGTGGGGAAAGTGAAGGAGAAAGGGACAAGATTGGGGTAGGGGATTAAGAGGTACAAACTATAATACTATGTATACAATAAACAAGCTACAAGGATATATTGTACAAAACAGGAAATATAGGCAATACTTTATAATAACTTTAAATGAACTATAATCTATAAAAATATTGAATCACTATGTTGTACACTTGAACTTAATATAATATTGTAAATCAACTACACCACAATAAAATTAATTAATTAATTAAGCCAAACTCATAGGAACAGAAAGTAGAATGGTGGTTGCCAGGGGCCGGTGGGCTGGAGAAAAAAGGACAGGTTGGTAACAAATGTAAAAACTTTCAATTATAAGATGAATAAGGTCTGAGGGGCTAAGATATAGCATGGTAACCATGGCTAACAATAGTGTATTGTATATTTATAATTTGCTGAGAGACTAAATCTTAAGTGTTCTCCCATCCTCTTCCCCGCAAATAAATGGATATAAAGTTAACTATGTGAGATGATGGATTTGTTAATTAACTTGCTTATAGTAATAATTTCAGTGTATATGTATATGAAATCATGCTGTACACTTTAAATATATTATAATTTTATTCATCAAATATACCTCAATAAAGCAGGAAAAAAATTAATAAAGCTTTGGCCTTAAGGTAATATTAAAAAAGGTGTAGGTAGATGAAAAAGTAAATTTATTGAAATCTTTAACTTAAAAACTATGAAAGTTACTGTTATATTTCTATGTGGAATGTTTATCTATATATTAGAGATTTTTTTTATCATATTATTTCTGCTAACTGCCTAAATGGCCTACCCTGAGACACCCAAGAGACCTAAATGACAATTAGTTTATTTTAAAATGAAGGACAAACTGTTATTGGTGAATATGAATAAAGTTCGCACATAATTACAACTGAAGTATCCTTTTTTAGAAACATGCCCCAAATAATCTAAGTCCCCTATCCAAGCTATCAAGGAGAAGGTCATAATGCCAACTATGCACGTAGGTAAGACCAAATTTATCTTCTTGATGCTTGTTTTTGATAAAACCAGAGAGTTCAGAAAATGAAAGCAACAATTCCATATGATATATATTTCCTCTAACTGTATGAAAACAGAACTTATATTTAATTTAATTGGTGTATGACACTACACTTCAGGCCCAACTATCACAGATCTTCAAGATATTCAGCACAGGGTGCAGTACAGAAGAAAATTAATTCTTATATGTACCTTTGTATGTATAAAATTAAATTCCTTAATTTTAATTGAATTCCTTAAATTCCTGCCTTCTCCTTTACTTACAGTGATGAATTTGGTTGAGCAACTCTAAGGGAAATCTGTACAACCTCTACTTATTTGGCTTAAGGTCAGAATTTATTATATAAAATCTGTCACTGACTTCTCTTCTTGGATATTTCCTTCCTTAATTCTCTAAAGACAAAGATGATTTCTTTGTAAAAGTTTCTCTGAAAAATTCCAAAATTAGAGAGGAAAAAAGATATGAAAAGAAAATTTGGCCACATTTCTAGCTCCCAAGTAATATTGCCTTCATTCTTCTACTGTTCAATTGCATTTGCTCAGTAGAATGTTTCTCTCTAAGGTGGTATTCTCTATAGTAACTTGAAATCTTTTTTTTTACCCTGAGGATGCTGAGGTGATGAAATTAGGTGAGGGACTTCATGATCATGATGTTACGAACAGATTCAGAATGATGGAAAGAAAAGGTATACAGAGGGTTTACTTTTTCAAAAGGTCCCAAGGGAAGTGAAGGCAGTCAGGATACTGGCAGAAATACTCTCCAATGATGTGGATGTGTAAACTTCTACATCCCCCAAATGTGGATTATTATTATTCTAAGTGATTTGAAGTCAAGCCAGACCTTAAGAGCTTAATTGTGTCTCTCCAAGCTGAGCTATTCTGCATGTAGGCTAGGCACAACCTCATCTAAGCCAGAGATGCCATCATTCTCAGACTTATGCCATGTACATTGTGAATAAAGAGCTGATTAAGTACTGTAAACTCAGGCATGAGCATATCTCAGCATCCCTGGCTAAAGAAGCATAGACCAACTCTTTTTCTGAACCTATACCTATAGAAACAGCACAAAGTTTGGTTTTCCAGACTTTTCTTGGAGTCATGCTAATAGATTTTCAGACTAACCATAAGATTTTTGTTAGATGTGTCGTCTATTTTAACACATTCTACTTTCAGTATTAATACATTTCTTCATTCATTTATAATTTATATATGAGAAATTATCATTTGTGCTTAAATATTGAAGGTCCTTAGCTATGTTCTAGGATACCATGCCATATGTATATGCACACACATATATATAATGAATATATATTACATATTATACTATGGTATGATGGATAAATATAAAATGAATACAAATTTATACATTATAGAAAATTCATAGTATATTTAACATGTGTTACACATTCTACATAATGATAAATAATATATGGCCATATAAAACACATAAATATAATATATTCATATATATTTTTCAAATAATAATAAATATTATGTTTATATATCTAATTAGGTTGAGAAGTATTATTTGCCCTTACCTAAGATTTAGTAATTCGATGAACTAGACTATTACTAGACTACAATCCATATCTACTGAAATATAGTTCAGTGGCCTTTCACCAATACCCTTCACCTAAAACACATCCAAGGACCTCTGATAAATCTTTCATGCTTAAAGAAATAATATCATCATGAAACCTTTATAATTCTTACCCACCATTTTTTTTAATTTAAATTAAAAAATTAACATACTGTAAAAAATATTTTTGTTTTTTATTGTGGAGTTCTATGAATGATAAAATACATGAATATTTGAGTAACCATCACTACAGTCTGGATAAAAATCAGTTACATCACCCTAAAACATGCCTTGTACTGTCCCCGTGTAGTCTCCACCTTGGCAAATTCTAATCTGTTCATAATAATAGTTTTGTGTTTTTGAGATTGCCATATAATTGGAACCATGTAAACTTTTGAAACTGAATTCTTTCAATGAGCATATATCCCTGAGATCCATTCATCAAAGTTATTTGTTCCTCTTTATTGCTAAATAATATTGCATTATATAAATGTACGAGTTTATCCATTCACTAGTTGACAGAAATTTAACTTTGTAGAAACCACCAAACTTTTTTCCAGAGTATGCAATTTGCACTTCCTCCATCCATGTATTGGAGTTACAGCCATACTAGTGACTATCTTTTTATGAGCTCATTTGTCAATTATATATCTCTTTTGGTAAAAGTTGTGCAAAATCATTTTCCCTCTTTAAATTTGAGTTGTTTGTTCTCTTAGTGTTGTTTTGAAAATTCTTTATGTATTCAAGATAAAAGTCCATTATCAGATATGTGAATCGCACATATTTTCTCCCAGCCCATTGAATTGCTTCTGAACATTCACCAAAAAAATCAATTGTGTCTATTTCTGGACTCTGCATTCTGTTTGTTGATCTCTGTGTCTACCCCTTCACCAATACTGCACTGTCTTGATTACTGTAGATTCACAGTAAGTTTTAAAAGCAGGTAATATAATACCTCTCTTTTTATTCTTTTCCAAAGTTGTTTTGGCTATTCTAGTTCATCTGTCTTCCCATATAAACATTAAAATCATCTTGTCTGTAACTACAAAAGTTCCTGCTAGGATTTTGTGTGGAATTGTGTTAAATATGGAGGTCAATATTGTGAAAATTAAAAATTTTACTATATTAAGTCTTCTAATCCTTAAACACAGCATGAATTTTAAAAGTTTATTTTATCAGCTTTTCTAATGTTCAGCATATATGTAGATCTTTCACTTTTTGTTAAAATTGTATCTAAGTTTTTTTTGTTTGTTTCTTTAGGGGAGTTATTATTAATAGTGTCACTTAAAGAAAATACTTTTGTTTCTAGTTGTTCCTAGTGTGTTGAAATAAGAATTTTTTTGCATATATGTGTTGACCTTGTATTTTGTGGCTCTACAAAAAATTGATTAATTCCAGTAGATATTTTAAAACAGGTTCCTTGGTGTTTTCTACATAGAAAATATATTTATGAATAGGTACAGTTTAATTTCTTCCTTTCTGTATACCTCTTTTTTTCTTGCTACAATACACTGGAAGGCCTTCTAGGACATTGTTGAATAGGAGTAGTGAGAGTAAACATTCTTGTTTGTTCCCAGTCTTAGGGGGAGGCATTCTGTCTTTCAAAACTAAGAATGATGCAAGTGGTATTTCCCCCCCCCCCAACTTTATCTGGTTGAGGAAATTCCCTTCAGTTACTTGTTTTCTGATAGGTTTTTCATGAATGGATATGTAATTTTGTCTAATACATTTTATGCATTTATTGATATAGTCATGTGTCATTTCTTCTATAGACTGTTAATATGGTGAATTATGTTAATCAGTTTTGAATATTAAATAAGTCTCCCTTATAAATGTCATTGGGTTTTGATATATTATTCTTTTTACATATTGTTGGATTCAGTTTGCTAATATTTTGTTGAGGATTTTTACATCTATGTTCATGAATGATATTTGTCTGTTATTATCTTTTCTTTAGACTAGCCTTCACTGGTTTTACTCTCCACATAGTACTGGTTTCATAAAATGAGTTGTGAGGTGTTTCCCCCTTTTCTATTGTCTGGAAGATGTTGTGAGTACTTGGTGTTATTTATTTATTTAATGTTTGGTAGGACTTGAAACCATTTAGGCTTGAAGATTTCTTTTCCAAAATAAATGTTTGGAATAAATTCAATTTATATTATAATTATAGTACACTACTAGTTAACTATTTAATTTGGGGTGACTTTTGGTAGTTCAAGGTTTTCAAGAATTGGCCCATTTTTCAAAGTTGTTGAATATAATTGTGTATTCTTTCAGTGTCTGTGGGGTCTATAGTACTATCCACTCTTATTATGACATTGGTAATTTTTGTCTTCTCGATGTTTTCCTTGACAATCTCACTAAAGTTTTATCAATTTTATTGATCTTTTCAAGAGCTAGCTTTTGATTTTATTAGTTTTCTCTATGTATTTTCTGTTTTTAATTTCATTCATATCTTCTATCTTTATTCTTTCTATCTGCTTGATTTATAGACTCTTAAGTTGAAAGTGTATGTTATTGATTTGAGACATTTCTTCTTTTGTAATATGAACATTTAATTTAAATTTCTCTGTAAACATTTCATTAGTGTCAACCCACATATATTTATTTGCTATGTTTTTATTTTCATTTAGTTAATATATTTTCTAATTTTTCTTCAAATTTCCTTTTTGTATTATGGATTATTTAAGAGTGGATGTTTACTTTCCAAATGTCTGTTGATTTTCCTTTTATATTTCTGTTATTATTTTATAGTTTAATTACATTTATCTCAGAGAACATACTCCATATGATTTCAATTATTTAAATAAATTAAGATTTGTTTTATTACCACAATATAGTCTACCTTAGTAAATATTCCATATACATGTGAAAAAATTGTGTATTCTTCTGTTTTTGAGTGGTGTTCTATACATGTCAATTAGTTTCTTTTGGTTGCTTTTGTTGTTCACGTCTATATAACTTCTGAATTTCTCTATTACTAATAGAGTTGAAGTCACCAAATATAATTATTGATTTGTTCAGTTCTCTTACTAGTTCTGTTAGTTTTTCTTCCTATATTTTAAAGCCCATGTGTTATATATAATTTCCATCCTCTTACTTTTAAATTATCTGTATCACTACAAATGGAAGTAAGGTTCATATATACAGAACCTAGTTTGGTCATGATTCTATCTGTTCTGAAAATCTCTGTGGTTTAACTGGTCTGTTCCAACTGTTTACATTTAATATGATTATCGATATATTTGGATGTAGGTCTACACTTTTGTTACATTTTATAACCTTAGTTTTTCATTTTTCTTTCTCCTTCCCTACCTTTTCTTGCTAAAAGGGCTTGCTCTAGGTTTTTCAATGTACATATTTGGCTTTTTACAATCCACTTCAAATTAATATTTTATTACAGGTAGATGATAGAAACTTGTCACTATACAGGTTTTCTACTTACTTTATTTTATGTTGTAGTTGCTTTATATAATAAATCTACATATATTGAAAATCCTATCATTAAATAGGTTTTACATTCCCACGTGGGTTGAAATGTTTCTGGCTCTTCAAATGCCTACTAATTTTCAGTTGTATCCTGTATATTTTCAGAATTATGTTATGAGCCCCTTGGTCTTATTCAAATCCTGTGGATGCTTTTATTTTAGCAGGTAATCGAGAGATATATGTCTGGCCATAAGTAAAAACAACCTTCTGTATACTGTGGTTCTAATGTCAATTCATTTTTCAATGTTTTTTTTTTTTCTGTGTTTTTTGGATCTTTTCCTGAACATAAGTCTGTCGTTCAGAGGCAAATTGGGGTCTGAGTGACAGTCTCTGTTCAGATATCAAAATAACCTATTTAATATTAAGTCCATACATATCAAATCAGAGGTGAATGCAGAGGAGTTCATAAGCAATATATGGGTCAATTTGCTAAGTTCCTCTCTTCTGATGCTCTCTTTGGTTCTTTCAGATTCTTTTAGGACTATCCTATTCATTTCTCTAGTTAGAAAGCTGGAGATATATTTAACCTGTCTGCTGAACTCTTTACACTACTGTCACCACTTCTGGGGTCAAATGGCAAGAGCACAGAGACAGAAAAAAAGTAATGGGGTTTAACTCCACCTTCTTGGGACCAAAGAAGTTGGATCAAACTTCCCCCTTCTTCAGTTTTAGGTGATGACAAGCCCATGCTGCAGCCACTGTTACTGTCTAACATCCTCAAACTAGAACTAGAGGACTTCTAAAGATCTCTCTTCTGCACTGATATCCACTTCCATGTATTAAGTTCCTGTGAGACCAAGTCAGAGAATTACAGAGGAAATAACATAAATGATAAACTCACTGTCATCTCAGTGGTACTTCATATTCTGATTTTCTTCCAAATCCACCTACTATTTAACTTTTGGAGTCTTCTATTAGGTTCTCCATGCATACATCTGGATTTTGTAATAGTATTCAGTGGAAAAATCAGGAGAGAGAAGGAGCGTTTATCTTGTCAGGAAAAAAATTCCCATAATTCAAATTTTAAAATATTAATTAAATCATAATATTTGTCTTTGGAGTGCCTTGCACATAGTAGCTGTTTAGTGCATATTAGTTAAACAGAATTTAGCTGGGTTATAGAAATAAAAACACTATATTTTTACTCTAGCTATTAAATCTGGTCAGCAGTGGACTTCTCAATTTAAATTACTCTACTGAGACCCAATGGATAAAATAATTTCAGTGTTTTCCATCTGATGGACTTCATTTCAGAATGCTGCAGCTATATCACTTAAGGTTTATTACTGTGTTCATAGTTGAGTGAGGCAATGTCATACCAAAGTTTAAGCAAATGATTTAACAGTCCAAACTTGTGCCACAATGATACAGATTCCATACCTTGCACTTATCACGTTGACTGAAAAGGGAATTAGGAGGCAGCTGTAATTATTTTCTGCTAAATTTTTCAATGCAGATTTATTCCTTCTTTTCTCTGAAGAAATCTCCAAGATTTTACATTTCTCTTGGATTGTTGAGGCTGCCAAAGTCAGTGTTACAATGTGCATTTCATATGACAACTAGAGGACGTTCCCTGGAGGTCTCTGACAGAAATTGGTGTGTTCAAACTGCTGCTGCCAAAGCAGGAAAGGTACAGTATGTCTCTGAGGAGCAACAAGAGCTATTAGTAACAAATGAGTGTGGGAGAAAAATTCTAAACCCAAACCTGTTAACTTCTATTTAAAGGGGCCATTTGAGTAAGACATGTTAAAAGGTCAAAAAATGTGCAGAAAGTTTTAGGGTCCAGGTTTTCAAGGTATTGTATTTATTTTTTTCTGTGGTACTTGTCACAATCTTATATTGTTGTTTAGGGTAGATTGACTTTTCAAGGAATGTCATAATACCCCACTGTCCTTTAAAATGACAACCTCTTTGAAGAGGGCAAGTAGCAAGCTATGTGAAATAAGAATCTATTGTGAATCTGTCCAAGTGAAAAACAGGTCATTGTTTTATATAAATATTTTGATGAATTTGGAATTATCTTATTCATATGCTATCTATAATGTAGGGTTTTTAAGGGTGAGCTAGAGTTTTTCTTTATTGACAATTTTTATAAGAACACCAGTTGGGTATATGTGTGAGAATGAGACACAATAAATAAAATAATTTTATAACCTTATATTTAGGCAAAATCTATACAATTATTTTAGAAATATATGCACATTTCCTTGACAAATGCTTAGAGTTTTATACAATTCAAAGCTTATGAAATGTAGCCTTTTTATTCTCTCTCTCTCTTTCTCAATGTATGTGTATATATATATATATATATATTTATACACAAGTGTACATGCATATGTGTGTTTATGTATGGTCCTAAAACTAGGGCACATCCTTTATAAATGTTTTCCTAAATACGTACTTGATTATATAATAGTTAGTCAGGTCTGTCTGCCCAAATAATTTTAATTTGAGGGATATTTTTGAAATATGAGTAAAGAAACATTAAGCCTAAAATAGAATAATCCTCCCAATATATCAAAAGTTAATGTTAATTTGCATTCATTTGTATATGAAACATTAATATCAGAAACAGAAGCAAACTCAGTGTTACTCTTATATACGTGCATATGCCCTTATAAGCAGCTGGAGTAGAGCCATGTATCTAGACATATGTGAAAGAAATAGAGAGTGATTCCTTCTTCAGAACTGCTTTCCAAATGTACAGGCACACTTTATGAAGGGCTATCTTTAACAATTGATCCCTTTAATTTGAGACATTTATTCCACGGGCTTGCTATTAGCATGAAATCACCACTAGAGGGTCAATGTCTGAAGCTATTTATCATTTCAGCCTTCTCTGATTTGTCAGATTGCTTTTCTGGGAAAGGCAAAGAGTAGAGTTATAAGGAAATGAAAGAAACACTGGGTTGGGAAAGGTTTGCTAGCAAAGAAAGAGTTAAAGCCAAGGTGCTACTGGGAACTTCCTCATTTGTCAAAGGACTATTTTGATCCTGGATTCAGTGGGAGAGAAGATGCCAACAACAAATGTCAGTAACTTCTGAGATTTGGATAGGACCAGCCACGCTATGAAAAGCCAGAAATGACCACCAAGTCAAGCTAATCTGGTACTTGCAAAACATGTACAAAACATCAAGATACATATTTCTTTTATTAAGATAAACAAGGCATTTGACAATGAAATGCTTCCTTACTCTCCCAAATACCTCCATTACCATTACGTGCAAACTCCAAAATAATCCTTAAGAGAGTCAGTCATCATGCTAATGCATGAATCCTGGAAACATACACCTAAGAAAAGTTATAAAACTAAATTATAGATTGTTTTACAGAGTCAGCAAAGAGTTGCAAGTTTATAGCCAGCTTAAAAGGAATTAAAGCCATTCATTAGTCTGCTACAGAAGAATTCTAGTCACCAAGAAAAGTCTGTATTGGCAATACACATTTGAAGGCTGTCACTAAATACCACTATCCTGGCAGCAGCCTGTCAAAGGATGCACTTATTGACTAGAAATGAGAAACTGTCAATGAATCCACCATGTCTTTTATCAAATCCTTACACAGGTGTGGATATGAGACATCAAGAAAGTGGTTATATTTTGATGGAAAATTGTGCCACATTATCATTCACAAATGTGACATTAGGATCACCAGAAAGATATTTAAAGCACATTCAGAATAATCTTGTCCCTAGTAAGTAGACTGTGGATGATGGAAGGAAGGAAACTATTATCATGTTAATGAGGGGCAACTACTACCACATTTTTGCCAACAAGTTCTGCCCCCATAGTCAATTCTGCTATACAGTCAACTTATTTTGGGCATTTCTTATTGCCTAAATGGAGTTTAAGTTTACTTTCTAAAGACCTGTTTTGAGGCCTTCACATCTGTGTCAGCTGATTTATGATCCACTCTTTACAGATAGAAAGTCTGATGGAGTGAATCATCAAGAGCCTAAAAGAGAACCCAACCCTTCCAGAGTCATGTAACAAAGTCAAGTTTTCATTTGCTACCTTCAACACATGCTTTCACCTGAAACACCACTTTTGCAGCAACTCTGAATTCCTCATACTTTCTCAATTATCAACAGAATGCAATCAATGCTCCAATATTTAAAATACCTAAGGGATATATGGCTTACCCAGGAAGATATCTCATATCCATTCTAACTTCCCAAGCACTTCTTCAAGAAATACCTTGAGTAACTAAAGGTCTTGTAAGGTGTTATTAAGGTTGGGGGTACAATCTAGCTTACTGGCAGACTTATACTCACTTCTCCACCATGAGAGAAGCTAGAGAGTCACTTCTCATAATACTTCAAGGTGAGCCATCATTATTATAAATTATGGCAGATTCCCTACCTGTCATTCATCCTAATTGTGACCCTGGAAGCTCTAAAATTTTCCCAGCTTCTCTTCACCATACTTTGTTCAAAATTTCTCTCACTGTGGTACCCTCAGTGATACATCAAATCCAACATTCATGCAGCACATTCTTCATATGCATATGACAGCATCTATTTCAACTTGATGGAATGTTTTACTTGTTCTTCAGTGTTCTGAAAATTGCAAGATTCCTTGACATAGGACTTCGCATTACTAAAAATTATGAGGAACAACATTAAATCTTTAACCCACGTAAATATAAGTGAATCTAGTTTAAGGGCCACACATTACCTTCCAGTTCTGAGTTATAATCCTGATCCTATTGTGACATCACTGGATTCCTCTCAGTGACCCATCAACAAATGTTTATCCCAGGACCTCATGGATGCAATTTATAGTTCATCAAGAACACAGATTATCTGCAAAATCACTCTGTAAAATAATAAATGAAAGTAGAAAAAAAGAGTATGCAGGCATGAGTGCTAGTGAGAAACTAAATTGAATTTGATACTGATACATGTTTATGCACATAGAGAACATAGTTATTTTTAAATCAATGAACAAGGCATTTCAGTTTCTCACACCATTTGTATTAATACCATATTGCTTCTCACAAGTGTATTTTGTGATAACAGCATGAAATGAATTTCATTAAGTTAAAGTGTGCTGGCATTAATGTACTGGCTGATGGCATCTTTAATTTGAGAGGCCTGCAGAGTTAGTTTTATGGAGATATTTTCCTTAGCAACCAAAACAGAGCTATTTAATATCTGTGGGATATCGTTTCTCCTCAAGCACAAATTCATCCCTTTGGCCTAGTAGATATTTTATCAGCTATAGAAGTATTAAACAAAACATAGCACCCTTGCCACTTCTTCCCAGCAAGCAACACTATATTGTCTTTAGTTGTACAAAACATCTTCTAGGATTTTAGTACTAATTGAGCTATATAAAACTGAATGCCTGGAGCAGATGTGTCTGGACAAATTTTTATGTAAAATAAAGAGTGGGATATCTCATAATTTAAAAAGAAGAAAACTTTTTTTGTATTTGTGCCTAAGATGTATTAGAATGAAGAGAAAGAATATTCTACCACATGTATAAGATTTATATTATATTTATAAGATTCTAGAACTTGTATCTATAAGATTTTAACAAGTTATCAGAATCAATATTGTTTCACAAGTAGTTTTCAGGATTGTTCCAATTCCCACAATGCTGGAACTAGCTATGAGTAATTCTGACACCATGTAATACAACAACATATACACAATTAAGTGCTCAGAAAAAAGTTTGTGGAAATGATGTGAAACAGCCCAAAGCACCAGTATATTTCTGTGATGTGCCTATTATGTTTTCCTGAGAAGCTTTCAAGAATAGAGATTTTTACTGGGCATAAAAATGAACAATACTAGTTTCAGATTTACAATCTGTTTCAACGAGCACTTAGCTCCATGGCTGTTTCAGTGGCTTTGTTCTTTGCTTCGAAACAAAGAAAAAAAAAAGAAAAAAAATAGAAAGAAAGAAACTGTACAACAGAGTAGACACTATTTTTCTTTTTAATAGAAAATATGAAAAGCTGTGTCATTGAGTCTTATAAACTGTCTTGAGAAATACCTATTTATAAACATTTATTACATGCAAGACTAGGCAAGGCTGGCTGAGGGGCACGGATATCTAAGAAGTATTTTCTCTGTCTTCCAAGACCCTACGGATGTGTTAAAAAAGAAACAAGTGGTATACGTTGAAAGGAACTAGTAGTATAGGTAATTCTGGAAAAGAAATAAGTCAACTAGAATTGGCTTTGTGTATTCAGAGAAGTTTATTTGTATCAAAGCTAGACATCATTTGGCATTTGGGATTTTCTTAAAGGATGCCAAAGATTGTAATAGACTAAGGTAAAGAAGATACATACACATATATATACAGGTGGGTGCCATCAATTATCAGAGTATAAAGGTAGGAAGTAGTTGTAATAACTCTCCTTCTTCCATAGGGTTTTTAATACTCAAAGTATATTAACATTTGTTGACACATTTGACTCACACCTGTGAGAAGTCAGAAATATGTCTGTAGCTATACATACATATAGATATGTCTATACTTACACACCTATAGAATGATTATATACTCCATTAATATATGCTCATGCGTTCTGTATTGTACATTATACTTATAAAATGAATATATATTTATCTATATATGTTCGTATTTTATATATTACATATATATTCATTTATAGGTACAAGGTTTCAGGGGATTAGAAAGTAGTGAAAATATTATATTCTGAAGATAGAATATTTCACTTTAATCTCAGTTTCATTGTTTATTAGTTTTCTTTCCATAGGTACATCATTTCTTGTACCTTAGCCTCAGTTTCATCATTTGTAAAAAGTGAATAATAATAACTAAATACATTTATAAAGTTGTAAGAGGATAAAGGGGAACACAATACTTGGCTGAGAAAACAACAATAGGAAAACAAGAAAGATTATTATTTGACTTCTTTGTGTATTGGTTCATAAATCAATTAACTCATTCATTCAAATAACCATGTAGTAATTCTCTCTTGAAACTTTTACTACTTCCTTTCTATGTGCCATATATTGGTCTCAGAATTAAAAATTGAAAGTTGAACTAGGAAAATTCTCTTCTCCAAGAAACTTTCATTCTAAAGAAAACACATTCATTTGGACAGTTTTGAACTTGTACTCTGGATCTTTCTTTTTCGTCCCATTTTGGGTATGCAGACCCAGCCTCAAATTTGGTCCATTAGCCAACTGGATCCATCCAGAACACCCATGAGCTAAATCAGACAAAGATAATACCTGTTTGCTGTGATGAAATATGATTGTTTCATTGAGACACAAAGTTTTATAGGCTTTAAATCTCGTGAGATCACAGTTCCATGCCCAGAGATTAGGGCAGCCTCTTAAACCAATAAAGAAGTTTCTATGCCCAAGAAGAGTAGAAATTGATGCCAATATATATCCTAATGATTAAAAACAATTTTTAACTTAAACATAGATTATTAGAGCTGCTTAAAAGAAAAGGGAATATAGTTACTTCAAAAGAAACTGAAATTATAACTTCTCCTCAGAAAAAATAAAATGTAAGAATTTGAACTGGAAACATAGCCAAAAATGTATACAGTGAGCCAGAGGTTAATAGACGTTAAGATAATAAAATATGGTCTTTTAACTATTCAGTACATAGAAAATATAAACTCTCAGGTTACTGGAAATTCAATCCTAGAGGCTTATATAATGTATTTTAACTAATACTCATAAATAATTTTTAAAATATCAAATATACAACCTATCCCTTTATACTTTTTATAGTTTTCCTCCTAACCTATATAATTCTAACTTGCTTCCCCCCCTTGGTTTCTCTCTGCTTTACCAATATCAGATACGAATCAGCTGATATCACATTATACACATTAAGATAATTTCCTGTCTTTGAGATGTATCAGAGATACCTTGTAGAGTAATAAATTAAATTACCACATTGCTTGTTTTCTATCTTTAATTTGTATATTTGTCAAGACCAACTTAACCAAATGCACTTCTCAGAAATTGAAATTTTCTTTTGGAAATAAAATAAGTCCCATAGCTATTTATCATTAAGTTTTCTGTACTTTTATGGGAATCTGATACAGAGGGGCAGCCAGGATGTTTAGATATGATAACAAAATATATCATTTGGCCTACTAATTTTTAATAAAACCATATCTATAAGCTGATGAACCCTGATAACCTGAAGTAGAGTGTGGCATTTTCCACACATTATGAGTTTAGGTTTTCAAAGACTGGCTTAAAGGAGGTAGCTTATTTCCTCCTATATACTTAACTGGTCAACAGACGGATAGAGGTGACTTCATTACAGCCTTATGGTTCAACTTTTCGATTTTCCTGAAAATTTGGCTTACTGAGAAAGAAAAAGAAGAAAGTTTTCCTACTCAAAACAATTACATATCAGAATTATTTTATTACATTGTTTGAGAAACTTAGCAAAGTGATTCTTCCTAATATGTTTTATGTTTAGAATAGATTTTACCAGTTGAAATTCAGGTCATGTTGTAATAGAATAAATCTCCAAGCATGACAGCAACTACTTCTAAGGAAAGGCAGTTCTATTTTTCAAAATATTGCTCAGATATTTTAAAATAAAATTGGCATTATTTATCATTTTCTAATTATTTCTGCTAGTTTGGGTTAGACTATTGAAACAGAAGCCTAGCACAATAGGTTAGAAAAGGGAAATTTTCACCTAAGGAAATATGTGTTTGTGTAAGCTCTCTAGTATAACATATTGATATAAATCTCTTTGTAAATTGTCTGTTGCATATTTATCTAACCTCTTCTACCATGCCTTATAAAATGTTGGACTAACTTAAATGTAGGAGTCAAGCTGCCTTTAAATTCTTATCTTGTTTATCTCCCTCTGCCACAAAATATGTTCTCTTTGAGGATAAAATTATATATTAAACCATGACTAATAGTGTGCTAAAAATATAATAATGTCTAATCTTTTCAACATTTAAAGAATGACTACTGTGAAAAGGATTGTTGAAAGAATGAATGCATAGAATAAAAAACGAATAGCCAATTAGTTTTGGCTGATTTTGCTACATTGCATGAACTAGTATTTGAATAATCTAATTGCATATTGAGTGTTGCAAAGAAAAATGTATAGTATTTTACAGTGATTTTACCGTATGAGTTTTTGCCAGGCTACTTCGCTCGATGTACTCATGTTAAGCCAGCAATTTAAGACAAGTCAAACAATGAAGATTAAGGAATAGACATAAAGAATTAGATGCAAATGCATGGCTAAGCAAGTTAAAATAACAAAAGAAAATTAATTTTACAGAAGAGCTTAAAATAATGAGACACCTTAGATTCCAGAAATAAAGAAAAAAATCAATGCCAGATTATTATTTTGCAAAGATTTAATGTATTACCAGTCATGAAGAATGAAATTCCTTACTCCTAGGCCTATTAATGTATGCCAAAGTAAAGAAAGAGAGATAGTACTCTTGGGCATGATTTGGGTTTCTTATGAAAAGAAACCAAGAAATCAATTAATGTCACAGTACAAAGAAGATATAGTTTATGAAGTAGACTGGGGAGTTGGACAATCCTTATACATAAATTAACTTTTATAGAAATAAATAGACTAACCCTCCAATACTATTAGAAATTTCATTTGCAGTGATTTTTAAACCTGTTTTACTACTAATGAAGTTTACTAACAACTGAATACCCCTGAAGACTTAATGCTAGTCAATGAAATTCTAAGCTTGTTGATAAAGCACTTACTTTCATTAGAGTTATGAAATTTGTTCTTATCTTGCCCAGCCCCTGGTTGTTAGGTAGAAGGGCTATATATACCTCCTTCACTGATGGAAATGTTGCTGCCTTTCAATGAGAAGTAAGATCTTTATAAACACTAAATTTTTATATAAGGATTTTTCATTTCTCCAGTAATTTGAAAGAGATTCCTAGATTATTTTAGAGATTTCTGTAGCCACAGTAAAGATTTATGGTGTGAGAGTTATCAAGTATGTTCTCCTAGGCCCAAGCTTTGTTTTCCTTGGATTCAGTTATATTCATGTAGATCTGGTTGAGCAAGCTGATAAAGGGAACACCTATAGGAAGGCTCAGGGAAAATTCTGTAAAGAACTTCTCCTAAGAAAAGAAAAAAATAAAGTAAACAAAGTATATTTACAAATACTTGGTGATAGGCTGAAGCAAACATGGATGTCAGCACCATGTTGAATTAATCAATGTTAAGAACACAGATGAGGAAAAAAAATTCATTTTCGGGATGCATGATATAGTGAACACACATATATCTGAATCAAGCAAAAGATTTGGTAAAAGTAATTGACTCCTTTAAATGTGCATTTAACAATCTAAGAATGATCTTTTTTGTTTGTTTAAGCATGGGATGATTTTATTCTGCTTTAAAATAACTGATTCTCATATAGAGAATTTAAATAGGAATCTGAAAGAGAATATTTGGAGGTCTCAGACTTAAAAAAACCAAAGTCTAGCTTCTTGACTCTCTAAATTGTTGATGACCCTATACAATCCAACTCAGCAAGAAGCACCATCAATCACACTGCTCAAATATTGAGAATAATTGTGGAGTTGACTCTTTTATCTTACTGAAACTATCAAATCCATAAACACATCTTATCATTTTTACCTTCAGTATGTATCTAAATTCAATCCACTTCTGTTCATTCACATTGCTAAAACGCATGTTCTATCCATTATAATTTTTTTCTACAGACTACTGTAATAGCTTCCTAAATGATCTCTACCTTCTATCTCACCCCATGCATTCTCTGCTGAACAGCCAGTGTGTTCTTTTAAAAATATAAATCACTTTATGCTACTCCCTTGCCTAAAGCCCTCATGTTAAATGTAATTTAAACTCCGTAGCATGACCAAAACAAAAGACCTTTCATAATTTAATGTCCCTCTGGAAATTGCATAAATTTTAGCTTATCTTTATGTATATGTATATTATGTAACCTCCATTATCTCAGTCACTGGAAGTTTGGCTTAGGGATAGCTAGTAGATATGCATCATTCATTTACACATTCATTCACTTCATAGTAATTTTTTTTCTAAGACTACTTTCGAATGAGAGTTTTGAGAAAATTTATATTAATTATACATAATAGTGTTTATGTAAATATAAAGTTGTGTTTGTCTGCATATCCATAGAATAACCTTTACATTTGTCATATATTTCCAATTATAACAAGCTATATGATTAAACATTATTATGCTTAATTATCATACTATGCTTTATTTATGTTGCCCTATTCTATAATTGAATAAGTATATACTGCTATTAGTTAAAAGACTGTCATATCTACTAATCTCAACATCAATTATCTTCAACTTCTTGAATAATAGGAAAGCTATTGAACAGTAGGAACTATTTTATTATATTTTTGAAACCCATGTATATCAGATAAAATAGAAAGTACATAACAAATGATCAAGAATATTAATAAAATTCATGTCTTATAACCAAAAAAGGCTTTGAATGATCAGGAAAGTATTGATGTAATGTTATCATGAAAACACAACACAATGTGAATCAAATATAAAAGAAATACTTAGAAATGCATGAGTGTATTATTGATTTCAGAAATTTTATCAAGGTATTACAAACCTAGATATATTTTACAAATTTAATCTACTTGGATTTTATCATAGCTATTGGACTTCTCTCTAAAACACAATGTTTAGGGTCCTTAGTGTTTTTTTCTGTTGTTGTTTTGTTTTGTTTTTTAATAATATCATAGGTCAGACTCATACTAGGAAAACATTAAAAATGAAAGGTTGATAAAAGATATACCATTTTTCAATTTGAATTATTTTGTTTCTTAGATCCTTCAATTTGTCTAGTTTTCTGATCTGTGTGGATAAAAGTTTTTATTTTCATCTCCAGAGGCTTGGGATACTTCAGAGAACAGCTCTCAAACTGCTGCCTCAAACTGACAGACTTCAGTAAACTACATAGGATAGATATATGGCCAAACAATAAACATGTAAAGCTACCAGGGAATGATAACTCCTCTTCTCTACCCCTTCTTAGCCTTCTTATCTTAGCTTCTTGGAGAACCCATTTCTAACAAAATTTTTTAATCCTTTCAAGATAGGAGCTGGTCCTACTCACAAGTATTCGTCTGGGATATATGTCAAAGATGAATCCAAAATGCCTGTAAATATTCAGGACAGCTTTCCTGACAAGGTTGGCCCTAGTTTGACTTTGAAATTTTACCTAAAAAATAAAGTTAATGAATCATATCTACATGGATAACGATATGAAGTATCAACTGACATTAAAAACATAAATTATATTACCAGCAGAGATATTATTATCATGAAACTATTTATACAGGAAGAAGTAATAAAGAGTCAAGGTAATCTTTCTCTTCTAAAAGACAATTCCTAAAATTAATTCTTATGCAGGAAAATTTCCAGTCTCTCTATAGTGTTTTTCCCTATAGATCCGTGATTCTGTATGACAATCAGAGAAATAGACTCCTGCTGTTTCTGAAAAGCTAAACTGCTATAAAATATACATAGCTTTAAAAATCAGTGTATTTACATTTTATATGGTCCCTGAAAATCACTAAATATCTCCAAATAATCAGTCCCTTTACCTTAATATTTTGATATCTTATCATTTATGATTTTCTCTTAGAGCCAAGAAAGCTTTGAATAAAAGAATGCAATACTCTGTTGTGAACTAAAACCTGATACTTTTTATTTCATATATTTGACTTTTGAAATAAAGCTTTTTTACTTGTGTATGATTAATATTACATTAAAAACATTAGACAATGTAATTCCTTAAAACTGTGCTCCTAGTATAACATCTAATAAAATTTTTAATGCTGTTCTGAAATATTTAGATGTCTGCATTCCATATTTTTTATTACTCAGTAATCCTAAATTTGTTAATATCTTATGTAGACAAATTGAAAGTATTAAAATTATAATTAAAATATTGATTTTAAAACATCACATTTTACAAATTATGTGATAAAATGGCTGTCAGTATGTTTTCATCACATGAAAAAATTCATAATCTACAGCCTTGTGAATAAAGGATCATACACATTTTATTTTAAATGTGAGGCAAAAAGGAGTAAACTTCTTTTATGCATTCAGAATTTCAAATACAAATTGTAAATTATTGAAAGCTTTAATATTATTCCTGATAATTTTAATGATACCAATTTTCAGAAAAGGTTGAATTGAGAACCTGGAAAGTATTATGTTTCATTTTGCCCTTGAACAGCTAAACATGCATTATAAGCTGTTAAATTTATTTTCTTCTATTTTTTTCCTTCCAATATAAATTTCTTTTTGATAGATTGAGTCAATTCAAGAAGTAAATTATTTGACCCAGGTAATCTACACTTTGCTGCCAAAGTGGAAACTGTTGCCCTACATCTTCAGGCTATTCTTTTCTTTTTGTATTTATGTCAGATAATATAGAAAAAGAGAAGGAAAATTAAGAAAATAAATAAAGGATACATATATAGATATCTGTGGAAGAATTAAATATCTTAGTGTGTAGTTTTTTTTACATGTTCATGTGAATAGGTGTGAACACTGTGTATTGCACCTATTTTCTCTTCTCTTAGATTAGGATTTAAAAGTTAACATGCTGTGTCAATCTTCCAGTGAATATTATCTGATGATGTTGGCATTAATTATTAGATTTTAGAGGAGCCTTATAAACAGATACGAGGCACCACTTCAGATCTCCTAAATCCTTCACTCCTTACCTCACCACAATTTTTGCAAAAGATTGGTTGAAACATTAGAGGCCTTCCAGAGTAACTGTAGTGATCAATTTTAAAGATATAAGGTGCTAAGGAGAAAGATTATTTGACATGGTTTCTTACTAAAGACTTCTCTGTACTTGCAGATGTATCAGCTAAAATTTTTTAAAATGATGAAATAGCATTTCTTGTTTATTTTAAACATTTCTAGAACTAAATAAACTATGAAAGAAAAAGGAATTCCTGGTATAGAAATTTATTCACTTCTTACTATATACTCTGTGTACAAGGGCAGGCAGATAGCTTTTCTGTCCAGAAAATATTGATTTTCTATCAAATCAGTATTAGCAACAGAGCAAAAGCCATTATTTGATTTCAGAGATTGTCCCAAAGCTGCTGTATCCAATACCCAAACAAAAACAGTTAACAGTTACTAGTGGTCGAGTACATTTATTACAGTTAGAATAGAACTACAGAGCCAAATTTACCAATTAATTGATGGTGGTATTATAGTAGATGGTATCACATAGGAATTTTTCATTACAAAGAAATTTAAAGGTGATCTATTATGGTGGAATTTAACTTCTTTTGAGGGAAAAATTCCTTTTTTGTATCAAGGAAAGTCCATGAAATTAAACAAAAAAAGTGATTGTAGCACAGTTTGGTATCCTAAAGCCCTACCCAACTCACAAGCCATGCAATCATCCACCTTCTAGGGTGGTGACCACTGAAGCCTGTCCTAGAAGACAAGTCCATGACTCTTGAAACCATAGTTTGAAATTTTCAACATTCCAGACATAGTAAATAAAAATATCTGAGGTTGCAACCCTATAAACTCTTATTAACAAATTTCCTGTTGACTCTGATAACCAGTTTGAGAAGTTTGCTCTAGTTCTCTCTCCTTTCCAAAGTATGAACCCTTCCTGTGGTAGTCCTATTAGAAGGTCTCCTTGCCTTAATTTGAATCTGCAATAAACAACACTGCAAGGAAGACTATTTCCTTACTAGACAATAGAACTATTTGTAGCTTCCTTCACAGCATAGGGTCTATGTTTATCTCACTAGTAACTTTCACCCATTAGCCTTAGTTTTGTCCTCAGTAGAAGCACTGGACATGTTTTCTTACATTTTCACTTGCATTATAAGATGAATATGATTAAGCAATAACATTAAAAAAATCTATAATGCTACAAAATACCCTCTTAGTATGTGGAGGCATATTGGTCAAAATAACTGCAAGCCTGACTCTCTTACAAATGAATAGGTGTTCCAAGCCATCAAAGAACATAAAATATGACAGGTCTGGGTGTTTTATGACATACAGTTCATAAATAATTTGCACTTGAATCATAATTCTGTCTTAAAACATGCAAGTTCCTTAAAGCAGGTGTGTAAAATATCATATTTTGAGAAGGTGTTGAAAGAAGTCTCAAAACAATGGTTTCTGATAAAATTCTACATAAGTAGTTAATTTTTTAAATATAAATGTGATTAGTACAAAAGGCAAAATATGGTTAGTGAGTCCATTACTGCCTTTTAAAATACTCTTAATGTTATATTTGTTCAGCAGGAATCAAATTATTTTGGCTGGATATGGAATACTAATCATAAATAAATAATACAGATTTTATACAGATTAATTTGATGATTATGAAATCTAACTATTGTAGGCTTTCTTTCACCTGGGATTTGTAGGTATGAAAGGTAGAAGAGGTTAAAATAAGATTACCTTCAGTTATAGGTGCAACAATGCCTAGGGTGTAGGTCTTTTTTTTGCGGTACGCGGGCCTCTCACTGTTGTGGCCTTTCCCGTTGTGGAGCACAGGCTCCGGACACTCAGGCTCAGCGGCCATGGCTCATGGGCCCAGCCGCTCCGCGGCATGTGGGATCTTCCCGGACTGGGGCACGAACCCGTGTCCCCTGCATTGGCATGTGGACTCTCAACCACTGTGCCACCAGGGAAGCCCCTAGGTCTGTTTCGTTCATTGATATATTTCAGCCAAATAGAGCAATTACTGGCAAATAACAGGTACACAAAAATATTTTTGTCTGAAACTAAATTCAGTAGTTATAATTTTATTCTACGTTTAAATTTATTTAAATATATATATATATATTACTTATATGACAATTGATAGAAACATGAGCAGCAGATAAAATAAATCTCCCTCTACATGTCTATTAAGATGCCCTAAAAGTGGTAGGGCATAAACTACATTGATCATTTATTCAATAGATACTTATCAAGAACCTTATATGCCAAAACTATGCAGATACTAGATTGAAATGGAAAGTGTGTTACATATAGATACTACTCTTAAGGTAGTTATGGTTTTATGGGGGGATACAGATAAGAGGAAATTACAGTACATTGTTGTAAGTACTACAAAAAAGAAAGAGTTATATGTGACAGTGTTGTTTTCCTGTGTTTAATCATGGCTCATTCCAAGTCTTATTATTAGCTTCTTATTATTACTGTAGCATGTAAAGCTCTCTTAGCAGTTCCTCTGCTAATGAAGGAGACTGTTACATCTAGCCGACAAGCTGTTTGCATAAGTATTAAGATTCTTCTACTCTACCACATGTTAAAGAGCAGATGGGTTTATATCTAGACACATGTTAATCAATCATTTAATAATACTTTAGCCCAAAAAAGACTAAATTCTACTTAGATCTTTTCTTACTAGTGGTCAGTTGTCCATCTGCATCACTCTAACTCCCAGAAACAAACCATCATTAATAATAGTCATTTAGGAGCTCACTAAATAACTTTTGGAGCTAGCAGATTTAGGTCCTAAACTCAGCACCAAATCCCTTAACATTTTCTTTGATGGATGGTAATAATGGTGTTGGAATAGGAATTCAGTAATTACCACATCACAGATTTGTTCTGAGAATCAAATGAGTTAAATGAGATAACATGTATAAAATATCCTGCTGCAAAACAACCAATCAATAGCAGATGCTCAATAAAATAGTTCCAGAAATACTTCTTTTAAAGAATTTAAAAACATCATTCCTTCCTCATACAGCCACCTATGATCTTGTTTCTTATGAATTCTGAACCCTGGTATAACCTTGCTTTCTGCTGTATTACCACTTCATTGCCATTAAGTGTGTGCTTATCTTATGGCTCTTACAACTTTCCATCCTTTAGTGTAATTATTTGGCTCCCAGTACTCCCTCCTATTGTCTCTGAGAATAAGAATAAGGTTTACTAATATTTGTGTGGTTCTTGACATATATTACAGTGTCTGTAACTTGTAGTAGGTTCTCAGGAAAAGTTCATTAAATGGACAATGTATTAAATTCCTGCTATATTCCAGACACTGTGCTAAATTCTGAATATTACAAATGAATACAACAGACAGGGGACTAGATCATTCAGAGATATAGGCAAGTACTCAGGCAACTTCAGTAGTAGGTTTTACTGAATTCAAGTAAAGTGCTTTGTGATTGGAAGTATAGAGGGAAGAGTATATCACAGACTGTATATACTCTATACTATATATACTCTTGTACATAGTATATCCTAGCAAGTAAATGATTTCCTGAAACAAATCTTGTCTAATTTGGACCCTGAAGAAAGTAGGAACTCGAAAAAAGAATAGATGATTATCTCTAGGAGGAAGACTAGAAATGTGAAGGCCAGCAATCAGGCAGAGAACATGGTATGTTTGAGACACACTGGAGTTTATGAGGGAATGGGTGAATTTATTTTGAACATATGTGTTTGTGGTGTTTATAGAAGGATATGGCCACTGGAAATTTGAATAGAGAGTCATGGAGCCTTTTATAAATATTTGCTGTGTGGAGCATAGAAATTTAGATATCAATAGCACACAATGGAAACTGAAGCTTTGAAATTGCCTAGGAGAACTGAGGAGGATGAGAAAAGGAAGTGTCTCGGGTAGAGGTCTGATGAAATAACAAAATTTAATGGACAAATTTTCAAGAAATGTATAAAATACCAAACGTATTTTGAACTGCTTTATTTATTCTAAATGCTAAAATGCTGTTTTCTTGGAACTCTCTTTTTACCCACTTTTCCAATTGCTTATATTCTAATTTATTTTTACTAATATTTACTCAGCTATTTTATTTACCCTTTCTCAATAGTATTTCTCAATAGTATTAATTCCAGTTCTTTCCTGAGTATTTGCTTTAGCTAGAACTTTCTTTTTCATAAGAAATTTATTATTGGTGCACTTAGATTGTGTTGAATAAACATTTTTTGCCATTTTACCTATGCTTGTTTGTTTGTTTTTTTTAACAAACAAATTTATTCATACAATAGTAAAAGTCTGAAAAAAATAAAACAAAGAGAAAATCTTAAAAGCATGTATAAATAAAGGCAGACTAGATTCAAAGATTGACAACTGACTTCTTAACACAGGCAATAGAAGACAAATGTAGTGATCACTTACATGGATTTATTTTACTTTATTTATTTATTTTGAAATTAATTTTTACTGGAGTATAGTTGATTTACAATGTGTTGTTTTAGTTTTTGCCATAAAGAAAAGTGAATCAATTATACATATACATATATCAACTGTTTAAATTTTTTTCCCATATAGGTCATTACAGAGTATTGAGTAGGGTTCCTTGTGCTATACAGTAGGTTATTATTAGTTATCTATTCTATATATAGAATATATATGTGTATATGTCAATCCCAATCTCCCAATTTCTCTCTCCCTACTCCTTTCACTATTTTTAACCATAAATTTAGTTTCTACTTCTGTGACTGTATTTCTGTTTTGTAAATAAGTTCATTTATTTAGATCCACATGTAAGTGATATTATATGACATTTGTCTTTCTCTGTCTGACTTACTTCACTCAGTATGACAATCTCTAGGTACATCCATTTTGCTGCAAATGGCATTATTTCATTCTTTTTTATGGCCGAGTAATATTCCATTGCATATATGTACAATATCTTCTTTATCCATTCTTCGGTTGATGGACATTTAGGTTGTTTCCATGTCTGGCTACAATAAATAGTGCTGCAATGAACATTGGGGTGCATGTATTTTTTGAATTATGGTTTTCTCCTGGTATATGCCCAGTAGTGGGATTGCTGGGTCATGTGGTAGTTCTATTTTTAGTTTTTCAAGGAACTTCCATATTGTTCTCCATGGTGGCTGTATCAATTTACATTCCCACCAACAGTGTAGAGGGTTTCCTTCCCTCCACACCCTCTCTAGCATTTATTGTTTGTAGATTTTTTGATGATAGCCATTTAGACCAGTGTGAGATGATATATCATTTCAGTTTCTATTTGCATTTCTCTAATAATTAGTGATGTTGAGCATATTTTCATGTGCTTTTTGGCCATCTATATGTCTTCTTTGAAGAAATGTCTATTTAGAATTTCCTCCCATTTTTTGATTGTTTTTTTTTTTTTGATATTGAGCTTCATGAGCTGTTTGAATATTTTGGAGATTAATCCCTTGCTTGCTTCATTTGCAAATATTTTCTTCCATTCTGAGGGTTGTCTTTTTGTTTTGTTTATGGTTTCCTTTGCTGTACCAAAGCTTTAAAGTTTCATTAGGTCCCATTTGTTTACATTTGTTTTTATTTTCATTACTCTAAGAGGTGGATCAAAAAAGATCTTGTGATTTATGTCAGAGAGAGTTCTGCCTATGTTTTCCTCTAAGAATTTTACAGTATCTGGTCTTACATTCAGGTCTTTAATCCATTTTGGGTTTATTTTTGTATATGGTGTTAGAGAATGTTCTAAGTTCATTATTTTACATGTAGCTGTCCAGTTTTTCCAGCACTACTTATGAAGAGACTGACTTTTCCCCATTGTATACTCTTGCCTCCTTTGTCATAGGTTAGGTGACCATAGGTGCCTGGGTTTATCACTGGACTTACTATTGTGTTCCACTGATCTATATTTCTTTTTTTTAATATATTAGTATCATACTGCTTTTATGACTGTGGCTTTGTAGTATTGTCTGAAGTCAGGGAGCCTGATTCCTCCAGCTCCATTTTCCTTTCTCATGATTACTTTGGCTATTCGGGGTCTTTTGTTTTTCCATACAAATTTTAAAATTTACTCTTCTAGTAGTGTGAAAAATGGCATTGTTAATTTGATAGGTATTACATTGAATTTGTAGATTGCCTTGGGTAGTATAGTCATTTTTACAATATTGATTCTTCCAATCCAAGAACATGGTATATCTCTCCATCTGTTTGTGTCATCTTTGATTTCTTTCATCAGTGTTTTATAGTTTTCTGAGTACAGGACTTTTGCTTTCTTAGGTAGGTTTATTCCTAGGTACTTTATTCTTTTTGATGCAATTGTAAATGGGATTGTTTCCTTGATTTCTCTTACTGATCTTTCATTGTTACTCTCTAGGAATTAAAGAGGTTTCTGTGTATTAATTTTGTATCCTGCAACTTTACAAATTCATTGATGAGCTCTAGTATTTTTCTGGTTAGGATTTTCTATGTATAGCATTATGTCATCTGCAAACAGTGATAGATTTACTTCTTCTTTTCTAATTTTGATTTTTTTTGTTTCTTTTTCTTCTCTGATTGCCATGGCTAGGACTTCCAAAACTATGTTGAATAATAGTAGTAAGAATTGACATTCTTATCTTGTTCCTGATATTAGAGGAAATGCTTTCAGTATCCTACCCTTGTTTTAAATAGAAGTATAAGTGGTAAAAGTAAACACTGTTAAATCCATACACATAAAATCTGCCAGTAGAGAATAATTTTTTAAAATACTGTTATGGTCATTATCAATTTCTTTTGAGCATCCAAAGGAAACATAGACTACAAATAGTGACCAAAATAATTTTTTAAATTAAATTGTAACCGATTCCAAATCAGAAAAATTTTTATTTTAAGATATTTTTTTAAAGAGAGATACAGTCAGTAATACTTCGTGGAACCCATTATTGTATAATTCTATATATTTTGTGGAAATTTAATATACTTGGCAAGGAAGCTTATTTTTTTTTTCTTAAGAACCCAATTTTCCAGTCACCTGTAATGACCGACAACTCTAAATGCTGTCTGAATCTGCGTGTTCCATTGTTAAATTGATTTCCTGTACTAGGATCTGGTGCTACTTCCTGTGAGATTGTATATATAGATAACTTGGTGGAATCTTCTTCCATTAAGTTACCAGTAAGGGTAGCAGTATAAATAAAATATGTCTAGATTTCATCAAGGCTTTTAACAGACACTTATCTTTGTTAATTAAATGGAGAAATACAAACTGAATAATATTTGAGTTTGCTGTATCTGTAGGCTGTAGAAGGAAAGTGCCCAAAGAAAAAAATTTATTTGTTTTATTATTAAAGAACTAAATTAATAATCATTAAAATATCACATTTTTATGTGTTTGCTACCTGTCACATACACTGCTAGGTGGTTTATATGTATTACATCTTATAATGACAATATGTATGTAAAACGGACTTTGGCACCTATGAGTCAAAAATGTGATGAGCCCTTCAAAATATGTAATGAAGAATGAAGGTATAATAGTAGAATATTTGTTTGATAATAAAGACTATACTAATCCCTAGAGAACTGGTATTCAAGTTTGGGTATCCTGCTTATAAGAGTGTTCAGTTCTCTGGTGAGTATCTTGTGTTTTAAAAATCCATTTAAAGGACACATTGCCATTCTCCCTGGGACCCATTCCAATGATGAACATTACAGACAAGTTCTTTCCTCTGAGGCAAGTAGCATATGGAGTGAAAACTTAATTAAAGCAGTAACAGAGCACTAACCAGCCAAACAAATAAGGAAAACAGAGAAGGCCGACAGAAGGAGATAGTGATGCAGTGACAGTGAGGCAAGATGAAGAAAGAAGCCTGAGAGAGAATGAGAAGAATGCTGACAAGGGAGAAAATCTTGGCTGCTTCTCCATCTCCCCATTGACTATGCTTTCTGTCCCTGCCTAGCAACATTCTTTTTGAAAATGTATTAATCAGTCAACAGACAATTTTTGAGCACAAATCATATCTCATCTCCTGCTCTAGGAGCCGAAATACAACAGTAAACATAAATGAGAATGTTCTTGCTCTCTTGGAGAGTATATTCTAGTGGAAAGGTACAAATTTTTATTATAATGTTATTCTGATTTACATTTTAAAATATTACCCTCACTGTTTGTAACCAATGAGCTTCAGAGAGGCAAAGGTGTCAGTAGGAAGACTCAATGAGGAAATTATTGTAGTCATTCAAGAGAATGAGAATAGTTAGGAGATAATAGTAGAAATGAAAAGAAATGGATGGGTTGGACCTGAGGTTGTGAGTAATGTCAAAAAATATCTAATGATGGTGAAACTGATAGGTGTCAATTTGGGGTGCTCCAAGGAGCCTGGTCCTTTATGTCTCAGCACAGAAAGAATTCAGTGAGAGGCAAAGTGATAGGTAAGAAGTGATTTATTAGAATAGCATGCTTGTGAGGTTTACAGGCAGGTGGGCAAGAAGGTGCTGCTCCCTGAGAACTTAGTGGGCTACAATTTTATAATCAAAGGAAAAGTGGGGAGGGGAAAAGACCACTTTCTTCCTCATTCTTGAGTAGACATCACGCTTTCATGATCAGCTCCTCCTCCAGGTTGGGTTTCTTGTCCCTACATGGTCAAGCTAGGACTGTAATGGCACAATGGAAAACTTACTTTAGGTCTCAGTACAATGGTAGTCTTTCACTTTGAAATGTCACCTTTTTATAAATTTTTGGTTTTTTGTGTGTGCAGTGAGCATGGCCTAAGGGTCATTAACTTACTGAGCTCACTGGGCAGGATATGCCACTGTTGTTATATTATTTTGTGGCATGCCTCATGCTTCTGCTGCATTGGTTTTGTTGCTAAGCAAGTCTGCTTGCTTTTGTGGTTAAGCAAACCTGCTTTCTTGAATAATCATTTACGTACAGGGATCTCCCATACTTTTTTCTTTACTTACAATACCCTAGTGGGATTAACTATTTAATTCCCTAATTTGTCCCTTTACTCTGTCCCTACCATTCCCCTCTCAAAGTGTTTACCCTTTTATGCTTAACAGGGTGGAAGGGACAATGACCAATCACTAACTGCTTCCTGCTGAGATTGGACCTAGGCCTACCTGGGAAGGGAGTAAAACACCTGGCTGACTGTCCCTTCTCTGTTGGGAGAACTGCAAGTCAATGTCATTCTGTTTAGTATTATCCTTTTAGCCCTCTTGTATGTTAAGCATCAGAGTATGAGTTTACAAAAGATATAAATTAAAAGAAATACAGTAATATGTATTTAAATAGTCATTTAAAAAGATTATAACCACGATTTTGAAGATCCAAATCATTTTTCCCAAAACAGTTTCCAAATTTGAAAAATGGTCACTTAAGACTTCAATCTGTTTATTTTTGGCTAGGGCCAGCATCTCAGTGTTTCATACTTCAGGCTCTATTGCATCTTCTTTCTCAGTTATAGATTTAATTTCTTCTTCTTTATGTTCTGTTAATATCATATGGTGATATGGGTGGGTTCCTTGTCCCTCAAGAAACAGAGTGGCCCCTAATTTAGTTAGTAAGTCCCTTCCATTAAAGAGAGAGGACAATCAGGCACAAACAGAAAGGAATATAGAAACAACCAGCTGTTGGTGTTGCACAAAAGAGATCCAGGAAAATGTGCCCCTGTCTCTTCCCCAGTACCTGCATTACATATATTTTATGATCGCTAAGACTTCCAATCCTTTGGGTTAAGACCAAGATTGTGCCAGTGTCTATAAGAAATTCTATTAAGTGGCCTGCCACTTCAATGACCACCCGAGGCTCGACACTAGTTATGTAGATGTAATCTCTAGGCGAGGCACTTCTGGCCTGGATCCTGTCAGTCTTCTTTTTTTTTTTTTAACGTCTTTATTGGAGTGTAATTTCTTTACAATGGTGTGTTAGTTTCTGCTGTATAACAAAGTGAGTAAGCTATACATAAACATATATCACCATATCTCTTCCCTCTTGCATCTCCCTCTCACTCTCCCTTTCCCACACCTCGAGGTGGACACAAAACACTGAGCTGATCTCCCTGTGTTATGCAGCTGCTTTCCACTAGATATCTATTTTATATTTGCTAGTGTATATATGTCCATGCCAGTCTCTCACTTCAGCCCAGCTTACCCTTCCCCTTACCAGTGCCCTCAAGTCCATTCTCTATGTCTGTGTCTTTATTCCTGTCCTGCCCCTAGGTTAATTAGAACCACTTTTTTTTTTTAGATTCCATATATATGTATTAGCATACATTATTTCTCTTTTCTGAAATATTTCACTCTGTATGACAGTCTCTAGGTCCATCCACCTCACTACAAATAACTCAATTTAGTTTATTTTTATGGTTGAGTAATATTCCATTGTATATAGGTGGCACATCTTCTTTATCCATTCATCTGTTGAAGGAGACTTAGGCTGCTTCCATGCCCTGGCTATTGTAAATAGAGATTCAATGAACATTGTGGTACATGACTCTTTTTAAATTATGTTTTTTCGGGGTATATGCCCAGTAGTGAGATTGCTGGGTCATATGGTAGCTCCATTTTTAGGTTTTCAAGGAACCTCCATACTGTTCTCCATAGTGGCTGTATCAATTTACATTCCCACCAGCAGTGCAAGAGGGTACCTTTTTCTCCACACCCTCTCCAGCATTTGTTGTTTGTAGATTTTTTGATGATGGCCATTCTGACTGCTGTGAAGTGATACCTCACTGTAATTTTGATTTGAAATTCTCCAATGATAAGTGATGCTGAGCATCCTTTCATGTGTTTGTTGGCAATCTGTATATACTTGGATAAATGTCTGTTTAGCTTGTCTGCTCATTTTTGGATTGGGTGGTTTGTTATTTTGATATTGAACAGCATGAGCTGCCTGTATATTTTGCAGAATAATCCTTTGTCAGTTGCTTCATTTGAAAATATTTTCCCCATTCTGAGGGTTGTATTTTCATCTTGTTTATGTTTTTCTTTGCTGTGCAAAATATTTTAAGTTTCTTTAAGTCCCATTTGTTTATTTTTGTTTTTATTCCCATTTCTCTAGGAGGTGGGTCAAAAAGGATCTTGCTGTGATTCATATCATAGTGTTCTGCCTATGTTTTCCTCTAAGAGTTTGAGAGTGTCTGGCCTTACATTTAGGTCTTTAATCCATTTTGAGTTTATTTTTGTGTATGTTGTTAAGGAGTGATCTAATTTCATACTTTTACATGCAGCTGTCCAGTTTTCTCAGCACCACTTATTAAAGAGGCTCTTTTTTCTCCATTGTATATTCTTACTTCCTTTATCAAAAGTATGGTGACCATAGGAGTATGGGTTTATCTCTGGGTATTCTATCTTGTTCCATTGATCTATATATCTGTTGTTGTGCCAGTACCATACTGTCTTGATTACTGTAGCTTTGAAGTATAGTTTGAATCCAGGGAGCCTGATTCCTCCAGCTCCGTATTTCTTTGTCAAGTTGGCTTTGGCTATTCGGGGTCTTTTGTGTTTCCATACAAATTGTGAAATATTTTTTTCTAGTTCTGTGAAAAATGCTATTGGTAGTTTGATAGGGATTGCATAGAATCTGTAGACTGCTTTGGGTAGTGTAAGCATTTTCACAATGTTGATTCTTCCAATTCAGGAACATGATATATCTCTGCATCTGTATGTATCATTGTTAATTTCTTGCATCAGTGTATTATAATTTCTGCATACAGGTCTTTTGTCTCCTTAGGTAGGTATATTTGTAGGTATTTTAATCTTTTTTTACAGTGGTAAATGGGAATGTTTCCTTAATTTCTCTTTCAGATATTTCATCATTAGTGTATAGGAATGCAAGAGATTTTTGAGCACTAATTTTATTTCCTACTACTTTACCAAATTCATTGATTAGCTCTAGTAGTTTTCTGATAACATCTTTGGGTTTCTCTATATATAGTATCATACAATCTGCAAAAAGTGACAACTTTATTTCTTTTCCAATTTGGATTCCTTTAATTTCATTTTCTTCTCTGACTGCTGTGGCAAAAAGTTCCAAAACTATGTTGAATAATAATGGTGAGAGTAGGCCACCTTGTCTTGTTTCTGATGTTCATGAGAATGCTTTCAGTTTTTCACCATTGAGAATGACATTTGCTGTGGGTTTGTCATATATGCCCTTTATTATGTTGAGGTAAGTTCCCTCTATGCCTACATTCTGGAGAGTATTTATCATAAATGGGTGTTGAATTTTGCCAAAAGATTTTCCTGAATCTATTTAGATGATCATATGTTTTTTCTCATTCAATTTTTTAATATGGTTTATCACATTGATTGATTTGTGTGTATTGAAGAATCCTTGCTTCCCTGGAAAAAACCTCACTTGATCATGGTGTATGATCATTTTAATGTTCTGTTGGATTCTGTTTGCTGGTATTTTGTTGAGGATTTTTGCATTTATACTCATCAGTGATACTGGCCTGTATTTTTCTTTCTTTGTGACATCTTTGCCTGGTGTTGGTATCGGGGTGATGGTGGGCTCGTAGAATGAGTTTGAGAGTGTTCCTCCCTCTGCTATACTTTGGAAGAGTTTGAGCAGGATAGGTGTTAGCTCTTCTTTAAATGTTTGATAGAATTTGCTTGTGAAGCCAATCTTGTCTTGGGCTTTTGTTTATTGGAAGATTTTTAATCAGTTTCAATTTCAGTGTTTGTGATTGGTCTGTTCATATTTTCTATTTCTTCCTAGTTCAGTCTCAGAAGGTTATGCTTTTCTAGGAATTTGTTGATTTCTTTGAAGTTGTCTAATTTATTGACATACAGTTGCTTGCAGGAATCTCTCATGATCCTTTGTATTTCTGCAGTGTCAGTTGTTACTTCTCTTTTTTCATTTCTAATTCTGTTTATTTGAGTCTTCTCCCTTTTTTTTCTTGATGTGTCTGGCTAGTGTTTTATCAATTTGTTTATCTTTTCAAAGAACCCCATTTTCATTGTATTGATATTAGCTATAGTTTCCTTCATTTATTTTTCATTTATTTCTGATCTGATCTTTATGATTTCTTTCCTTCTGCTAACTTTGTTTTTTTTTGTTGTTGTTCTTCTTTCTCTAATTGCTTTAGGTGTAAGTTTAGGTTGCTTATTTGAGATATGTGTTGTTTCTTGAGGTAGGATTGTATTGCTATAAACTTCCCTCTTAGAATTGCTTTTGCTACCTCCCATAGGTTTTGGATCATTGTGTTTTTATTGTCATTTGTTTCTAGGTAGTTTTTGATTTCCTCTTTCATTTCTTCTGTGAATTCTTGGTTATTTAGTAGTGTATTGTTTAGACCCCAAGGGTTTGTTGTTTTTTTACAGATTTTTTGCTGTAATTGATATCTAGTCTCATAGCATTGTGGTCAGAAAAGATACTTGATTTGCTTTAAATTTTCTTAAATTTACCAAATCTTGATTTGTGTCCCAAGAAATGATCTATCCTGAAGAATGTTCTATAAGCACTTGAGACGAAAGTGTATTCTGTTTTTTTTTTTTTGGATGGAATGGCCTATAAATATCAGTTGTCTATCTTGTTTAATATATCATTTAAAGCTTGTGTTTCCTTATTTATTTTCATTTTGGTTGATCTGTCCATTGTTGTAAGTAAGGTTTTAAAGTCCCCTACAATTATTGTGTTATCTTGATTTCCCCTCTTATGGCTGTTAGCATTTACCTTATGTATTAAGGTGCTCCTATGTTGGGTGCATAAATATTTGCAACTGTTATATCTTCTTCTTGGATTGATCCTTTGATCATTATGTATTGTCCTTCTTTGTCTGTTGTAATAGTTTTCTTTTTAAAAGACTATGTTGTTTGATATGAGAATTGCTACTCCAGCTTTCTTTTGATTTCCATTTGCATGGAAAACCTTTTTCCATCCCCACAGTTTCAGTCTGTATGAGTCCCTAGGTCTGAAGTGGGACTTTTGCAGACATCATACATAGGGGTCTTCTTTTTGTATCCACTCAGTCAGTCTGTGTCTTTTGGCTGGAGCATTTAGCCATTTACATTTAAGGTAATTATAGGTATATATATATATATATATATATATATATATATATTCCTAATACTATTTCTTAATTGTTTTGGGTTTGTTTTTGTAGGTCTTTTCCTTCTCTTATATTTCCTGTCTAGAGAAGTTCCTTTAGCATTTGTTGTAAAGCTGGTTTGGTGGTTCTGAATATTTTTGCTTTTGATTGTCTGTAAATCTTTTAATTTCTCCATTGAATCTGAATGAGATCCTTGCTGAGTAGAGTAATATTGGTTGTAGGCTTTTCTCTTTCATCACTTCAAATATTTCCTGCCTCTCCCTTCTGGCTTTTAGAGTTTATGCTGAAAGATCAACTGTTTACCTGGTTGGGATTCCCTTCTATATTATTTTTTACTTTTCCCTTGCTGCTTTTAATATTTTTTCTTTGTATTATTATTTGATAGTTTGATAAATATGTGTCTTGGTGAGTTTCTCCTAGGATTTATCTTGTATGGGACTCTCTGCTCTTCCTGGACTTTAGTATTTCGTTTCCCATATTAGGGAAGTTTTCAAAAGTAATCTCTTTAAATATTTTTCAGTTCCTTTTTTTTCTCTTCTTTTGAGACCCCTATGATTTGAATTGGTGTGTTTAATGCTTTTGCAATGGTCTCTTAAACTGTCCTCAATTCTTTTCATTCTTTTTTCTTTATTCTGCTCTGCAGTAGTTATTTCCACTATTTTATCTTCCAGTTCACTTATCCATTTTTCTGCCTCAGTTATTCTGCTATTGATTCCTTCTAGAGTATTTTTAATTTTGTTTATTGAATTGTACACCATTGTTTGTTTGCTTTTTAGTTCTTCTTGGTCTTTGTGAAATGTTTCCTGTATTTTCTCCAATCTATTTCCAAGATTTTGCATCATCTTTACTATCATCACTCTCAATTTTTTTTCAGGTATACTACCTATTTCCTCTTCATTTGTTTGGTCTGGTGGGTTTTTACCTTGCTCTTTCTACTACTGTGTTTTTATTTGTCTTCTCATTTTGCTTAACTTACTGTGTTTGGTATCTCCTTTTCCCAGCCTGCAGGTTTGTAGTTCCCATTTTGTGTGTGTGCATTTGCCCACAGTGGGTAAGTTTCCTTCAGTGGGTTGTGCAAGCTTCCTGTTGGAGAGGACTGGTGCCTCTGTTCTGGTGCATAAGGCTGGATCTTTCTTTCTGGTGGCAGGACCATGGCTGGTGGTGTGGTTTGGGGTATCTGTGAACTTATTATGATTTTTGGCAGCCTCTCTTCTAATGGGTGTGGTTGTGTTCCTGTTTTGCTAGTTGTTTGACATAGGGTGTCCAGCACTGTAGCTTGCTGGTCGTTAAGTGGGTCTGGGTTTTTGTGTTGAGATGGAGATCTCAGAGAGACCTTTTGTCTTTTGATGTTACCTAGGTACAGGAGGTCTCTGGTGGACCAATGTCATGAACTCAGTTCTCCCACCTCAGAGGCTCAGGTCTGACACCCAGCCAGAGAACAAAGACCCTGTCAGCCACATGGCTCAGAAGCAAATGGAGAAAAGAAAGAAAGAAAGAAAGAAAGAAAGAAAGAAAGAAAGAAAGAAAGAAAGAAAGAAAGAAAGAAAGAAAGAAAGAAAGAAAGAAAGAAAGAAAGAAAGAAAGAAAGGAAGAAAGAAAGAAAGGAAGAAAGAAAGAAAGAAAGAAAGAAAGAAAGAAAGGAAGGAAGAAAGAAAGAGAAAGAAAAAAAAGAAAGAAAGAAAGAGAAAGAAAGAAAGAAAAACTAAAGTTATTAAAATAAAAATATATTATTAAAATTTAAAAAATAAAAGTAATAAAAAAAGAAAGAAGGGAGCACCTAAACCAAAAAGCTAATCCACCAGTGATAACAAGCACTAAAAACTGTACTAAAAAAACCAAAAACAAACAAACAAAATATGACAGACATAACCCTAGGACAAATGTTAAAAGCAAAGCCATACAGACAAAATCACATTAAGAAGTATACACATACACACTCAAAAAAGGAGAAAAAGGAAAAAAAATTATATATATATATATATATATATATATATATATGAAGAGAGCAACCAAATCAGTAAACAAATCTATCAGTGATAATAAGCTCTAAACACTAAACTAGATAAACATAAAAACAGTAACAGATTAGATGCAGAAAGCAAACCCCTAGCCTACAGTTGCTCCCAAAGTCCACCGCCTCAATTTTGAAATGATTCTTTTTCTATTCAGGTATTCCACAGATGCATTGTACATCAGTTTGATTGTGATGATTTAATCTGCTGCTCCTGATGCTTCATGGAGAGATTTCCCTTTCTCTTCTTTGTTTGCACAGCTCCTGGATTTCAGCTTTGGTTTTGGCTTCTGCATGTAGGTAGCCTGAGGGCATCTGTTCCCTGCCCAGACAAGACGGGGTAAAAGTAGAAGCTGATTAGAGTGCTCTGGCTCACTCAGGACAGGAGAAGGGAGAGGTACTGAATACGGGGCGAATCTTCACTGGCAGAGACCAGTGTAATGTTGCACCAGCTTCTGGAATGACATGTGTTCTCCCAGGAGAGTTGTCCCTGGATCATTGGACCCTGGCAGTGGCGGGCTGCACAGGCTCCTGGGAGGGGAGGCATGGAGAGTGACCTGTGCTTTCACACAGGCTTCTTAGTGCTGCAGCAGCAGCCTTAATGTTTCATGCCCCTTTCTGGGGTCTGCGCTGATAGCCACTGCTCATGTCCAATTCTGGAGTTTGTATAGGTGGTGCTCTGAATCCCCTCTCCTCTCGTACCCTGAAACAGTTGTCTCTTGCCTCTTAGACAGTTCCAGACATTTTCCTGGACTCCCTCCTGGCTAGCTGTGGCACACTAGCCCCTTTCAGGCTGTGTTCAGGCAGCCAACCCCAGTCCTCTCCTTAGGATCTGAACTCCGAAGCCCAAGTCTCAGCTCCCAGCCCCCACCCGCCCCAGCAGGTGAGTAGACAAGTCTCACAGGGTGGTGAGCACTGATCATCAGTGATCCTCTGTGTGGGAATCTCTCTGCTTTGCCTCTGCACCCCTTTTGCTGTGCTGTCTTCCTTGGCTCCAAAGCTTCCCCCACCCACCCACCATCTCCGCCAGTGAAGGGGTTTCTTAGTGTGTGGGAACTTTTCCTCCTTCACAGCTCCCTCCCAGAGGTGCAAGTCCCATCCCTATTCTTTTGTCTCTGTTTTTTCTTTTCCCCTACCCATGTATGTGGGGCATTTCTTTCCTTTGGGGAAGTCTGAAGTCTTTCAGTAGGTGTTCTGTAGGAACTGTTCCTCATGTAGATGTATTTTTTATATATTTCTGGAGAAGAAGGTGATCTCCACGTCTTTCTCCTCCATCATCTTGAAGCTATCTCCCCCCAGTCAGTCTTCTGATTGCAAAACCATCAATGGCTGAAGGGCCCCCAGCACTCACTGGAATCTGGGGCATTCCCTTTTCCAATATCCTTGCTGTTTGCAAAGGGCACACTGATCACAATCTTTCCTCCAACATCCCTTCTGTCCACACAGGGCACACTGATATTATCTGGGTACACATGGGCCTTGTGGTCTACCATGGCCAAAATTTGCCCTGAAATTCCAGCATCCCCTTCAGTGGTCTCCGAGTGGTCAAAGCCACTGCCATCATTTGGACCCTTTGTTTGTCTCTCTGAGTGTGCTCTGCTTTTTCAACCATATACATATTTTTGAAAAGTGAATAAGCCAATTGGAGTAAATCATTCATAGTGGCCTGAGGACCAGCAGTTGCTTTTTGAATTTTGCACCTGATATCTGGTACAAACTGGGCTATGAAATGCATAGCCAAAAGGGCCTGTCCCTCGGGGGAGGAGGAATCCACATTCATATACTTTATAAAAGCTTCCACTAATCTCCCTGGAAAAACTGCAGGATTTTCATCTGGTCCTTGTTGGACTTTTTTCATAATTGACAGGTTTCACTGTAAGCTTTTTCATACCCTCTATTAAACAATTATTCATATGGTCCCACCTCTCCCTGTCATAAAATTTATCACCCGATTCTATTGTGGATCTGCCTTGGGGACAGCATTGTTCCCCACTCAGTGTACTGTATGGTCTTCTTGGGCTTGGGCTGCCACTTGGTCAGCATGGGCTTTGACTGCCAGTATTATATGCTATTCTTTCTCAGGGGTGCAGCAGTGGGATAAGATCTATAATTCTCCCAGGTGAGATCAAAACATCTCATCAACCAAGTAAACTGCTTATGAAAAGTTCAGGATCCTCAGAAAAACTTTCCAACTTATCCTCTACAAGACTTAGATCAGACATTGAAAAACCACATGAGCTCTTATTGTTCCTTGATTTCTATCAGAAATTTCTCTCAGAGGCAGAACCTTGGGGGTAGTTTTTTGGTAACTTACACTGTTGCAGGTACTAGCTAGGCCGAAAATGGGTCCCTTGGGTAACAGGGTACAAAGGAGCTCCTGAATATATTGGAGGTCCATTCTTACTCTTGGGTGCATTTTCCCCTGAGATAGTGGCCTCAACTGGAGCAAGCACTCCCGCCTCTGAGGTAGCCCTTGTTGGAGCAGCCATTTCCATGGATATAGCAGCTTTCACCAGAGCAACAGTTAGCTATCCAATGGTTTTTTTGTTTTGTTTTGTTTTGTTTTTCCCCTGTGTGAAAATCCACTGTGCAATTTAATCAAGATTTGTACTTACAACTTTAGATGCTATCCCTCTCAAAGTAGTCTCTCAATGAGGTGTTAATGCCTGAGAAATTGCTACAAAGGAATAGTACAGAAGGTGTCCCAAGTGGTGTTGACAATAAGTGGGAACTTGTCTGCCTGCAAATTGGAAACAGAGGGTCAGCACTTGTAAGGGTCAGAGAGAGGGGAAGACAGACATCAGGGCTCAGGAATTCCTAGTAATTGAGGGAAAAGTACCTTAAGTACTTTTAGTATGTCTAGTAATTGAGGGAAAAGTACCTTAAGTCTTGGAATTTGATTCCCTTCAGTTTCCTTATGCATGATGTACTTCAAAATACCTGAAAAGAGGCCTTTTATCTAGGTTGGACACAATCATTTAAATTATTTTTCCAGTATATATAATCCCCTAATTATGGATTATGGACATCTAGTTTTATCCGAAGATAGATTACAGTGTTTTTAGCTTCAGAAACTAGCTTAGAATACCTTCTTAATTACTCAATTAAGCTTTACAATAATATAACACAGCAATGAAGAGCTATTTGAAAAGTGAGTTTTAGACAGTAGATACAGACTTCAAGTAGCAAAAACAAAATTTAATCTCTAATAAAGCATACTTTTTCTCTAAAATAACCCTCAATTTTACCAAATATAGCCAAATTAAGATTGATTTGTCTGTAAAATAAGTCTGCTTAATTGATCACATAGACTTGCAAAATTGGTCCAATAAAGCAGGTGTCTTGATTGCTAAAAATTGTAAAAAAAAATATACTCCAAGTGAAAAACACATTTTTAACCATTTCCTTTTTTACTGTGAGAGCATCAGCCTTGCAGTCAAGGAAGTCTTTAAGCCATTAAATTAAAAATTGGGTTTTCCAGGGAGCCAGGAAAAGACAAGTGGCTGTCTTGGGTTTCCCATAGCCCTGAATGATTAATTTACAGCTTTTGTTTATCTATGTTAATTTTTCTCATTTAGGAGCAGACTGTTGCCATGCCACAATAACATCAGGATGGCAAAATCTGAAAATTAGGGGTTAATTTTTCTTGTTGACAAATTTTACAACAAATATAATATAAACTTATTGACTTTTAGTCAACCCAGGTAGAATAAAGTATTATACTTAATGTTGATGACTCTACAGACATGTTTGTGTTAATTAACAGATTTAAACAACAAACTTTAACTTTAATACCAGATATTAATTTAATATTAAATATTTCTCAGGTCACATGAGCCTGAAGTCCATTTAGCTTAGTTTCTCTTATATTTAGAAATGTATTATTTTGTAAGCAGTTACTTTTTTAAAAAGCCAATTAAATTGAGCTCGTTCACAAATTAACCTCAGCTATATTACCCAAAACACAAAAGACATACATATATAAACAGAGATCTTGTTTCATTTTAAACCTTATTCATAAAACAGTATTGCAATGCAAAACTTATCAGTTTATAAGTAACAGTTGGGATAGTTAACTTCACAGACTTGAGTTTTAACAAGATAGACATAGAATGTAGAAGAAAAGTCTCAGAATTAAGAAGAAAACTATAGATTACCAAATCCTGTCAGAAGCAACCCAAACAGTAAAATTTCTTCCTTTTTACATACCATTTCCCTTGTCACCCGCACCAGCAATAACATCTCTTCCATATCTCTAAACATCCATACCACCTTTCTATGGCAACCCATGTTGATTGCCACCATTCCTCCAGTTCCCTGTCTTTATACATCCATATTATCATTCCCCTGGACTGTATCTAGGTGCCTGATCAGAGTCTCAAAGTATTCGGGGTTTGTCAGCACGTCTAAGATGGTCAGTCAATGGCGGAGTGTTCTCCCTGACATTACTAGTCAACTGCTGGTTGACCATTTTTGTGCTACAAGTATGCTGGGAGATGTAGAAGAATATAAGGTAGAAAGCATTGAATGCGGTTATGGAGACACATTTAACAACATCAAACATCACAGAATTTTGAAATAGAAAAGAGTATATAAAGGAGACTTGGAACACCTGGATTCTACTTTTCATTTTAACATGTTAGAATCTCATTTTACTCATTAGCAAAATAAGATTGGACCAAATGATCTATTAGATTCCTTCTAGATTTATTGTTCAATGATTCTAGCTACAAAATAAAATAGGATTTTTAAAAATAGTGCAATATAATTTTGATGTCTAGCCCGCCAAAAAAGAGCATAAAATGTGCCTGGGGAAGGCTATAAGATCTCTCTTCTACAGGCGAGACTCTCACTTTGATTTTAGTTTTCTTTGTGTGTGTATGTATAAAAATAGGATCTATGGGGCTTCCCTGGTGGCGCAGTGGTTGAGAGTCTGCCTGCCGATGCAGGGGACACGACTTCGTGCCCCGGTCTGGGAAGATCTCACACGCTGTGGAGCGGCTGGGCCCGTGAGCCATGGCCGCTGAGCCTGCGCGTCTGGAGCCTGTGCTCTGCAACAGGAGAGGCCACAGCAGTGAGAGGCCTGTGTACCGCAAAAAAAAAAAAAAAAAAGAAAGAAAAAAAAAAAAGAAAAGATTGGAAAGGAAAGATCAGAAATAACTATATCAGTCATTTTCATTCAAAAACCAGAGACCAGTTTAAGTATATAAAGCAGAAAGAGATTTAATATCAGAAATTAGGTGATTATAAAACTTCTGAAATGACTAGAGGGGTGAAAGATAAGGGAGACTGTCAGTGGCTTTTGGAGTCACCAACTTAGGTGTGATCTAGAAAATCCAGAAGTTGCTACTGCTATCTAGAAATCAGGAAGTGGAATTGCTGTCAATTGCCACAGCTGCCTTGCAGCAGCAAGGCAAGGAATTGGCAGGAGAAAAACACACATTTATTGAAGTTCACACATCCAATGTCACTGATAAAGAAAAGAATAATACCTCCTGCCTCCTTTCTGTATTCCAAAAATGCAAGAGCATGGTTAGGGGATGCTGAGAATGCCAAAATAATAATAAGTTGGAGGAAGCAAAGGAGAAGGAGGAAAAGAGCATGAAAAAGGGAAGAAGAAGGAGTAGATAGGGAAAGAATGAAACCTAGAAGTCCTAAACAAAGTAAGACAGAATCAAGAATCAATATCTAGAACATATATTCTGTCCTCAGAGGAAAATAAACTCCAATTTGTTTTTAACTTTTTCATTTTCTCTTAAATAAAGAGATGAATTAACTTCAAATCTACTTCATTGGGCTGTTTTGAAGATGCAGAACAGGAGATGAGTGTAATGCTGGTGTCAGGTGATGTAGCCTGTCTTCTCAAATTTAAAATAACTGTTAGGTAAACACCATCCCATAGACACAGGGAGCCTTGGAATCTCTCAGTCCTGGTAATTCAGAGAGAAAAGGACTTTTAAATTTTCTTTTTAGTTTTTAACTCCTGTGTCTTAATAAGCTTTCACCCTATCAATCTGATTCATAGCCCATGTCATCTACAACTTGTTGTCACATTTCTCCCATACTGTATCATGCCTGAGATAGAACCCATTTCCTTTGACTTCATTTTTTCCAATATCTATTTTGAATGAATATCTGTGAGATGGACATGTTTTATATTTCCATCTGGCTCAGACTCTTTTTCATGTAACAGGTATAATCATCCTATTTTCCCCTCCATTTTCTCAGACTCCTACACTCCTAGTCCCCTTCATGCTCTATGCAAAGGAATTTTGATCTCCTCTGCAAATTGGCATATCCAAAGATCTATGAATGTTTTTTTCTGAAATAGGAACACCAACTCCTCTGAGTCTCAACTTTTAGATCTAAGGAACTGGCAGAAGCTTTAAATTTTTGTATTTCCTTCCCTCCAGACTCTAAGTCAAAGCAAGCAATAATGATATATATTCTTACCAGTATGAATTATGGCAACCTCAACTTATCTTATATGCCAAATACTGCTTCATTTTGTTTTGCATAATTTTATCCCTTTTTCTAATTTATAATTTTATCCCCTTTTTTTAAAAAGTAAAGGATTTTTCATATAATAAATATATTACCACTATTATTAGTATTGTTGAAATAACCCCAAGATATATCTCACCTGGGGTGATGCTTTATAATTTTTAGGATATCTGGAAACATGAGTTATCTCTTCTGTTTACATTAGGAATTTTTCCTTCAGAGTTTTTTTCTAATATCCCATTTAAAGTTATAGCCAATCTTTGGGAGACCTACAAGATGGTGGAGCAGTAAGATGTAAAAATCACCATCCTCCCCACAAATAAATAAAAAATACATCTACATGTGGAACAATGCCTACAAAACACCTACTGAACACTGGCCGAAGACCTCAGACTTCCCAAAGGCAAGAAACTCCCCACATACCTGCTCGTGTGGATAACAGGGTCTTGGTGCTCTGGCTGGGTGTCATGCCTGAGCCTCTGAGGTGGGAGAGCTGAGTTCAGGACATTGGACCACCAGAAACTTCATGGCCCCATATAATATCAATTGGTGAGAGCTCTCCCAGACATCTCTGTCTCAACGCTAAGGCTCAGCTCCACTCAACGACCAGCAAGCACCAATGCTGAACATCCCATGCCAAACTAGCAAGACAGGAACACAACCCTACTCATTAGCAGAGGGGCTCCCTAAAATCATACTAAGTTCACAGATACCCTGAAACACACACCTGGACAAGGTCCTGCCAACCAGAAAGAAAGATCCAGCCCATCCACCAGAACACAGGCAACAGTCCCCTCCACCAGGAAGCCTACACAACACACTGAACCAACCTTACCCACTGGGAGCAGACACCAAAAAAAAGTGAACTATGAACCTGCATCCTGTGAAAAGGTGACCCCAAGCACAGTAAGTTAAGCAAAATGATAAGACAGACAAATACAGAGCAGATGAAAGAGCAAGGTAAAAACCCACCAGACAAAAAACATGAAGAGGAAATATGTAGTCTACCTGAAAAATAATTCAGAGTAATGACAGTAAAGATTAACCAAAGTCTTGGAAATAGAATGGAGAAAATGCAATAAACGTTCAACAAAGACCCAGAAAAACCAAAGACCAAACACACAATGATGAACAACACAATAAATGAAATTAAAAATTCTCTAGAAGGAATCAATACCAGAATAACTGAGGAAGAAGAACAAATAAATGACCTGGAAGATAAAATAATGGAAATAACTACTGCAGAGCAGAATAAAGAAAAGAATGAAAAGAATTGAGGACAGTTTCAGAGAACACTGGGACAACATGAAATGCAACAACACTCAAATTATATGGGTCCCAGAAGAAGAAGAAAAAAAGAAAGTTACTGAGAAAATATTTAAAGAGATTATAGATGAAAACGTCCCTAACATGGGAAAGGAAATAGTCAATCAAGTCCAGGAGGTGCAGAGAGTCCCATACAGGATAAGTCCAAGGAGAAACATGCCAAGACACATATTAATCAAACTATCAAAAATTAAAAACAAAGAAAAAATATTAAAAGCAGTAAGGGAAAAACAACAAATAACATACAAGGGAATCTCTTAAGGTTAACAGAGATCTTTCAGCAGAAACACTGCAAGTCAGAAGGGAGTGGCAGGACATATTTAAAGTGATGAAAAGGAAAAGCCTACAAACAAGATTACTCTACCCAGCAAGGATCTCATTCAGATTTGATGGAGAAATTAAAATCTTTACAGACAATCAGAAGCAAAGAGAATTTACACCATAAAACCAGCATTACAACAAATGGTAAAATAAATTCTCTAGGCAGGAAATGAAAAAAAAGGAAAAGACGTACAAAAACAAATCTAAGACAATTAAGAAAATAGTAATAGGAACATACATATCTATAATAACCTTAAATATAAATGAATTAAATGCTCCAATAAAAAACCATAGACTGGCTGAATGGATACAAAAACCAGACCTGTATGTATGATGTCTGCAAGAGACACACCTCAGACCTAGGGACACATACAGACTGAAAATGAGGGTATAGAAAAAGATATTCTGTACAAATGGAAATCAAAAGAAAGCTGGAGTAGCATTCTCATATCATACAAAATAGACTTTAAAATAAAGAGTATTAGAAGAGAGAAAGAAGGACACTCTAATGATCAAGGAATCAATCCAAGAAGAAGATATAACAATTGTAAATATTTATGCACCCAACATAGGAGCACTACAATACATAAGGTAAGTGCTAACAACCATACAAGGGGAGATGGACAGTAGTAAAATAATACTAGGGGACTTTAACTCCCCACTTTCACCAATGGATGAATCAACCAAAATTAAAACAAATAAGGAAACACAACCTTTAAATGATACATTAAACAAGTTGGGCTTAATTGATATTTATAGGACAGTCCATCCCAAAACAACAGGATACACTTTCTTCTCAAGTGCTCATGGAACATTCTCCAGGATAGATCATATCTTGGTCCCAAATCAAGCCTTGGTAAATTTAAGAAAACTGAAATCATATCAAGTAACTTTTCTGGCCACAATGCTATGAGACTAGATATCAATTACAGGGGAAAACAACTTTAAATATAGAAACCCATGGAGGCTAAACAATACAGTACTAATTAACCAAGAGATCACTAAACAAATCAAAGAGGACATCAAAATATACCTAGTAACAAATTACAATGAAAACGTGATGACCCCAAACCTATGGGACAGAGCAAAAGCAGTTCTAAGAGTGTAGCTTATAGCAATACAATCCTACCTCAAGAAACAAGAAAAATCTCAAATAAACAAGCCAACCTTGCACCTAAAGCAATTTGAGAAAGAAGAACAAAAAGACCCCAAAGCTAGCAGAAGGAAAGAAATCATAAAGATCAGATCAGAAATAAATGAAAAATAAATGAAGGATACTATAGCAAAGATCAATAAAACTAAACGCTGGTTCTTTGAGAAGATAAAAAAAATTGATAAAACACTAGCCAGACACATCAAGAAAAAAAGGGAGAAGACTCAAATCAACAGAATTAGAAATGAAAAAAGAGAAGTAACAGCTGACACGGCAGAAATACAAAGGATCATAAGAGATTACTACAAGCAAATATCTGTCAGTAAAATGGACAACCTGGAAGACATGGACAAATTTGTAGAAAAGCATAACCTTCTAAGACTGAAGCAGGAAGAAATAGAAAATATAAACAGACAAATCACAAGCACTGAAATTGAAATTGTGATTAAAAATATTCCAACAAACAAAACCTCAGGACGAGATGGCTTCACAGGAAAATTCTATTAAACATTTAAAGAAGAGCTAAGACCTATCCTTCTCAAACTCTTCCAAATTGTAGCAGAGGGAGGAACACTCAAATACATTCTACGAGGCCACCATCCCCCTGTTACCAAAACAAGACAAAGAAGTCACAAGAAAAGAACACTACAGGCCAATGTCACTGATGAACATGGATGCAAAAATACTCAAAATAATACTACCAAACAGAATCCAGCAGCACATTAAAAGGATCATACAATATGATCAAGTGGGGTTTATCCCAGGAATTCAAGGATTCTTCAATATACACAAGTCAATCAATGTGATACACCATATTAAAAAACTGAAAGATAAAAACCATATTATAATCTCAATAGATGCAGAAAAAGCTTTTGAAAAACTTCAACACCCATTTATGATAAAAACCCTGCAGAAAGTAGGCATAGAGGGAACTTACCTCAACATAATAAAGGCCATATATGACAAACCCACAGCAAACATCATTCTTAAAGGTGAAAAACTGAAAGCATTTCCACTAAGATCAGGAACAAGACAAGGTTGTCCACTCTCACAAATATTATTCAACATAGTTTTGGAAGTTTTAGCCACAGCATCAGAGATGAATAAGAAATAAAAAAGAATACAAATTGGAAAAGAAGAAGTAAATCTGTCACTGTTTGCAGATTACATGATACTATACAAAGAGAATCCTAAAGACACTACCAGAAAACTACTAGGGGTAATCAATGGATCTGGTAAAGTAGCAGGATACAAAATTAATGCACTGAAATCTCCTGCATTCCTATACACTAATGATGAAAAATCTGAAAGAGAAATTAAGGAAACACTCCCATTTACCATTGCAACAAAAGGAATAAAATACCTCAGAATAAATGTACTTAAGGAGACAAAAGACCTGTATGCAGACAACTATGAAACTGATGAAATAAATTAAAGATGATAAAAACAGATTGAGAGATAAACCATCTTCTTGGATTGCAAGAATCAATATTGTGAAAATGTCTATACTACCCAAAGCAATCTACAGATTCAATGCAATCCCTATCAAATTACCACTGGCATTTTTCACAGAACTACAACAAAAATTTCACAAATTGTATGGAAACACAAAAGCTCCTGAATAGACAATGCAATCTCGGGAAAGAAAAATGGAGCTGGAGGAATCAAGCTCCATGACTTCAGACTATACAACAAAGCTACAGTAATCAAGACAGTATGGTACTTTCACAAAAACAGAAATATAGATCAAGGTAACAGGATAGAAATCCCAGAGACAAACCCACACACATACGGTCACCTTATCTTTGATAAAGGAGGCAAGAATATACAATGGAGAAAAGACAGGCCCTTCAATAAGTGATGCTGGGAAAAGTGGATAGCTACATGTAAAATAATGTAATTAGAACACTTCTTAACACCATATACAAAAATAAACTCAAAATTAATTAAAGACCTAAATGTAAGGCCAGACACTATAAAACACTTAGAGGAAAACATAGGCCGAACACTCTATGACATAAATCACAGCAAGATCCTTTTTGACCCATCTCCTAAAGAAATGAAAATAAAAACAAAAATAAACAAATGGGACTTAATGAAACTTCAAAGCTTTTACACAGCAATTAAACCATAAACAAAATGGAAAGACAACCCTCAGAATGGGAGAAAATATTTGACAATGAAGCAACTGACAAAGGATTAATCTCCAAAATTTACAAGCAGCTCATGCAGCTCAATATCAAAAAAAACAGTGCAGTCCAAAAATGGGCAGAAGACCTAAATAGACATTTCTCCATGGAAGATATATCATTTGCCAACAAACACATGAAAGGATGCTGAACATCATTAATCATTAGAGAAATGCAAATCAAAACTACACTGAGGTATCATCTCACACCAGTCAGAATGGCCATCATGAAAAAATCTACAAACAATAAATGCTGGAGAGGGTGTGGAGAAAAGAGAACCCTCTTGCACTGTTGGTGAGAATGTAAACTGATACAGCCACTATAGAGAACAGTATGGAGGTTCCTTAAAAAACTAAAAATAAAACTATTATATGAGCCTGCAATCCCACTACTGGGCATATATCATGAGAAAACGATAATTCAAACAGAGTTATGTACCACAATGTTCATTGATGCACTATTTACAATAGTCAGGACATGGAAGCAAACTAATTGTCCATAGACAGATGAATGGATAAAGAAAATGTGGCACATATATACAATGGAATGTTACTCAGCCATAAAAATAAACTAAATTGAGTTATTTGTAGTGAGGTGGATGGACCTAGAGTCTTTCATACAGAGTGAAGTAAGTCAGAAAGAGAAAAACAAATACTGTATTGTAACACATATACACGGAATCTAAAAAAAAAAAAAAAATTTGTTCTGACGAACCTAGGGGCAAGACACGAATAAAGACGCAGACGTAGAGATTGGAGTTGACGACATGAGGAGTGGAAGGGTAAGCTGGGATGAAGTAAGAGAGTGGCATGGACATATATACCCTACCAAATGTAAAATAGATAGCTAGTGGGAAGCAGCTGCATAGTACAGGGAGATCAGCTCGGTGCTTTGTGACCACCTAGAGGGATGAGATAGGGAGCGTAGGAGGGAGACACAAGAGGCAGGTGATATGAGGATATATGTATATGTATAGCTGATTCACTTTGTTATACAGCAACAAACACAACAGTATAAAAAATTATACTCCACTAAAGATGTTTAAGAAAATAAAGTTATAGCCAATCTTTATCCCTCACTTTAACCATTACATTATTCTCTCTATGTAATACGAATACATTTCCTATACTGTTTTTCTACATATCTATTGTTTTGTTTATTGACTGCTTCCAATAATAAATAAAAAGTCTTCTCAAAGATGGGAATTTGTCTAACTTCTTAACAGATGTAACCTCAGCAGCAAAGTAGTGCCTGACACTTAGTAGAAGCTTCCCAGATTATTGTGGGATGAATGAATTAATGAATGAATGAGGAAGCAAAAGTTGTGGGCATGGGGGTGAATGGTTAGGAACAAGCATCTGTTCCCTAGATGTTTAACAATTTTCCTCATTGCTAATGACAGCTTTTGTATAACCCCACCCTCACTGATGCATGACTTGACTGCCTATGGACAGTTAGGACCCTGAAGAATATATTGGGAAAAGAGGCCCCATCCCAGAGATAAAAACATTTTTATAGATGGTTTCCTTGATTGCTACAGCTGGGAGGGGAAAATTTTTCCTCTACCACTCTTGAGTTCTTGTGACTGGACCAATAATAAAATTGACACCAGACAGATTAACAGGGGAAAAAAAAAAAGAAATTTTAATTCATGCACAGAGAGGTCTCATAGAAATGGGGCCTAAGAAGTAGCCAAAGCAGGCAGATTTTATACATTTTATACAAAAACTAATAAATTTGTGAGGAAATGACAGGACAAAGAAAGTTAGGTTTGGGGTACCAAGTTAGTGAAGAATCTAAACAGAGCTTAGGCTTAAGGTAGTAAATTTAAAAACTAACAGGCTTTATCTATACAGGCTTCTTGCCCCAAATCCCCTATCTTTGCAGATAAAGGTGTTTTTCTACCTTCAGATGCAGGGAATGCACCTTTCACAGGAGAGATTTATCTCCTGCTTTCAGAAAGACAAAAAGGAGTGTCAGAGTGTTCCTCTTGTGTTGGCCATTTCTTAAGTAACTCTGATTCAAAATAATTAATATGCCATTGAGGTATACTTTAGGGTGGCCTACCCTGGGCCTCAACACTCTGCTGTAAGCTTCTGAGTATGAAACAAGTTTGAGCCTACCACTGACAGGTCTAAAAGTCATGAAAGTCGTAACCCATATGGCACAAGACATCCACCTTCTAGTCTTTGGTAAGTAAAGATGTATAAACAAGACTTCTCCTCCCCTCACCAAACACACAAAAGCTGTAGATACAACTACTTCCTATGGTCCAAGGAAAAAGTAGGTGAGTTCCTGTTCTTGTGTATAAAGTTATACAAGAGAGCCAAAGAGTCTCATGTTTGAGAGTGCCTCAAGGTCTATTTTTACAAATTAGGTCACCTTTCTAACTCTAGAATACTGTTAGTCAAATTCCCACATATGTGGAGTGTGGCTGACCAAATAAATGGACCCTCAAAATATCTACATTCTATTCTCTGGAACCTGCAATATGTTACCTTATATGGCAAAAGGCACTTTGCAGATATAATTAAGGTTATAGACCTTCAGATAAAGAGATGATCTTGGGTCATTCTGGTGGGTGCAATGTGATCACAGGGGTCCTTTACCAAAGTTGGAGTGAGAGAGAATGAACATGGCCAAAAAGGAAACTGAAAAGATACGGCAGAAAGGGGAGTCAGAGAGATTCAATGCATGTGGAGGACTTGGCCCACCACCATTGCTCAATTTTAGGATGGAGGAGGTCAAAAGCCAGGGAATATGGCTGGTATCTAGAAGCTAAGAATGACTACTGGCTGACAGATAGCAAGGAATAGGGAACCCCAGTCCTTCATCAGTAGGGAACTGAATTCTGCCAACAACCTGAATGACCCTGGAAGTGAATTTCCTGCCAGAATCTTCAGATAAAACCCCAGCTGACTAAAACCTAGACCTCTGCTTTGTGATTAATCAGAGAAAAGAAACTAGCTGAGCCTACTAACACTTCTGACATATGGAACTATGACACAATAAATTTTTCTTACAGACTGCTAAGTTTGTGGTAACTTGTTATGGCATCAGTAGAAGACTAATACTTGGGACAAACACTCACATAACCCTGTCTTTTAAAATGTGATGGAAGATACTGTGATCCAAATGACCCTCCTTAATGTTCAAGCTGGTGCTGAAATGCTACCATTAGTCATTAAAAGTCATGCTTGAAATAGGATGTTATCAAGATGGAGTAACAGACAAATCCATTAATGTCTAGGAAGGCCAACTAAATTTAACTTAATTCAGATTAACTTCAGTAATTTAGCAGGAACCTGAAGAAAGGGAATGCAGGACAGGTAAGTTTTTTTAGTTTTTTTCTCAAATTTTATCATCTTTTTAAAATTTAAATCTCTGAATCACTATCTGTCTCCCACAGACTTGGGATGGTCCTAGAATGCGGGCAGGGAGCTCCTTGCAGGACAGGCAGTCTGGTCAGCCTCTCCCTGGGGCTGGGGGTGGAGACAGGGTATGTACAGTGCAGCTGCCCAGCAGAGAGTCCCCCAGTTTTCCCAGGAGGAAGACATTTTTAAAGAAAATACAGCATAGGGCTTCTCCAATGATTGCAAAACTAGTGAAGGCAGAATGGAATAGCATGAAGCAGTGGGAAGAGAAGGCAAAAAGGGAATGGAGGCATAGTGAAGGAAGAGGAATACAAGTAAAGAGGAAACATTATCTCTGCATCAAAATCCTGTAAAGAGTTGGCTCTGTTAATATGTATTGCAGATTCAAAAATAAAAGACAATAAACTTAGTCAAAGCTAAATTAAGTAGCCTGCATACACAAAAGAGGAATTTGTTTACACTCCCAGCATTATGCATAATTTAATATTAAAATTATAAAGGTTCAGTCTTGTGACTTTTTACAGCACATACCATAGCTTTGCACATTGGCATCATGGCAGTCAGTGAGGTATATCTGAGGTGGGATTATTCCTAATAGAATGCAGACCAATTTATTAAAAATTAAACATGCAAACCATTGTAAAGCAATTATACTCTAATAAAGATGTTAAAAAAAGTTAAACATGATTTGGTTATATTAATAGTCTAACTATGGCAAAACCAACTGGAAAAACTCAGTGGATTAGTATTCATTGAACACACTTAGGTTACACTTACAGTAGTTTCCTCTAAACAGATTCCCTGTCTGTTCAAAACATGCTGCAAAACTCAAAAATATGAAAACAACTAAAACAAAACTGATCAAAAATAGAGGAGCTTGTTATTCATACATTTTAAAGAATGATACTAAAAAAAAAGAGGAAGAAGACACACTGAAGCCTAATTTGAAGGTCCTTAGATTATAAACAAACCTACAGTGATAATAAAAATAATAATAATGATACTAACAATATATTGAACAATTATTGTTTACTTCATATTCATGTTACCAGGTGATTCAAGATTTTTTAATGTCCCAAATTCTGTGAGTTAGGCATTATTATCCAAATTGTACAGTTAAGAAGAGTAAGGAAAATAAAAATTAATTGTTTGCTCATAATTACAATTTAGTAGCGGGCAGGGCAGTCATTTAAAAACAAAATTTTCAGTGATAAAAGACACCCATGCTTAGTCAAAGCCTTGATAATATCTATTTTCAAAAACAACCTCAAAAGTTTATCATATCTTCACCTACACTATTATTAAAATAATTTGGCAATTAATGAGCAAAACTGGAAACCCTGCACTGTTTCATGTGGGTGTCTTATATTACTACTAACACTTCAGTGGATTTACTGAATATATATATATAATATATATATAATATATATTTATATATGATAAGGACTGCTATTTACCCAGACTGGATTTACTGAATATATATATATATATAATATTTTATATATATATATAAAATATATGATAGGGACTGCTATTTACCCAATTTCTATGGATTTTTATAAACATCTTTATTGGAGTATAATTGCTTTACAATGTTGTGTTAGTTTCCACTGTATAACAAAGTGAATCAGCTATATGTATACATATATCGCCATATATCCTCCCTCTTGCATTTCCCTCCCTCCCTCCCTATTCCACCTCTCTAGGTGGTCACAAAGGACCAAACTGATCTCCCTGTGCTGTGCAGCTGCTTCCAATTAGATATCTACTTTACCTTTGGTAGTGTATATATATCAATGCTACTTTCTCACTTCATCCCACTTATCCTTCCCCTTCCCTGTGTCCTCAAGTCCATTCTCTACATCTGTGTATATATTCCTGTCTTGCACCTAGACTCATCAGAACTATTTTTGTTTGTTTGGCTTCCATATATATATGTTAACAATGGTATTTGTATTTTCTCTTTCTCACATACTGCACTCTGTATGACACTCTCTAGGTCCATGCACCTCATTACAAATAACTCAATTTTGTTTCTTTTTGGCTGAGTAATATTCCATTGTATATATGTGCCATATCTTCTTTGTCCATTCCTCTGTTGATGGACACTTAGGTTGCTTCCATGTCCTGGCTATTGTAAATAGTGCTTCAGTGAATATTGTGGTACATGACTCTGCTTGAATTATGGTTTTCTCAGGGTATATGCCCAGTAGTGAGACTGCTGGGTCGTTGGTAGCTCTATTTTTAGTCTTTTAAGAAACCTCCATACTGTTCTCCATAGTGGCTGTATCCATTTACATTCCCACCAACAGTGCAAGAGGGTTCCCATTCCTCCACGCCCTCTCCAGCATTTATTGTTTGTAGATTTTTTGATGATGGCCATTCTGACCGGTGTGAGGTGATACCTCATTGTGGTTTTGATTTGCATTCCTCTAATGATTAATGATACTGAGCATCTTTTCATGGGTTTCTTGGCAATTGGTATATCTTCTTTGGAGAAATGTCTATTTAGGTCTTCTGCCCATTTTTGCATTGGGTTTTTTGTTTATTTGATATTGAGCTGTATGTGCTGCTTGTATATTTTGGATCTTAATCCTTTGTCAGTTGCTTCATTTGCAAAAATTTTCTCCCATTCTGTGGGTTGTCTTTTCATCTTGATTATGGTTTCCTTTGCTGTGCAAAAGCTTTTGTTTCTTTAAGTCCCATTTGTTTATTTTTGTTTTTTTTCCCATTTCTCTAGGAGGTGGGTAAAAAATGGATCTTCCTCTGATTTATGTCATAGAGTGTTCTGCCTATGTTTTCCTCTAAGAGTTTTACAGTGTCTGGCCTCACATTTAGGTGTCTAATCCATTTTGAGTTTATTTTTGTGTATGTTGTTATGGAGTGTTCTAATTTCATTCTTTTACATGTAGCTGTCCAGTTTTCCCAGCACCATTTATTGAAGTGGTTGTCTTTTCTCCATTGTATATTCTTGCCTCCTTTATCAAAGATAAGGTGACTCTATGGACATGGGTTTATCTCTGAGCTTTCTATCCTGTTACATTGATCAATATTTCTGTTTTTGTTCCAGTACCATACTCTCTTGAATACTGTAGCTTTCAAGTATAGTCCAAAGTCCAAGAGCCTGATTCCTCCAGCTCCATTTTTCTTTCTCAATATTGCTTTGGCAATTCGGAGTCTTTTGTGTTTCCATACAAATTGTAAAATATTTTGTTCTAGTTCTGTGAAAAATGCCATTGGTAGCTTGATAGGGATTGGACTGAATCTGTAGATTGTTTGGGTAGTATAGTCATTTTCACAATATTGATTCTTCCAATCCAAGAACATGGTATGTCTCTCCATCTGTTTTTATCATCTTTAATTATTTTCATCAGTGTCTTATAGTTTTCTGAATAAAGGTCTTTTGTCTCCTTAGGTAAATTTATTCCTTTCAATTTTATTTTTTTGTTCCAATGTAAATGGTAGTGGTTCTTAATTTCTCTTTCAGATTTTTCATCATTAGTGTATAGGAATGCAAGAGATTTCTGTGTATTAATTTTGTATCCTGTTACTTTTCCAAATTCATTGATTACCCCTAGTAGTTTTCTAGTAGCATCTTTAGGATTCTCTATGTATAGTATCATGTCATCTGCAAACAGTGACAGTTCTACTTCTTCTTCTCCAATTCAGATTCCTTTTATTTCTTTTTCTTCTCTGATTGGCGTGGCAAAAAATTTCACACCTATGTTGAATAATAGTGGTGAGAGTGGTCATGCTTGTCTTGTTCCTGACTTTAGGAAATGGTTTCAATTTTCACCATTGACAATGATGTTTGCTATGGGTCTGTCATATATGGCCTTTATTATGTTGAGGTAGGGTCACTCTATGCCTACTTTCTCAAGGGCTTTTATCATAAATGGGTGTTGAATTTTGTCAAAAGATTTTTCTGCATCTATTGAGATTATCACATAGTTTTTATCCTTCAATTTATTTATTTACTTTTTTTTTTTTTTTTTTTGCTGTACATGGGCCTCACACTGTTGTGGCCTCTCCCATTACAGAGCACAGGCTCCGGTCATGCAGGCCCAGAGGCCATGGTTCACAGGCCCAGCCACTCCGTGACATGTGGGATCTTCCCGGACCGGGGCAAGACACGAACCCATGTCCCCTGTATCAGCAGGAGGACTCTCAAAAACTGTGCCACCAGGGAAGCCCTATCTTTCAAATTTTTAACATAGTGTATAACATTTTTTGACTGGCGTATATTGAAGGATCCTTGCATTACTGGGATACACCTCACGTGATCATGGTGTATGATCGTTTTAATGTGGTGCTGGATTTTGTTTGCTAGTACTTTGTTAAAGATTGTTGCATGTATATTTATCAGTGGTATTGGCCTGTAGTTTTCTTTTTCAGTTTTATCTTTGTCTGTTTTTGATATCAGGATGATGGTGGCCTAGTAGAATGAGTTTGGGAGTGTTCCACCCTCTGCTATATTTTGGAAGAGGTTGAGAAGGGTAGGTGTTAGCTCTTCTCTAAATGTTTGATAGAATTCACCTGTGAAGCCACCTGGTCCTAGGGTTTGGTTTGTTGAAAGATTTTTAATGACAGTTTCAATTTCAGTACTTGTGGTTTGTCTGTTTATATTTTCTATTTCTTCCTGGTTCAGTCTCAGAAGGTTGTGATTTTCTAAGAAATTGTCCATTTCTTCCAGGTTGTCCATTTTATTGGCATATAGTTGCTTGTGGTAATCTCTCATAATCCTTTGTGTTTCTGCAGTGTCAGTTGTTACTTCTCCTTTTTCATTTCTAATTCTGTTCATTTGAGTCTCCATTTTTTTTATTGATGAGTCTGGCTAATGGTTTATCAATTTTATCTTCTCAAGGAAACAACTTTTAATTTTATATATCTTTGATATATTTTCCTTCATTTCTCTTGGATTTATTTCTGATCTGATCGTTATGATTTCTTTCCTTTTCCTAAATTTGGGTTTTTTTTTTTTGTTCTTCTTTCACTAATTGCTCTAGGTGTAAGTTTAGGTTATTTATTTGTGGTTTCTCTTGTTTCTTGAGGTGGGATTGTATTGCTATCTACTTTCCTCTTAGAACTGCTTTTGCTGCAACCCATAGATTTTGGGTCATCTTGTTTTCATTGTCATTTTTTTCTAGGTGTTTTTTTGATTTTTTCCTTTGACTTCCACAGTGATCTCCAGTTTATTTAGTAGTGTATTGTTTAGCCTTCATTAGTTTGTATTTATTTTTTACATTTTTTCCCCTGTAATTCATATCTAGTCTCATAGCATTGTGGTTGGAAAAGATAGCTGATTTGATTTCATTTTCTTAAATTTATCAAGGCTTGATTTGTGATATACATTTTATTTTATATTTTGCAATTGTAGATAGATATGATCTATTCTGGAGAACGTTCCATGAGCACTTGAGAAGAAAGTGTATTCTGTTGTTTTTGGATGGAATATCCTATAAATATAAATTAAGTCCATCTTGCTTAATGTGTCATTTAAAGCTTGTGTTTCCTTATTTATTTTCATTTTGGTTGATCTGTCCATTGGTGAAAGGGAGGTGTTAAAGTCCCTGCTATGATTGTGTTACCATCAATTTCCCTTTTTATGGCTGTTAGCATTTGCCTTATGTATTAAGGTGCTCCTATGTTGGATGCATAAATATTTAGAATTATTATATCTTCTTGGAGTGAACCCTTGATCATTATGTAGTGTCCTTTTTGTCTCTTGTAATGGTCTTTATTTTAAAGTCTATTTTGTCTGATATGAGAATTGCTACTCCAGCTTTCTTTTGGTTTCCATTTGCATTGTATATTTTTTCCATCCCCACATTTTCAGTCTGTATGTGTCCCTAGTTCTGAAGTGGGTCTCTTGTAAACATCATACATATGGGTCTTGTTTTTGTATCCATTCAGCCAGTGTATGGCTTTTGGTTGGAACATTTAATCCATTTACATTTAAGGTAATCATAGATATGTATGTTCCTATTATCATTTTCTTAGTTTTGGGGGGTTTGTTTTATAGGCCTTTTCCTTCTCTTGTTAAATGGTAAATGTCTTTGTTAAATGTTTCTTGTACTTTCTCCATTGTATTTTCAAGATTTTGGATCTTTACTATCATTACTCTGAATTCTTTTTCAGGTAGACTGCCTAGTTCCTCTTCATTTGTTTTGTCTAGTGGGTTTTTACCTTACTCCTTCATCTGTTACATATTTCTGTCTTCTCATTTTGTATAATTTACTGTGTTTGGGGTCTCCTTTTTGCAGGCTGCAGATTTGTAGTTCCCTTTGCTTTTTGGTCTGCGCCCAGTGGGTAAAGTGGATTCAGTGTGTTGCATATGCATAAGCTTCCTGGTAGAGGGGACTTGTGCAGGTGTTCTGGTGGATGGGGTTGGAACTTGTGTTTCTTGTGAACAGGTCCGCATCTGGTGCTGTGCTTTGGTGTGTCTGTGAACTTAGTATGACTTTAGACTTCCTCTCTGCTAATGGGTGGGGTTTTGTTCCTGTCTTGTTAGTTGTTTGGCATGGCACATACAACACTGGAGCTTGCAGGCCATTGGGTGGTTCTGGGTCTTAGTGTTGAGATGGAGATCTCTGGGAGACCTCTTGCCAAGTGGTATTGTATGGGGCTGGGATGTCTCTCGTGGCCCAATGTCCTGAACTTGGCTTTCCTACCTCAGAGGCTCAGACCTGACACCGAACAGAGCACCAATACCCTGCCAACCACACAGCTCAGAAGAAATGGGAGAAAAATAAAGGAAAAAAAGTAAAAAATAAAAATAAAATAAATATATAAATAAATGAATAAATTAATTAAAGATAAAACAATAATAAAAGAAAAGAAGAGAGCAACCAAACGTATAAACAAATCCACCAACAATAACAAGCACTAAAAACTAAACTAATATAAACATAAAAATCAGAAATAAATCAGTCACAGTAAGCACACCCCAAGTCTCCAGTTGCTCCCAAAGTCCACTGCCTCAATTTTGGTAACACTTGTTGTCTATCCAGGTATTCCACCAATGCAGAGTTTATCAAGTTGATTGTGGGGCTTTAATTTGCTGCTCCTGAGGCTGCACTGAGAAATTTCCCTTTCTCTTCTTTGTTCGCCCAGCTCCTGGGGTTCAGCTTTGGTTTTGGCCCCACTCCTGTGCATAGGTAGCCCTCAGGTGTCTTTTCCATGACCAGACGGGGTGGTTAAAGCAGTCTCTGATTAGACCTGTCTTCCTCACTCAGCCTGGGGAGTTGAAGAGTACAGAAGCTGTATTTGGAATGTGGGGTGAGCCTGCAGTGGCAGAGGCCACTGTGATATTGCAAGAGCCTGAGTTGTGCTCTGTGCTCTCCCAGGGACATTGTCGCTGGATCTTGGGACCTTGGCAGTGGTGTGCTGCACAGGCACCCGGGTGTGGAGGGGTAGTGATCTGTCCTTGCACACAGGATTTTTGGTGGCAGTGGCAGCAGCATTAAAGTTTCATGCCCATCTCTGGGGTCAGGACTGATAGCAGTGGTTCACATCCATCTCTGGAGCTTACTTAAGTGGTGTTCTGCCTTCTGTCAGCTCATGAGGAAGGAATCCCCTCTCCTCACATACCCCAAAGCAATGATCTCTTGCTTCTTCAGCAGGTGCAGACTTTTTCCCGGACTCCTTCCCGGCTAGCTCTGGTGCACTAGCCCCCTTCAGGCTGTCTTCATGCAGCCAACCCCAGTCCTCTCCCTGAGATCTGACCTCCGAAGCCCAAGACTCAGCTCTCAATTCGCTCCCACTCCAGCGGGTAAGCAGACAAGTGTTTCAGGTCAGTGAGTTTTGGTTGGCATCAATCCTCTGTGAGAAACTCTCTCCACATTGCTCTCTGCACCCTTGTTGCTGCACTCTCCTCCATGGCTCCAGACCTTCTTCTCAACTCAACCCCTGTCTCTGCCATTGAAGGGGCTTCCTAGTGTGTGGAAACGTTTTCTCCTTCACAGCTCCCTGCCAGATGTGCAGGTCCCATCCTTATTCTTTTCTCTCTGTTTTTTCTTTTTTTTATTTTGCCCTACCCCGGTACATGGGGATTTTCTTGCCTTTTGGGAAGTCTGAGGTCTTCTGCCAGCATTCAATAGGTGTTCTGTAGGAGTTGTTTTACATGTAGCTATATTTTTGATGTGTTTGTGGGCAGGAAGGTGATCTCCATGTCTCACACTTCCACCATCTTGAAGGTCTCTTTTTCTATTGATTTTTAATAGTAGTTCTTTATATATAATGAATATTAATGTCTTCACATTGTAGATGTTATAAATATGTTTTTATATTTGAAATTTAATTTTGTTTGTGGTATTTTTGATGAATACATTATTTGATTTAAGCAATGTATAGCAACTTATTTAAACATGTCTTCTTTCTTATATATTAAAAGTCCATTTTATAAAGTTAAAAAATTATCTTTTGTAGATTTTGTTTAAACAATGTTAAATTTATAAGTTATATGGAAATTTTGCATGTTTTATGTTTTTATCTTACTTTCAGAAAATATATATTTTTAATTTATACTTATTATAATTTTGTGCTTTTCTTTACATATAAGCCTAGCACATTTATTTTTAGTATTTTGTGTTTTATATTGTCACTGTGATAGTCTTTTTCCATTATGTTTTCCAAGTAGTTATTGATAGCATATAGAACAGCTATTTGGTTTTATAGGGATTTGGTAATAGGCCATGTCATGATAACTTTTTTTTTTTTTAGTTTTTATTACTTTCTTGGCATTTTAAGTAGATAATCATATCATTAGAGCTTGTTATAATTACATTTTTTATAACAGTTCATACATCTCCTTTATTTTATCCTGTCACTGGCTAGAACTTCTCGAAAATTATGTGTGGTGATAAATGATATAATTGTACTAGCCTTTCATTTAGTAAAACTATTCCAACTATGCACAATTAAATATAATTTGAGAGGAAAAACATGAAAGAAATAATGCTGACTTTGTTTAACTGTTCATTAGAGATTATCAAGAAAATCATATGGTTTCCTCCCTTGTCCTAATGTGACAGAACATATGGATAGAAGCTTAAGGGTATATCATCCTTTGATTAATGGCATCAATTCTATTAGCTGTTGAGTATTTTATATATATATATATATATATTTTTAAAGTAATATATATATATGTCCCTTGGTAAGATTAATCTATAGATCTATTTATGGTACCATCTTCAAGTTTCAGCATTATAATTATGCTAGATTCATAAAAGAAGCTTAGAAGCCTTACATAATTTTTTCATATCTTTATTGGAGTATAATTGCTTTATGATGTTGTGTTAGTTTCTGCTGTACAACGAAGTGAATCAGCTATATGTGTATATATATATATCTATATCTCCTCCTTCCCACCCTCCTTATCCCACCCCTCTAGATCATCACAACACATCAAGTTGATTTTCCTGTGCTACGTAGCAGCTTTCCACTAGCCATCAATTTTACCTTTGGTAGTGTATATATGTCAGTGCTATTCTCTCCCTTCATCCCAGCTTCCACTTCCTCCCTGTTTCCTCAAGTCTGTTCTGAGTCTGTATTCCTGCCCTGCCACATTTAAATAAACTTGCCAGTAAAAGAATATTATTCTAGCATCTTCATTGGAAATAATACTTGGAGAAGATTTTAAAAGGTATCTCATGTTATTGGTTTGTTCAAAATTATTCTGTCATATCAAATCACTTTTCTGAAATTATATTATTTTTTAAATTTTGTTATTTATTTATTTATTTAGACTGCATTGGGTCTTTGTTGCTGTGTGTGGGCTTTCTCTTGTTGAGAAAGCTGGGGCTACTCTTCATTGTGGTGTGTGGGCTTCTCATTGCAGTGGCTTATCTTGTTGCAGAGCATGGGCTCTAGGCACACAGGCTTCAATAGTTGTGGTGTGTGGGCTCAGTAGTTGTGGTTTGCAGGCTCTAGAACACAGGCTCAATAGTTGTGGTGCACAAGCTTAGGAATATCCCACGACATGTGGGATATTCCCAGACCAAAGATTGAACCCATGTCCCCTGCCCTGGCAGGCAGATTTTCAACCACTGTGCCACTAAGGAAGTCCTTATTTATTTATTTAGTTTTTATTGGAGTACAGTTGCTTTATAGTATTGTGTTAATTTATACTGTACAGCAAAGTGAATCTGATATATGTATACATATATACCCTCTTTTTTGGATTTCCTTTTCATTTATGTCATCACAGAGCATGAGTAGAGTTCCCTGTGCTATACAGTAGGTTCTTATTATTTATCTATTTTATACATAGTATCAATACTGTATATATGTCAATACCAATCTCCCAATTCATCTCACCACCACCCCCTTTCCCCCTTGGTATCCATACGTTTGCTGTCTACATCTGGGTCCTGTTTCTGCTTTGTAAATACCGTCCTCTATACCATTTTTTTCAGATCCCACATATATGCATTAATATACGATATTTGTTTTACTCTTTCTGACTTACTTCACTCTGCACGACAATCTCTAGGTCTATCCACACCTCTACAAATGACCCAATTTTGTTCCTTTTTATGACTGAGTAATATTCCATTGTACCATATCTTCTTTATCCATTCCTCTGCTGATGAACATTTAGGTTGCTTCCATATCCTGGCTGCTGTAAGTAGTACTGCAATGAACATTGGGGTGCATATGTCTTTTTGAATTATGGTTTTCTTTGAGTATATGTCCAGTAGTGGGATTGCTGGATCAAATGGTAGTTCTATTTTTAGTTTTTTTAATGAATCTCCATACTGTTCTTCATAATGGATATATCAATTTACATTCCCACCAACAATGCATGAAGATTCTGTTTATTCCACACCCTTTCCAGCATTTACTGTTTGTAGATTTTTTGATGATGGCCATTCTGACTGGTGTGATGTGATACCTCATTGTTGTTTTGATTTGTATTTCTCTAATAATTAGTGATAATGAGCACCTTTTAATGTGTTTGTTGGTCATCTGTATGTCTTCTTTGGAGAAATGTCTATTTAGGTCTTCTGACCATTTTTGGATTGGGTTGTTTGTTTTTCTGATATTGAGCTGCATTAACTGTTTGTATATTTTGGAGATTAATCTCTTGTCAGTTGCTTCCTTTGCAAATACTTTCTCCCATTCTGAGGGTTGTATTTTAATCTCATTTATGGTGTCCGTTGCTGTGTAAAAGCTTTTAAGTTTCATTAGGTCGCATTGTTTATTTTTGTTTTTCTTCTCATTACTCTAGGAAGTGGGTCAAAAAAGATCTTGCTGTAATTTATGTAAAGCAAGTCCTGCCCATGTTTTCCTCTAAGAGTTTTATAGAGTCTGGCCTTACATTTAGGTCTTTAATCCATTTTGAGTTTATTTTTGTGTATCGTGTTAGGAAGTGTTCTAATTACTTTCTTTTACAGGTAGCTGTCCAGTTTTCCCAGCACCGCTTATTGAAGAGGCTATATTTGCTCCATTTTATATTCTGGCCTCCTTTTTCATAGATTATGTGACCATAGGTGTTGTCTCAAAGATTAAGCTATGCATGTCTAAGTATGCACCCCAGTACAGTGAATCTGTAAATGGCTCATTAATTCAGTTATGGTTCCTTTGGTCGCTTGCTCCTCTCCTACTTGGGTAACTGTGGTAGAGCTAATACATATGGACGGGTGCTGACCCCTTTTGCAGGGGTGATGCTTGCATTTATCAGATCAAAACCAACCTGGTCAGCCTCCCTCCAGCCCCAGCCAGGAGGTGGGTGCTGGCAGCTTTGGTGACTCTAGATAACCTTGGACCAATCGCCTGTCCCCCATTGAGATGACAACCCATTTGATCATCTGCCCTATCAACTTTTGATGGTAGTTTCGGTGCCTACTGTGGTGACCACGTGTGAGGAGAATCAGGATTCAATTCCAAAGAGGGCTACCACATCCAAGGAAGGCAGTAGGCACACATATTACCCACTCTCAACCTGGGTAGGTACTGATGAAAAATAACAATACAGGACTCTGTCAAGACCCTGTAATTGAAATAAGAATATTATTTTTAAATGCCTATTTTCTTAATTTTTTAAATGAGAAATCATTTTTTTAGGCTTTATGTCTGCAAATTAAATTTTAATCTGGGCTGCAGAAATTTCCACTTATTTCCTAAAATAACTAGGAAATATCAGGAGACAAATTTTTGAGTTGGCCCAGTAAGGGGTGCTTTTTCTAATCAGTTCTCATCTGCCCTAAATCTCAGGTATCCCTCAAAGTTTCTGTGAGGCAGATGGTACACTTTCCTTGCTCCTGGCATTCTTACATGTTTTCTCCTATACTGATGTCACCTGGTCATCGCAATGGGGATTTGGTAAAGTGTAGAACACATGTACATAAGTTGCTAACTTAATTATCTTACCTACAAATGCTCTTGGGACATTTTAAAGACTGTAGACCTTGGTTAAAAATAAATATATGTTAAAATGTAATGAACACAAAAAATGCTCAATTAAGCTAAATGAGCCCTAAATTACTAAAAATATATAATTCTCCCTTGAAAAAATTATGAGTGACCCCTTTCCAAAACTGTCATTATGAATGTCAACAGAAAAGAAATGATTGTGAGGGGAAGCAGTTTGAGGGAATCTCTTGCCCTTTTCTGAAATTCCACATAAGTGAGATTTCTGTTCAGGCAATTGGTGGTGATTACACAGAATCTACAGAACTACCCTTCTCAAAGACATTTTTGCTCAGCATTTCCAGACTGCAAGGAAATAGAACTTTATTTCTCATTTAGAGCCAGCTTAGACTGATTCTTGCAGTGAACTGACAGTGTCACCCCCCACCCTAGGTAAATTTCCCTGGCACTAGCAGTTTTCTTTTAATCACTTTACAAAATGGCTAGAACTTTTCAGTTAGATTTTGAATTGCTTTGAGTAGTGACAAATTTGTTACACTACTTCTGATAATAAATCTATTTATGTATGTTATGGTACCTATCAACTTCAGTGTCTAGATGATCAGCCAGAAATATTAAAATAGAAAATAAGTTAGAAAGTGGGAATTATTCTATTGGAGACTTGCTTGCATAGGTCTACATAGTTATACCAAGTTTTTAGAATCCTAGTTCACTCGATTTCAGAATCTTGCATGCATACTATGTCCTATAAAAATGATTTAATAAACACTTATAAATTGAGGTCACTGCAGTTATCCTTATAGAAAGCAATTTATTTTCCCTAAAGATATTCCAGGTATTACAGAAACAAAATAACAACACCTTTCCCATTTAGGGTGCTAAATTTGGTAATACAAATAACAAAATTTGTTTAAGCTATTCAGTCAGCCCTGTATTTGGAAGAGCTAAGAAGACAGGAAAATAAGATTGAGGTAATATCTGCTAAACAGTGGTGATTCACATCTCCAAAATATTTAATAAGATGTATTTCAAAACTAAAGTTAATTTTCCTATGGGAAGTTGAATATTCTCTTTTACCTGGTTTCTCTATGTTCAAGTCCTCTTGGATGTTGCATTATATACTCTTCCAGAGCTCATGTGAGTGCTCTTTAATGTGGTGAGTTTTTCTTTCTAATTTCTACTCTGGACACAAACAAGATCAATAATAAAAGAAACATGTCTGCATCCACCATTTACAAATTGCTTTATCCTTTCTATTGATTCGTATAATCGAAACATTAAACACTTGGAAGGGATGAATAGACATTTATATAGTTTAAATTCCCTGCAGCCAAGACTAAACATGTATATTTTTATTTTTCTTCCACTATTAAGATATAATTGACATACAGCATTTTATCAGCTTCAGATGTACAGTAAATGATTAGACTTACATCATGAAATGATTATCACAATGTTTAGTGAACATCTATCATCTTACAGAGATTAAAAATTAAAGAAATAGAAAAAAACAAATTTTCCTTTTGATGAAAGTCTTAGAATTTACCCTTTTAACAACTTTCTTATATAACATATAGCAGTGCTAATTATATTAATCATGTATATTGTCCCTAGTACATATTTATCTTATAACTGGACATTTGTACCTTTTGACTACCTTCATCCAATTCCACCTCCTCTCCCTCTGCCCCTGGTAATATGATCTCTTTCTCTATGTGTTCGTTTTTGTAACTGAAAATTTGTACCTCTTAATATCTCCCCTTCTCCCTCCACGCCCCCTCCCATCTGACAACTGCCTGTTTGTTCTCTGTATGTATGGATCTACTTCTGTTTAGTTATGTTTACTCATTTGTTGTTGTTATTGTTTTAATTACACATATAAGTGGAATCATACAGTTTTTGTCTTTCTCTGCCTAACTAACTCATTTCACTTATCATAGTACCCTCTAGGGTAATTTGTGCTGTCACAAATAACAAGATTTCATTCTTTTATATGACTGAGTAATATTCCATTGTGTGTGTGTATGTATATGTATGTATATATATATATACATACATATACATACACACACACACACACACACACACCACATCTTCATTATCCACTCATCTACTGATGAGCTCTTAGGTTGCTTCCATATATTGACTATTGTAAATAATGTTACAATGAATATGGATGTCCATATATCTTTTCAAATTAGTGTTTTTGTTTTCTTTGGATAAATACACAGGTGTGGAATTGCTGGATCATATGGTAGTTCTATTTTAATTTTTTTGAGGAACCTTCATAATGTTTTTAATAGTGGCTGCACAAATTTACATTCCCACCAAGAGTGCACAAGTGTTCCCTTTTCCCCACACTTGTTATTTGTTGTCTTCCAATAATAGCTATTCTACAGGTATGAGGTGATATCTCATTGTGGTTTAGATTTGCATTTCCCTGATGATTAATGATTTTGACCGTTTTTTCATGTGTCTGATGGCCAGCTGAATGTCTTCTTTGGAAAACTGTGCATATTTTAATCAGGTTGTTTGTATTTTTTGATGTTGAGTTATATGAATTCTTTGTATATTTTGGATATTGACCAGCTTATTGGACATATTATTTGCAAATATTATCTCCCATTCAGTAGGAAGATTTTAGTTTTGTTGATAGTTTTCTTCTTTGCTGTGCAAAAGGTTTTTGTTTTGATATAATCTCATTTGTTTATTGATTGATTGATTGACTGATTCCTTTGCCTGAGGAAACATATCAAAAAAAATATTGTTAAGACCAAGGTCAAAGAGCTTACTACCTATGTTTCCTTCTACAAATTTTATAATTTGAGGTCTTACATGTAAGTCTTTAGTGCATCTGGGTTTATTTTTGTATATTGTGTGAGAAAGTTGTCCAGTTTGATTCTTTTGCATGTAGCAGTTCAGTTTTCCCAACATGATTATTGAAGAGGGAGTCTTTTGTCCATTGGACATTCTTGCATCCTTTTTTGTAGATTAATTTCTTATATATGTGTGAGTTTATTTCTGGGCTCTCTATTCTCTTCTATTGATCTATATGACTGTTTTGATGTCGGTACCACACGATTTTGATTATTGTAGTTTTGTAGTATAGTTTGAAATTAGGACATGTGATACCTCCAGCTTTATTCTTCTTTCATAATATTTTTTTGATTGTTTGGAGTATTTTGCATTTCCATACAAATTTTAGAATTATTAGTTCTTATGAAAAAACACCATTGATATTTTGATAAGGATTGCACTGAACCTATAGATGCTTTGAGTAGTATGGTTGTTTTAACAATATTAATCATTCTAATTGATGAGCATGGTGTATATTTCCATCTGTTTGTCACCTTTTCAATTTCTTTAATCTTATAGCTTTCCAAGTATAATTCTTTACCTCCTTAGTTAGATTTAACCCTAGGTATTTTATTCCTTTTGATGTGATTGTAAATGGGACTGTTTTATTAATCTGTATTTCTGATAGTTTATTGTTAGTGCATTGAAATGTAACAGATTTCTGTACATTAATTTTATATCCTACAATTTTACCAAATTCATTGATGAGTTCTCATAGTTTTTTGGTTGTGTCATTAAGGTTTTCTATGTGTAGTATCATGTTATCTGCAAACAATCATAGTTTAATTCTTCCTTTCCAGCTGGATTCCTCTTGTTTATTTTTCTTGTCTGATTGCTGTGGCTGGGACTTCCTATATTGTGTTGAATAAAAATGGAAAGTGGACATCCTCGTCTTGTTGCTGATCTTAGGGAAAATGTTTTCAGATTTTTACCCTTGAATATGATGTTAGCTGTGGGCTTGTCATAAGTGGATTTTATTATATTGAGATATGTTCCTTCTGTAGCCATGTTGCTGAGAGTTTTTATCATGAATGGATGTTGAATTTTGTCAAAACCTTTTTTCTACATTTATTGAGATGATCATATGCATTTTATCTTCAAATTTTAAGGTGATGAATCACATTGATTGATTTGTGGATATCAAAACATCCTTGCATCCCTGGGATAAATCCCACTTGATCATGGTGTATGATCCTTTTACTATATTATCAAATTAGTTTTGTTAATATTGTATTGAGAATTTTTACATCTATGTTCATCAGTGATATTTGCCTGTAACTTTCTTTTTTTGTTTGATATCCATCTCTGATTTTGGTATGAGAATAATGCTTAACTCATAGAATGAGTTGGGAAGCATTTCTTTCTCTGCAATTTTTTGGAATGGTTTGGGAAGGATAGATATTCATTTTTTTTTTTGACTGTTTGGTAGAATTCACCTGTAAAACCATTTTAATTTTAAATAGACATTTAAATTTACATGCTAATTGCCATGAAATGTCACTAATGTTTATACATTTTGTATTATATCCCTAAAACATAGTTGTATAATTAGAATGTAACCAAAGCCCATATAATTATAATGTACCTATATAATATTCAAGTATATGATCAATCAAATATATTTTAAATGAAAATTGTTTCATCATAGTCGAAAATTATTTTGTACTTTGAATTAGGATATTAGCACCTGAAATTATGCTAAGAAACAACTTTGCATACTTATTTTGTGATATTACATTGAATTAAATGACAAGGAAATTATGATGGGAGAAGGGCCCAGGCACTTAGGTTTTATAATAATTACTATGGTATGACTTTGTAACAGATTTATGATTCCAGTTGTATTTAACTGGGGTAATTTTATTTTTAGTTTATTCAAGGGATATGTATATTATTTATGATCTTGCTGACTATGAAATGGCTCCAGGGTTTAGTAGTGAGATATGGAAACATTGATCTCAAAACTTTTAGTTCCAGCATACTGTGCTTATGCCTAAGAGTTTGGAATAGGCTGAGTTTCATGAATTTAGAGAATTAAGTCACCTGCAACGAAATTTCATTTGTTGTAAGCCACATGGTCATAAGTAATCAGTGACCTTTCTGTTAAGCTTTGCAAGGACTTCATAATTGACTTATTCTACAGATGCTGTCTCCCTTTGGTGGAATACAGCCTAAAAGAAGCCAAAAAGAGTTAACTAATCTATCAGCTGTGTTGGTCTACTGACCACCGTTGTCTATTCACTGTTGGGCATTTGGTCCCTGGCTTAATCATTAGTCTATTGTTTTTATTATATTAATGTATATTAGGTAATATTTATTAAGTATCTATATCAGTTGCTTTACATTATATGCATAAGATCATTTAATCATATCAAAATTTTTTGAAGTAGTGATTATAATTTCCATTGTAAGCATTGAGTAAATTGAAATTGAAAGAGTCCACAAAACATTCCCAAAGCCAAAGAGCTATGAAATAGTAAAATGAGAGTTCAAACTCAAAGCCATCTGACTTTGACTAAGTAGTGGTTTAATTCACTCCCTCTAAATATTTCTTTGAATATTAAATAAACTGAGAAAATGTCCCAGATTTAGGGATATGATTTTCATGCATTAGATTTACTTCTCCCACTCACTCTGAAAAAGGAACAAGAAAAGAGAAAGAACAATTTACTAGTATTTTCTTTTATCAAATATTTGAACATAACATACCATATTCAAAATGGATTTTTTCACATTGCTCCCAGGTTCTACATTCTAGATGAACACTGTTAGGACACTTATTAGCACTGTAAATTTTTAATTACATATGTATATTTCAAATATGCAATTTAAATTTTAAATATATGTTATATACAAAAGACACACAGATACACACACACATATATAGTGTTAATTTTATGGCATTTTGTACTTTTAAGAAGCTATGATACCATTCAATGTGATAAATATACCATAATACCAACTTACTAAGTGATAGCTTAGTGACTTATGGATTAATATAAGCTTAGAAAATATATAAGCAGTAAACACAATGAGCAATGTACATAGTAAGAATAAGAACTGAGCTTCATGAGAAATGTAAATAAAGCTTTACTTTCTACAAAAAATATTGTTTGTTATTTTACTCTATTTCCTCTTATGTCCCTCTCAGCACAACCATCAAAGCAACAGCAACAAAAAACAGTATGATCAGTATGATATCATCTTAAAGTTTTTGTTTTGTTTTGTTTTGCTTTTGAAGAACAAATATTCCAGAAGTAACATCATAATGCAGATTTAGAAATTTACTCCCTTTTGAAAAGAAATCAATTAGTGCCAGTCATTTTGTTTATTCATTCATTTAACATATAATTTTAAATTCTTTTTTTTTTTTGCAAGAGCTACTTTAAGTTTGGAGATATTAATAAAAATACTAAAATGTGTTTGAATCATTGTGTTTATATTCTAGTTGCCAGGAAGATGAGTAAAATAAGCAAATAAGGTAGATAATTTCAGAGGAATAAGTACTATAAAGGAAATATACCCGTATTTTTCAGTTTTTCTCATACAGATTTACTTGTACCAATATGTTAAATTAAAAATTTTAAAAATATATCAGGGTGCAAAGAATCTCAAAATGTCTAGTAGAATAATTCTCAATGTATCATAAGGAGCTGAGTTCCTTTTTCTTGCAGCAGAGATAAAAAATATGTCTTGGAGAATTTATTGTTTAAACCCTCAAGTAGCTTTTACACAGCAATCAAAATATATACCCAAGCCCTTCTCTGTTCCCATTCTCAGCCAATTTATACATTTAACTTCAATTTTCCTATTATGTTTTTAAATGTGTCAGATTAGCATACTACATCACATCATTATCAATTATTCATGATTCCCCCAGAGAGACAATTTGTGAAAAAAAGAATCCTCAGTATTTGTAAGATTTGAATCTATAATTTACAGAATAAATGTAAGCTTATGCTATAAGTAGTGAATTTGTTACATTGTTAATAAATGCACAAAAAAAATACAGGCCTGGTGTTAAGAGGTATCATTTTTACATTGCATGCCATCATTCTATGTTAAAGAAAATATGTTGGTATAACAAAGAAAACTCAAGAATCAAAAACAGGAAGAAAGGAAGGGAGCATTTCCCAGGTTGATTCCATACAAATAAATCACTGTTGTTAACTTTACACCCTAATAGTACACTTACTCAAAGTGACAAACATCTGACAGTCACTTTAATACATCTTGAAGTTACTGTCAAGTTGTATAACTTAGAACAAATTCCAGGTGGAGGATTCTGAGGCTCATGACTGGTGGGCAATGAATGACTATATTTTCAGTAAGTCTTTCAAACCTATGGAGATCCTATCTGACATGAGAGTGTAAATCATAGATCACTGTGGCAAATGTGATTCGTTTGGGAAAAAAATCCACATTATTTACAATATCCTTTGAGGGGAAATCTCTTCCCTGGGTCTCTATTATATATGGTTTAGAAAATGTTAATAGTTACCATATTAATTTATGTATAACCACAGAAGGAAATAATTTTGAGATGTAATTTCTAGATTTATTTTGTAATATAAGATTTTTACTTCTTTAGCTACTGCATTTTATTCTAAAAATCGAAAATTTTCTGTCTGAATTTTTATGACTTTTAATCTGAAACCCACCTGATATGAATAGCCATTCAAGTTTGTATAGAATATTAACAGTTTAAAATAACTCTGATTAAAAGAAAAAAGATGCAATCCTCTACCCTCAATGAGCTCACAAATAGGATAAATATTTTAATTATGTAAAAATTATTTTACAAGATACTATATATTTGCCACAAAAAATACATATAGATACTAGTTAGGAGTAAGAGTACTGAGATCAGATTGCCTGAAAGCATACCACCACGACTCATGAGATAATGTGAAAGTGTCTAGCAATATAGGCTGTTTAAATGGTGCACTATATATATATATTTATATATAAATATATATTTTTAAAAATAAACAATGGACAGATATGGTCCAAATATGATCAAAAGCAGTAAGTATAGAACAAAGCAGCTCAATTAAGTCCAAGTAAGATTGATCTAAAGAAAACCAGGGGGAGAAAAGGGGAAGATGGCAGAAGAATAAGATGTGGAGATCACCTTCCTCCCCACAGATACACCAGAACTACATCTACACGTGGAACAACTCCTACAGAACACCTGCTGAACGCTGGCAGAAGACCTCAGAACTCCCAAAAGGCAAGAAACTCCAGACGTACCAGGGTAGGGCAAAAGGAAAAAAGAAAAAACAGAGACAAAAGGATAGGGACAGGACCTGCACCAGTGGGAGGGAGCTGTGAAGGAGGAAAGGTTTCCACGCACTAGGAAGCCCCTTCGCAGGTGGAGACTGCGGGTGGCGGAGGTGGGGAACTTCGGAGCTGCGGAGGAGAGCACAGCAACCAGGGTGCGGAGGGCAAAGCGGGGAGATTCCCGCACAGATGATTGGTGCCGACCAGCACTCACCAGCCCGAGAGGCTTATCTGCTCACCCGCCGGGGTGGGCGGGGCTGCAAGCTGAAGCTCGGGCTTTGGTTGGAGCGCAGGGAGAGGACTAGGGTTGGTGGCGTGAACACAGTCTGAAGGCGTTAGTGCACCACGACTAGCCAGGAGGGAGTCTGGGAAAAGGTCTGGAGCTGCCAAAAAGGCAAGAGACTTTTTCTTCCCTCTTGTATCCTGGTGCGCGAGGAGAGGGGATTAAGAGCACTGCTTAAAGGAGCTCCAGAGACAGACGCGAGCCGCGGCTAAGAGCGCGGACCACAGAGACGAGCAGGAGACGCTAAGGCTGCTGCTGCCGTCACCAAGAAGCCTGTGTGTGAGCACAGGTCACTATCCACACCTCCCTTCCGGGGAGCCTGTGCAGCCCGCCACTGCCAGGTTCCCGGGATCCAGGGAAAGCTTCCCCGGGAGAACGCACGGCACACCTCAGGCTGGTGCAATGTCACACCGGCCTCTGCCTCTGCAGGCCCGCCCTGCACTCCATGCCCCTCCCTCCGCCCTGCCTGAGTGAGCCAGAGCCCCCGAATCAGCGGCTCCTTTAACCCCATCCTGTCTGAGTGAAAAACAGACGCCCTCCGGTGACCTACACGCAGAGGCAGGGCCAAATCCAAAGCTGAGCCCCAGGAGCTGTGAGAACAAAGAAGAGAAAGGGAAATCTCTCCCAGCAGCCTCAGAAGTGGCAGAATTAAAGTTCCACAATCAACTTGATGTACCCTGCATCTGTGGAATACATGAATAGACAACGAATCATCCCAAATTGAGGAGATGGACTTTGAGAGCAAGATTTATGATTTTTTCCCCTTTTCCTATTTTTGTGAGTGTGTATGTGTATGCTTCTGTGTGACATTTTGTCTGTATAGCTTTGCTTCCACCATTTGTCCTAGGGTTCTATCCGTCCATTTTTGTTTTTTATTTTTTTTCTTAATAATTAATTTTAATTGTAATAACTTTATTTTATTTTACTTTATCTTCTTTCTTTCTTTGTTTCTTTCTTTCCTTCCTTCCCTCCTTTAGACAACGAATCATCCCAAATTGAGGAGGTGGACTTTAAGAGCAAGATTTATGGTTTTTTTTCCCATTTTCCTCTTTTTGTGAGTGTGTATGTGTATGCTTCTGTATGAGATTTTGCTTGTATAGCTTTGCTTCCACCATTTGTCCTAAGGTTCTATCCGTCAGTTGTTTTTTCTTTAAATTTTTTTCTTAATAATTATTTTTTAATTTAACAACTTTATTATATTTTACTTTACTTTTTTACTTTACCTTCTTTCTTTCTTTCCTTTTTCCATCCTTCCCTCTTTCCTTCCATCCTCCCAACGTCCCTCCCATGCTCCCTCCTTCCCTCCCTCCCTACTTTTTCTTTCTTTCTTTGTTTCTTTCTTTCTTTCCTTCTTTCTTCCTTTCATACTTTTCTTCATCCTTTCTTTCTTCCTTACTTCCTTCATTTCTTTCTTTCTTTCCTTCCTCCTACTTCTCTTAATTCTTTCTCTCTAATTTTCTCCCTTTTATTATGAGCTGGGTGGATGAAATGCTCTTGGTGCTGCAGCCAGGAGTCAGGGTTTTGCCTCTGAGGTGGGAGAGCCATCGTCATGACACTGGTCAACAAGAGACCTCCCAGCTCCACATAATATCAAATGGCGAAAATCTCCCAGAGATCTCCATCTCAACAACAGCACCCAGCTTCACTCAAGGACCAACAAGCTACAGTGCTGGAAACCCTATGCCAAACAACTAGCAAAACAGGAACACAAACCCACCATTAGCAGAGAGGCTGCCTAAAATCATAATAAGTCCACAGACACCCCAAAACACAAGCAGATGTGGAAATGCCCACCAGAGAGACAAGATTCAGTCTAACCCACCAGAACACAGGCACTACTCCCCTCCACCAGGAAGCCTACACAACTCACTGAACCAACCTTAGCCACTGGGGACAGACACCAAAAACAACGAGAACTACGAACCTGCAGCCTGCAAAAAGGTGACCCCATACATAGTAAGATAAGCACAATGAGAAGAGAGAAAAGCACACCACAGATGAAGGAGCAATATAAAAACGCACCAGACCTAACAAATGAAGAGGAAATAGGCAGTTTACTTGAAAAATAATTCAGACTAATCATAGTAAAAATGATCCAAAATCTTGGAAATAGAATAGACAAAATGCAAGAAACATTTAACAATGACCGAGAATAACTAAAGATGAAACAAGCAATGATGAACAACACAATAAATGAAATTAAAAGTACTCTAGATGGGATCAATAGCAGAATAACTGAGGCAGAAGAACGGATAAGTGACCTGGAAGATAAAATAGTGGAAATAACTACTGCAGAGCAGAATAAAGAAAAAAGAATGCAAGGAACTGAGGACAGTCTCAGAGACATCGGGAACAACATTAAATGCACCAACATTTGAATTATAGGGGTTCCAGAAGAAGAAGAGAAAAAGAAAGGGACTGATAAAATATTTGAGGACATTATAGTTGAAAACTTCCCTAATATGGGAAAGGAAAAAGTTAATCAAGTCCAGGAAGCACAGAGAGTCCCATACAGGATAAATCCAAGGAGAAATACACAAAGACACATATTAATCAAACAGTCAAAAATTAAACACAAAGAAAGCATATTAAAAGCAGCAAGGGAAAAACAACAAATAACACACAAGGGAATCCCCATAAGGTTAACAGCTGATCTTTCAGCAGAAACTTTGCAAGCCAGAAGGGAGTGGCAGGACATATTGAAAGTGTTGAAGGAGAAAAACCTGCAACCAAGATTACTCTACAAGCAAGGATCTCATTCAGATTTGATGGAGAAATTAAAACCTTTACAGACAAGCAAAAGCTGAGAGAGTTTAGCACCACCAAACCAGCTTTACAACAAATGCTAAAAGAACTTCTATAGGCAAGAAACACAAGAGAAGGAAAAGACCTACAATAATGAATCCAAAACAATTTAGAAAATGGGAATAGGAACATACATATCGATAATTACCTTAAATGTAAATGGACTAAATGCTCCCAGCAAAAGACACAGATTGGCAGAATAGATACAAAAACAAGATCCATATATATGCTATCTGCAAGAGACCCACTTCAGACCTAGAGACACATACAGACTGAAAGTAAGGGGATGGAAAATGATATTCCATGCAAATTGAAACCAAAACAAAGTTGGAGTAACAATTCTCATATCACACAAAATAGACTTTAAAATAAAGACTATTAGAAGAGACAAAGCAGGACACTACATAATGATCAAGGGATCGATCCAAGAAGAAGATATAACAATCGTAAATATCGGTGCACCCATCATAGGAGAACTTCAATACATAAGGCAAATACAAACAGCCAGAAAAGGGGAATTCGACAGTAACACATTCATAGTAGAGGATCTTAACACCCCACTTTCACCAGTGGACAGATCATCCAAAATGAAAATAAATAAGGAAACACAAGCTTTAAATGATACATTAAACAAGATGGACTTAATTGATATTTATAGGACACTCCATCCAAAAACAACAGAATACACATTTTTCTCAAGTGCTCATGGAACATCCTCCAGGATAGATCATATCTTGGGTCACAAATCAAGCCTTGGTAAATTTAAGAAAATTAAAATTGTATCAAGTGTCTTTTCAGACCACAATGCTATGAGACAAGATATCAATTACAGGAAAAGGTTTGTAAAAAATACAAACACATGGTGGCTAAACAATACACTATTTAATAACGAAGTGATCACTGAAGAAATCAAAGAGGAAAGCAAACAATACCTAGAAACAAATGACAATGGAGACACGACCACCCAAAACCTATGGGATGCAGGAAAAGCAGTTCTAAGAGGCAAGATTATAGCAATATAAGCCCACCTTAAGAAACAGGAATCATCATGAATAAACAACCTAACCTTGCAACTAAAGCAATTAGAGAAAGAAGAACAAAAAAATCCCCAAAGTTAGCAGAAGGAAAGAAATCAGAAAAATCGGATCAGAAATAAATAAAAAGAAATGAAGGAAACAATAGCAAAGATGAATAAAACTAAAAGGTGGTTCTTAGAGAAGATAAACAAAATAGATAAACCATTAGCCAGACTCAACAAGAAAAAAGGGAGAAGACACAAATCAATACAATTAGAAATGGAAAGGAGAAGTAACAACTGACACTGCAGAAATACAAAAGGTCATGAGAGATTAATACACGCAACTCTATGCCAATAAAATGGACAACCTGGAAGAAATGGACAAATTCTTAGAAAGCACAACCTGCCAAGACTGAATCAGGAAGAAATAGAAAATATGAACAGACCAATCACAAGCACTGAAATTGAATCTGTATTTAAAAATCTTCCAACAAACAAAAGCCCAGGACCAGTTGGCTTCACAGGCGTATTATATCAAAAAATTAGAGAAGAGCTAACACCTATCCTTCTCAAATGCTTCCAAAATATAGCAGAGGGAGGAACACTCCCAAAGTAATTCTACAAGGCCACCATCACCTTGATACCAAAACCAGACAATGATGCCACAAAGAAAGAAAACTACAGGCCAATATCACTGATGAACATAGATGCAAAAATCCTCAACAAAATACTAGCAAATAGAATCCAACAGCACATTAGAAGGATCATACACCATGATCAAGTGGGGTTTATTCCAGGAATGCAAGGATTCTTCAATATACGCAAATCAATCAATGTGATATACCATATTAACATATTGAAGGAGAAAAACCATATGATCATCTCAATAGATGCAGAGAAAGCTTTTGACAAAATTCAACACCCATTTATGATAAAAACCCTGCAGAAAATAGGCACAGAGGGAAATTTCCTCAATATAATAAAGGCCATATATGACAAACCCACAGCCAACGTCATCCACAATGGTGAAAAACTGAAAGCATTTCCACTAAGATCAGGAACAAGACAAGGTTGCCCACTCTCGCCACTCTTATTCAATATAGTTTTGGAAGTTTTAGCCACAGAAATCAGAGAAGAAAAGGAAATAAAAGGAATACAAATAGGAAAAGAAGAAGTAAATCTGTCACTGTTTGCAGATGACATGATACTATACATAGAGAATCCTAAAGATGCAACCAGAAAACTACAAGAGTTAATCAATGAATTTGATAAAGTTGCAGGATACAAAATTAATGCACAGAAATCTCTGGCATTCCTATACACCAATGATGAAAAATCTGAAAGTGAAATCAATAAAACACTCCCATTTACCAATGCAACAAAAAGAATAAAATATCTAGGAGTAAACCTGCCTAAGGAGACAACAAATTTGTATGCAGAAAATTATAAGACACTGATGAAAGAGATCATAGATGATACAAATAGATGGAGAGATATACCATGTTATTAAATTGGAAGAATCAACATTGTGAAAATGACTCTACTACCCAAAACAATCTACAGATTCAATGCAATCCCTATCAAACTACCACTGGCATATTTCACAGAACTAGAACAAAAAATTTCACAATTTGTATGGAAACACAAAAGACCCCGAAGAGCCAGGGCAATCTTGAGAAAGAGAAATGGAGCTGGAGGAATCAGGCTCCCTGACTTCAGACTATACTACAAAGATACAGTAATCAAGACAGTATGGTACTGGCACAAAAACAGAAAGATAGATCAATGGAACAGGATAGAAAGCCCAGAGATAATTCCACGTACATATGGTCACCTTATCTTTGATAAAGGTGGCAGGATTGTACAGTTGAGAAAGGACAGCCTCTTCAATAAGTGGTGCTGGGAGAACTGGACAGGTACAGGTAAAAGTATGAGATTAGATTACTCCCAACACCATACACAAAAATAAGCTCAAAATGGATTAAAGACCTAAATGTAATGCCAGAAACCATCAAACTCTTAGAGGAAAACATATGCAGAACACTCTATGACATAAATCACAGCAAGATCCTTTTTGACCCACCTCCTAGAGAAATGGAAATAAAAACAAAAAGAAACCAATGGGACCTAATGAAACTTCAAGGCTTTTGCACAGCAAAGGAAACCATAATCAAGACCAAAAGACAACCCTCAGAATGGAAGAAAATATTTTCAAATGAAGCAACTGACAAAGGATTAATCTCCAAAATTTACAAGCAGCTCATGCAGCTCAATAACAAGAAAACAAGAAACCCAATCCAAAAATGGTCATAAAACCTAAATAGACATTTCTCCAAAGAAGATATACAGGCTGTCAACAAACACATGAAAGAATGCTCCGCATCATTAATCATTAGAGAAATGCAAATCAAAGCTACAATGAGATATCATCTCACACCAGTCAGAATGGCCATCATCAAAAAATCTAGAAACAATAAATGCTGGAGAGGGTGTCGAGCAAAGGGAACACTCTTGCACTACTGGTGGGAATGTGAATTGGTACAGACACAATGGAGAACAGTATGGAGGTTCCATCAAAATCTACAAATAGAACTACCATTTGACCCAGCACTCCCACTACTGGGCATATACCCTGAGAAAACCATAATTCAAAAAGGGTCATGTACCAAAATGTTCATTGCAGCTCTATTTACAATAGCCCAGAGATGGAAACAACCTAAGTGCCCATCATCAGATGAATGGATAAAAAAGATGTGGCACATATATACAATGGAATATTACTCAGCCATAAAAAGAAACGAAATTGAGCTATTTATAATGAGGTGGATAGACCTAGAGTCTGTCATACAGAGTGAAGTAAGTCAGAAAGAGAAAGACAAATACCATATGCTAACACATATATATGGAATTTAAGAAAAAAAAAAGTCATGAAGAACCTAAGGGTAAGACAGGAATAAAGACATAGACCTACTAGAGAACAGACTTGAGGATATGGAGAGGGGGAAGGGTGAGCTATGACAAAGCGATAGAGAGGCATGGACATATATACACTACCAAACGTAAGGTAGATAGCTAGTGGGAAGCATTTGCATAGCACAGGGAGATCAGTTAGGTTCTTTGTGACCGCCTGGAGGGGTGGGATAGGGAGGGTGGGAGGGAGGGAGACGCAAGAGGGAAGAGATATGGGAACATACGTATATGTATAACTGATTCACTTTGTTATAAAGCAGAAATTAACACACCATTGTAAAGCAAGTATACTCCAGTAAAGATGTTAAAAAAAATAAAGAAAGAAAGAAAACCACATGTAAGCACATAATAATCAAATTCCTGAAAACCAAAGAAAGAGGTTTTAGAGGTACCAGAGGAAAAATACAGTATAATAAGAAGAGCAATAATGAAAATGAGTGTTGACTTCTCGTTAAAGGCAATGTTAAACAGAATACAGTGGAATGGCATCTTTAAAGGTCTTTTTTTTAAAAAAGACTAAGTCTAGAATTCTATATTCAGTGAAACCTTCTTTAAAAATAAGTGCAACATGAAAAAAATTGTAGACAAGTGAAAGCTGAGAGATTTTATCACTAGCAGATCTTCTCTGCAGAAATATTAGAGAAGTTCTTCAAGCTGAAGGAAAAGATACCTGGTGGAAATTTAAGTCTATAGGAAGGAAGGAAAAATATCAGAAATATAATATGGGCAAATATAAAAAACTATTTTTTTCTCAGTTCTTATCTTTAAGTCTTAATGTATGTAAATTATACCATAAAAATTGATGTTTTAAAAATATAATTGAAGCAACAGTATTAAACATGTATTACAGTGCTCACGAAATAGATGTAAAATATTTAGCACACTAGCACAAAAATTGGGAGAAAACAAATGTAAATGACTTACATTATATTTGAAGTGGTAAATATTAATTCCAGGATAAGAGCAATAGGTTAAGGATGCATACTGTAATCAGTAGAGCAACTGCTTATAACATTTTAAAAAGTAGATATATAAACCAGGTCTTTTTATTCTGAGTCAAAGCATATGAAGATCAAAATCAAACCTTGGTTTCAAGGTATTTCTGAGAAAGTAGTACTGAAAAAATTTGCACTGAACCCACTAACACTTAGCTTAAATAAACTCTTCAATAAGCTATATGTCAACTGCAAACAAGAAAAGGGGGAGGGCAAGAATGCACATGCTGCCTTTCCTGCAAGTCTCCCTTTTTTGCTACTTGATAATATCTGGTGTGTCTAGAGACCTCTGCTTGCATGTAGGTCACCTAGATCTGCATCAGCAGTTGCAGTCATCTAATGGGTTTTATTTACTGGCCCATCAGTCAGCTTAGTGCACTTGAGAGATACTCTGGGAGTCCATGCCAAATCAATGTTCTATATGATCTGGTCTCTGAGTTTGCATGCTCACTGGAAGGCTTGGGCAGTAATAAACCCTTCTATTCTATTAATTCACAGTTGTATCATCCAATTCTGATTGGTTATACTCAGTCACCTCATACATTAAATCACAGGTTTTGTAAGTCATCTGTAACTTTGGGGTTACAGCAGTGCACTTATCTCTTTTGGACAAGGAAGCCACTTGTTATCTCAGCACCAGCAAACAAGCTCTCACAAACAACTTACTGCTTATCAGTATATGGACTTACATGTTTACAATTTTTCAGGCCTTTGAGGTAAAATATGCTTTTCATCTCCTTGGAGACATGTTTATAAGCTATTTGGGAGAAGTGCATTTATAATCAAAAGAACATTTGGGTCAGGAAATTGTCCACAGTTTCAAGAACAATGAAGATAGTAATTATGTTTAGCTTTATAGGGAAGGATGAGGCATATTTTACATAATTTTTTTTCACACAACACAGAGGTATATCTAAAAGCCAATAGAACAAAAAATATAAAGGCAATACAAAAAAAAGCAGGATAGTAAACAAACCCAACCATATTTGATATTAAATATAAAAAGAATAAGCAAGTTAATTAACATGTAGAAAGTGTCAGAGTGGATAAAATATTAAGTCCTAACTCTATGAAGTTTGTAAGAAAAGTATTTTAAATATTAAGTAAATGTATGTGGAATTATATGGAAATTAAATACAACGGGAAAATATGCTATGCAAACTCAAATCATAAGAAAGTTGGAATTCCTTTCAGAAAAAGTATAGTTTAAGGCAGGAAGACATATTTCAAAACTATAAAAGGGCCAAGGACAATTACTCTAGAAGACATAACCATTCAAAATATGTAAGAACTAATAACCAGAGTGCCAAAATGTAAAAATTGACAGAAATAAAAAGTAATAGAATGAATTGATGATTAGCATTAGGTACTTGAACATTCCTCACTAATTCATAGATATCATAGCCAAAAGCATCAAAAATTATGTAGACAATTGTAACATTTTCAATTACTATTGTATTTCATCCACTCAATTTATTGAGTCTATGTTGACCCTGACAATTACAATGACTGAACTGTAATGATGAATAAGATTCAAATTCTTTTTGAGAAACCCAAATTTTCAATCACAAGATACAGGTGGAAACAGATAAATTACAATTAAATGTGCTGCTGTGTATTTTAATAATTTAAGCATATTTTAATATGTGCTTGTGCATAAGTGTGAATGGTTAATTGTAGATCATTTCATTCTCATGAAGGAAATTAAAGTAGTATGCGTTTTTCCAGTCAAAAGCAAGAACTTGTGCAAAGGAATGGAGTTGCAAAGGGATCTATAATATCTTGGAAATGTCGTACAAGAAGATGTCCCCAAATGAGGCTGTAATTGTAGATTGAGCATAGTTTGAAGGTACATATATACCTAGATAAGTTATTATTTTAAACTATTGGCCTAAAAATCCAGCAGAAAGATACATCATCAGCATTTTTAGGATAAGTCTGGCCACATTAGAGGTCAGTACTGAATCAACTTAGGTTTGAGGTAAAGAGACAAATGAGGAGACCATAACTTCGAATTTGATGATGAAATAACATATTGGTCTGTTTCCATAGGGTGCAAGAAATGTCACAAATAATTTGTAACCAATAAAGTACTAAAATTTACAAATTGTTTAGAAGAGATTCAAGGAAGTCCTTATAATAAAAATCCTCAATTCACTTACATTATAATATGTTTTCTTAAGGGGGATCAAATGGATATTATTAAAGCTAACAAAATAAAAGTTACACACGAACCTTTGTACATCCATGTGACTCTGGAGCACACACAAATGTTGCCTAATATTTGTGTACCAGTTCTGAACATCAATAGTATCAACATACACCCATATGTCCAAGCCAGTAAGCTGAGCATTATTCTCTGTCACTATCCACACAAATCAAACTTGCAAATGTTAATTCATTAATATCTCATATCTCAAATAGTGCCCCTTTTAAAAATTTTTCACTGTTATTGCTTTTATTAGTTTCATCATTATTTCTCATCTGAATACTATAATATCCTTACCATGATACTAATTTAATAGTTCTCATAACATTATGAATAAAATTAATTTCCTCAATACCTCTTTAATTTTGTTTCAAGAACTCCCCAAACATTCCTTTTCTCAACCATAAAATGTAAATTCAGTGTTCCAAATTTAATATACTTTTTCATACTCCCTTACTTCCTATTGATGCTTTATCCTCTCCTTGAGATGTTGATTGAATTTCACTGATGTTTACCTGGAAAATTCAGGAATTCTCAAATATGGCTTCTTTCTTACACACAAGATACCCAATAAAGTTATACACACTAAAGGAAATATTAAATAGGAAATCAAACCACCATAGTATTGTAAAATGAGTGGCAGTAACTCCTAAAGCAAGAAATACTGGTGAAACTAAGTTGGATCATTAATTTAGGCTCAAGACCCAAGCAGATTTTCTTCTAATCTGAAAGTCCCAGGCTTACCACTAACTGACCACCTGTGGATGACAGCACTATATTGCACAAAAAAAGAAAAATGAAAGAGAAAGAGACAGGGTGGCGGGAGGGAGGGGAAGACAGTGAGAATGCTAGGTTCTGTATGTTCACCCTACACTCCTGAAAAATTCTGTCCAGTAAGTGAATGTCTTAGAAGAGATGAATCCACTTAGCATCTCTTTCTTGAGGTGAACTATATGGGGGTGGAGGGGTAGTTAGAACATTAGTGAGGAAAAAACATTTGAAGAAATATTGGCCAAAAATCTCTAAATTCAATGAAAAATGTAAGTCCATAGATACAAGAAGCTCAACAAATCTCAAGCACAAGAAACGTGAAGAAAATCTCATCAAAGAATATCATAATTTAATCACTCAAAACCAGGGATAAAGAGAAATATTTTAATAGCAGCCAGAGAAAAGATACACTGCATACTTTTCAACAAACACAAGATGTACACAGATTTGGTTAGAAACAGTTCAAGCAAGAAGACACTGGAGCAACAATTATTAAACCACTGAAATAAATAAATGTTAGCCTAGAATTCTACACCCATATCTTTCAGAAACAATGGCAAAATAAAAATATGTTCTGAAAGAATTCACTATCAGCAGACTAGCACTACAAGAAATGTTAAAGAAACTCCTTCTGGAAGAACCTAAATGATACTAAATGGAGCTACAGATCTATCCAAAGAAATGAAGAGCACAAATATGGCAAAGACATGGTTTCACATATATAATTCTATTCTTATTGTTGAAATCTTTCAAAAAGATGACCATTTAAACAAAATAATATCAATGCTTTGGTGTATGTTACAAAAGTATAAAGGTTAAGAAGGAAGAAATGGAAGTACATTGTGAGTTTCTTAAATATACACGAAGTGATATGATATCACTGAAATTTAGTTTAAAATATATACTGTAAACCAATATCAATCACAATAATAACAAAAAGTATATTATAACTGGTAAGCCAAAAATATTATAAAGTAGAAGTGTAAAAGGTACTCACTCCAAAATAAGGCAGACAAAACCCAAGTATATAACATATGTTTCTAGTTACATAACACTTTAGGAAATGCAAAGTGATGTGTACTAACAGGAAGCAGAGCCTGGAGAGGGGAAAATGGGAAAGGCACGTACAGCGAGATTACAAAGGGATTTGAGGGAATGATATGGGGGGAGATATTGATTTTTTGATCGTTTCTCTGGTATATAAATATGTCAAAACTTATCAAATTATACACTTTGTACAGTTTATTACATGTTAATTCTTCAATAATGCTAGAAGTATATTTTAAAAAATAATAAATATTCCAATAAAAACTGTGGACCAGGACAGCTGTACAGACAAGAAAACTATTTTTTTAAACATCTTTATTGGAGTATAATTGCTTTACAGTGGTGTGTTATTTTCTGCTTTATAACAAAGTGAATCAGTTATATGTATACATATGTTCCCATATCTCTTCCCTCTTGCATCTCCCTCCCTACCACCCTCCCTATCCCACCCCTCTAGGTGTTCACAAACCACCTAGCTGATCTCCCTGTGCTATGCAGCTACTTCCCACTAGCTATCTATTTTACGTTTGGTAGTGCATATATGTCCATGACACTCTCTCACATTGTCACAGCTTGATGGCATAAAGGAAAATGTAGAAAATAAATGTCAGTTTAGGGTGACTAGTATTGGTTAATAAAGAAAGGAATAAAATAAAGGAAAAGATGTGGTTATACTGTCCAATAAGGTAACTGCTTGCCATGTGTAGTTATTGAGCGCTTGAAATGCAGCCTGCCTAAATTTAGCTGTGCTACAGTTGTAAAACATACAATGGATCTCCACCCTCCAAAACTTTTTAAAATAATAAAATAAATTATTAATAGTTTTATATTGATTAAGTATTAACATAGAATTGTGGATGTATTGAGTTAAATCAGGTGTATGAAAATTAACTTCACTTCCTTTTTACATTTTTTAGTATGGCTAATGGAACATTTAAAATTATAATATTATATGTGTGGCTAATATTTTATTTATAAAGGACAGTGTTATTATGGGAGAAGTATCTATAAACAGCTAGATCAATTATCTAAGTAAAATATAGTCCAGCAAAGTTCACCAAAACTAACAATATCTAAGCTACTCATAGACTCATTTGGGACCATACAGGGTAATACTTTAGCATTACTGCATTTTCTTTAAAGCATAATTTATTAAATTAAACAGGATAACTTAATTAGTAGTTTCTTTCTCTGTTACTACTATCAGATGCTGATTCTGTCTAGTTTTCAGATACTCCATCTGAAAATAAATAGTATGATGAAAACTAACTAGATTGAACTGCTGTTTATTGGAGGCATAAAAAATAAGAAATTTGCCCTATTTCATGTTTACAAGTAGACATGAAAATTAAACTCTGCTATCCCCACTCATATGTTGATTATTTGGTTAAACCCAAATATTTTAGATACTCTTATCATATCTGTATCCCTGACATAATATTACCCAACACTCCAGTCTCACTACTTATCATGACCATTTAAATCAGCAGCAGCTAGCCACACAGGAGACCCAAGCTACTTGATAGCCATGCTAGCAACTATCCTCAGAGCTCTTCTTGAGCAAAACCTACTTGTTCTTCTAAATCTGTTCTTGTTCTGGATGGCAAACTTGAACTTTATTTTCACGTTTCACTGAAATAGCTGAGGAGAATTTTCTCTCTTGGTCACAGATAGGAAATTCTTTACCCTCATCAGGAACCCAGTCTCTCAGATGGATAATGTGAATTTAGGTACACGTAACAGGAAAGAACGCCAACTGCCAAGAGTTGAACTTCACCTTACCTAAAGCATATCTGTGAACAGACTTCAACTGCAAGTTATGAATTCAGGACACTGTAGAGTGCCAAAAATAACTGATTATACTCTTTTGCTATATGAATATTTATAGAGTTGATTGACAAACTTATAAAATTAATCTTAATGTTCCTTAAGGTTGTCACTCAGCAGTTTGCTTCAGTGGAAGATGTGACATTCATTTTGATTTATTAGTAGCCTGAAGAGTTTTGATTAGTCAGCCATATGTTTTACATTCCTAAAAATATTTGGAAACAAATCCCCATTTTCTTATGTGAACATTTAAGGAGACTTTGCTTTAAATTGCCCTGTGATTAAATTGCTACTATTAGAATAGAAAAGGTTATGTAGCAGTAACAATCAACACAGATATTTCAGTAGTTTAACACAATAAGTGGTCATCACTCATGCTAAAAGTCCACACAAGTCAAAAAGTCATTTCACATTAGCTTTTTGTATGACATCATCTCTACTAAAAAACAAACAAACAAAAATGAACAAATAAAAACCACTACAGATTTGAGCACATCTGAGCTTTATCAGATGTGGGAAAGAGAGATGAGGGAGAATTACGTTTTTGCAAAAATCCCAGTTCTCTAGCATCAGCAACGGGGTAGTTGGTGATGATTTTAAATAAAGACCAATCTTAAAGATTTAGTTTCCCTAAATTAAATGATAAACATACTAGAAGGAAACATAAGTGAATATTTTTTATAATTTTTTGAACAAAAGTTATTAAGTTTGAAATAGAGATATGAAGGTATAAACTATAAATGACAGATTAACAGATTTGAACTTCAAAAAGTTCAAAGACATTTTGACAGAGACACATAAAATCAAGAGGAAAGACAAAATGAAACCTGGAGGAACATATTATCAAAAAATGTGACAAAGATATAATATTGTCAGTAAATAAAAACTTTTGAAAATTAATAAAATAAATTACATAAAATTTACTAATATATAAAACATATAAATACCTTATATGAAAATTGTTCAACATCATAATAATAAGAAATTAAGATCAAATAATTAAAACAATAAGATGTTTGAAATATCAAAGTGATAAATATTAAAGAAGGATAATATGTAATACCATGAATAATATATGAAAACAATCATGCTTACTCTCTATTAATTGAAAAGTATATTAGAAAACTCTTTTTTCAAGCCAGTTTGGTTCTACATACCATAAGCTTTAAATATGCATTACCCTCTGACCCAGAAATTTCACTTCCATATTTACCAGATAAATGTTTTACTTAATATAAGATAAAAATTCTGAAATCAAATTAGATGTCCAGTAGAAGGAATTGGTTAAATTATTACCTGATACAAAGTATACGAACAGCTCATACAGCTCAACATAAAAAAAAAAAAAAAAAAAAAACACAATCAAAAAATGGGCAGAAGGGCTTCCCTAGTGGTGCAGTGGTTGAGAGCCCACCTGCCGATGCAGGGGACACGGGTTCGTGCCCCGGTCCAGGAAGATCCCACATGACACGGAGCAGCTGGGCCCGTGAGCCATGGCTGCTGAGACTGTGCGTCCAGAGCCTGTCCTCCGCGATGGGAGAGGCCACAACAGTGAGAGGCCCACAGACAACAACAACAAAAAAAATGGGCAGAAGATCTAAATAGATATTTCTCCAGTGAAGACATACAGGTAACTAAATGGCAGATGAAAAGTTGCTCAACATCACTAATTATTAGAGAAATGCAGAGCAAAACTACAGTGAGGTATCACCCCACACTGGTCTGAATGGCCGTCATCAAAAATTCTACAAATAGTGAATGCTGTAGAGAGTGTGGAGAAAAAGGAACCCTCCAACACTGTTGGTGGGAATGAAAATTAGTATACTCACTATGGAGAACAGTATAGAAGTTCCTTTAAAAACTAAAAATAGAGCTATCATATGATTCTGCAATCCTACTCTGGGTATATATACAGAGAAAACCATAACTCAAAAAGATACATGCACTCCCATGTTCACAGAAGCACTATTTACAATAGCCAAGACATGGAAGCAACTTAAGTGTTCATCGACAGATGAATGGATAAAGAAGATGTGGTGTATATACACAATGGAATATTACTCAGCCATAAAAAGAAAGAAATAATGCCATCTGTAGCAACATGGATGGACCTGGACATTATCATATTAAGTGAAGTAAGTCAGACAATGACAAATATCATGTGATATTACTTATATGTGGAATCTAAAAATATGATACAAATGAACTTATTTTCAAAACAGAAAGAGACTCACAGACATAGAAAACAAAAGGATAAGGGAGGAGAGATAAATTAGGAGTTTGGGATTAAAATATACAAACTCCTGTACATAAAATAGATGATCAACAAGGATCTACTGTATAGCACAGAGACCTATACTCAATATCTTGTAACTACATATAATGGAAGAGAATGTAAAACAAGAATAAATATATTTATATATATGTACATATAACTGAATCACTTTGTTGTACACCTGAAACTAACACAACATTGTAAATCAAGCATATGTCAATAAATTTTTTAAATTAAATTAATACCTGAACATCTATGAAATATCATCCTGCTATTTAATAATATGAAGAATATTGACATGTAAAAAGTTCACAATATGCAGTTAAGTGAAATAAACATAAGCTTAAAAGCAGTTTTAATAAACAGTTTGTAAATTGTTTTACCACATCAGCCTTTTTTATATAAAACTGTATGTGTATATTTAATAAAATGCAAGATCCTACATGAAATTCTCATGTATAAATACAATATAATACTCTGTCAGTCAAGATCCACCAGGAAATAGATGGCACCTCCTATTTGAATAAAGCAAATGAATTTAATGTAAAAATATGTGAAATATAGCTGAGGCAGGTGGAATAGTACAGGAAACCAGGGATGGCATCACCTGAGTGGTCACCACGCACTGTCCTCGTGGGATGTAAAGAGAGGAATGGTAGTTAGCCTCTGAAATAACACTTGATAATCCTTACCCCCGGTATTCACACCCTATGTAATTAATCCCTTTCCCCATGAATGTGGGCTATACTTTGTGGCTCACTTGAATGAATGAATACAGAAGAAGTGAGGGGTTATCATACCAAAGATTAGGTTTGAAGAGACTGTGGCTTTCATTTTGGTTCTCTCTTGCTCACTCTCACTCTTTCTCTCTTATCACGTGATCTGGAGGAAGCAAACTGCCATGTTCTGATCAGCCCTGTGGAGAGGCCCACATGTCATGCTGAGGAACTGATAACCTCAGTTCAAAAGCTGGCAAGGATCTGAAGGATAACAACAGCCACAAGAGAGAACTTGGTAGAGGATTTAAGTCTTGACGACTGAAACCCTGGCCAACAGATTGGCTTCAACCTCATGAAAGACTCTGAGCCGGAGGCACCCATGCAAAACAATCCTGGATTCCTGATTCACATAAATTGTGAGTTAATAAGTGTTTATCGTTTTCAGATGCTAACTTGACTAATTCATTATGCAGAAATATTAGCAAAGAAACAACCTGATCCCTTAAAGAAATAGAGTTATGTAGAGCAGAGCACCTTGAGAGGAGCAGTGACCAACTATTGTGGGATACAGTCAAGTCCACACAGCGAAATAATCAGAGTAAACAATTTCTTCACCTCACTTTCCTCCCTCCAGCTGATCTCCTAGCTTTAGACAGAAGGATGCAGAACAATAGAGGGAATTTGGTAGGCAAATGCAAGATGCAGGACATAATGATACACTGTATATATTATTACATATTATATACTATAGATAAAAATCTGGAAGGATGTAATACACACGTATTTGTGTATTATATTTATCTCTGGGTAGTGAGATTATGGTTATATATATATATATTTTTTGCTGTTTCTTAGTTTATAATAAGAAATAAAATTAAATTAATTAAATGATAGATATTAAATGACACTGCAAAAATTATATACTTATCCTGACTAATTATGTTGATATATAATATTATGATTTAAGTTTTCCCTTATAACAAGCTAGTTGCTTTACTTTCCTGAAGTCTTCATTACAGTGTTTCTAATTGCAGTTTTCTCTAATCTTACTTGACTGTTGCATTTTTCATCTTTAAAAGAACATTGGACTATAATTTTGCTTTTATTGCTGTCGTCATTAGGTTTTAGGATTACTGCTGCAGTTGGGAGACATTTCATTCTTCCCTCCATTTAGGATCAGATTTGTTTGTGCATATTTTCTATTTCTTCCCAGTTCAGTCTTGGAAGGTTGTACCTTTTGAAGAATTTGTCCATTTTTCCACATTGTCCATTTTATTTTTGTATATTTGTTTGTAGTAATCTCATGATTTTTTGTATTTCTGTGGTGTCTTTTGTAACTTCTTTTTTATTTCTGATTTTATTGATCTGAGTCCTCTCCCTTTTTTTCTTGATGAGTCTGGCTAAAAGTTTATCAATTTTCTTTATCTTCTCAAGGAACCAGCTTTTAGTTTCATTGATCTTTGCTATTGTTTTCTGTGTTTCTATTCATTTATTTCTGCTCTGATCTTTATGATCTCTTTCCTTCTATAACTTTGAGTTTTGTTTGTTCTTTCTCTACTTGCATTAGGTGTAAAGATATGTTGTTTATTTGAGATTTTTCTTGTTTCTTGAGGTAAGATTGTATTGCTCTAAACTTCCTTCTTAGAACTGCTTTTGCTCCAACCCATAGGCTTTGGATCATCATGTATTTGTTGTTATTTGTCTCCAGGTATTTTTTTTTATTTCCCTTTTGATTTCTTCAGTGATCCATTGATTATTTAGTAACATATTGTTTAACCTCCATGTTTTTTTTTTTTGGTAACAGTCTTTTTTTCCTTTAATTGATTTCTAATCCATAGCATTGTGGTCAGAAAAGATGCTTGGGACTTCCCTGACAGTTCAGTCTTTGGGACCTCACCTTCTAATGCAGGGGATGTGAATTTGATTCCTGGTCTGGGAGCTGGGATTCCACCTGCCTCATGGCCAAAAGGCCAAAGCCTGAAATGGAGGCAATGTTGTAACAAATTTAATAACAACTTTAAAAATGGTCCATATTAAAAAAAAATCCAAAAAAAAAGAAAAGGTGCTTGATATGATTTCAATTTTCTTAAATTTACTGAGGCTTGATTTGTGACACAAGATGTGATCTATCACTGAGAATGTTCTGCTTGCATTTGGGAAGAAAGTGTGTTCTGCTCTTTCAGATGGAATATTCTATAAATATCAATTAAGCCTATGTGATGTAATGTGTCATTTAAGGTTTTTTTTCTTTTTTCTTTTCTGTTTGGGTGATCTGTCCATTGCTGTAAGTGGGGTGTTAAAGTCTCCTACTATTACTGTGTTACTATCAATTTCCACTTTCATGGTTGTTAGCATTCATTTGCCTTATGTATTGAGGTGCTCCTATTTTGGGTACATAAACTTTTATAATTGTCATATCTTCTTCTTGGATTGATCCCTTGATCATTATGTATTGTCCTTCCTTATCTCTTGTAGCAGTCTTTATTTTAAAGTCTATTTCATCTGATATGAGTATTGCTACTCCAGCTTTCTTTTGATTTCCATTTTCATGGAAGATATTTTTCCATCTCCTCACTTTCAGTCTGTATGTTTCCCTAAGTCTGAAGTGGGTCTGCTGTAGACAACATATATACAGGTCTTGTTTTTGCATCCATTCAGTCAGTCAGTGTATTTGGGGGGAACATTTAATCCATTTACATTTAAGGTAATTATTCATATATATGTTCCTATTGCAATCTTTATTGTTTTGGTTTGTTTTTGTAGGTCATTTCCTTCTCTTTTGTTTCCCTCCTACAGAAGTTCCTTTAATATTTGTTGTAAAGCTGGTTTGGTGGTGCTGAATTCTCTTAGCTTTTGACTGTCTGAAAAGCTTTTGATTTCTCCATTGAATCTGAATGAGAGCCTGCTGGGTAGAGTGTTCTTGCTTGTAGGCTTTTCCCTTTCACCACTTTAAATATATTCTGACACTCCCTTCTGGCCTGCAGAGTTTCTGCCGAAAAATCAGCTGATAACCGTATGGGGATTTCCTTGTATGCTATTGTTGCTTTTCCCTTGCTTCTTTTAATATTTTTTCTTTGTATTTAATTTTTGTGAGTTCGATTAATATGTGTCTTGATGTGTTTCTTCTTCAGTTTATTCTGAGTTGGACTCTCTGTGCTTCCTGGACTTGGGTGACTATTTCCTTTCCTATGTTAGGGAAGTATTTGACTATAATCTCTTTGAATATTTTCTCAGACCCTCCTCTTTCTCTTATTCTTTTGGGACCCCTATAATTCAAATGTTGGTGTGTTTAATGTTGTCTCAAAAGTCTCTGAGATGCTCCTCATTTCTTTTCATTCTTTTTTCTTTATTATGATCAGTGACAGTGATCTCCATAATTCTATCTTCCAGCTCACTTTTCCGTTCTTCTGCCTCAGTTATTATGCTATTGATTCCTTCTAGTGTATTTTTCATGTCAGTTACTATATTGTTTATCACAGTTTTTGTTTGTTCTTCAGTTCTTCTAATTCCTTGTTGTTTTTATTTCTTGGTCCATGCCTCCATTCTTTTTTGTGAGAACTTGGATCATCTTTACTATCATTACTCTGAATTATTTTTCAGGTAAATTGCCAATCTCCTCTTCATTTAGTTGGTCTTGTAGGTTTTTACATTGCTCCTTCATCTGCAACATATTTCTGTCATCTCATTTTATATAACTTAGTGTGTTTGTGGTCTCCTTTCCATAGGCTGCAGGGTTAGTTCCTCTTGCTTCTGGTGTCTGCCCCATGAGGGGTGACGTTGATTCACATGCTTGTTTAGGCTTCCTGGTGGTAGGGACTGGTGCCTGAAATCTGGTTGGTGGAAGCTGGTCCCTCTGATGGGCAGGGCCATGTCAAACTTTGTGTTTGGGTGTGTCTGTTAGGTTAATATGACTTTAGGCAGCCTGTCTGCTGATGGTGGTGCTGTGTTCTGCTCTTGTTGGTTGTTTGGCTTGTGGCATTCCAGCACTGGAGCTTGCAGGCTGTTGGGTGAAGCTGGGTTTTGGTGCAGAGATGGGGACTTCCAGGAGAGTCCATGCCTATTAATATTCCCTGAGGCCAGGAATTTTCTGGTGTTCCAGCACCCAGGACTCAGCACTCCCACCATAGGGGATAATGCCCAACCCGGGCTGGGGAACCAAGACTCCACAAGCTCTGCAGCATGGCCAAAAAAAGAAAAGAATAGAAAACAAACACACAAAAGTCAAGACAAAGAATAAAAACAGAAACAAATAAAAACAAAAAAAGAAAAAATACAAAAAAAACAGGAAAACAACCAACCAAATAGAAAATCCCCCAAACCATAACAAGCAATGAAAACAAAACTAACAAAAACAAACAAAAAATAGCAAAGAATACAAAAAAGAAAAAAAGAAAAACGATGACAACAAAAAGATACAGGAAAAAAGTGAACAAAACATAACAAAATGAAAAAAATACAATAAAATAGCAAAGTAAAAAATATTTTAAAATTTTAAAAATTAAAAATAAAATAAAATAAATCAACTGTGACAACAAAACAAAGCAAATTCCCTGGGACATCTGTTATTAGTGTCCTTGTCCCCACAGTGAGCCACACCAGTGCCCACATCCCTAGAAGGTCCTCCAAGACCTTTAGCAAGGCCTCTGGACCCACTGTTGGCACAGTGGGGCAGATCAGAGTCTTACCTGGTCCAAATCCTACGTGTATTTGCCTCCCAAGTCCACAGCTGCTAAAGCTAGACCCATCTCAGTTGTAGGAGCACTCATTGTCCTTTCAGATGTTCTGCAGATGCTGGGTTTACCAATCTGATCATGGGGATTTAATTCATGGCTTGTGCAGCTGCACAGAGAGGTTTCAGTTCTTCTTCCTTAGTAGTACAGCCCCTGGGGCTCAGCTTCCTGGGGCTTAGCTTTTGTTCTGGGCCCACCTCTGCATGTGGGCCACCATCAGGCTCTGCTCCTTGCCCAGGCAAGAGGGGGGGAAGGCTGCCACTGAGTGGGCACAATTTCTCACTTAGGTGGGGGGGCAAGAGTTGGTGACTGACTGGGGTGCACGTGCTCTCTCAGGTAGGAGAGGGATAAGGTGGCAATGACTGGGGCTCATGGGTTCACTCTGATGTGATCCTCTTCTAGTGCGTTGGCTGCAGGGGCTGGCAGAAGGCAGCAACAGTCTGGGGTGCGTGCACTCACTCAGGCATGAGGGAGACAAAGTGGCAATGACTGGAGTGTGCACACTCACTCTGGGGGAGTCCCTCTCAGTGCCTGTGGAGACAGGGGCTTGTGTGTGGGGAGAGAGGCGTGATGGTGACCCCACCCCTTGCACACCACTCAACAATGGTGCCTCAATTCCAAGGCAGATCATGCTTCCTCCAGAAGCATTCCCGGCTGCGGAGCTCCTCACTCCTGTCCCCTCAGGCTGTCTCCGTGCAGCAGAGCTCCTCACTCCCATCCCTTCAGGAGGTTTCCACAGGGTCAATAGCCAAACTCTCCCCAGATCCACTCTCCTAACCCCACATTTCAGCACTCAGCCCCCACCAGCACTGGTGGTTATACATCTCAGTCTGGGGCACACAGTGTTGTGGCATAGACAGTCTGTGCAAGTCTTGCTCTGTCCTTCCTGCCTGCCACAGACTGGCCACTGCACTTTCCTCTGATAGCCCCCAAAGCTCCCCTCAATTTCAGCAGATCTTGCTGCCAGTGAGGGGGCCTTCTTGGTGCTGTAACTTCTCCTTTCCTTCAGCTTACCCCCAGGGGTGTGGGTCCCATCCCATCTCCTCTTTTCTTTTTCTTCCTTTTCTCTCTTTCATCCTAACTGGTTATGTATTTGTTTTTCTTTTTTTTCTTGTTCTTTTAGGTGTCTGAGGTCCTCTGCTAGTGTTCAGCAGGTGCTCTGTGTGAACTGTTCCACTTGTAGGAGTATTCTTTATGTACATGTGGAGAGAGATGAACCCCAGGTCCTCCTATTCTGCCTTCTTGACCACAATCCCACCAGTATTTTTTCTTTATTGGATTGTATTTCAAGCTTGCTTGGATATATCTATGAACTTATTTATTTATTTTTAAGAAACTGTGTGTATGTGGAATTCTTTCCAAGTTTTTTTTTATGTTTAAAAATATCTCAATTATATTCTTATATTTGGATAGTTGCTTGAATGGGTATGAATTTCCAGGTTCAGTTTATTTTCTTTCAAAACTTTACAGACAGTCCATCATACCTTAGAATTAATGTTATAAGAAGAAATCCACTGTCAATCCAATTTCTATTATTTAATAGATTTATAGTGTTTATTTTCTGGAATCTTAATAAATTTTTTTCATTATTATTTATAGTCTTCAGCAGAGCATAGGAATATATTTATTTCTTTTCAAAATGTATTCTATCTTGGTTTTCTCTGAGTCGCTTTGCATGGAAAAAGTAGTTTTTTGTGCAATTCACATTATAGCTTTATGGAATTATTACTACCTATCCATAGATATTTTTTTAATTTCTAACTACTAGCAAGTACTGATTATTATGAATCTTTCTTTTCTTTTTGCTTTTGTATCATAATTTCCATCTTTCTAACCTTTTAGCAAGGTCAGAGAAGAGTTTATGTTCTGGATTACTGAATTCTCAGTCATATTTTCTTTGTTTTTCTGCTATTCAATTACTATTATTATTTGTGATTTTGGTAAACCTTTTAATTCTGATAATTCTTTTTAATTATATGACTTCTATTTTAGATCAGCACTTTCCCTTATATTTATGGGAATAACATTCCCTTAAATCTCTCTGAGGATACTAACTTGAATTTTTTTAAGCTTTCATTTTTTTTTTTAACATGAGCTCTATTTTTCTACTAATTTTTTTTCTGAGATTCTTTCCTCTCACTATATTATATTCACATATGTTTCTGATAATTTTGTTTTCTTTTGTGTGTATATATTCATATTTATATATACACATCAATGTAAATGCTTGTTTTTCAATTAATGTCGGAATCTAGGGATATTTGATAGACAAAGATAGATAGATAGATAAAACTTGTTTGAATGGGTAACTAACATGTAACTACTGACCAGTAATGAGGGTCTGTTTCTCCTTCAGGTCTCTTCTGTTTCTCTCTTCAGACCATATGGCTCTGTGGATATACAGACATGTTGTACCAACAGAGTGGCTTTCTTTTAGAATAAATGCATTGCGATAACCAAAGCAAAATTGGATCCTCTTACAGTTGTCTTATTAAGCAAAGTTCTTACATAGAGACAGTACTTTAGTGTACATTTTATTTTTTTCAGTGTAATTAAGTGAAACTGCTTTTTCCTCACTGCATCTCTCCTTCTCTATCCTGTGGACTTAAAAATTATTCACAACCTAAAAGTTGAGAGTTATATTATATTCAGTGAGAAATTTTAGGACTTCAAGCTCAGGAGGCAGCACCTCAGGTAACCCTGAGAAAATTTCTCTGAAGAAGCGAGGGGGTGTCAGGTTATATAGAAGTTTCACAACAAAGGGCAGGTAGCTGGGAACATCAAAAGATTATTGTTAAAGAAAAACACGTAACCCAAGTTAAGGAATTTAACACTTTTCTACGTATGGAAAGATGATAGAGTCTGGGCTCACTGAAATCGTTCCTTTGATATGCAGCTCAGCTATCTGGGGCCAGTACCCTGTGTTTCCACATGCAGAGTTTCCTCAGGGGTCACCTTGAGGGCTGGCTGCAGTCTGATGGTTGCTAGGTGGCAGGTATTCTTTCCTTCCTGAGTTCCCTCAGGGCTCACCAGCTCACACTGGAGGGCTGAAAGCACTGATGATTGTGAAATCCTTTGTTTACTGTTATGGCAGGAAATATTCCATTTCTCAATCCCAATGTGTGTTTCTCAAGTGCCTAACACCCTAGTCTTTTCCCTTTCCCATCTAATGCACATCCTAAGATGCCCTGAAGGTAAAATGCATCCAGTCATTTACTATACAGCAGGGTTTACTAAGTTCTTCCTGAAACAAATACCTCAGAAGTTTTGCTGTATACCCTGAGCCTGTGCTGGCCCAGATCCAGCTGTCTTTCAATTAATTATCCAGTTACTTGCTCTAAAGCCTTCCCTTACTTCCAGCTCTTGCTGACTGTGACGTTGGATTTTTTCCAGTTTTTATTTGAGTTGACCTCTGATACTCACTCTGTGTCAGCCTGCTCCTACACAAGCACTATGATGCTGGTTCTTTGCCTTTTTTTTCAGGTCAACCCCATAACTACTGTAAAACACACACACACAAATCTTGAAATATTTTCTATGGATATCTCTCCCCTATTTTCTAGTACTGCTATAGTTTTGTTCCCACATCTATTTCATTTCAAAGTGATTTAGTGAATCAAAGGCAGCAAATGCAACCACTGGATTACCATCTTGGACTGGAAGCCTGCCCATTGCCTTATAGGTAAAATTACAAATGTTGAAAACTCATTTATGTTTACCATATGTGTTTACAATGTAATTACTTAAAAAAAAGGACCACATATATATATTATTAAAGTTTCTCCTTGAGGCTCTCTATTTTTTTCTGTCCCCTATTTAGTACTTCAAACATCCCAATTAAAGGAAACCTTGAAATTACTTCAGAATATTATTTCCTAAGGGATAAGATTTAGTAGAGTATCAAAATCTTGGTAGTTAAATTATTTTGCTTAATTTTGCTAGACCTGATTTTCATGTTAATTCTGTCACCCATGAGGTTTATGACCTTGTAGAAATAACTTCTCTTCCTCCAGGAGTACCTATTTGCAAGGGTTATTGGGAATAATAAATTAGGTAATGCCTTGAAACACTTTGGTGTAGTGCTTGGTGAATAGTAATGGTTCTATATACTATGCTAACTTATTGTAATCTTATAAGAAAAGCATTTGAATTAGAACAATTAAATCATTCCCAAACCTGGACTTTTAAATGTGGAAAAGTAACATTTACACTTTAGCAAATAATTTTCAGAAACCACAGAGCACATTTAAGATACCCAGTGGTATATTAAAATGGTAACAGCACATTAGATATAACACTAGGCTAAAGATGGCTTGAGCAGAATTGTTCTATTTATAAATAGGTATATCTTCAGGTCTACAATATCTAGGTATTTTCCTCATAATCTGATCATGATTTCATGATTTTATTATAGTTTAAGAGTGTCCTAGATAGGATCCTGACCCATGTAATATACCTATTCTTTTAACTTGGCAGGTTTTTTTTCTACTTTTCATCTGTCAAGTTATATTGTATAGTACTGACCCACTTATCTCCCTGGCTACTGCTTCTACACAGTTCTATCTGCACTGCACTAGGCTCAACAATGCTAATGCTACTGTGTTTCTGATTATAGTTACAAACTGCCTGGTAGTATTTAAATTGGAATTACTCAATAATTCTGTTTCTTTGCACAGCTCTTATTCAAAGCCAGAAACTTATTATCAGATTGCCCAAAAAGCATTTTAAAATTAAATATGTGCTTTATTTTCATACAAAATCACTTCATAATGAAAGGTTGAATAGAATAGTGAAGAAAACTACAATCTATTGTATACACATTTTAATATAACTATTTCTTTTCCATGCAAACACATCACTAAAATATTTGCCCTATATATAGTGGCATTAAAAAATTTGAATTATACCTAGAAAAGTTTCAGTGTTAGTTATAAGGCTGTCTTCCAAGCACATTAGTTCTTCTTTGAAGTAAATATTCAAAGTTTTCAGTATAGAAAATGAAGTTACAGTAAAAAAAAAAAAAAAGAGAGTAATAAAGAAGGAAAAAACAGAAATGGCTATTTTTCTCCAGTTTAATGTATTAGGTAGAGATATACATGAATCAGTTTAAACAAAATGCCGCCTCTCTTATATTCAGCTATATCTGCACAGTGTTAGAAAATGTATGCTATCCCTAGGTAAACTACTGTGTTATTTTATTTCGTAAACTTTTCTATAAGCTGAGCTTGAGGTAGCAATTTGTATTCTACTTAAACAAAAATGGTTTATTTTTCTTTCATTTAAAAGGCATTTCATTGAAATTACATATTGACACTCAAACTAATATTTTACATTCTAAAACAGTGACTTGAGGGCTGTAAATAATTTCAAAAACATTGCTTTGTTTAATCTTGTTGACATTTGTGGAAATTGTTCTTGATACATTTTCTAGAAATTAAGATGAATCTTTTAATGCTGAAAATACTGTTTTAGTAATGTTCACATCTACTTGTAGTTAAAGATCCCTGTTATGGGTTATTGGTAAACACAACTCACAGGTTTTCATTAGCACCTGTCACTTCCTGCCTCAGTCTTAGTCCATCGTTCAGCCAGTCCACAAAAAAATCTATCTTTGAAACTGACCTGAATAAAACTTTCATTTCATTTCTCCCAGTGGGATATATAAATAATAAAATCAATGTGAAGTCTTCCATGAACTGACCCAGGTTTATCTCTCAATGTTTTATAAGAGCAGATCTCACTCATTTGTTTTTGATCAAACACTATCAAACTCTTTTTGGAATTCTAAATACATACAAATACCTAACTTGTGCTATTTCTTATGCCTCTAATGTCCTTCATGTGCACCTCCTCTTGCTACTGTTGCTTGGACAGGAAAGCTAAGAGCACATGTTACTTTCCAAAAGGACTCCCTGACATCTGACTCCTCTAGATTCTATCAAATACCCCAGCTATGTATCCATAGTGTTGCTGGTATTTTTTTTACATCTATATCCTCCATGGACTCTAAATCATTTTGAAAGAGGGGTATGCCATAGTTATTATTTTATTTCTAAGCAATACTACAATTCTTGGTGTGCATTAATGACCTAATGTAAATGTGTTAAATTGTTAACTGAAGTTCCTTTTAATTACACAACTGTATTGACTGCCAGAGTAAGCACTGTCTCTAACATTTGTAAATTAGACCTGATCCAGTAAGAAATGAAAACAAAAGTCCCACCCCAATCAAGAGAGCTAGGCTTTTGAAAATTCTTCTACTACAAGAAAAAAAAAAGTAAAGAAACCTTATAAGAAATTATAGTAAGAGACACAGATATCCCCAGCAAACATATGAAAGCCTTAGAAAAAATGTTTTATATGTTCTTAAATATTACACAATTATAATTCTTTAAATGTGTAATAATGGTATTCTATATTTGGCATCTATGTTGGTTTAATTAAATTTGAATTTTCTGGTTCCAAAGTTAGAGTTTAAAAAATAATCTATTCCCTTTAGTTCAGTGCACCTTTACAGAGAGACTTAGATTCACAGAGTATGACAAAAACAAAGGCATATTTTATAATACCTTCTTTTCTACCAAACCACAAAGGAGAATAAATGAAGGGAAGCTCAGGCAAAGTGTTACAAGTTCTAGTCCCTACTGGTAGATGGGTGAATGCTGGTAAAGAAGGGAAAAGGACATAACTCAGAGGACAATAGGTTATCAGAATGCTGGCCAGGTGCAGTGGTCCAGAAGACAGACAAAACTTCTTTCAAGTCCATTCTAGTAAAGTGGGAAAAGAGCATTTCCTGTGGTCTCTGGATGTATCTGGGAGAAAAAGTCTCATCCACACCTGACACTGCCCCTGGAACAAACTGGGTATGATTCTTAATGGAAGTGTACAGGTAAGTGGAAGGCAGAGCCTAATCAAATGAATCAAGGGAGAAGGTGTGTGACCAGGGTATGATTTGGGAACAGAGACTGCCAGAAAACAGGGCTCTCCAGTCATAATAATCACCCAACTAGCCTCCAACCTCACAATTCCCAGTTAAACATAGATATCATGCCCAATTCCCAAAAGTTATAATCCAGAAAGCTAAATCAGTCATTTCATTTCATTGCCTACAGGCTTCAACAAATTCAGGAGCTAGTCAACAAAGAAAAAATGTCTTTACATTATATATATTTTGGGGTCTGTAAGCCAGTAAAAGGGACTCTTCAGTAAGAGTCACTCTTTCCTTCTTAAAAGCTTTATAGGTTCTGTATTAGTTAGGGTTCTCCAGAAAAAAAAATCAATAAGTTATAAATATATGATAAATAGATAGAGAGATAGAAGAGGAGATTTATTATAGAGGTTGGCTCACGGGGCTACAGAGGTCAAAAATTATCACAATCAGCCATCTGCAAGCTGCAGACTCAGGAAAGCTGGTGGTATAATTCAGAGTCTGCAGGCCTAAGAACTAGGGAGCCACTGGTGTTAAGTCTGAGGACAGAGGACCAGTGGCTCTACTGTTCAAGGGCTGGAGAAGATGGACTTCCCAGCTCAAAGAGGGGGCAGGGGTGGGGGAAGGAGGATGGGGAGAGAAAGAGAGAGGGTGAAAGAGAGAGAGAGAGAATTTGCCCCTCCACTGCCATTTTGCTCTGTTCCTGCCCTGGAGGGTTTGGATGACGTCTGCCAATTTAGTGAAGGAGAATCTTCTTTACTCAGTTACTGATTCAAATGTTAATCTCTTTTAGAGGCATCCTCACAGATGCATTCAGCAATAATGTTTTATCAGCTACTTGCACATCACTTAACCTAGTCAAGTCAACACATAAAATTAACCATCACAGGTTTTTTATACCTTGTTACTCAAACTCACATCTTACAGGTTCAACAAAGAAAATTTTTGTGTTGTTTTATTTAGTATGGTAAGCATTTTGTTTACGGGTCTGTTATGTTCAATACCTCTCTGAGTTTACAATACAGAGATTTAGATCTCCAGTTTTCAGAATAATAATAATATGGATAGAAAAGACCATAGATAACCTTTATGTAAATGATCAGTGTATGTTTTTCAATCTTTGCTCATTATCAATGGCCCCACTGTATTTGTAAGGAAACCCGGTGCCAAAGCCCTTGTATTTCAGCTCCTTTCCTTCCAGGTTCAGCAGTACTGTTTTAGGGTCTAGGTTTATTTATTCCTCATTTTATTTTATTTCTCTTCAATCTCCGCTCGAAAATCTCTATTCCTCCTCACTATTTCTTCCCTTATCTTTTCTAATTTCATTTCTAAACCTCTGTTCCTAATAACTGCTAATAAGAGTGACTTGAAGTTGAAGTATACTGCACCTCAAATTGAACAAAAAATGTTCACAAGTAAATATGAGTACATTAGATTTTTTATAAAAGAGGGCTTTAACTAGTATAGAATTATAAAAACAAATGTTTATATTCTAATGCATTTTTGAATGCATATGCTACAAAGTGCAAAAGGTCTTCGAAAACTGTTGATCATGTCTTTTCTCCATTGTATGTTCTTGCCTCTTTTTTTTTTTTTTTTTTTTGCGGTACGCAAGCCTCTCACTGCCGTGGCCCCTCCCGCCGCGGAGCACAGGCTCCGGACGCGCAGGCCCAGTGGCCATGGCTCACGGGCCCAGCCGCTCCGCGGCATGTGGGATCCTTCCGGACCGGGGCATGAACCCGTGTACCCCGCATCAGCAGGCGGACTCTCAACCACTGCGCCACCAGGGAAGCCCTCTTGCCTCTTTTGTCATAAATTAGGTGACCATATATGCATGGGTTTATCTCTGGGCTTTCTATCCTGTACCATTGATCTATATTTCTGTTTCTGTGCCAGTACCACACTGTCTTGATTACTGTAGCTTTGTAGTATAGTTTGAAGTCAGGGAGCCTGATTCCTCCAGCTCCATTTTTCTTTCTCAAGATTGCTTTGACTATTCGGGGTCTTTTGTGTTTCCATACAAATTGTAAAATTTTTTGTTCTAATTCTGTGAAGAATAGCATTGGTAGTTTCATAGGGATTGCATTAAATCTGTAGATTGCTTTGGGTAGTGTAGTCATTTTCAGAATATTGATTTTTCTAATCCTAGAACATGGTATATTTCTCCAAATGTTCATGTCATGTTTGATTTTTTCATCAGTGTTTTATAGTTTTCTGAGTACAAATCTTTTGCCTCCTTAGGTAGGTTTACTCCAAGGTATTTTATTCTTTCTGTTGCGAGAGTAAATGTGATAGTTTCCTTGATTTCTTTTTCTGATTTTTCATTATTAGTGTATAGGAGTATCAGAGATTTCTGTGCATTAATTTTGTATCCTGCAATCTTAACAAATTCATTGATTATTTCTAGTAGTTTTCTGGTGACATCTTTAGGCTTTTCTACGTATAGTATCATGTCAGCTGCACTCAATGACAGTTTTAATTCTTCTTTCCCAATTTGGATTCCTTTTATTTCTTTTTCTTCACTGATTGCCACAGCCAGGACTTCTAAATCTATGTTGAATTAGAGTGACAAGAGTGGACATCCTTGTCTTCTTCCTGATCTTAGTGGAAATTCTTTCAGTTTTTCACCACTGACAATGATGTTTGCTGTGTGTTTGCCATATATGGCATTTATTATGTTGAGGTAGGTTCCCTCTCTGCCCACTTTCTGGGGAGCTTTTATCATAAATGGGTGTTGAATTTTGTCAAAACTTTTCCACATCTATTGAAATGATCATATGGGTTTTATTCCTTAAATTGTTAATATGATATATCAGATTGATTGATTTGTGGATATCGAAACATCCTTGCATTCCTGGGATAAATTCCACTTGGTCATGTTATATGACCCTTTTAATATGTTGTTGGATTCTGTTTGCTAATATTTTATTCAGGATTTTTGCATCTATTTTCATCAGTGATATTGGTCTATAATTTTCTTTTTTTGTGATATCTTTTTCTGGTTTTGGTACCAGGGTGATGGTGGCTTTGTAGAATGAATTTGGTAGTGTTCCTCCCACTGCAATTTTTTGGAAGAGTTTGAGGATTGGTGTTAGCTCTTCTCTAAATGTTCATTAGAGTTCACCTGTGAAACCATCTGGTCCTGGACTTTTGTTTGTCAGAATATTTTTAATTACAGTTGCAATTGCATTACTTGTGATAGGTTTGTTTATATTTTCTAATTCTTCTAGGTTCAGTCTTGGAAAATTGTATCTTTCTAATAATTTGTTCATTTCTTCATGGTTGTCCATTTTATTGGCATATACTTATTTGTAGTAGTCTCTTTCAATTCTTTGTGTTTCTGCATTGTCAGTTGTGATTTCCCCTTTTTCATTTACAATTTTATTGATTTGCACCCACTCCCTTCTTTGCTTGATGAGTCTGGCTAAGGGTTTATGAATTTTGTTTATCTCTGGCTAAGGGTTTATGAATTTTGTTTATCTTCTCAAAGAACCAACTTTTAGTTTTATACATCTTTGCTTTTTTTCTTCATTTCTATTTTATTTATTTCTGCCCTGATCTTTATGATATTTTTTTCCTTCTACTGACTTTGGATTTTCTATGCTCTTCTTTCTCTAATTACTTTAGGTGTAGGGTTAGATTGTTTATTTGAGACTTTTCTTGTTTCTTGAGGTGAGATTGAATTGCTATAAACTTCCCTCTTAGAACTGGGTCATCATGTTTTTGTTGTCATTTGTTTCCTTGTATTTTTTTTATTTCTTCTTTGATTTCTTCAGTGAGCTCTTGGTTATTTAGTAGTGCACTGTTTAACCTCCATATGTTTGTGTTTTTATAGTTTTTTTTTTCTTGTAATTGATTTCCAATCTCATAACATTGTGGTGAGAAAAGATTCTTGATACCATTTCAATTATCTTCAATTTACTGAGGCTTGATTTGTGACCCAAGATGTGATCTATCTTGGAGAATGTCCCATGCGCACTTGAGAAGAAAGTGTATTCTGTCACTTTCAGGTGCAATTTTCTATAAATATCAATTAAATCTATCTGATCTATTGTGCCATTAAAGCTTGTGTTTCCTTATTTATTTTGTGTTTGGATGATCTGTCCATTCGTGTAAGTGGGATGTTAAAGTCCCTTACGATTATTGTGTTACTGTCAATTTCCCCTTTCATGGTTGTTAGCATTTGCCTTATGTACTGAGGTGCTCCTATGTTGGGTGCATAAATATTTATAATTTTTATATCTTCTTCATGGATTGATCATTTGATCATTATGTATTGTCCTTCCTTATCTCTTGTAACAGTCTTTATTTTAAAGTTCATTTCATCTGATATGAGTATTGCTACTCCAGTTTCTTTTGATTATCATTTGCATGGAATACCTTTTTCCATCCCTTCACTTTCAGTCTGTATGTGTCCCTAGGTCTGAAGTTGGTCTCTTATTGACAGCATATATATGGGTCTTGTTTTTTATCTATTCACCCAGTCTATGTCTTTTGGTTGGAGCATTTAATCCATTTACATTCATGGTTATTATCAATATGTATGTTCCTATTACCATTTTCTTAATTGTTTGGGGTTTGTTTTTGTGGGTCTTTATCTTCTTTTTTGTTTCCCACCTAGAGAAGTCCCTCTAGCATTTGTTCATGTTAGCTCTTCTCTAAACGTTTTATAGAATTTGCCTGTGAAGCCATCTGGTCCTGAACTTTTGTTTGTTGTATGATTTTTAATCACAGTCTCAATTTCAGTGGTTGTGATTGGTCTGTTTATATTATCTATTTCTTCCTAGTTAAATCTCAGAAGGTGGTGCTTTTCTAAGAATTTGTCTATTTCTTCCAGGTTGTTCATCTTATTGGCATAGAGTTGCTTATAGTAATCTCTCATGATCATTTGTATTTCTGCAGTGTCCTTTTTCACTTCTAATTCTATTGATTTGAGTCTTCTCCCTTTTTATCTTGATGAGTCTGGGTAATGGTTTATCAATTTTGTTTATCTTCTCAAAGAACCTGCTTTTGGTTTTATTGATCTTTGTTATTGTTTCCTTCATTTCTTTTTCATTTATTGCTGATCTCATCTTTATGATTTCTTTCCTTCTGCTAACTTTGGGGATTTTGTTCTTCTTTCTCTAATTGCTTTAGGTGTAAGGTTAGGTTGTTTATTTGAGATGTTTCTTGAAGTAGGATTCTATTGCTATAAACTTCCTTCTTAGAAGTGCTTTTGCTACATCCCATAGGTTTTGTGTCATTGTGTTTTCATTGGCATATGTTTCTAGGTATTTTTTTTATTTCCCCTTTGATTTCCTCAGTGATATCCTGGTTATTAAGTAGTGTATTGTTTACCCTCCATGTGTTTATATTTTTTTACAGTTTTTTCCTGTAATTGAGATCTAGTCTCATAGTGTTGTGGTTGGAAAAGATACTTGATAACATTTCAATTTTCTTAAATACACCAAGGCTTGTTTTGTTACCCAAGATATAATCTTTCTTGCAGAATGTTCCATGAGTACTTGAGAAGAAGTTGTATTCTGTAGTTTTTGGATGGAATGTCCTATAAATATCATTAACTCCATCTTGTCTAATGTGTTATTTAAAGCTTGTGTTTCCTTTTTTATTTTCATTTTTGATGACCGATCTGTTGGTGAAAGTGGGTTGTTAAAGACCCTGCTTTGATTGTGTTACTGTCATTTTCCGCTTTTATGGCTGTTAGCATTTTTCTTATGTATTGAGGTGCTCCTATTCGGTGTACACATATTTATAATTGCTATATCTTCTTGTGTTGATCCCTTGTTCATTATGTAGTGTCCTTCTTTGTCTCTTATAATAGTCTTTATTTTAACGTCTATTTTGTCTGATATGAGAATTGCTACTCTGGCTTTCTTCTGATTTCCATTTGAATGGAATACCTTTTATATTCTTTCCCTTTCAGTCTGTATGTGTCTCTAGGTCTGAAGTGGTCTCTTGTAGACAGCATATATATGGGTCTTGTTTTTGTATCCATTCAGTCAGTCTATATCTTTTTGTTGGAAAATTTAAGACATTTACATTTAAGGTTGTTATGGGTATGTATGTTCCTATTACCATTTTCTTAATTTGTGGGGGTTTGTTATTGTACATCTTTTCCTTCTCTTGTGTTTCCTGCATAGAGAAGTTCCTTTAGCATTTGTTGTAAAGCTGGTTTGCTGGTGCTGAATTCTCTTAGTTTTTTCTTGTCTGTAAAGGTTTTATTTTCTCTGTCAATTCTGAATGTGTTCCTTGCTGGGAAGAGTTATTTTGGTTGTAGGTTTTTCCCTTTCATCACTTTAAATATTACCTGCCACTCCCTTCTGGCTTGCAGAGTTTCTGCTGAAGGATCAGTTGTTAACCTTATGGGGATTCCCTTCTATGTTACTTGTTGTCTTTCTCTTGCAGCTTTTAATATTTTTTCTTTGTATTTAATTTTTGATAGCTTGATTAATATGTGTCTTGGCATGTTTCTCCTTGGATCTTTCCTGTATGGGACTGTCTGCACTTCCTAGACTTGATTATCTATTTCCAGTCCCATTTTAGGGAAGTTTTCAACTATAATCCATTCAAATATTTTCTCAGTCCCTTTCTTTTTCTCTCCATCTTCTGGGCCCTGTATAATTAGAATGTTGGTGCATTTATTGTTTCCCAGAAGTCTCTGAGACTGTCCTCAATTCTTTTCATTCTTTTACTCTGTGGTAATTATTTCCACTATTTTATCTTCTACGTCATTTATCCGTTCTTCTTCCAAGTTATCTGTTATTGATTCCTTTTAGAGAATTTTATTTTGTTTATTGTGTTGTTCATTAAGTTTTGTTTGTTAAATGTTCCTTGTCTTTTCTCCATTCTATTTCCAAGATTTTGGATCATCTTTACTATCATTACTCTGAATTCTTTTTCAGGTAGACTGCCTATTTCCTCTTCATGTGTTTGGTCTGGTGGGTTTTTACCTTGCTCCTTCATCTGCTGTGTATTTCTCTGTCTTGTAATTTTGCTTAACTTACTGTGTTTGGAGTCTCCTTTACACAGCCTGCATGTTCATAGTTCCTGTTGTTTTTGGTGTCTTCCCCCAGTGGGTAAGGTTGGTTCCATGTGTTGTGTAGGCTTCCTGGTGGAGGGGACACTAGTGCCTGCATTCTGGTAGATGTGGCTGGATCTTGTCTTTCTGGTGGTTAGGACTGCATCTGACGATGTGTTTTGGGGGTATCTGTGATCTTATTATGATTTTAGACCACCTCACTGATAATGGGTGGGGGTGTCTTCCTGTCTTGCTGGTTGTTTGGCCTTCAGTGTCCAACATTGTAACTTGCTGGTCATTGAGTGGTGCTGGGTCTTAGCGTTGAGATGGAGATCTCTGGGAGAACTTTTGCCATGTGATATTATGTGGAGCTTGGAGGTCTCTGGTGAACCAATGCCCTGAACTTGGCTCTCCCACCTCTAAGTCACAGGCCTGACACCCGATCTGAGAGCCAAGACCCTGTCAGCCACACAGCTCAGAAGTAAAGAGAGAAAAAAAAGAAAGAAAGAAAGGAAAAAATAAAATTAAATAAAAATTATTAAAATAAAAATAATTATTAAAAAGTAATTAACAAAAGAAAATTAAAAAAAAGAAAGAAGAGAGCAACCAAACCAAAAAAGAAATCCACCAATGATAACAAGCCCTAAAATCTATAGTAAAAAAAAAATTACTAAATAAAAAACAAAAACAAAACACCAGAAAGACAGAACCCTAGGACAATTGGTAAAAGAAAATCTATACAGACAAAATCACACAAAGAAGCATACATATACACGCTCACAAAAAGAGATAAAGGAAAACAGTATATATATCATTGCTCTCAAAGTTCACAACCTCAATTTTGGGATGATTGTTGTCTAATCAGGTATTCCACAGATGCAGGGTACATCCCGTTGATTGTGAAGATTTAATCCACTGCTCCGAGGTTGCTGGTAGATATTTCCTTTTCTCTGTTCGTGCAGCTCCTGCTGTTCAGCTTTGGTTTTGGCCCCGCCTCTGCATGTAAGTCAGCTGAGGGCCTCTGTTCTTGGCTCAGACAGGATGGGGTTAAAGTAGCAGCTGATTAGGGGGCTCTGGCTCACTCAGTCCAGGAGGAGGGAGGGGTATTGCATGCGGAGTGAGCCTGCAGCAGCAGAGGCCAGCATGATGTTGCAACACCCTGAGGCATGCTGTGTGTTCTGCCGGGGAAGTTGTGCATGGATCATGGAACCCTGACAGTGGCAGGCTGCACAGTCTTCCAGGAGGGGAGGTGTGGGTAGTGACATGTACTTGCACACAGGCTTCTTGGTAGTTGCAGCAGCAACCTTAGCATTTCATGCCCGTCTCTGGGGTCCACGCTGATAGCCACAGCTTACGCCCATCTCTGGAGCTCCTTTAGGTGGTGCTCTGAATCCCCTCTCTTTGTGCACACTGAAACAATTGTTCTTGCATCTTAGGCAGGTCCAGACTTTCTCCTGGCCTCCCTCCTAGCTAGCTGTGGTTCACTAGTCCCCTTCAGGCTGTGTTCACACAGCCAGCCACAGTCCTCTCCTTGGGATCTGACCTCCAAAAATGCTGGAGCCTCTGGTCCCAGCCCCAACCCATCCTGGCCAGCAGGTGAGCAGACAAGACTCTCGGGCTGGTGAGTGCTGGTAGGCTCCAATCCTCTGTGCAGAAATCTCTCTGCTTTGCCCTCTGCACTCATGTTGCTGCACTCTCCTCCATGGCTGCGAAGCTTCCCCCCAGCACCTCCCATCCCCACCAGTGAATGGGATACCTGTGTTTGGAAACTTTTCCTCCTTCACAGCTCTGTCCCAGAGGTTCAGGTCCCATCCCTATTCTTTTGTCACTGTTTCTTCTTTTTTCCTTTGCCTTACCCAGGTATGTGGGGTGTTTCTTGCCTTTTTGGAAGTCTGAGGTCTTCTGCCAGTGTTCAGTAGGTTTCTGTAGGAGTTGTTCCACATGTAATGTATTTCTGATATATTTGTGGGGGGGAAGGTGATCTCCATGTCTTATCTTCTGCCATCTTGAAGGTCTCTCTGAGTTAACATTTTTAAATTTTACCAATCTCTATGGTAAAATGCTATCTCATAATTATTTTGATGTGTATTTTACTAATTATTATTGCATAATTAATTGAATTATTCAATTATTAAAACAATTATTGAATATCTGAATCCTTTCCTAATCCATGAATCCTTTTAGCTTTTTCGCCTGATACACTGCCTTTTATTTCTGTACAATTTAAGGCCATTTTTTATATTACAGATACAAATTTATCAGATTTAAATATTTTTCCAGTGATCACTCTTCTAATTTTTTTGCTAGTTGTGTGTTTTGCCATACCAAAAATTCAATTTTTTTAATGAAAATGTTTCTTCCCCTTTCTGTTACAGCCTTACATTTCCTATTCTGTTTTGCTTCAAAAGGTTTCCTTGGTTCTTAACTCTTATATCCTATTTTCAAAGGAGCTTATTGAGAGGTAAGGTCTCTTTCTCTTTTCTCTATTTAAGAAGCTCTACAGTAAAAGAACAAGTCAATAGTGCTCTGATTTCTCAATTACTTTTCGAATATTTATAGATATTCTCAATGGGCTAAGAACTGTGGCAGTTACAAAGGCAAATAAAATAAAAACCAAAGCTGCAGAGAACTTATAGTCATGGAGGTATAAAGGAAAATATAAAATAAGACTAGAAGTGACACGTGGCACAGGAAAGACATAGGAATATCACTGCCCTCTGGAAGGAGTCTCTCCCTCTTTTGTGTTTCTGTGACCTGTTCGGTTGTGGCAGGAACCATCAATTGTAGTTTATTGTGAAACATTCCCTCAGTTGTGAAAAAGTCACTTTATAATCTAAAGCTGGTATTAAAAATCCATTGCATTATATTTTTATTCTATTGAATATCATTAAGCCTATGTATTTATTATACAGTGATCTTTCTCTCATACACACACACACACATACACACCATGGCCATTCCTAAGATATAGATTTCCTTAAAGTTTTTAGCATTAATATCTTAATGAGTCAAAAGATGACTATTTTATATTGAATATATATATATATATATATTAAAAATGCACACAGAAATTAGAGCCAAGAAAATTTACTAAGCAATGCAGGTATACACTTAAGATAATTAAGATCTATTCTTTGTTTTGCAATTACCACATACCAAATTCTCTCTATATATTTTATTAATGCCTATATTTTATTTTATTAATCCTCTATATTTTATTAATTCCTCAGAGGAATGATCTGAGAGGTTTTGCCATCATCATTTAACATTATACAACTGAGGTAGAGAGTAACTCATACATGGACAATAGGACATATAAGTGGTAACCAGGCCTGGGGTTCTGACCCAAGCCATTTAACTTTGTGTCATGTGTTTTTAACCACATCAATGTACATTCGGTCATGAGCTGTCCAAACCATGGGGTATGCAGTAGAGTACTCCAGACTTGTATATTTCATTCTCTATTCTATTCTCCTTTTAGGAAATAACTGAATCAAATTAAAAATATATATTATATCACAGTTGCATATTCTTATAGCTTACAAACTATCCTTATTGTCCACTTAATTTTCAAAGTAACACTAGAAAACATACAACACTTATTTATACTCTCTTAATCCAAAGAAATGAGACCGATTATTTAGCCTTTTCAATGGTGTGTGTTTCCAGTCTAAAATCAGAATAATATCTACTTCACAAGACATAATACAAAATACTGATTACAGATAGGTCTCAGCAAATTTTTAGTCTCTCCTACTTTTGTTGCTCATTCTTATTTGTACCATATTATATGTAATATGGACATCTCTCTCTTTTCAGAGATCCTTAGTTTTTTTCTAATATGATTTTTTCATAGTGGCTAACAGCAATTACTACTTGTAAACAATGAATATCTATAGTGAAAATAGGTTGAATCTAGAAAAATTACTTACACTATTTAAAGTCTTTATTTGCAAACGTTTTGTTCACCAGATAAGCAATTAAGGGTATAATATTTGTACTTACCCCTCCTGGAATATGCTCCATTGAGGTAGAGAGAATGAGCAGCTGTTTACTGCCAGAAATTTCACTATTAAAAATTCCATTCTCACTTAAAAGGGATTAAGTTTTCTAAGTTCAATGATGAATACATGTACTAACTCTGTGAAGATAAACTAAGATTAGTTTTTACTGTTAAAATTTCAACATGAATTTGATTATATTTTTCTTACAGTACTTATGGTACAAGGACTTTGAACAAATATTAACAAATGTAGTAATTTCTCAGGATAACCAAGGCCAGACTCTAAGATTACAACATGATTTCTTCTCAGGGGAAAAAGGTGGAGATGCCATGAAATAGAAGGGTGCTGATAAGAAAAGTGGAAGACATACACACACACACCCCTCAAATCTATGCCAACTGCCCAAGTGTGCTTACAGTCTGATGTTGCAGTTTTCAGTGGTTGGTGCTCTCTTATACTGTTTTCTAGATTATTTTATATTTAATAGATAACCATCAATAATTTAATTTGATGGTGACCTTCATCAGCTTCAATAGTTATGAGCTATTTATTCATTCAGGACACGTTTATTTAGGAGTTTTTATATAACAATTATTGAGAGCCTAGAAATGAGTCAAAATTGTCATTGTTCTCAAATTACTCAGAGCTACTGGAAAAGAAGCATTGTGTTTTTGCCTTTTGTCCATAGTGGTGACAATGGCACAATAGGAATATTCCAGAAACCAACTCAGGAAGGAACAATGAACTATTTTGGAATAGCAGATAGATTCTAACAATTTGTGATGTATATTTAGTGTACTGAGTGGCTAGAATTCATAGGGAAACCCCTGAAATAAAATTGTCAACAATTAAGACCAAGTGCATGCCATCTTCTGCATTTTTGGAAAGAAAATGATAATTGGAGATAGATTAGACCATAGAAAAGCAAAGATTTCAAAGAAATTTCTTCCTGAATACGTTCATCTACCAGTGAAGGAGCTGCTACTGTGGTCAGAAGCCATGTAAAATATACTAGTTTACAATTATGTGTAATTGACAAAAAATTCAATTTTAATTTTGGTTGAAAGATGTGCTTATTTTCACAATTCCAGAATCCCTATTGCCATGGAGTTGTGATTGAGGAAAACAGCTCATAAATGACATTTTGTTGAAATTTTTCTAAAGGGATTTTAATCCCCAGTGAATTTTTCTGCCAGATGTTATGCACATTTATTTTGAACAGATGTTCTGTGATCTGCTATTCTCAAATGTCAATTTCTCTGGGCATCCTTCCCTAAAATTACTTTTTCTCTGGCCTGGGCCTCCCAGCTAGGAAGTGGTAGAGATGGGGTTCAAACCTATTTTTGGAAGGACTCTGAAGTCTTTTCACTGGAGCCTAGCGAATTTTCCAAATAATATCAATCTCTTTCCTTGCTCTTGGGAAAACTGATTCTAAGTTCTTTCTGTCCTCTTTAATGTCGAGTGATGTATTATTTCCAGGATTATTGTAAGGATCAAGTGAGGAGGAGCATGTTTATATTTATGTACATATACACACATACATGCACAAATTTATATAATACCATAAAATAGTACTCAACACATATTAAATTTTCTAATATCTTCTGGGTTATCTGGCAGTATTTCTTGAAGTGATGGCTCCTTCTAAGAATATTGGAAGGAATTGAGGAGCAGACTAAATTGTTCATTACCATTTTTCTTATGGAGAGAGTAACATCTCCCCAAGACACATTGAGAGTTCCATAGATAAGAACTGATTCTATCTCAATGAAGATCTGTTTCTGAGGACTTCTCCAGAATTAACAGAATTTTTTGAGTTGTAATTGGATGAGGGTAGTTTGCATTTGTATAATCGTATTATGAAAAACATTTCTTAAAAAGAAAACTATTAGAAATGATTTGTGTCACCCATATCACACATCCTTTCACACTAGTCAGAATTTGTGAGACCTTTCTGTATTCCTTATACTTCTCCAAAAACTTTCATTATTAACTTTGAACTTAGTTACTCTCAAATAGCATGCAGTCTTTGAGAATAAAGTTTTGAAAAGAATGACTCAGTGGTTTGACCAACTGGGTTAATTGTTAAACAAATTATTTTATAAATAAGTTCCTGAAGCTTTTCCAAAACTGATAATAGGAAATAATATTGGTGAAATACCAGTTAAGAAAGAGAAATTTTCATTTGGAATGGCATATTCATGTAAGAAAGAAGGTGAGCTATATGTCATTATATTCATATTGCTAAATTGTATGATTCTCACTAGATATGATTAAAATTTATTATATTTATGGTAAATATTCAAAATTATTTGTAACTTAATCACAAGTCATATTTATGTATAATTCAAAGAATTTATATACAATTCAAAGTTTTACTCATCCAGTGTCAAAAGATTAAACAAATCTGTCACTATTATTAAATATTACATTACATTTAATTAAAATCACTTAATTCAGTAATATTTTAATTTAATCAGTGTGAGATGAAGATAGTTCTATAATTAGGAAATGTACTATTTTATACTCCAAATTAATATCGAGGCAAATGTGCCAGTTGATTTCAGTCTCATGTAGAGGTAATTTAATTTCTAATAAAATTCCAACTTGATTTGCTGAAAAGTTTATCTTCAATGCAGAAAGGTTAAGTGTTGGTACCAAGGGTTTACCTGTGTGGATTGTGAAATCTCAAGAGGTGATTAAACTATTCTTTGTACTCAGAGTTCTCATATGGTGAATAAAAGCCCTCTACTTGTTGGCTATGGATTAACTCCAGAAGGTATAATTTGTCTCTACAGATGATAATGTTATGAGCAAGGTCTTTGGGGTAAATATTAACTCTGTCCTGACCTTCAGCCAATTCAGAGACCTCAGTCTCCTAATTTATAAAATGGGGGTAATAATAAGGCCTACTATATACAATTGCTGTGAGATCATTCATGTAAGTCACTTAGAATAAAACATAAGGATACTCAACAAATGTCTGAAATTATTATGATTGAATTTATCTTAGGGCTCATTCAAGTTTCTAGTTCCTATATATGCATGCTGCTAATAAATGTTACATGAAAATAAAAAGATGTGTGTGTGTAGTTGTAACAAGGGTGAGAAACTCAATTCTGTGTGTCCAATGAACCCACAGGGCCTTAGAATATTCCAATTTTTGAGAATATTTCTTCAGTTTTTTTTTCCTAATCCAGTGCCAAGATAGCTTACTACCTTAGGAAATACAAATTATGTCTTAAATTTGCATAGAATGAGTTAGCACCAGCAGAAGAGATGTTTATCCTGAAGGCTCTATCATCCAAGTCCATAGTACTGAGCAGTATTGAAATCTCTAAAGGTTGCTCTGATTTTAAGACCTACATAGCCACAGTATTTCCAGAGTCATTTTACAGATGTTAAACCCCCCACCAAATGGAAGAAATTAACTCCTTTACGAACATGAGCACATAGTCCCCAGACCTACTGGAGCCTGTGGATTGCTAATGTTAACCCCTGTGATGCTGTCCTGTTAACTCTCCATCAACCCATCAGAGAATTGTGCATGAGCTGTTCACATACCCTGGGACTCCCCTCTCTCAACTGACCTTTAAAAATGCTTTGCTGAATCCCCTAAGGGAGTTTGGGCTTTTTGAGTATTAGCTATCCAGGACTCCTTGCACTCCAGTGCATCTCAAAATAAACACTGCACTTTCCTTCACCACAACCCAGGGTCAGTAGTTTGGCTTTACAGCAAGTAGGCAAGTGGACCCAAGTTTTGGTTTGATAACAGTATGAGAAAGATAAACCCTACTTTTTCTCATTTCAATAATGTCAACATTTCACCACTGAAAATTAATTGCTTTGGATAAAAATGATTTCTACTCTTAAAATATGGTGGATGATTCCATATACAGTAGTATGGTATGTCACATCCCATGAACTTGTGTTTAAGTAGTGGTTTTACAACTTTTTTTTTAACAGCAGCAGCAGCTGTAGTAGAATCACCCTCCTCTTTCCCCACCTCACCCCTCAGAAGATTATAAGTGTACCCTCTCTATACATAGCAGATGAAAGTTGAACAGCTCTGTTTGAGTCAGGATGGAAAGCCTGAAGCCTCTTACTATTGCTTTCACTCTCATTATTCACAGTATCCCTTGAAGTAATATGTGGGACCTTGGGCTCTGGAAGCATTGTTTACAAATCTCTCCTTTAATGTTGATGATTCTATTATTTAGTTTTATGAGAGTGACTTTAGGTACAGATGAGGCAGAGTGTGAGGGCCTGGCAAAATGAGAGAAGTTTACTGGCAGAGTAGAAAAGTGAGTGGTTCAGAATATCAGGACTTTCTGTCTTAGTGATGTTTCTTTTATTTATTTATTTATTTTTAACATCTTTATTGGAGTATAATTGTTTTAAAATGGTGTGTTAGTTTCTGCTGTATAACAAAGTGAATCAGCTATACATATACATATATATCCCCATATTTCCTCCCTTTTGCATCTCCATCCCGCCCCTCTAGATGAACACAAAGCACCAAGCTGATCACCCTGTGCTATGTGGCTGCTTCCCACTAGCTATATATTTTATATCTGGTAGTGTATATATGTCCATACCACTGTCTTACTTTGTCCCTGCTTACGCTTCCCCCTCCCCGTATCTTCAGCTCCATTCTATACGTCTATATCTTTATTCCTGTCCTGCCCCTAGGTTCTTCAGAACCATTTTTTTTTTAGATTCCCTATATATGTGTTAGCATACGTTATTTGTTTTTCTCTTTCTGTCTTACTTCACTGTGTATGACAGTCTCTAAGTCCATATACCTCACTGCAAATAACTCAATTTCATTTCTTTTTATGGCTGAGTAATATTCCATTGTATATGTGTGCCATCTCTTCTTTAACCATTCATCTGTCAATGGATACTTAGGTTGCTTCCATGTCCTGGATATTGCAAATAGAGCTGCAATGAATATTTTGGTACATGACAATTTTTGAATTATGACTTTCTTAGGGTATATACCCAGTAGTACAATTGCTGGGTCATATGGTAGTTCTATTTTTAGTTTTCTAAGGAACCTCCATACTGTTCTCCATAGTGGCTGTATCAGTTTACATTCCTACCAACAGTGAAAGAGGGTTCCCTTTTTCCACATGCTCTCCAGCATTTATTGTTTATAAATTTTCTGATGATGGCCATTCTGACCTGTGTGAGGTGATACCTCATTGTAGTTTTAATTTGCATTTTTCTAATGATTAGTGATGTTGAGCATCCTTTCATGTGTTTGTTGGCAATCTGTATATCTTCTTTGGAGAAATGTCTATTTAGGTCATTTGCCAAAATTTGGATTGAGTTTTTTGTTAATGAAAAGTAAGGTGTGATCCTAACATTTATAGCCACATAATGAATGCTTGAAACATGCCTTTTATTTAGTCTCAACATCTACTTTTATTGCATTGTTTTCTTTGTTTTTGAAGTTTCACATGATGACAATACATATAAAAATTATGTCTAAGTATTTTATAATACTTCTATTAAAAGTCTGTCATTTATGTTCAATATTCCTTATATGAATATTCTGAATCGAATTCCTCTTAAAAGTGCCAGGAAAAAGGCTTTTTTTGTTGTTGTTTGTTTTGGGAGTTTGTTTTAGTTCATTTGTTTTGCTTAAGGAATAGGCATACTTCCTACAAATAGACAATGAAAAGTATGAGAAATATCTGTTCAATTTTTGCACTAGCTGCCAAGAGACCCTGAATTAAATATGTGATTCCATACATTTAGCCTAGGGTTTCTAGCACAATAGATCCTCTCTGACTTTTTTTATTCTCTTTACAAATCTTCGTAACCCAGATATGTTTTCACTGCATTCCTATTCTTCATTATCTTATTTTAATATTTTTACTGCTATAGGTCTTTTTTATAAGCAGTCTCTGGAAGTAGGAAGCCTATAAATAATTGATAAATAAAGGGCTGCATAAAGCTTTGTTATAAAGAGTACCTCATACTCTTTATCAGCTGTAGTTCCCAACATATCAGGACAGTGCTACTTTGCTTAAAGTAATATTCAGGGTGTCTCTGTGATATTTATTCCATTCACGTGCTCAGTTTAATAATTTTACTTAAATCCAATTATACACAAACATCTGTGGATATGGTCATGATTCACATGTGCCAAGACATTATTCTTTGTATCAGGACAAGATTTTTGAGGTAAGCCTTTTAGAGTACATATGATGAAGAAACTTAAAACCTCCTATTCATCTGCTTTTAGTTCATAATGACAGAAAGTAACCCTATGTGTTGGAGATGTTTGTGAAGCAACATTTTAAACTTACTTACATTGTGTAAGGTAGGTCTAGACTTTGACCCTGGAAGAATTTAAAGGGAAAAATAAAGATGGGAGAGTAAAAATAAACATAGAAAGCAAATTTTGAGCTACTTTACTTCAGTGAGAGTGATAGAGCTACTGACTAACCTGAGCTTTTCCAGCTAAAAGTGGAGTAAATATGACAGGCAATCTCAGCTCTTAGTGCACAGGAACCTTATAAATCAACTGTGAAAATAGCACATCCTTATATTTTAGGGTCTCGAGTAAAATAAGTTTTCCCTAGTAAAGATCTGATAATAGGCCCAAAGAAAAACCTTGCAGGTAAGGTCCTAAAATATATGAAAGTTGTACTGCTCTATTATTTTACTCTCTCCTTTTCTGAAAATTTAACTGGAATCTTTGCAAGAGAACTAAAGTCCATGTTTACATGAGTTCAAATGAACATTTTTGATGTGGATAAATTGTCAAAGTATTCTTGAGAACCAGTGTCTTAGTATCTGAATGGCAAGAAGCATTTCTTGAAGCCCTGCCTTGTTTTTACACTCGTGTTTAAATAACTATATGTATGATTTTTGCTCTTAGTGTTCAACCCAATATTTTAGGCCCACTTTAATTTTGCCATAAGAACCCTCAGTTCAACGTGTCGTTGAAGTGGAATTCTAGTGCAATGTCAAACCAGAGACATTTACTTCTTCATGGTAGATTCAGTGAGAAGGCTCAAATACATTCACATGATGGGGCTGACATTATCAAAGAGAAAGAAATTAAAGGTTAAATGTAGATATATAAGGCATATTTTATAATAATAATTATTACTCATTATAACCATATTATCATCCATATTTCCATCTTACTTTTATACCCCAGTGAGTTCCCATATTACAAATTTCTTTTTTTTTCATATTACATATTTCAATTCTAGCCTTTATATGTTTCATCCAAGCTCTAAATTACCTTTCATATGCAGAATTCAGTCTTTCATACAACAAGTGGGAAATTGTTGATTTCAAGCTATTGTAGGCTAATGTTGCCTGCTGGCAGTGCTATGAAGGTGAGGTGTTCTCATCACCTGCCAAGTTGCCATGGTCCAAATGTTGCAGAACTGTAGAAGCCACATTTAGGATTTTATAATTTGTTTTGCTCTTTGACAAATTCATTTTCTAAATATTGGATCTGTTACTCAACTTTTGTAGATTTGATTTTTGCTGCTTATTTTCTGAAATAAATTATATAGCAAATAGAAGGACATTGATATTTAAATGTTTTAAACATTTACTTGACATTAATTGTAGGAGAATAAAGTGAAAAGTAAAAGGGTCAATCTTTGAGAAGAGAGGTAGCATACATATGAAAAAAAAGTGGAAAACAGTTGATCATTCAAAGATATAGATGAGTATGGGGAAGTGCCATTAACATTGAGTAACAGAGACAAGATATGGTTTGTGAGAATTAAGAAGTTGATAAATGATTGGAATAAGTGATGCAGGGATTTTATTAAACAAATAAAATTACTTAGTCATTAGCACTAGTTGAAGGTGACTATTGTGCATTTGGGTATAACCACTTGATGAAGCTGTGGCAACTTATATTTATAGTACACCAAAATTTGAAGGCAGGAACAGAGAAAATGGATGAAAATTGATGTCTTATCCTTGGAAAAATCAAGAATCAGCAATGTACATAAGGTTTAGAAAATCAGAGAATATTAGGGTTCCAGCTAAATGATCACTAGATTAACTGATTTTCTTCTTCTTTAAAAAAAAAAAAATTTGACAAATTGTTTTACCTAGGGATATCAGATAAGAACTTGAGAAAATTCTGATTGAGCCCTAGTTTTGTCCAATATTAAACTGTTTTGTGAAATCATGATATTGAATATAGTTTGATATTGGTATAATAATAAAAGATAATAATAAAACAGTATAAATAACCCAAAAAATAACATTCTAAACAATAACATAATATGTGATTGGCTACATCAAAGACAGTAGAGAATAGAAAAAATATTCGGTAAATGGTGTTGGAACAATTAGGTTTGTTGTTTTAATTGTTTACCAATGTTATGCATGTATATATTTAACAATTCAAATAGTTCTTTAAGAATTTTTAAATGGAAATGAATTATCTTCTGCCTGTTCCTCATCATGATCCATTTCCTAAGTGGTTAACATTTTAAAATATCGACGCTCTTTTTTATTTGGTATTTAACTTCAATTTCTAAATTAAATTCTATTTAGTTAGTTATATGGGAGTATAATTGCTTTATAATGTTGTGTTAGTTTCTGCTGTACAACGAAGTGAATCAGCTATATGTATACATATATCCCCTCCCTCTTGGACCTCCCTCCCACTCCTCATCCCACCCATGTCGGTAACCACAGAGCACAGAGCTGAGCTCCCTGTGCTATACAGCATGTTCCCACTAGCTAACTATTTTACACATGATAGTGTATATATGTCAATCCTAATCTCCCAATTTGTCCCACCCTCCCCTTCACCCCTGTGTCCACACATCCATTCCCTATGTCTTAGTCTCTATCCCTGCCCTGAAAATATGTTCATCTGTACCATTTGTCTAGATTCCACATATATGCATAAACATACGATATTTGTTTTTCTCTTTCTGACTTACTTCACTCTGTATGACAGATTCTGGGCTATCCACATCTCTACAAATGACCCAATTTCGTTCCTTTTTTTGACTGAGTAATATTCAATTGTATATATATACCACATCTTCTAAATCCATTTGTCTGTGGGTAGACATTTAGGCTGCTTTCATGTCCTGGTTATTGTAAACAATGCTGCAATGAACATTGGGATACGTGTCTTTTTGAATTATGACTTTCTTAGGGTATATACCCAGTAGTACAATTGCTGGGTCATATGGCAGTTCTATTTTTAGTTTTTTAAGGAAACTCCATACTGTTCTCCATAGTGGCTGTATCAGTTTACATTCCCACCAACAGTGCAAGAGGTTTTCATTTTCTCCACACCTTCTTTAGCATTTATTTTTTGTAGAATTTTTGATGATAGCCATTCTGACCTGTGTGATGTGATACCTCAATGTAGTTTGATTTGCATTTTTGTAATAAATAGAGATGTTGAGCATCTTTTCATGTGCCTCTTGGCCATCTGTATGTCTTCATTGGAGAAATGTCTATTCGTGTTTTCTGCCTATTTTGGGGTTGTGCTGTTTGTTTTTTCTTGATTTTGAGCAGCACGTGCTATTTGTATATTTTGGAGATTAATCCTTTCTCAGTTGCTTTGTTTGAAAAAATTTTCTCCCATTCTGACGGTTGTCTTTTCAAATTGTTTATGGTTTCCTTTGCTGTGCTGTAGCTTATAAGTTTAATTAGTTCCCATTTGTTTATTTTTGTTTTCATTTTCATTACTCTAGGAGGTGGGTCAAAAAAGATCTTGCTTTGATTTATGTCAAAGGGTGCTTATCCTATGTTTCCTTCTAAGAATTTTATATTGTTCAGTCGTACATTTATGTCTTTAATCCATTTGGATTTTATGTTTGTGTATGGTGTTAGGGAGTGTTCTAATTTCATCCTTTTACATGTAGCTGTCTAGTTTTCCCAGGACCAGTTATTGAAGAGGCTGTCTTTTCTCCATTGTATATTCTTGACTCCTTTGTCATAGATTAGGTGACCATAGGTGTGTGGGTTTATCTCTGGGCTTTCTCTCCTGTACCATTGATCTATATTTCTGTTTTTGTGCCAGTACCATACTGTCTTGATTACTGTAGCTTTGTAGTATAGTGTGAAGTCAGGGAGCCTTATTCTTCCAGGTTCATTTTTCTTTTTCAAGATTGCTCTGGCTATTTTCTGTTTCCATACAAATTGTAATTTTTCTGTTCTAGTCTTTGAAAAATGCCATTGGTAATTTGATAGGGATTACACTGAATCTGTAGATTTCTTTGGGTAGTATAGTAATTTTCACAATATTTATTCTTCCAATCCAAGAACATAGTATATCTCTCCATCTGTTGGTATCATCTTTAATTTCCTTCATCAGTATCCTATAGTTTTCTGAGTACAGGTCTTTTGTCTCCTTAGGTAGGTTTATTCCTAGGTATTTTATTCTTTTTGCTGCAGTGGTAAATGGGATTGCTTCCTTGATTTCTATTTCTGATATTTCATTGTTAGTGTATAGGAATGCAAGAGATTTCTGTGCATTAATTTTGTATCCTGAAACTTTACCAAATTCATTGATTAGCTCTAGTAGTTTTCTGGTGGCATCCTTAGGATAATCTATGTGTAGTATCATGGCATCTGCAAACAGTGACAGTTTTACATCTCCGTTTCCAATTTGGATTCCTTTTATTTCTTTTTATTCTCTGATTGCCATGGCTAGCACTTCCAAAACTGTGTTGAATAAGAGTGGTGAGAGTGGACATCCTTGTCTTTTCCTGATCTTAGTGGAAATGCTTTCAGTTTTTCACAATTGAGAATGATGTTTGCTGTGGGTTTGTCATATATGGCCTTTATTATGTTGAGGTAGGTTCCCTCTATGCCCACTCTCTGGAGAGTTTTTTAATAAATGGTGTTGAATTTTGGCAAAAGATTTTTCTGCATCTATTGCTATGATCATATGGTTTTTATTCTTTAATATGTTAATATGGTTTATCACTTTGATTGATTTGTGTATATTGGAGAATCCTTACATCCTTGGGATAAATCCCACTCGATCATATTGTATGATCCTTTTAATGTATTGTTGTATTCTGCTTGCTAATATTTTGGTAAGTATTTCTACCTCTATGGTCATCAGTGATATTGGTCTGTAATTTTCCTTTTGTTGTGATATCTTTGTCTCCTTTTCATATGAAGGTGATGGCGGCCTTATAGAACGAGTTTGGAAGTGTTCCTCCCTCTGCAATTTGTTGGAAGAGTTTGAGAGGGATAGGTGTTAGCTTTTCTCTAAATATTTGATAGAATTCACCTGTGAAGCCATCTGGTCCTGGACTTTTTTTCCTTGAAGACTTTTAATTACAGTTTCATTTTCATTACTTATGATTAGTCTGTTTATATTTTCTATTTCTTCCCGGTTCAGTCTTGGTAAGTTGTACTTTCCTAAGAATTTGTCCATTTCTTCCAAGTTGTTCATTTTATTGGCATGTAGTTGCTTGTAGTAGTCTCTTAGGATCCTTGGTATTTCAGTTGTAATGTCTCCTTTTTTATTTCTAATTTTATTGATTTGAATCCTCTCCATTTTTTTCGTGATGAGTCTGGCTAAAGGTTTATCAATTTTGTTTATCTCCTCAAAGAACCAACTTATAGTTGTATTGATCTTTGCTCTGTTTTTCTTTACTTCTATTTCATTTATTTCTACTCTGATCTTTATGATTTCTCTTCTTCTACTATATTTTGTTTTGTCTTTCTTTCTCTAGCTGCTTTAGGTGTAAGGTTAGATTGTTTATTTTAGTTGTTTCTTGAGGTAGGATTTTATTGCTGTAAACTTCCCTCTTAGAACTGCCTTTGCTGCATCACATGGGTTTTGGGTCATCATGTTTTCACTGTCATTTGTTTCTAAGTATTTTATCATTTCCTCTTTGATTTCTTCAGTGATCTCTTGGTTATTTAGCAGTGTACTCTTTAGCCTTCATGTGTTTGTGTTTTTCTGCAGTTTTTTTTTTCCTGTATTTGATTTCTAATCTCATAGTGTTGTGGTCAGAAAAGATGCTTGATATGATTTCAATTATCTTCAATTTACTGAGGCTTGACTTGTGACCCAATATGTGATCTATCCCAGAGAATTTTCTGTTTGCACTGGAGAAGAAAGTGTATTTTTCCACTTTCAGTTGTAATATCCTATAAATATCAATTAAGTCTATCTGGTCTATTGTGTCATTTAAAGCTTGTTTCATTATTAATATTCTATCTGGATGATCTATCCATTGCTGTAAGTAGGGTGTTAAAGTCCCCCTCTATCACTGTGTTACTGTCAATTTCCCATTTTATGGCTGTTAGCATTTGCCTTATGTATTTTTTTAACATCTTTATTGGAGTAAAATTGCTTTACAATGGTGTGTTAGTTTCTGCTGTATAACAAAGTGAATCAGCTATACATATACATATATCCTCATATTCCCTCCCTCTTGCACCTTCCTCCCACCCTACCTATCCCAGCCCTCTAGGTGGTCAAAATGGACCAAGCTGATCTCCCTGTGCTATGTGGCTGCTTCCCCCAACTATCTATTCTACATTTGGTAGTGTATATATGTCAATGTCACTCTCTTACTTCCTCCCAGCTCGCCCTTCCCCCTCCCTGTGTCCTCAAGTCCATTCTCTATGTCTGTGTCTTTATTCCTGACCTGCCCCTATGTTCTTCAGAACCTTTTTTTTTTAAGCTTCCATATGTATGTGTTAGCATACTGTATTTGTTTTTCTCTTTCTGACTTACATCATTCTGTATGACATACTCTAGGTCCATCCACCTCACTACAAATAACTCAATTTTGTTTCTTTTTATTTGCCTTATGTATTGAGGTGCTATGTTGGGTGTATAAGTATTTATAATTGTCATAGCTTCTTGGATTGATCCCTTGATCATTATGTAGTGACCTTTCTTGTCTAACAGTCTTCATTTTAAAATCTATTTTACTTGATGTGAGTATTGCTACTCCAGCTTTCCTTTGATTTCCATTCACATGCAATGTCTTTTTCCATCCCCTCACTTTTAATCTATATGTGTCCCTAGGTCCTAAATGGGTCTCTTGTAAATATATGTATCTTGTTTTCGTATGCATTCAGCCAGTCTGTGTCTTTTGTTTGGCACATTTAATCATTTTACATTCAAGGTAATTATCGATATGTATGTTTCTATTACCATTTTCTTAATTGTTTTGGGTTTGTTTTTGTGGGTCTTTTTCTTCTCTTGTGTTTTCCACCTATAGAAATTCCTTTAACATTTCTTGCATAGCTGGTTCAGTGGTGCCGAATTCTCTTAGGTTTTGCTAGTCTGTAAAGTTTTTGATTTCTCAGTCAAACCTGAATGTGATTCTGTCTGGGTAGAGTAATCTTGGTTTTAGGTTTTTCCCTTTTATCACTTTAAATATATCCTTCCCCTCCCTTCTGACCTGCAGAGTTTCTGCTGAAAAATCAGCTGACAACTTTATAGGTATTCCCTTTTATGCTATTTGTTGTTTTTTCTCATGCTGCTTTTAATATTTTTCCTTTGTGTTTAATTTTTGTTAGTTTGATTAATATGTGTCATGCCATGTTTCTCCTTGGGTTTAACCTGTATTTGACTCTTGGCTTTCTGGACTTGGGTGGCTATTTCCTTTCCCATGTTAGGGAAGTTTTTGACTATAATCTCTTCAAATATTTTCTCAGACCCTTTCTCTTTCTCTTCTTCTTCTAATACCCCTATAATTTGAATTTTGGTGTGTTTAATGTTGTCACAGAGATCTCTGAGAGTGTACTCATTTGTTTTCTTTTTTTTTTCCTTTATTCTGCTCCTCAGCAGTTATTTCTACCATTGTATCTTCCAGCTCACTTATTCACTTTTCTGCTTCAGTTGTTCTACTCTTAAATCCTTCTGGTGTATTTTTCATTTCAGTTATTGAGTTGTTCATCACTGTTTGTTTGTTCTTTAGTTTTTCTATGTCCTTGTTAAACATTTCTTGCATTTTCTCAGTTGGTGCCTCCATTGTATTTCCAAGATTTAGGTTCATCTTTACTATCATTACTTAAAATTCTTTTTCAGGTAGATTACCTATTTCATCTTCAGTTATTTGGTCTTGTAGGTTTTTACCTTTCTCCTTCATGTGTAACATATTTTTGTTGTTGTTTTCTCAGTTTTTTGATGGTTTGGGCTGTGCTCCTGTCTTACTGATTTAGCCTGAGGCACCCAGCACTGGAGTTTGCAGACAGTTGGGTATAGCTGCATCTTGGTGCTGAGATGAGGACCTCCAGGAGTGCTCACATAAATTAATATTCCCTGGGGTCTATGGTTCTCTGTTAATCCATTGGTCTGGACTCAGTGCTCCCACCACAGGAGCTCAGGACAGACAGCTGGCCTGGGAACCAAGACCCTGCAAGCCATGTGGCATGGTCAAAAAGAAAAAGAAAAAAAAAAAGCAACAAACTAAAAGGAGCATAACAATAACAAAGAATAAAAATAAAATAAAATTAGAAAAATAAAATATATATTAGAAAAGATAAGAATAAAATTGAAACAACAACAATAAAGCAGAACAGAACAACAAATAGCAAAAAAAAAAAAAAAAAAAAAAACCCGAAAAACAGAAAGAAAAATAAAGGCTGGAAAAGGCCTTGGCAGCAGTGGTGGAGGGGATGGAGCTCAGGTCTGGAAAAGGCCTTGGTTTGGGGTTGCTTAGGCTCAGTACCCACACTGCCAGCAAAGGCCTTTGGGTGGGTGGTGCTTAGACTCAGGATCCTACAGCTGGAAAAGGCCTTGGCAGTGGGGAGAATGTTGGGCTTAGGTTCAGGACCTGCACTGCCAGAAAAGGCCCTGGGGGGAGGGGCTTACACGTAAGACCCATGTGGGCAGAAAAGACCTTGCCTGTGTGTGGGGTCTTAGGCTCAGGGCCCGTGTGATAAGAAAAGTCCCTTGTTGTGGGGGATGTGGGGTGTGGGAGTGCTTAGGCTCAGGGCCCAAGCAGCTGGAAAAGGCCCAAGGGGGCTTAGGCTCAGGAACCGTGTGGTTTAAGGGGACCCCAGAGTGTGAAGGTTCAGGCCTGGGACCCAAGCAGGCTCACTGGGACCCAACCAGGTGGGGGAGACACTGGCGATATTCACCTCTGATCTCCTGATCCTCTTAAGGTCTGTCCTCATCCCTGCTGATCCCCTTACCATGAGTGGGCCCCTCCAAGTGTGGGAACCCCTCCACTCCTCCAGCTGCCCTTCAGGGGTGCTGGTCCCATCCCACCTCCACTAAATTAAATTCTTTATTTTCCTCAATTTTTTCAGGTTTGCATTTTGTCTGTCAGCTTCTTCTTACAGTCCATAAGAATAAGCTTTCATATGGCATCCCACCCCTAAACACAAACAACCTTCCCCCACCTATTCCCCTATCCTCTCAACATCTTTGTATCATAATGAGTTCTTACATGATCATGATTATGTAAATACTATTCAGAACAGAATCATGGTCATATTTTCTTTCTTTTACAACTGATGATTTTACCTGCAGTTAATAACTGATATTATTTTCATTTGTTTGGTTTGTTAATGAACTATCATCACTTAATTTCTGAACTCTCTTCTTATAGTACAAGATCATTTCAATATATTCAAACCTATTAGATACTTTACTAACGTCCTCCAAATTTTCTTTTGACCTAGATTGCTTTTGTCCTAGGCCTGCTGAGAACATTGCATGCCTCATTAGCATTTGTGCAATATATTCATTTTTCTGTTTAATTCTCTACTTCATACCTCCCACAGCATTCTTATTCTTAGTTTACTTCTGTTTCTGATGGAGTGTCTAGTAATTTATGTATAAAAGGTGTATTGAAAGTGAATTTCTTGAGGTTTTGCACAGCTAAAATATTTTTATTTTGCCCACATACTTGACTACTAACTTGGATTGATAAAGAATTCTTATTTAGATATCACTGTCTCTCAGATTTTTTTTTTTTTTTTTTTTTTTTTTTGCGGTACGTAGGCCTCTCACTGCTGCGGCCTCTCCCACCATGGAGCACAGGCTTCAGATGAGCAGGCCCAGCGGCCATGGCTCACAGGCCCAGCCGCTCCATGGCACGTGGGATCCTCCCGGACTGGGACATGAACCCACGCCCCCTGCATTGGCCGGCAGACTCCCAACCACTGCACCACCAGGGAAGCCCTGTCTCTCAGATTTTAAAGGTGTTTCTTGCTTGTCTTCTTGATTCCAGTATTACTTTTCAGAAGTCATGTGAAATTCTAATTCCTAACCCATCCTTTGCATGTGCTCTCACTCAGGTAGCTTTTGGAGTTTCTCTTTTATTTAAAGTGTTATGAAGTTTCATGAAGTCCCTTGTCATAATCTTTTTTAAATTTTTTCATCCACAGTGTTGGCAATGGTGAATTTTTGTTTTTTGTTTTTTATATTTTGTTTGTTTTTGGCCACATTGTGCAGGATGTAAGATTTTAGTTCCCAAGCCAGGGATCAAACCCATGCCCCCACAGTGGAAGCATGGAGTCTTAAACACTGGACCACCAGGGAAGATCCAGCAGTGGTGAATTTTTAATTTGGACAGTCATATCTTTCAGATATGAGAAAATGTTCTTGAGCTAATGGTATTAGTGTTTTTAGTCTTTCCATAACAAAGTTCCACTGACTGGGTGGCTTAAACAATAGAATGTATGTTCTCACAATTCTGGGGGTCAGAAGTCCAAGATTAAGATGTCAGCAGGGTTGGTTTCCTCTAAGGCCACTCTCCTTCGTTTGTGGATGACCATATTCTTCCAGTGTCTTTACATGGTCCTTCTTCTGTGTCTTAATCTCTTTTTTTTTTTCATTGAAGAATAGTTCACCTACAATATTATATTAGTTTCAGGTGTATAGCATTGTGATTCAATATTTTTATAGATTGCACACTATACAAAGTTATTATAAAATATTGACTATATTCTCTGTGCTGTACATTACATCCCTGTGACTAATTTATTTTATAACTGGTAGTTTGTATCTCTTAATCCACTTTATCTATTTCACCACCCCACGCCTCTCCCCTTGGGCAACCATGAGTTGGTCTACTGTATCTGCAAGTCTGTTTCTGTTTTATTATATTTGTTCATTTGTTTTGTTTTGTTTTCATATATAATTGAAAACATAGAGTACTTGTCTTTTTCTGTCTAACTTATTTCGCTAATCATGATACCCTTCAGGTCTATTCATGTCTACACAAATGGAAAAATTTCCTCATATTTTATGGCTGAATTATATATATATATATATATATATATATATATATATATGTCACATCACATTTTCTTTAACATTCTTTTGTTGATGGGCATTTAGTTTGCTTCCATATCTTGGCTATTTACATTAGGGTGAATGCGTCTTTTCAAATCAGTGTTTTCTTTTCTTCAAATAAACAGAAGTGGAATTGCTAGATCATATGAAAGTTCTATTTTAAAATTTTTGATGAACCTCAATACTGCTTTTATAGTGGCTGTAACAACTTACATTCTCACTAACAGTGTACTAGAGTTCCATTTTCTCCACATTCTCACAAACACTTGTTATTTTTTGTCTTTTTGACAATAATCATTCTGACAGCTCACTGTGGTTTTGATTTGCATTCCCTGTTGATTAGTGATATTGAGCATCTTTCCAAGGACCTGTGGGCCATCTGTGCATCTTCTTTTCTGTTGCATTCTTATACACTAACAATGAACTATTAGAAATAAAAATCAAGAAAACAATTCCATTTACAATTCAATGAAAAAAATAAATGTCTAGGAATAAATTTACCAAAGAGGTGAAATACCTATGTTCTGAAAACTATAAGACATTGGTGAAAGAAATTGAAGATGATACAAATAAAGGAAAAGATATTTTCTGTTCATAGATTGGGATAATTTAATATTGTTAAAATTTCCATACTGCCCCAAGCAATCTACAGATTGAATGCAATCCTTATCAATATACTCATGGCATATTTCATAGAACTAGAACAAAGAATCCTAAAATTTGTATGAAACTATAAAAGACTCAAACAGCCAAAGAAAACTTGACAAAAAGGGGCAAAGCTCAAGATATCATGCTCCATGACTTCAAACTGTACTACAAAGTTATAATAATTAGAAAAGTATGGTACTGGCACAAAAACACACACATAGATCAATGGAACAGGATAGAGAGGCCAGAAATAAATCTACCCACCTATGGTCAATTAAGCTACAACAAAAGAGGCAAGAATATATAATGGGGAAAAGAGAGTCTCTTCAATAACTGTTGTTGGAAAAACTGGACTGCTAGCTGCACATGAAAGAATGAAACTAGGCCCTTTTCTCACACTATATACAAAAATAAACTCAAAAATGGATTACAGACTTAAATTTAAGACTTGAAAACATAAAACTCTGGGAAGAAAACATATGTAGTACACTCTGACATTTGTCTTAGAATATTTTTTGAATATGTCTCCTCAGGCAAGGCAAAGGCAAAAATAAACAAATGGGATGAAGTCAAACTAAAAGCTTTTGCATAGGGAAGGAAACCATCAATAAAAGATAAAAGTAGCCTATTGAATAAAAGAAGGTATTTGCAAGCTCTATGCCTGATAAAATGTTAATTTCCAAAATATACAAAGAACTTATATATATCAGTATTGAAAAAAACAATCTGATTAAAAAATGTGTGGGGAACCTGAATAGATATTTTTCCAAAGAATACATAATCTTCTCTTCTTAAAAAGACATTAATCATTTTGGATTAGGGCCCACATATACAACCTCATTTTACCTTAAATACCTCTTTAAAGGCTCTTTCTCCAAATACATCACATTCTGAGGTACTAGGGGTTAGGACTTCAACATATAAATTGTGGGGGTGTGGGGGACAGCCACTATACTATTTTTTTGACATTTTATTTTTCTGGTTTTGTTTTCTTTCTTTCTTTAAAACTTCTGTTACTTAAAAGATGTAACCTCTAGACTGATTTTCTAATAGCTTTTTTCACTATTACAATCTTTTAGTTATACTTACTAGGACATTTTCTTAGCTTTATCTTCCCTCCATTACATTTCTACCATTATGTTTTCAATTTCCACAGCTCACTCACTCTTTTATTTTAATATGTACTACTTTATCTTTTTATTGATGCTAATAATGGATTTTAATAATTTTTTAGCATCGTCTATAAATTTCCTCTTTGATTTTATCTCCTCTTTAAATCTAGAGGTGTTCCATTTAATCCTCATGATTACTGATTATGGGCTCATGTTTAAGAGTGAATTACTGAATAGCTTTTTGTGACAGGAGATTGTTGAGAATGATGTTCCCTGTAGTATTAGCTGGTTCAAATGAGAGAAGTTTTACTTTCAGTATTTTTAAGTCTTGGTCTCCTCAGCTGGTCAGATTCATCAGAGGAAAGTTTTCCCGTTTCCTGTCTGGAGAGTTTAAAACAGTATGCCAAAATTTGGGGAACTATGTGGTAGAAGTGGGCTAGGGTCTTGTCACTTGATATATAGAAAATCCCATAACCTTGATCATAGTTATTTTTATGTGTCAAGTTGACTGGGCCATGTGGTGCCTAGGTATTTGCTTACACCTTATTCTGAGTGTGTCTTTGAGCATGCTTCTGGATGTGATTAACATTGCCCTCTTCAATGTGGGTTGGATTCATCCAATCAGTTGAGGGCTTCCACAAAATGTGGAGAATTGTACACTCTTTCTCTCCCTCCTTTCCTTGTTTTCTCCCTCTTTCCCTTTCCCTGACTGTCTTTTAGCTGTGACACTGGTCTTCTCCTGAGCCTCCAGACTCAGGCTGAAACTATACCATCAGTTCTCCTGGGTTTCCAGCTTGCTGACTGCAGTCTCGAGACTTCTAAGCCTCCATAATTGAATGAGACAGTCCCTTATAATAAAACTCATATGTACATATGTATACATCCTGTTGGTTCTGTTTCTCTTGAGAACCCAAAAAATACAATCCCATGTTTTCATGAGAGTAGTATCTATCACCAGTTCTGCTACATGAACCCCAGTATAGATTCCCTCTGATTCACTCTTGCCAAACAGAAAATGTTGTGGTAGGGAAACAAACAGTTATCCAAGTTGTCTGGAAATTTAATTATTACCTAATATAGAACTTTAAACATTTTATCCTAGTTTATGTATCTCTTCCCTGGTCACTGCTTGGTACTATGTCCTGATACCATTCTAAAAATTTTGAGGGGGGTTTAAGAGTAAAGTGAGATTTACATCAAAAGATCCCCAATTGCACATCTGGGTTTCAGCCTTTCAGACTTGCTAATTTAATTAACAAATTTGATCTGCTTTCTAGATTCCAAAATTTTTTTTTCCTTCCCTTTCCTGTCGATAGATTTATATCCCTTTGTTTTCACTTTGGAAGGGTGTCAGAAGGATATGAGGATCTGTATTCAATCCAACATCCATCTTTAACTGAGCTGCAATTAGTTTGATTTTTTTTTGAAAAGAATCATCATCTTATACAATACAACAAAATAAATTTTAGGCAAATTCTAGAGTTAAAATTCGCAAATAAAGCCATATTGAGTAAAATAGGAATGTTCACTATATCTCTGGATTTGGAAACACTTTAATACCTAAAAATCATTATATAATTAAGAAAATTATCATATAAATGTAAGACTTCCATGTGAAAATACTCAAAAATAAAAATCAAACAAATTATAAAAATTCACAAAATGTTATTTATTTTTACATCTTTATTGGAGTATAATTGCTTTACAATGGTGTGTTAGTTTATGCTTTATAACAAAGTGAATCAGTTATACATATAAATATGTTCCCATATCTCTTCCCTCTTGTGTCTCCCTCCCTCCCACCCTCCCTATGCCACCCCTCTAGGTGGTCACAAACCACCGAGCTGATCTCCCCGTGCTATGTGACTTCTTCCCACTAGCTATCGATTTTACATTTGGTAGTATATATATGTCCATGTCACTCTCTCACTTTGTAACAGCTTACACTTCCACCTCCTGATATCCTCAAGTCCATTCTATAGTAGATCTGTGTCTTTATTCCTGTCTTACCCCTAGGTTCTTCATGACATTTTTTTCCTTAAATTCCATATATATGTGTTAGCATACAGTATTTGTGTTTCTCTCTCTAACTTACTTCAGTCTGTATGACAGACTCTAGGTCCATCCACCTCACTACAAATAGCTCAATTTCGTTTCTTTTTATGGCTGAATAATATTCCATTGTATATATGTGCCATATCTTCTTTATCCATTCATCCAATGATGGGCACTTAGGATGTTTCCATCTTCGGCCTATTGTAAATAGGCCTGCAATGAACATTTTGGTACATGACTCTTTTTGAATTATGATTTTCTCACGGTATATGCACAGTAGTGGGATTGCTGGGTCATATGGTAGTTCTATTTGTAGTTTTTTAAGGAACCTCCATACTGTTCTCCATAGTGGCTGTAACAATTCACATTCCCATCAGCAAGGCAAGAGTGTTCCCTTTTCTCCACACCCTCTCCAGCATTTATTGTTTCTAGATTTGTTGATGATGGCCATTCTGACTGGTGTGAGATGATATCTCATTGTAGCTTTGATTTGCATTTCTCTAATGATTAATGATGCTGAGCATTCTTTCATGTGTTTGTTGACAGCCTGTATATCTTCTTTGGAGAAATGTCTATTTAGGTCTTCTGCCCATTTTTGGATTGGGTTGTTTGTTTTTTTGTTAATGAGCTGCATGAGCTGCTTATAAATTTTGGAGATAAATCCTTTGTCAGTTGCTTCATTTGAAAAATTTTTCTCCCATTCTGAGGGTTGTTTTTTTGTCCTCCTTATGGTTCCCTTTGTTGTGTAAAAGCTTTTAAGTTTCATTAGGTCCCATTTGTTTGTTTTTATTTCCATTTTTCTAGGAGGTGGGTCAAAAACGATCTTGCTGTAATTTATGTCATAGAGTGTTCTGCCTGTTTTCCTCTAAGAGTTTGAGAGTTTCTGGCCTTACATTTAAGTCTTTAATCCATTTTGAGCTTATTTATGTGTATGGTGTTAGAGAGTGTTCTAATCTCATATTTCACATGTACCTGTCCAGTTTTCCCAGCACCACTTATTGAAGAGGCTGTCTTTTCTCCACTGTACATTCCTGCCTCCTAGATCAAAGATAAGGTGACCATATTTGCGTGGGTTTATCTCTGAGCTTTCTATCCTGTTCGACTCATCTATATTTCTGTTTTTGTGCCAGTACCATAATGTCTTGATTACTTGATTACTGTAGCTTTGTAGTCTGAAGTCAGGGAGCCTGATTCCTCCAGCTTTGTTTTTTTTTTCTCAAGATTGCCCTGGCTATTCGGGGTCTTTTTTGTTTCCATAAAAATTGTGAAATTTTTTGTTCTAGTTCTGTGAAAAATGCCAGTGGTGGTTTGATAGGGATTGCATTGAATCTGTAGATTGCTTTGGGTAGTAGAGTCATTTTCACAATGTTGATTCTTCAAATCCAAGAACATGCTATATCTCTCCATCTATTTGTAACATCTTTCATCAGTATCTTATAGTTTTCTGCATACAGGTCTTTTGTCCCTTAAGTAGGTTTATTCCTAGATATTTATTTTAGTTTCAATGATAACTGGGAGTGTTTTCTTGATTTCACTTTCAGATTTTTCATCACTAGTGTATAGGAATGCTAGAGATTCCTGTGCATTAATTTTGTATCCTGCTACTTTACCAAATTCATTGATTAGCTCTAGTAGTTTTCTGGTAGCATCTTTAATATTCTTTATGTATAGTATCATGTCATCTGCAAACAGTGACAGCTTTACTTCTTCTTTTCCGATTTGGATTCTTTTTAATTCCTTTTCTTCTCTGATTGCTGTGGCTAAAACTTCCAAAACTATGTTCAATAAGAGTTGTGAGAGTGGGCAACCTTGTCTTGCTCCTGATTTTAGTGAAAATCCTTTCAGTTTTTCACCATTGAGGACGATGTTGACTGTGGGTTTGTCATATATGGCCTTTATTATGTTGAGGAAAGTTCCCTCTATGCCTACTTTCTCCAGGGTTTTTATCATAAATCAGTGTTGAAATTTGTCAAAAGCTTTCTCTGCATCTATTGAGACGATCATATGGTTTTTCTTCTTCAATTTGTTAATATGGTGTATCACGTTGATTGCTTTGCATATATTGAAGCATCTTTGCATTCCTGGAATGAACCTCACTTGATCATGGTGTATGATCCTTTTAATGTGCTGTTGGATTCTGTTTGCTAGTATTTTGTTCAGGATTTTTGCATCTATGTTCATCAGTGATATTGGCCTGTAGTTTTATTTCTTTGTGACATCCTTGTCTGCTTTTTGTATCAGGGTGATGGTGGCCTCATAGATTGAGTTTGAGAGTGTTCCTCCCTCTGCTATATTTGGGAAGAGTTTTAGAAGGATAGGTGTTAGCTCTTCTCTAATTTTTTGATAGGATTCACCTGTGAAGCCATCTGGTCTTGGGCTTTTGTTTTATTGAAGATTTTTAATCACAGTTTCAATTTCAGTGTTTGTGATTGGTCTGTTCATATTTTCTATTTCTTCCTGATTCAGTCTTGGCAGGTTGTGCATTTCTAAGAATGAGTCCATTTCTTCCAGGTTGTCCGTTTTATTGGCATAGAGTTGCTTGTAGTAATCTCTCATGATCCTTTGTATTTCTGCAGTGTCAGCTGTTACTTCTCTTTTTTCATTTCTAATTCTGTTGATTTGAGTCTTCTCCCTTTTTTTCTTGATGTCTGGTTAGTATTTTATCACTTTTTTTTATCTTCTCAAAGAACCAGCTTTTAATCTTATTGATCTTTGATATTGTTTCCTTCATTGTTTTTTCATTTATTTCTGATCTGATTTTTATGATATGTTTCCTTCTGGTAACTTTGGGGGGGTTTTGTTCTTCTTCCTCTAATTGCTTTAGATGCAAGGTTAGGTTGTTTATTCGAGATGTTTTCTGTTTCTTAAGGTAGGATTGTATTGCTATAAACTTCCCACTTAGAACTGCTTTTGCTGCATCCCATAGGTTTTGGGTCATCGTTTCTCCATTGTCATTTTTTTCTAGGTATTTTTTGATTTCCTCTTTTATTTCTTCAGTGATCTCTTCGTTATTAAGTAGTATATTGTTTAGGCTCCATGTGTTTGTATTTTTTACAGATCTTTTCCTTTAATTGATATCTAGTCTCATAGCATTGTTGTCGGAAAAGATACTTCATACAATTTCAATTTTCTTAAATTTACCAAGTCTTGATTTGTGACCCAATACATGATCTATCCTGGAGAATGTTCCCTGAGCACTTGAGAAAAAAGTGCATTCCGTTGTTTTTGGATGGAATGTCCTATAAATATCAATTAAGTCCATCTTGTTTAATGTATCATTTAAAGCTTGTGTTTCCTTATTTATTTTCATTTTGGGTGATCTGTCCATTGGTGAAATTGGGGTCTTAAAGTCTCCTACTATGAATGTGTTACTCTCAGTTTCCCCTTTGATGGCTGTTGGTATTTGCCTTATGTATTGAGGTGCTCCTATGTTGGGTGCATAAATATTTACAATTGTTATACCTTCTTCTTGGATCTATCCCTTGATCATTATGTAGTGTTCTTCTATGTCTCTTCTAATAGTCTTTATTTTAAAGTCTATTTGTCTGATATGAGAATTGCTACTCCAGCTTTCTTTTGGTTTCCATTTGCATGGAATATCTTTTTCCATGCCTTTACTTTCAGTCTGTATGTGTCTCTGTGTCTGAAGTGGGTCTCTTGTAGACAGCAAATATATGCGTCTTGTTTTTGTATCCATTCAGCCAATCTGTGTCTTTTGGTGGGAGCATTCAGTCCATTTACATTTAAGGTAAATTTCGATATGTATGTTCTTATTCCCATTTTTTAAATTGTTTTCAGTTCGTTATTGTAGATCTTTTCCTTCTCTTGTGTTTCTTGCCTGTCGAAGTTCCTTTAGCATTTGTTGTAAAGCTAGTCTGGTGGTGCTGAACTCACTCAGATTTTGCTTGTCTGTAAAGGTTTTAATTTCTCCATCAAATCTGAATGAGATCCTTGCTGGGTAGAGTAATCTTGGTTTCACCGTTTTCTCCTTCATCACTTTAAATATTTCCTGCCAGTCCCTTCTGGCTTGCAGAGTTTCTGCTGAAAGATAAGGTGTTAACCTTATGGGGATTCCCTTGTGTGTTATTTGTTGTTTTTCCCTTGCTGCTTTTAATATGTTTCCTTTTATTTAATTTTTGACAGTTTGATTAATATGTGTCTTGACATATTTTTCCTTGGATTTATCCTGTATAGGACTCTCTGTGCTTCCTGGACTTGATTAATTATTTCCTTTCCCATATTAAGGAAGATTTCACTATAATCTCCTCAAATATTTTATCAGTCCCTTTCTTTTTCTCTTCTTCTTCTGGAACCCCTATAATTCGAATGTTGGTGCGTTTAATGTTGTTCCAGATGTCTCTGAGACTGTCCTCAGTTCCTTGCATTCTTTTTTCTTTATTCTGCTCTGCAGTAGTTATTTCCACTATTTTTTCTTCCAGGTCACTTATCCGTTCTTCTTCCTCAGTTATTCTGCTATTGATCCCATCTAGAGTACTTTTAATTTCATTTATTGTTTTGTTCATCGTTGCTTCTTTCGTCTTTAGTTCTTTTCGGTCCTTGTTAAGTGTTGCTTACATTTTGTCTATTCTATTTGCAAGATTTTTGATCATCGTTACTGTCATTATTCTGAATTCTTTTTCAGGTAGACTGCCTATTTCCCCTTCATTTGTTAGGCGTTTTGGGTTTTAATTTTGCTCCTTCCTCTGCTGTGTGTTTTTCTGTCTGCTCATTTTGCTTATCTTACTGTGTTTGGGGTCTCCTTTTTGCAGGCTGCAGGTTCGTAGTTCCCGTAATTTTTGGTGTCTCTCCCCAGTGGCTAAAGTTGGTTCAGTGGGTTGTGTAGGCTTCCTGGTGGAGGGGACTAGTGCCTGTGTTCTGGTGGATGAGGCTGAATCTTGTCTTTCTGGTGGGCAGGTCCACATCTGGTGGTGTATTTTGGGGTGTCTGTGGACTTATTATGTATTTAGGCAGCCTCCCTGCTAATGGGTGGTGTTGTGTTCCTGTCTTGTTAGTTGTTTGGCATAGGGTGTCCAGCACTGTAGCTTGCTGTTCGTTTAGTGAAGCTGGGTGCTGGTGTTGAGATGGAGATCTCTGGGAGATTTTTGCCATTTGATATTATGTGGAGCTGGGAGGTCTATTGTGGACCAGTGTGCTGAAGTTGGCTCTCCCACCTCAGGGGCAGAGCACTGACTCTTGGCTGTCGCAGCAAGAGCCTTTCATCCACCCGGCTCAGAATAAAAGGGAGAAAAAGTAGAAAGAAAGAAAGAAAAAAGAAAGAAGAAAGAAAGACAGGAAGGAGAGAGGGAGGGAGGGATGGAGGGCGGGAGGGATGGAGGAAGGAAGAAGGAAGGAAGGAAGGAGTGAAGGAAGGAAAGAAGGAAGGAAAGAAAGAAGATAAAGTAAAATAAAGTAAGATAAAATAATTAAAATAATAATTATTAAGAAAAAAATTATTTTAAATAAAAGAAAATGGACGGATGGAACCCTAGGACAATGATGGAAGCAAAGCTATACAAACTAAATGTCACACAGAAGCATACACATACACACTCACAAAAAGAGGAAAATAGGAAAAAATAACAAATCTTGCTCTCAAAGTCCATCTCCTCAATTTGGGATGATTCGTTGTCTATTCATGTATTCCATAGATGCAGGGTACATCAAGTTGATTGTGAAACTTTAATCTGCCACTTCTAAGGCTGCTGGGAGAGATTTCCCTTTCTCTTTGTTCTCACAACTCCCAGGGCTCAGTTTTGGATTTGGCCCCGTCTCTGCGTGTATGTCGCCGGAGGGCTTCTGTTCTTCGCTCAGACAGGACGGAGTTAAAGGAGCAGCTGCTTCAGAGACTCTGGATCACTCAGGCCGGGGGGAGGGAGGGGTACAATGTGCGGGGCGAGCCTGCGGCGGCAGAGGCCAGCATGACATTGCACCAGCCTGAGGCTCGTCATGCATTCTTCTGGGGAAGTTGTCCCTGGATCCCGGGACCCTGGCGGTGGCGGGCTGCACAGGTTCCCCGTAAGGGAGGTGTGGAGAGTGACCTGTGCTCACACACAGGATTCTTGTTGGCAGCAGCAGCAGCCTTAGCATCTCATGCCTGTCTCTGGGGTCCGAGCAGTTAGCCGTGGCTCACACCCATCTCTGGATCTCCTTTAAGCAGTGCTCTTAATCCCCTCTCCTCGTGCACCAGGAAACAAAGAGGGAAGAAACAGTCTCTTGCCTCTTCGGCAGGTCAGACATTTTCCCGGACTCCCTCCCGGCTAACCGTGCACTAACCCCCTGCAGGCTGTGTTCACGCCGCCAACCCCCGTCCTCTCCCTGCACTCCCGACCGAAGCCCGATCCTCAGCTCCCATCCCCACCCACCCCAGCAGGTGAGCAGACAAGCCTCTCGGGCTGGTGAGTGCTGGTCAGCACCAATCCTCTGTGTGGGAATCTTTCAGCTTTGCCCTCTGCACCCCTGTTACTGTGCTCTCCTCCGTGGCTCTGAAGCTTTCCCCCTCCTCCACCCGCAGTCTCCGTCCGCGAAGGGGCTTCCCAGTGTGTGGAAACCTTTCCTCTTTCACAGCTCCCTCCCAGTGGTGCAGGTCCCGTCCCTATCATTTTGTCTCTGTTTATTCTTTTTTTCTTTTGCCCTACCCAGGTACGTGGGGAGTTTATTGCCTTTTGGGAGGTCTGGGGTCTTATGCCAGCATTCAGTAGGTGTTCTGTAGGAGTTGTTCCACGTGTAGATGTATTTCTGGTGTATCTGTGGGGAGGAAGGTGATCTTCATGTCTTACTCTTCCCCCATTTTCCTGTCCAGCCAAAATGTTATGATAATATGGGCTTATACAAATTATAAATATTAAATTTAATTGGAAAAATGAGTAAAGCATAAGATCAGGCTACTGACAGAAGTAGAATTATAACTGATTATATCCTAATAAATACAAATATGTATTTATAATTAAGATATAATTTCAAACCAAATTTAAATTAAACATTACAAGTTAAAAACAAAAATATATTTTTGAGCCTGTTAAATTATCAGTCTTTATAAATTTAAATATTGAATGATATTGATGATAGAATACTGCAGAGCCTCATATATTATTAGTGAGAAACTAAAATTTTATTCATTTTTTTTAGAAAGCAATCTGGAAATATGTATCAATGTCTTTTAGAACATTAATTTTTACAAAGCACAGTGTTAGAAATTTCTTTCTAAAGAAAATTCTAAAGTAGTAAGATAGATTTTATTTAAGATATTTTTAATAACACAAAAATAAACAACTCATATATCTGATTGAGCAGAAATAAACTTCAGATTATTAAGCAGTCATTAAAAATATTCCATTCTAGAAGCAGCCTTTGTTCTCATGATGGTTAAGTCCAGGCTGGGAGTAAAAGATTCACAAAACAATCATAAAAATGGTGCAAAACAAGTACCAAGATATATGCTGGGAAGGACAAACAGAAAGGTGTTATGAGGGGTGAGAGGAGAGGAATCATAATCAGAAACATTTTAGTAATAACTTAAAGGCATTGGGGATCATGGGATCAATAATATGTAGAGATGGGCTCATAAACAGAAAAACATGGATGATCTGAAATAATAGGGAAGTTCCAGTAGACTGGAGGTAATGACATAAAGGAACAGATGGCATGAAGGAGTGGGAGGAGAATAGAACTGAATAGAGCAAGTTTCAGAGTTCAAATCAAGGAGCTGGAAAACTAAGGCATTAAATGATATGCTATTTATCAAACAACTATAGTGGCTCTGAGAGTTAACAGAGTGAATGCAAATCATTAGCAGCAAGAATGTGAGAATGATCCTGAAAACCAATCATGTTTATAGGGATGAGAGTGAAGAAAGTCAGCTAGTGTATAATTCTCAATCTAAATATGTTTCCTGCAAGCCAATATTGGTTTTGAGCAGGAGTTATACTGTGTTTAAGGTGGCAATGAATTTATTATCCAGATGTTTTTTCTGTGCTTAATGATTGTTATGTCATGTTGAAGGATCAAAATATATATCAGTTTTGCTATTTATTTAAATAGCAATTAGAAATTCAGATGTAGGAATTTACTCACGTTTTCTTCTGGGTGGAAAATTTTTGTTTCCCTTTGATTTTTTTTTTTTTTTGGTATGTCTAGAAGAGATGAAATACTCTGTGACACTAGAGTAGAAAAAAACTGGAACTTTCTTTTTAGTTCAGTTATTACAACTTGGATTGACATTGGAAAAATAGGCAGAGTCTAGGCATTTAACCTTATGTCTTCAAATCTCTAAGATCTCCAGTGGTGAGCTGTGCTATTATGTTCTTTCACAATTAAACTTAATACATTTTGTCAATTAAACTATGACATATTGACAATTTTATATGAATTTCTAATTCAGTAATGTTAAAATACTAAAATGTGTACCTTTGACTTGATGAAAAATGCTAATTAAATATATTGTTGAATGGATTTACAGGGAAGATGCAATTTTGAAGTAAATGTGTGTGCATTGATAATCCTTGAAGTAGAATGGAATGGAGATCATGCTATATTCCCTTTATGGGTAGTATCTTGAATCTTTTAAAAAGTGATATGAGCTTTCCTGATTTGAAGTAATATTTTAAACTAAAGTCATATGTTTCAAAGCCAATTATAAGTTTATCTCCATTTTTAACTTTGGTGCATATAAAGAAAAGTTCAAAGCTCTATCTTCAATTTTCTTTTGATATCTTGACTATTTGTAAAAGAGGATTATTTTGCAGTTTCATAAAAGATTATTTTAAAACTGATATGCAAGCTTTTATTTGGATATTGTTTTGGGAATGCCCTTAAACTAAAACTTTCCTTGCTCACTTACTATCAAGTCAGTTAACAATCATAATTTCCTTTTAAATGAAAAGGATAAAGAACTTGTGATCATATAAGAATTACAGAAATATAAGCTTTCATCTATTTAAAAATATCATGTCACATTAACCTGACTGGTTTCTATTCCTCAAAAATATTCAAGCTCATTTTCCATCACAACTTTTCCTCTATATTGAAGGACTACATCTTGATTGATTCTGTTTCTTTTATGTAAATTCCTGGATATATTATTGGAATTCTATGATTATTCTCTTAATTATCAAGTTCATTATTATGGTACATGTATTCATAATCATATTTTATTTATTATCTTCCTCTCTATAAAGTAAAAACCTATGCTTGTTTTGTTGTCTTTGTCAGAATAATTGTCAAATTTACCTATATCCCTAAGGTAAAATTTACTCTAAAGTTATCCATCTATTCATTCACATCCTGATTGTGCAAATATTGGCTGAGCAACAATGATGGTGAGGCATTGGGGATACAAATAAGATCACACACACACACACACACACATAAACCCTACACCAAGGTACTCTGAGTCTAGAGGAGAAGATAACCTTAAAGACTATCATATTTAACAAAACATTTTTAAAAATGGAAGTATAAGTAAGACACAGTGGCTGCACAAAGGAGGAAATGATCACCTTAGCCTACAAAAATCAAAGAATCCTTGGTAGAGTGGGTGATGATTAATCTAAGGCGTCAAAGATGAATATAAATTCTCCAAAAAGGTAATTGGTTTCTGGTAGAAATAAAGGGCAGAGCATTCCAGGTAGAGTCAAAACTTGTGCAGAGATATGGAAGTGCAGGGTGTGGAATGATTAAGTACTCCAAATATTACAAAATTCTGAAATATATTTTTTGAGAAAGGGAATGAGTAGTGATGATGCTAGAAGGAAGGAAATCATACAGTAAGAGTCACATGTGCCTTTTAACTAGTTTGGAGTTATTCTGTAGATGATAAATGATCATTGAAAATTATTATGTATATTTGCAATTTAGTCTATAGTAAGAATTAGAAAGGAAAATTTAGGATAGTACCATTAATAGGTTATTTTATAATTTTTGATTATGGCAATTCTGACTGGTGTGAGGTAATATCTCATTGTAGTTTTGATTTGCATTTCTCTAATAATTAGTGATGTTGAGCATATTTTTCATGTGCTTCTTGGCCATCTGTATTTTTTTTAAAGAAATATTTATTTAGGTCTTCTGCTAATTTTTTTATTGTTTTGGTTTTTTTTTTTCATATTTGTATGCATGAGCTGTTTATAAATTTTGGAAATTAATCCCCTGACTGTCACATCATTTGCAAATATTTTCTCCCACTCTGTGGGTTGTCTTTTCATTTTGTTTATGGTTTCCTTTGCTGTGCAAAAGCTTTTGAGTTTAATTAGGTTCTATTTGTTTATTTTTTGTTTTTATTTACATTATTCTAGAAAATGGATCAAAAAAGTTATTGCTGCCACTATGGAGATTCCTTTAAAGACTAAATATAGGGCTACCATATCATCCAGCAATCCAGAGAAAACAATGGTTCAAAAGGATACATGCACCCCAATGTTCATTGCACTGCCATTTACAATAGCCAAGACATAGAAGCAACATAAATGTCCATCTACAGATGAATGGATAAAGAAGATGTGGTACATATATACAATGGAATATTACTCAGCCATTAAAATGAATGAAATTTGCAGTAACTTGGATGGACCCAAAGATTATCATACTAAGAGAAGTAAGTCAGAGAAAGACAGATATCATATGATATGACTTATATGCAGAATTTTTAAAAAATCATACAAATGAACAATTTACAAAACAGAAACAGACTCACAGACTTAGAAATTGCACTTATGGTTACAAGAGAGTAAGGGGTGTGGAGAGGGATAGATTGGGAGTTTGAGATTGATAGATACACACTTCTATATATAAAATAGATAACCAACAAGGACCTACTGTGCAGCACAGGAAACCTTGCTCAATAATCTGTAATAACCTAAATGGGAAAATAATTTGAAAAAGAATAGGTACATGTATATGTATAACTGAATTACTTTGTTGTACACTTGAAACTAACACAACATTGTTAATCAACTATACTACAATATAAAAAAAATTTTTTAAGAGGTTATTTCAGTAAAACCAGGCAAGAGCAAATGAGGTTCTCACCTACAAAAAATATATATCCAACTTGAAAGGGAAGAAGTAACACTGTCACTATTTGGAGATGACATGATACATTATATAGAAAACTCTAAAGTCTCCACCAAAAATCTGTTAGATGTAATTTAAAAATTCAGTCAAATTGTGGTATACAAGATTAATAAATAGAAATCTGTTACATTTCTTTACACTATAATGAACTATCAGAAAGTTTAAAAATCCCCTTTAAAATCACATCAAATACAACAAAATATCTAGGAATAAACTTAACCAAAGAGGTGAAAGACCTATACTCTGAAAACTATAAAACTTTATTGAAGAAAACTGAAGATGATACAAAGAAATGGAAAGATATCCTGTGCTCTTAGATTGGAAGAATTAATATTTTTGAAATTCCATACTACCCAAAGCAATCTACAACTTTAATTTAATCCTTATTAAAATGTCCATGACCTTTTCCATAGAACTAGAACAAATAATATTAGAATTTATATGGAACCACAAAAGACCCTGAATTGCCAATGCAATCTTGAGAAAAAAGAACCAAAGTGGAGGCATCACCCTCCCAGACTTCAGACTATACTACAAATCTACAGTAATCAAAGCAGCATGTACTGGCACTAAGACAGACACATAGATCAATGGAAAAGAACAGAATGCCCAGAAATAAATCCAGGTACCTATGGGCAACTAGTGTATGTCAATTCAGTGAAAATTAAATTCATTTGATTTTTTTGGGTTATATTGCATATTACTGCTCAATTAATCTTCTAATTCACAGGGAAACAAAGCAAAACAAGGGCAAAAAATAAGGAGAAATCCATCAGACAAAAATGCCTTCAAGTTCCTTTCTCTGCTCACCACTTTATCTACATTCTTAAATATTCTTTTCCTCTTCTTTCTTATCTTTGTGTAGGTGTTGTCCCTCCTTGGATCTAGGGTAAAATATGATGCTGTTGTTTTGCATCTTTCCTACCTCCACTAATGGATCTCTTCCCTAGTCCACATCTTTATGTTCTCCCTCCTTATTTGTTCTTTTCTTCAGCATATAGACATGTTTAAGTCATTCCCAACTCATATTCTTCTAAACCGCATTTCTTGCATTTCTCTATATATTTCCTTTTGGTTTGTTTTAAGGTCAAGCTCTCAGAAGAGAAATCTAGACCGCTGTCCACACCAAATTCACCCCCATGAATTCTTAAGTTATCTGTGGCCTCCTGGGGTCATCTTGTATATTCCTGTTTCAAAGCTTCCCAAGACCACATGCACATTCAGTAGTTCACTAGAAAGATTCACAGGGCTAAACATGTACTCACTGCTGACTTTACTACCATGACAGAGTAAGGATCTGCAGATGGATCAGTATGGAGGAAAGAAACAGGTGGAGTCTGAAGGAATCCATGTATAGGCTTCCTGTGTTCTCCCCCTCCTAGAAGGGGTTACTAGAGTATACTCTCCCTCCAGCAGTGACAGAGCAGCCACATGTGTGTAGCATTCTTGCCCGGGGAAGTCCATTTGAGACTTGGGGTTTAGGAGTTTTATTGAGGACTGGCCATGTAGGCATTCTCTGCGTAGCAATTAGGAAAATTCCAGAGTCCCAATAGGAAAGCAGATGTTCATCATCAACACATTGTACAGTCTAGGCAGAGAGAAACCACCTAACTTACCAACTCAGCAAATGGCATCATCATTCTTCAGTTTTTATAGCAAGAAGCCTTGTTAGACATCCTAGACTGATCCATTTCCCACATCCAACACAAGATGATCTGAATCATATAGATTCTACCTCCTTAATTTCCATATCATTTTCCTTTTCTTTACTGTTACAGCTTTCATTTGTGTTCTATGTGTTTCCATATCACTATTTGTTACCTAATTACTTTAGTAGTTCTCTAAATGTTCTGCCTGACTCCAGACCAGATCCCTGAAAATTCATTCCTCATACCAGCTACCTTTCTGAATCTCATATTTCATATAGGTGAAATGGGAATGCTAATAGTCCTGTCCTCAGAAAACTCTTGTGAAGAGTAATTGAGATAGTAAATATAAAATGCTTAGCACAGAGTAAATATAAATAAACATAAGTATTAATTATTAATGTTGTTGTTAACATCATATTTTTAAAAATTAAAGTTTTTAAAAAGACTAATTGATCTTGTTACATCACTGAATATTACCAATGGCTCAAGAAGATCATCAGGTGATAGTCATAACTCCTTACTTTGACACCTAAAAGAGGTGCACTCTTAGTTTCAGTCACAGCCATTTGGGAAGTTCCAAGTAGTCAATTTTCTCATTCTTAAGCCTTGCAACATGCTGGTCCTTTCATCTGAAATTCTCTTACCTTATTCACTTTTTTTCTGACCCCTTTTTATCTCAATAACTTTTTCTCATGCAAAAAGATTAAACTTAAAACATTATCTCTCTGGGAAGGTTTTTCTTCTCTCCGAGGCTAGGTTATGTACCTTTACCACCACAGCTTATGACTATCTCTACATACATATATCACACACTGTTGTAATTATCTGCTTAAAATTGTCTATTTTCATAATTAAACCTGAGGATTTTGAAGACAAGAACTCTGTCTGATTCATCATTGTGTCTTCCCCTCAGTTCAGGGTCTGGTATGAAAAAAACATTTGACAAATGTTTTCTGAACGAGTAAATTCAAAGGAGTGGGACATAACCGTAGAAACAGCTTCAAAGATTAACAGAAGATTCAGTGATTCACATTAGAAGAAACTAAAGTACAGATAAAATATATCTTAACTTTTCTATATAGCTGAATCATCTGTTTAGCTTTTTAGAAAATTTAAATAGGCTAGACTAATTTAAATGGAGATACTTTTCTGGAGCAAGATTTTTCTTAATAGTCTAGAATGGTCTGATTTTTCTATTTCCCTCCTAAAGTCTTAAACCCTACTTTAGTACTCACATCAGCATGGGCACAAAATATCTTACCTGTGCCAACAGCAATGAAGATAGCATTTGCATCACTTCCTGTTCCAGAGCTGGTCTGGTACTCCACAGGTCTTTTTAGGTGCGAGCAGTAGCACCAAAAATGATTTTGTATGGGGGAAGAGAGAGTGACTGAGTTAACCCTGGACTTTTCACCATTCTGGCGTGGAAAGAAAGATGGAGGTTATACCTTTGTGTGAGGTATGTAGATACTTCTGAAGACTCCAGTAAGTATCATGGAATTTAAGAAATATCTGTCACGTCTGGCTTTCCATTGTGACATAAACAAGAAAGGAGTAGAGATGATCTTTGAATAAATTGTCTTACAGGCAACAAACTTTATTTTGTAGACCATAAAATAGATCAGGTCAGTTAAAAACTGACTCAAAATCACACAAGTAAGAGTAACATTTCCCACCCAGTTCAGTAATTCCAATGTCTGTGTTCTCTTTGCTGTACTGAACTCTAACACCCTTTGTGGACAGGTGTAGCAGAGGTATGGCACACTTTTCAGGACTGGCCCTCATTCCCTCAACTGCAAGGAGTGTTTGTTGGTGATGGCTCAGAGCTATTTCTTTCTGTATTTGTACTCAGATAAAGGAAACTCCCTCGCCTTTATGGCCCCTGGGTGAGACCAGCCTACATCCACTGATTGGTCAAGGATTTATATACAAAGACTTTGCCCCGTGTTTTAATTTGGGACACTGAATGAATGAACCTCTCAGCTCAGAGCTCCCAGTGCAATTGGCTGAAGCTTTTGTTGCAAACATAGCACTACAATTTGTAGTAGAATTTCTTCTGCATAATAATGTTTTCCTTACTTCCTTATAGCTGCTATTCCCTTGAGTGTACTTTCACTGCACTGACCAAAAATAGGTTACTTTCTCTATGTAATATAACATCCCAGATATCTAAATTCTATGGAGAACACTTAAGGAAATTATGGAATGGAAGTTTCATGGTATTTATTGATAGTTGTTCATCTTTATCTAGGAGATTGGGTAATAAAGATGAATAAGTAATTGAACCAAAATGACTTGCACTTTAGAATATACAATAATGAAGAATCAACTTGATCTTTTGTGAATAAAATATAATATCACATGTAACAATTCCAAGGAAAGAAATATAACAAAGCTGATTCATTTAAGTTGCTATAACGAATACATTGCATTTTCTACTACATTTTTGTTTTATAGTTAAATCACTATTTTGATGACAGTTATTTAAAATCACAGTTACAACTGAATTTTTATTGTTTTCCCTCCCAGATACTCCACTAATCATCTTGTGTTTTCCTTGGTTTATTCTCTTATTCTTCCTAATGTATTCATGGAATTTTGCATTAATCATGGATGTAAGAGACTTTTCGAACTCGAAGAGGTTGTGAAATCCATTTTCCCCAAACTCCTCACTTTGTAAATGAGAAAAGAGAGTTCTGCAAAGATTATGAATCCTGACGTAATCTGTCTCCTGCTTTCCTTCCTTCCCTTTTCCCATTATGATCCAACTATACTGGCCGCTGGAACCTGTCAAGCACATTTCCTCCTCTTGGAATGCTGAACTCACAGAAGCTGTAAATGGCTACTCAACTAAAGAGCCACTTGGTCATTTGCTATTTGAATCTAATTCCCAGTTCAGTGTTTTGTTTCCTACAACTTCTTACTTAACAAGAATTCACTCAAATTTATGAAACACTGCTATGTACAAGGCATTTTGTTAGTCATTATGGGAAATTCAGATATTACAATATCATATTTACCATGTATATAGTCCTTTGTTCATTAAAATTCTTCATGCTTTTAAGCTCATTTGTATCTGTACTGCTTCACTTTTTCCTGATGTTTATTCTTGTTCCTTTTTTTTTTTTTTGCTTTACTTCATTAATGAAAATGGCTATTTCATCTTTATATAACATATGCTGTCTTGCCTTTGTAAAAGTATCTTAAAGTCTTAAACCTCAGATACTCCACACTAAACCATTAAGTGTGGAGCACTGAGTTTATTTTTCGATGACCATATCTTTACTGTTCTTATGGGAAGTCTATGTTTAAACTGACCATCTACAAGAGAAATAGGTGAATATAACAAAACTTCCATAGTTATAAAACTCAGAAGTTACAAGGCAGAAATTTAATCAATTCTCAGCCCAGGTTCGTAAATGACAAACATAAATGTTAAAATGGCAAAAAATATAGAGTTCAATATCTCTCTAACTCATTGTTCTCTCTCAACAAATTAAACCTACCAATGTAAAAATGCCAAATGCCCATTGAAGCATTTCCAAGTTAATAACACTTTGTATGAATTCATTTAGATTTTCCCCTCAATCTGGCACATTTAATACCATTTCAAACCCCATCAGTTTGATTATAAATGAAATGTAGTGCATTTCCAGGGTGTAAACACCACAAAATGGATCCAATTACCAAATTTGCAAACGGTGTTTTAGCATGAAATAACTTGAGTTTACCCATGATAATATTTCAAATGGACTTTAAATGAAGGAGGTATTTTTTGTGCATCTGAGACCACACATCTTTTCTTTAAGTATTAAGATATTTGTTTTAGGTTTTCACAGCCAGGAATGTGTCAAACAACCATGGATAAAAAGTATAAAAAGTAGTTCATTATGTTTTATAAATACAAAAATTTGAGACTGCCAACATTTTACTTTGATCAGCATTTCCAAATTATGTTCTGTGTAACACAGCTTCTACAAGGTACTTGTAGATATTCTATGAGGGGAAAAAAAAGTTTATTTGGAGTAATAAGTTAGGGAAATGTTGCACACAATATTTCCCTCTTGGGTTATGCAAATTCCTATAGGCAAGAAACTCTTGCTGAGATTTCTCTTTCTAAGATAGTTTTTGACTAGTTCAGTCAAATTTATAAAAACAGAATAGAAAAGTGGTTGCTAGGAGCTTGGGGGTTGGGGAAATTGACAGAGTTTGGTATAAAGGACTTTCAGTTATAAGATGAATAAGGTTTGAAAATCTAATGTATAACATGGTCTCTGTAGTTTATAATATTGTATTTTATAACTGAAATTTGCTAATAGAGTAGTATTTAAAGGCTTAAATGTTGTCAGAGTAAATAAAGTAAATGTGTTAGTGTTAATTAGCTTGATGGGAGAAATCCTTTCACAATGTATACATATACCAAATCATTATGTAGTACACTTTATATAACTTCTAATTTTATTTGTCAATTATGCCTCAAGAAATATGGAAAAAATCAACACATTTTAATTCTTATGAATCAAATACAATCAAGAAAATAAAACCCACCCTACCAATTTTAAATGTGAGGAGTATTTTACAAAGAAATTTTTGCATAGGTGAGAGAAAAGTTAATAAGTCTAACATGAGACAATGAGGCAACCCAGAAGTTAGCAATTCAGAAAACTACTACCACCTCTAGGTGGGTGGCATCATTAGAGCCAGGATCAGAGGTCACCAGACAAAATTCAGAAGTATGGGAGACCAGCCTAAAGAACTGAGACTATGGAGAACATGTCTCTCCTGTTAAAGCCTGCAACTAAAGGAAAGTTCCATTTGAGGCTGGAAATACCATGTTCACAGAGATAGAGGGCTAGAAATACCCTGGTCTCTCCCATCCTAACACTTTCCAATCCTTACCAGACATCCTATAGCCAGAAGCCTGTTGACAAACGTGCTGAGAAATGAAGGCCCTTATGTTACAAAGTAAATTATGAGAAGGAGAGGGGGTGAATCTGAAAGGAAACAGGCAAAGGACTAATATATGGAGTCAGTGTTTTATGGAACCCAGCTGGAAAATACTGACAGGTTTTTTTTTAATCAGCAGCAATATAATCAATTTTCCAATAAATGTTTAATGATTATAATACTACTTTTAAGTAAATTTCATGATTAAGGCACATCCAATTTTCTAATTTTTTGGACATATATTTATATGTATGTATATCAACCAGGGTTCTCCAGAGAAACAGATATAATTGGATATAACTTTGTACCCATATCTATATCTATAACTGTAACTCTACTATACATCTCTCTTTCTCTATCATCTATGTATTTATCTACGAATCTATCTATCATTTACTTATCTATAGAGAGAAGAGAATAAGATTTATTATATGGAATCGGCTCATATGATTAGGAGGCTGAGAAAACCCACTATCTGCTGTCTGCATGCTGGAGATCCAGGAAAGCCTGTGAAGTAGATCCAAGTCCTGAGAGCTGGAGAGCCAGTGGTGTGGATTCCAGTCTGAATATGAAGGACTGAAACCCAAAAGTTCTGAAGACAGACGAACATCATGTTTGAGTTCAAATAGGCAGAAAGTGAATTCAACATTCCTCCACCTTTAAGTTCCATTCAGGCCTTCAACTATGTGGATAATGCCCACCCACATGGGAGAGGGTCATCTGCTTTACTCAGTTTACCAATTAAATGCTAACCTCTTCTGGAAACACACTCGCAGACACACCCAGAAATAATGTTTAATCAAATATCTGGGCATCCCATGGTCCAGTCAACCTAACATATAAAATTAGCCACCACAGTATCACATTAGTTAGAAAAGACTATAAGAATGCTAATGGATACATATAAATTTAGGCCAAAAGTTACCAGAATCAACCAAAAAGAATGGTGTTTATTTGCATGCCATTTTGGAAAACTTTCTGGCTGACCAAAAGAGGAAGTTTATCTCTTTGGATGACATTTTATGAAGCTCACTTACCTGTTAATAAAGAGTACGCATACGGGCTTCCCAGGTGGCACAGTGGTTGAGAGTCCGCCTGCTGATGCAGGGGACATTGGTTCATGCTCCGGTCTGGGAAGATCCCACATGCCGCGGAGCAGCTGGGCCCGTGAGCCATGGTCGCTCTGAGCCTGCACGTCCGGAACCTGTGCTCTGCAACGGGAGAGGCCACAACAGTGAGAGGCCCGCGTATCACAAAAAAAATCTACATGTGGAATGACTATCACAGCACATACACTGAACACTAACAGAAGACCTCAGACCTCCAAAAAAGCAAGAAAATCTCCACGTAACTGAGTAGGGCAAAAGAAAGAAAAAAAAAAGAGAGAAAGGAATTGGGATGAGACCTGCACCCCTGGGAGGGAGCTGTGAAAGAGGAAAGGTTTCCACACATGGGGAAGTTCCCTCACTGTCAGGGAGTTTGGCCAAGGCAGAAGGGGCGCTTCAGAGCCTCAGAGGAGAGTGTGGCAACAGGTTTGCAGAAGGCAAAGCAGAGAAGGACTTACACCAACAACCAGTGATGACTGGTACACCCCAGCCTGGGATGCTCGTCCATTGGGGTCAGCGGGAGCTGGGTTCTGAGGCTCGGACTTTGGAGGTCAGACCCTGGGGAGAGAACTAGTATTGACTGTGTGAAGACAGCCTGAGGGGGCTAGGGTATGGTGCGCCAAAACGCAGGGAGTCCAGGAAGAAGCCTGGGCCTGCCAGAGAGGCAAGGCACCATTATTGGGGGAGGAAGCAAGGAGAGGGGCTGGCCCATCATAGGAACTTCTTTCTCTGCACAATCTCAGGTGGCAGGGCACCACCTATACAAGCTACAGGGGCAAGAATGAGCCGCCACTGCCATCTTGGACCCCAGAGGAAGTTGCAGTCTGCTGCTGTCACTGAAGGTCCTGTGAGTGGGTTCAGGGCACTGTCCCCAACTTCCCAGGAGTGTGTGGGGCCCACCAACACCAAGTGTCCATGACCCAAAGACAAATACTGCCCCTGCTTCCCTGGGAGTACATGCAGGAAGTGACTTCTTCCAAGGGACCTACAATTGGGAACCAACAGCTGCCCACACCTTCCTTTGAGCATGCACATGTACCTGCACACCCCCATCAATGAGATAACAGCCAGCACACACTGAAGAAAGATGGCAAGCATCCAAACCAAAAACAACCCTCATGCCAAAAAAATATATTAAAACCCACACAAGCTATGCAGGGATGCTCCCGCATATAAAGTCCTCCAAGACTACAGTAGATAATTGTTTCTCCTAAACTCAGAGTGTAAGAGAAATATAAGCAAAATGAAGAAACAGAGGAACTGCTCTCAGTTAAAAGACCAAGACCAAGAGAATTCCCCTGAAGGAACAAACAGTGCAACAGACTTCTTCAGTCTAATGGTCTAATAGTCCAATAGTCCAATTTCAAAAAGGAGATACTGAAAATACTGAAAGAATTAAGAAAGGCTATTGATAGAAATGCAAATTACTTTAAAAAGGAACTAGAAACTATGAGGAGAAGCCAAGAAAAATTAGAAAATTCATTTGCTGAGAAAAAAGCTGAGCTGGAGGCAATGAATAGCTGAATGAATAATGCAGAAGAAAGACTAAGTGACATTGAAGATAGAATAATGGAAATTACCCAATCAAAAGGAGCAGACAGAAAATTCCCACCCACCTAAAAATTGAAAGCAATATTAGAGACATAGGGAATAATATAAAGCAGACCAATCTATGCACAATAGGGATTCCAGAAGTAGAAAAAAGAGAAAAGGGGACTGAAAACGTATTTGAAGAAATTATGGCTGAAAACTTCCCAAACCTAATGAAGGAAACTGATATCCAGATACAGGAAACACAGAGAGTCCCAAATAGGATGAACCCAAACAGACCTACCCAAGACATATTATAATAAGCGTGGCAGAAGTTAAGGATAAAGAGAGGATTCTAAAGGCAGGATTCCCTCTTTACAAGGGAATCCCTGTAAGGTTATCAGCTTATTTCTCTACAGAAATACTGCAGACCAGAAGGGAGTGGCAAAGTATTTTCAAAGTCTTGAAACAGAAAAATCTGCAACCTAGAATACTCCACCCAGAAAGATTATTATTTAGAATAGGAAGAGAAATAAAGAATTTCCCAGACAAGGAAAAACTAAAGGAATACAGCAATACTAAACCTATGCTAAAAGAAATATTGAAATGTCATCTCTAAATAGAAAAGAAGCAAAAAGATATAGGAAGGAGGAAATCATAGTTGGAAACTAAATCACTTAAATTAGCCAGTACACAGGTCAAAAAACAAAACAAAACAAGCCTATTTGTGAAAGCAATGATAAACACAAGGAATAGCAAAAGGATAAACATAAAGATGTAAAAAGGAATATCAAAATAATAAAATGTGGAGGAGAGTAAGAAAATGCAGAAATTTTTTTTTCTTTAGAATGTGTTTGAGCCTGTATCGTTATCAGTCTAAAGCAAGCAGATATAGGAAAGGGTTAACATACTTGAAAAACAGGGCAACCACCAATCAAAAACAAACAATAGATTCAGAAAAACCAAAAAGAAAAGAACACAAGCACAAAATAAGAGGAAACCACAAAAAGAAAAACAAAAAGCAAAGAAAAGAATAAAGAAGAAATGAATCAACTGAAAAACAAGGTTTGAAATGGCAATAAATACATATGCATCAATAATTACCTGAATTGTCAACGGACTGGATGTTTCAATCAAAAGACATAGAGTGGCAGACTGGATAAAAAACAAGAGCCTACAATATGCTGCCCATAAGAGACCCATATTATGGCAAAGGAAACACATATATTGAAAGTGATGGGATGAAAAAAAATAATATTTCAGGCAAACGGAAATGACAAGAAAACAAGAGTTGCAATACTCATATCAAATAAAATAGGCTTTAAGGCTATAAAGAAAGATAAAGAAGGGCACTATATAATGATAAAAGGATCAATACAAGAAAAGGATATTACAAACATCAACCTATATTCATTTAATATAGGAGCATCCAAATACATAAAACAAATACTAACAGACAAAAAGGTAGAAATTGATGGGAATACAATAATAGTAAGAGACTATAACACCCCACTCACATCAGTGGACAGATCTTCTAGACAGAGCATCAATCAGGCAACAAAGTTCCTAAATGATACAATAGAAAAGTTAGACTTAATTGATATATTCAGGACATTACATCCAGGAAAAAAAAAAAAAACAGGATACACATTCTTTTCAAGAGCACACAGAACATTCTCTAGGAATGACCACATACTTGGGCACAAAACTAACCTCAACAAATTTAAGAGTATAGAAATTATTTCAAGCATCTGCTCTGATCACAATGGTGTGAAACTAGATATCAACCACAGGAAAAGAAATGAGAAAAAAACAACTATGTGGAGGCTAAACAACATGCTTCTAAAAAACCAATGGATCAACGAGGAAGTCAAAAAGGAAATTAAAAGAGGGAGGGGATATGGGGTATATTAATATATATATATATATAGCTGATTCACTTTATTACACAGTGAAATTAACACAACATTGTAAAGCAATTATACTACAATACAGATTAAAAAAATACCTTGAGACAAATGACAATGAAAATACAACCTTACAAAATCTATGGGTTGCAGCAAAAGCAGTTCTTAGAGGGAAGTTCATAGTGATACAGGCCTTCATCAAAAACAAGGAATATCTCAAATCAACAACCTAATCTACCACCTAAAATAATTAACAAAGAAGAACAAACCAAGCTGAAAGTCAGCAGAAGGAAGAAAATAATAAATATCAGGGAGGAAATAAATAAAATAGATATTAAAAATTGAAAAAAATCAATAAAACCAAAAACTGGTTCTTTGAAAAGGTAAACAAAATAAGTAAACCTTAGGGCAGTCTCACCAAGAAGACAAGACAGAGAAGCCAAATGAATATAAGATATAAAAAAGGAAAAATCTCAGCTGATACTACAGGAAAGAGAAAAAAAAAAAAACTAATACAATACTATGAACAATTATATGCCAACAAATTTGACAACCCAGAAGAAATGGACAACTTTCTAGAAATATACAGCCCACCAAAATTGAATCAAGAAGAAATAGATGATTTGAACAGATCAGTCAATAGAAGTGAAATAGAATTTGTAATAAAAAAAGAAAATCTCCTTACAAACAAAAGTCCAGGACCAGATGATGTCTCAGATGAATTCTACCAAGCATGCAAAGAATAACTTATAGCAATTCTTCTCAAACTCTTCCAAAAGATTGAAGAGGAGAGAACATTCCCAAAGAAATTCTAGGAAGCCACCCTGACCCTTATACTAAAACCAGACAAAGACAAAACCAAAATAAAGAAAATTACAGGCCAGTATCTTTGATAAATACAGATGCAAAAATTCTCAAAAAAAATTTTAACAAACAAAATCCAACAACACATAAAAAAAGATCATACACCATGACCAAGTGAGATTCATCCCAAGTTCACAAGGATGGTTCAACATTCGTGAATCAATCAACATAATACACCATATTAAAAAAAGAAAAGTCAAAAATCAAATGGTCACATCAATACATACAGAAAAAGCATTTGACAAAATTCAACATCCATTCATAATAAAAACTCTTACAAAGTGGGAATAGAGGAAACATATCTCAACATAATAAAAGCCATTTATGACAAACCCACAAACAAGATAATACTCAATGGTGAAAGGCTAAAAACCTTCCTGCTAAAATCTGGAACAAGACAAGGATACCCATTCTCACCACTTATGTTCAACATAATATTGGAAGTCCTAGCCACAGTAATCTGACAAGAAAAAGAAATAAAATTTATCCACATTGGAAAGGAAGAGGTAAAATTGTTATTATATGCAGATGACATAATGTTATGTATAGAAAACCCTAAAGACTCCACACAAAAACTACTAGATCTAATAAATGAATTCAGCAAAATAGAAGGATACAAAAATTAACATTCAAAAATTGGTTCATTTCTTTACACTAACAATGAAATATCAGAAAGGAAATGTAAATAAAATGCTTTTTAAAATAGCACCAAAGAAAAGAACCTGACCAAGGAGGTGTAAGACTTATATACTGAAATCTATAAAAGATTAATAAAGGAAATTAAAGAGGATTCAATGAAATGGAAAGATATCCCATGCTCTTGGATTGGAAGAATTAATATGCTTAAAATGGCAATACTACCCAAAGCAATCTACAGATTTAATGTGATCCTTATCAAAATACTCAAGACATTTTTCATGGAACTAGAACAAATAATCCAAAAATTTATATGGAACCATAAAAGATCAAGAATTGTAAAAGCAATCCTGAGGAAAAAACAAAAAAGCAAAAACAGGCAGGAAGCATAACTCTCCCAGACTTCAGACAATGCTACAAAGCTACATTAATCAAAACAATGTGGTATTGGTACAAAAACAGACTTATGGATCAATGGAACAGAATAGAGAGCCCAGAAATAAACAGACACTCCTACGGTAAATTAACCTTCAACAAAGGAGGCAAGATTATACAATGGTGAAAAGACAGTTTTTTCAAGTTATGCTGGGAAAGTTGGTCAGTGGTATGTAAATCAATGAAGTTAGAACACACCCTCACACCACACATAAAAATAAACTCAAAATGGCATAAAGTCTTAAACATAAGACATGACACCATAAAACTCCTAGAAGAGATCATAGGCAAAACATTCTCTGACATACATCATACCAATGTTTTCTTAGGTCAGTCTCCCTAGATAATAGAATTAAAAACAAAAATAAACAAATGAGACCTAACCAAACTTACAAGCTTTTGCACAGCCAAGGAAAACAGAAAACAAAAACAAGACAACATACGGAATGGGAGAAAATATTTGCAAGTGATGCAACAGAAAAGGGATTAATCTCAAAAGTATACAAACAGCTCATACAACTTAAAAACAACAACTAAACGAAGAAGAAAATGTCAAATCTCCACTTTACTCCTGGCTAGGCAGACACAGTTTAAGAACAACTTGCAGGTAAAGATCTCATTTGCAAAGCAAGTTCTTTGCATCTCAGTCTCAAAAGCTGTATGGGCCCACTTAGAGTTGACATCACAGTGCATCACCTAGGGAAATGAAGATTTTGCAATTAAACTGTGGGTAGTCCAACCAGTTAACGCAGGACAAGAACTCCACAGAGAAAATACCCTGAACACTGTGCTTGCTGACTATTTTTAACTTGTCTTTGGAAAACTTTATCAACACAACCCTCAACCTCTGAACTAAGTATTTTCTCTCCTTGGAAACAGAATGGATATATTTCTATCATCAGTGATAAATTAGCTGTGGAAGAAAAGGAGGAGGTAGCATGTAAAGTACAGGGAATCCTGGCGGTACATGAAAATATTCATAGGATTAAAATTTATAAAAATCTTTATTAGCTGTTCAATGTAGCATTTCTGATGTCCTGTTACAATAAACCTATGTAAGTTTCAGAAAATATTGGAGGTTTGTTGTTGAAGGGTTGAGATTCATTTAGGGTAGATAATAAAGTGAATACATTCAGTGTCTATAAAATATTGAAGAGCATGGAATGAGAAAGTAAATAACATTAAGTAGATCTGAATTAGTTACTTTATATACACTTCCTCAGAATGTTCCAAAAAACAATAGTACAAAGGAATTGTGATTATTCCCACTTTATAGATGAAGAAATGGAGTTTAAGAAAGGTGATATAACTTGATCAGGTATGCAAGAAGTGACCAAACTGGACTTAAGTTCTTAGTAACTATTAATATTTAAATATTAGAAACAGACATTATTCTTTGAATCTTGAAGGAAAAATGGAATGAAATACAATTGGCTTACATATCAATTTTATCTTAATATGACCAAACATGGAACTTTTCTGTTCTTATCCCAAGTAAGGCTTTTAGCTTTTAATGACTGTATAATGCATAAAAGTAGTTATTAGAAATTAGGAGGTGATGGTCCATTTCCATCCCCCTGTGCCCTCATAATAACTACATAGTATAGTTTACTAGATTATATTTACAAAATACATCATGGAATAAAACATAGGATAATATATCAGTAATTTATGAAGATGGTAGTAAAAATAAGATATTTTTCCCTTAATGGAAAAATTATAACTACACAACCCAACTCTTAAAAGCGGCTTGGAAACAATACTCAGATGGTTTGAATAAACTTTATGCTTCAGTGTATTATACTTCCCTAAATAAAAAATATTTTATAACTATGAGGGAATCAAAACAAACACAAAACCATTATTAAAATATTGCTATATGAAGTTCACAAAATTTAGGAAATATAGATGGATAGATAGATATATTTACACACATACATACATATATATTTACATATATATGTAAATAAACTGATATTTGAAAACAGAAATTATTGAATGAGGATGGAACTCCTTTCACTATTGCTGGTGTGATAGAAAGCATAAGGGAATAGAAGTATGAAAAGTAGGGCTCCAGGTGCTGCTCTGAGATATTCTTGATCTAGGACCTTGAGCAATAATTCACTTTTCCATGTTTCAGTTTATTAATCTAAAACCAAGAATTTAAACTTTATGATCGTTACAGTTTGACTCAGATCTGTAAATCCGTGAAATTTTTCCTGCTATTATGAATATTGTCCCTCTTTCCAAATCCTTATCAGCATTAGGAATAAGCTAATGTTCCAGCTGGCTGCCACAGAGGCTCAGGCAGTAAATGGAAAGAATCATAGAAGAGGATTAATTTTCAAGTCTGGATTTTCATCATGACATTCACTCTAGACACACTTATATGAATAAAATGAAGCTACAAAGTTCAAATATGGCTTAGACAGTTGGATCACAGAGACTGACTATGTTTAAAAGTTTTTAGACATTTTAAAATGACTTCTTTATTAAAAAAAACACAAAACAATAACAAAAACTAAACTGAAAGTGGATTTTAGTTTAATTTAATTAGGTTTAATAGTAAAAGAGTTGATAAAATTTCCAAATGATGACATAAAAGAAGTAAATTTATCTTTTCACATATTCATCCCCCCTCAGTTTAAAGCCATGGAGATATCTCAAACAATTGCTGTGCCTAATTACTTATAATAGACAGTCCCCCAATTTTTGCTACTTTATATTTTGCTGGACCAATCATTATGGTTAATAAGGACCTCAATTACTACTTTTATTCATTTATTCAGTGGCATAAACTGATGTTTAAACAGAAAAATTGAGCAGGTTACACAGTTAAGAATTTCCCACCAATATGGTGCCACGAAAAGTTGTTCCCCAAAATGCATTGCCCTTGAAATTCTGATCAATATAGAAATTATTTTTGTACTTAATATATTTTAAGAATATATTGGGTAAACATAGGGAAAATACAAGATTTGTACACATATCTGGGTATTTAAGTTTGAGGGAAAATTTTTTTTAAAATTTGTTTTCTTATATATTAGATTGGCAAGAATTTAAAAGCTTGAAAATAGAATCTGATGGTAATGAGGCAGGGAAATTGTCACTCTCAAATATTTTTGGTGTGAGGTCCGGATATTGCACCACTAATAAAGGGGGACTTAGAAATATTCAACAAAATGTCCTATTCATTTACTTTTTGACTCAGAAGTCACATTTCTAGGACTCTACCCTGAAGATATTCCTCCATAAAAACAAAAATCTCTATATACAAAGTTTTCATTGTGGCATTTGTTATAGTAAAATATTGGAAATAATCCAAATATCTATTAAAGGAGGCTGATTGAATAATCTATGGAATATCCACACAAGTGATTTCCATGTGACTGAAAAGAAAACATCATAAACTGATTGTAAGTTATTTATAGTTAACAAATTTTTAAAAATAGTTATAGGACTCTCTATACAGTATTCTGCCCCTAATGTAGGAAAGGACTCCTCTCTCTCTCCCCATCCATCCGTCTATCATCTATCTATATCTATATCATCTATCTATATCTGTATCTATCTATTTTCCTTTTTGCTTATTTTTGCAAAGTTAAATGCAGTAGGGGGTAACCCAGTAAGGATGTGTCAACCAGAAACTAATAAAAAATAGTCACCTTTCAGGAATGGTTGAAAAGGGAAGGAAAGAACAATTTATTGTTTAAAATAAAGACATAAAAAAGGTTGTTAGAAAGAAAACCCCCAAAACTGAAAAACATTAGAAACAAATTAACTTATTTATATAGCAAATTGATATTAGATACACATAGAGAAAAAATATTCAAGTAACTTAAGTAATAATCTGACTATATATTCATGGTAGGATATATTTTAAGACTAAAAAGATGTGAAAAAAAATCTTGAACTTCTAATTAGTAGGTTTATTTTTCATAGAATTTTGTATTGGTAATTTTGAAACTATTTTGTGATTATTGTAAAGATGAATAAAATAAGTAAATGTGTTAGTACAAGGAGAACTGACATATTTTTCAGTTTAAAAGAAAAACATGAAATCATATTGGAGTATGTAAGAGTTAAGTATTTTAATATACATAAATTCCTTTCAAATTGTTCTGAAAAAAAGAGGATACTAGTTCCAGTGAAAGGTACACAGATTTTCATTGTACATTTCTTTCAATTTTCTATTTGATTTTTTTAATAATAGAATGTTAGAAGAAATGAAAAGTAAGAAATGTCTAAATGTAGCTTTCTTGATTTGGACATATTTTAACCAGGCCACAGAATGGCATAAACCTGGTGTCTTAAGTAAATTCGTTTTTTAAATGAAATATTTTGCAAATATTATTTGTGTTTTGTGAAAGGAAGACGGTGGATATATGTTTTAAGAGCTTATCACAGAAAGGTGCTCAGAAATTGTATATAATCATACCAAGATAGAATGGTAAAATAAGCCAAGCATTTATCGATATATCCAGGTAAATCCATATAATTTGAATAGTACATTTTCCCTTGCTCCTTCAATGATTTGGGAAGTATAAATTTTCCTGTATATCAGTGCCATATTTTATTTGATAGTTTATTTTTAATTTTCAGGAATCATGCATCTCATTAAGCCATATTTGCATAGATGTCAGTTGAAAATAATTTTCTGAATTATTTTTATAAATTGACTTTTATTGAATGCTCTTATATTAAATATAGCAACTAAATAAAACTTTTGGGGTGGTATGATCTAAATAAATAATGTCCAGTAGAGACCACCAACTTAGAATACTGTTTTGTTGTTCACAATATTGATCTGAATCAAACTATCATCACTAGGTGATTGCTATCATCACTGGGGATTTAATGTTACATGACTAGAACAACATTTGTGAAATTGGCAGTGTGATACTGTGCTTTTCTAAAATTGAAGTATAGTTGATTTACAATGTTGTGTTAGTTTCAGGTGTACAGCAAAGTGATATATTGTGTATATATATATATATATATATATGTATGTATATATATTCTTTTTCAGATTTTTTTCCATTATAGGTTATTCTGATATATAGTTCCTAGAGATGATCATACCAAGTGAAGTAAGTCAGATGTAGAAAGACAAATATCATTTATATATGTGGAATCTTAAAAAATTGATACAAATTAAAATATTTACAAAACAGAAATAAACTCACAGACATAGAAGACAAACTTATGGTTACCAACTGTGATATTGTGGTTTTGCTTTATGCTGTCTGTTGGAGACAACTCTCCATGGGTGGCTCACATTTCTGCATGTTTTGCAAACAAATATTATCAACCCTTGAATAACACAAGTGTTGGGGCCCTAACCCCCTAGCAGTTGAAAATCTGCATGTAACTTATAGTCAGACAACTTATAGTCTGCTCTCTGTATCTGTAATTCTACAACTGTGGATTCTCCCAGGTATGGATCATGTAGTATTACGTTATTTATTGTTGAAAAAACTCAGTGTATAAGTGGACCCTAGCAGTCCAAACCTGTGTTGTAATTAACTGTCCTTTGTTAACAAACTGTATTTTCAAGGATTTTGGTATACCTTGATAGAGAGAAATAGTGTCTCCTGCTGGAGCAAAAACAAGCATGCTTACTCTGCAGTAGGTTAAAGAGAACGTCTTCCTCCAGAGAAAAGGGGAGCATTCTTTCTGCCCATTCAAATATACTCAGGTTCGGTTAGCTCAGAACTCCTCTCCTGCACTAAAGCTACTGCATGGGCAGGAATTCATCTGACCTCATTCACACCATCCCTGTGGAACTCTGGGGCAAGGGGAAATTACACAAACATGCCATAAAATTAGAAATGCTTAACTTACTTTTAACATTACATAAAATAAATTTAATAGTTTTACATCTGGGCTGATATAAATGTGCTAGCAATATAGATCCATCTTAATATTGAAATAGATATACATTACATTTTTTTTTAAGATTAGGCTAGAAAATTTATTCTAAAATGATTCCAGACTAGATAATGAAGATCAACCTGCATTTTGTCATCCATACACTTATCTTGCACAGTAAAAGTTGTATTATAAGTAGATGTAACCATGATTGACAGGTGTTTTCACAGGTCTCTAATACAAATTAAATAAATTCCTTTCTTTAGGTTTATAGTAAAACTCTCCACATTCATATATATCTATAACCACACCCTCATCTCGTTTATATAGCCTCTTATTCACATCAGATGTGTTTCTGAAATCCAACTCCATTCCTTGCCACTGCCTTGATTTAGGCCTTCCTCTTCCTTTGGCTGGCTTTCCACCATCAACCTCTATGCAATTTGAACAAACTTCTATACCAGTTTCATAATTATCATCTAAAACTTGTATTATTAATAGCACTTTTCTTTTTTAGATATGAATCGTTTCTAATATTTAAGTTTGACTGAGGTCAAGTCTTTCTTTCCAGTTTCTCTATGGCTACCAGACACTTTCTTAATATCTTATCTTACATGTGATTCATTCTGTGATAAATTTCTCACTCCTGTGCACAGAAGCAGTTGCCCCATCAACAATGTTCCCCTTGTACTTTAGTCTTAGTCCATTCCATCCTTAATGCTGTAGAATTCCATGGGCATTTCCAAGTTGGTCTCCAGACTAAGGGTGGTGCCTGGATACCAGCATTTTGGTAATGGTGGTTTCATCTGGAAATGGAATGAGGTCATTTGTGAGTCAAAGGACACTCTGTTTCTTTTTTTAAAAAGTGAATGTAGTAGCATATTTTGCCAGTACCAGTGAAAATAATTTTTAATATCCAAAGCAACTCATGTAAATCTTCTAAAGTAGGGGGTTTAACTCAATCCACAGGTTTCCTGGTAACCAAGAAGGAGAAAAACATTGAACCCAGAGGACACCAATAAGAGATGTACCAAGAGAAAACCTGATGAGACTACTCTAAGACCACATCCTTGAATGTGCCTGCTGCTCATGTATCCCCTAAAACATCCTGAAATTAATTTGTAGGAAATATCTAACTTAGACAAAACTACAATTTAGAAAAGAATCAACACTTATGCAGTTTGTACTATGTTCCAAGTACTATTGTAAGTCTTGACTTATATTAACTCATTTAATTTTCACAATATACGTACAAAAGAGTTACTACTAACAGATGAAGAAGCCACAGAGTAACCTTTCCAAGGTCACAAAAGAAGTGACAGAGAAGAGATTTGAACTCAGATAATCTGGTTCCAAAGTCAACATCTTAGTCTTGAAACTATCCTGTTACAAGTTAGAATAAACACTGCTGAAAACAATGTTAGTGTAAGGGGGAAGAATCTTTAGAAAACTGAGCAAAATGAAAGAGAAAATAAAGGAAAGGTAACTGCATCATTTCCTTGGCAAATTTAGACCTTAACATTTAGATATACCTTATTCTTCACAAAATATTCCATCACATGTCTGAATCATGATTAATATAATCATTCATCTATTGAGGGACACATAGTTTGGGTACTTTCATACATACTCAATCAAATAAATTGCTGGGTGAATGGGTATAAACATTTAAAACCTTAGACACATTAATAATCTTAACTTTAAAAGTGAACGAATTTATACATTATAAAAAGTAAGCAAAAGTCTCTTTTCCCACACTTTATCAAGAATGGGCATCATTAACCTTCAGTCTTTGTCAATAGGATGTGTGAATAATTATTTCTAAGGTCACATATTAAGAATTAAGAGGTTTATATGATCATCTCGATAGATGCAGAGAAAGCTTTCGACAAAATTCAACAGCCATTTATGATGAAAACCCTGCAGAAAGTAGGCATAGAGGAAACTTTCCTCAACATAATGAAGGCCATATATGACAAACCCACAGCCAACATCGTCCTCAATGGTGAAAAACTGAAAGCATTTCCACTAAGACCAGGAATAAGACAAGACTGCCCACTCTCACCACTATTATTCAACATAGTTTTGGAAGTTTTAGCTACAGCAATCAGAGCAGAAAAATAAATAAAAGGAATCCAAATCAGAAAAGAAGAAGTAAAGCTGTCACTGCAGATGACATGATACTATACATAGAGAATCCTAAAGATGCTACCAGAAAACTACTAGAGCTAATCAATGAATTTGGTAAAGTAGCAGGACACAAAATTAATGCACAGAAATCTCTAGCATTCCTATACACTAATGATGAAAAATCTGAAACTGAAATTAAGAAAACATTCACATTTACCATTGCAATAAGAAGAATAAACTATCTAGGAATAAACTTACCTAAGGAGACAAAAGACTGGTATGCAGAAAATTATAAGACACTGATGAAAGAAATTAAAGATGCTACAAAGAGATAGAGAGATATACCATGTTCTTGGATTGGAAGAATTAACATTGTGAAAATGACTACTACCCAAAGCAATCTACAGATTCAATGCAATCCCTATCAAACTACCACTGGTATTTTTCACAGAACTGGAACAAAAAACTTCACAGTTTGTATGGAAGTGCAAAAGACCCTGAATAGCCAAAACAATCTTGAGAAAGAAAAGCAGAGCTGAAGGAATCAGGCTCCCTGACTTCAGACTATACCACAAAGCTACAGTAATCAAGACAGTATGGTACTGACAAAAAACCAGAAATACAGATCAATGGAACAGGATAGAAAGCCCAGAGATAAACCCATGCACATATGGTCACCTTATTTTTGATAAAGGAGGCAAGAATATACAGTGGAGAAAAGACAGCCTCTTCAATAAGTGGTGCTGGGAAAACTGGACAGGTTCATGTTAAAGTATGAAATTAGAACACTCCCTAACACCATACACAAAAATAAACTCTAAATGGATAAAAGACCTAAATGTAAGGCCAGACACTATCAAACTCTTAGAGGAAAACATAGGCAGAACACTCTATGACATAAGTAACAACAAGATCCATTTTGACCCACCTAGGGAAATGGAAAAAAACCAAAAAGAAACAAATGGGACCTAAAGAAATTTAAAAGCTTTTTCACAGCAAAGGAAACCATAAACAAGACAAAAAGACAACCCTCAGAATGGGAGAAAATATTTGCAAATGAGGCAACTGACAAAGGATTATTCTCCAAAATATACAAGCAGCTCATGCAGTTCAATATCAAAAAAAAAAAAAAAAGGAAAAAACCCAATCCACAAATGGGCAGAAGACCTAAATAGACATTTCTCCAAAGAAGATATACGGATGGCCAATAAACACATGAAAGAATGCTCAACATCATTAATCATTAGAGAAATGCAAGTCAAAACTACAATGAGATATCATCTCACACCAGTCAGAATGTCCATCATCAAAAAATCTACAAACAATAAATGCTGGAGAGGGTGTGGAGGAAAGGGAGCCCTCTTGCATGGTTGGTGGTAATGTAAATTGATACAGCCACTACGGAGAACAGTATGGAGGTTCCTTAAAAAACTACAAATAGAACTACCATATGACCCAGCAATCCCACTACTGGGCATATACCCTGAGAAAACCATAATTCAAAAAGAGTCATGTACCAAAATGTTCATTGAAGCTTTATTTACAATAGCCAGGACATGGAAACAACCTAAGTGTCCATCAACAGATGAATGCATAAAGAAGATGTGCCACCTATATACAATGGAATATTACTCAGCCATAAAAAGAAACGAAACTGAGTTATTTGCAGTGAGATGGATGGACTTAGAGTCTGTCATACAGAGTGAAGTAAGTCAGAAAGAGAAAAACAAATACCACATGCTAACACATGTATATGGAAACCTTGAAATTTAAGAGTAGTGATCTTGAAATATATCAAAGAAAGAAGAGTTTTATTCAGAGTATTAAAAATCCATTAAAAAAACGGTCATGAAGAACATAGGGGCAAGACGGGAATAAAGATGCAGACCTACTAGAGAATGGACTTGAGGATACGGGGAGGGGGAAGGGTAAGCTGGGACAAGGTGAGAGAGTGGCATGGACATATATACACTACCAAACGTAAAATAGATAGCTAGTGGGAAGCAGCCACATAGCACAGGGAGATCAGCTTGGTGCTTTGTGACCACCTAGAGTTGGGGGATAGGGAGGGTAGGAGGGAGGCAGATGCAAGAAGGAAGAGGTATGGGAACATATGTATATGTATAACTGATTCACTTTGTTAAAAAACAGAAACTAACACACCATTGTGAAGCAATTATACTCCAATAAAGATGTTTTTTAAAAAAAAGAATTAAGAGGTTTATTAATTACCTATTCCTGTGTAACAAATAGTCCAAAAAATTTAGCAGCTTAGAACAACAGACATTTATTATCTCACAGTTTCTGTGGAAACAGATATAGCAAAACAGGTGCAACTTATCTGGGAGTGTCAAAGCCTCAGGCTCCAGTTCTCAGGCAGGCTGCCATCAAAATATTAGCAGGGGCTACAGTCATCTCAAAGCTCAACTGCGGGAGAGTCCCTTTCCAAGATTGCTCATGTTGTTGGTGTCAGGTCTTGTTTCTTTGTCACATAGGACTCTCCACTGGCTCCCTGAGTGTCCTCATGACATGGCAGCAGTCTAAGGTGTTGAAGCCAGAGAAAGGAAGATACAGTCCTTTATTATTTAATCATGAACGTAACATCCATCATTTTTGCTTTTTCTATTTGTTGGAAACTGTCACCAGATCCAGCCCACATTTAAGAGAAGGATAATATACGAGGATAAGCATCATTAGGAGCCACCTCCAGAACTGTGTACCTATGATGGATATAGAACAACTTTTTCTATGTATTTGACTTGGAGTGTGTGTCCCATAAAAACTCTTTAAAATGTTTATATTTTCAAATTTATCTTTTATATTGTCTGAAGTTATTACTGTACTCAGGCCTTCCCCATTCTTAGAGTAATTTCAAAAAATTAAACCCTAGGAAGGTTTCTTCTGCTATTTTTTATGGATTATTTTTGTATTTAAATATTTTACCCATTTGAGCAATTTGGAAGTTACAAAGAATGAGGTAGGGATTTTGCTTTATTTTATCAAAATAGTGAGCTACTTGTCTCAAAAATATGTATTAAATAATTCAGCTTCCCTTTCCCTGATTTGAAATGCACAATGGCAGAATTTTACCCCATTCTACTAAAAATAAATAGATTGCTCCTCAAATCCTTGTGATTTCTTGTTATTATAAAATAGATATAACCTGTGAGAACAAAGCTTGTTCTGAAAAAAAATCTAACTCTTCATATCACTGAATCATTGTTCTAAATCATATATATATATATATATATAGTTTATGCCATCATGTATCATATGACTTAAACTCTTAAGGACTTAGCTATATGATCCATGTAGCTCTAAACTTTATATCTACTGAATGAAGCAGTATTTTGAAACCATCAGCAATTGCTTGATTTTGGCACTGTGAATATATACTCCATAGTCAAAATTAGAAATTAATATTTTCTTATGACAATTAAAATTATGTGTGTAGATTCTTACTGCTACTCACTCAAGACCTATGACTGCTGAGGAGCTGATCTATCAGGTTTTCTTGGTAGCTATCTGTTGCCAGTTACGTACTTAATAATTGAGAACATAATTCACTTCTTTCAGTTTCTCAAAATCCTCCTTTATACAACCTCCCTTTGAGCTGAAAACTTTCCATTCAGTAAAATGGGTTACTTTTGTCTATAGGAACATGGTGGGCTAATGATGGCATAACAGGTCTCATAGTTTCTTGGAAAGTTTTGCATCTACTACCACCCTCTGAAGCGGCAGGGTACTCAATACCTATTGTATTGTTCGCAGCTTCTTATGAAAATCTAAAACTTAAAGAGTTCTGTTTCTTATTCAGTTAAACTAGTTGTCTGTATGATTCTTATTGTTGTTATAGTTACCTTGTTATATTTACCTTGCTTTCTGGCTATCAATACTTATGTCATTTCATCTGACTATTACCTCCTTGAGATAATACTATATTTCATAAGTTTTGTATGCTCTTCAGGGCTTAACACAGTGCCTTGCACAAGATAGATAATGAAAATATTTTTTGAATGAAGTAAATCATAATGCACTGGTTGGTGTATTTTTTCTGTGACTGAAAAATTTTTTTTATACTAAGCATACATGGCATTTGGCTGATGCCATACATTTTCACTTAATTCATTGTCTATTTTAACTGAAAATATTTTCTCTTAGAATATAAGGGAGTTTAAACTTTTATTTGGAAAGAGACATAATTTCTTTGTAGCTGAAAACTTCAAAGGTTTGCTAGTGGTAGATTATCCTTGCCCGATATAATTATCCCATGTAGTTAGAGACTATACTATAAGATATTACCATACAAAAGTTCCTTGACTGTAAAGCTGTTTTCTTTCTTCACACATTTTCTCTCCCATGAAGTAAGGTTGTGATACACATAAAGTTAATATTTGGGAAATGACTACATTGTAGAGCTTCATTGGTGGTGACATTGGTCAACACATAAAATTTATTAGAATTCTAGATGAACTCAATGTCATCAAATTCCAGTTAAATCTAACACTGACTTCCAAAACTGTGCCCTTCTCTCAAATTTCATGACCACATCCATAGTGCTGCATTATAATATTTTATCATGTGGACAAGTGCAGAAATTATGCATACAGTGCTCACTTGTTATAAAAATTTAGAAAATAAATCTAAATATCAATAAAAGGAGAAAATAAAATCAACTATAACTTGATCATTTAGATATAACATTTGAGTGTTTCCATCTAGATGTGTTTATTTACATATAATATGAATCTGTCTTATAGATATGAGATTTTTCACTTAATGTGTCATGAACATTGTTCTATGTCAACCATGTACCATGAACATTGTGTACTTAATATGCTTTTTAGAAATCAAATTCAGTGGTTTCATTAGAGTGGAGAGTAGCATATTTATTTTACCAATCCCTGATTTATGACAATTTAAGCTCTTTCCAAATATTTGTTATTATAAAAATTCTCACAATAAAAATCCATGTACCTAGGTATTTACACACACACACTATTATAATATTCCTGATGTACAATATTGTTGTATTTCTTTCAATTACTATATGTGTTTATATTAAACCCCACTTTTTCTGATTCTACCATTTCAGTCTCCACATATCATCAGAGTAATCATTTCACAATGACATTTGTATGCCATGCCTCAGTTTAATAATTTTCAGTGGGTCCCCATTGACAGCTTGCATATATAAAAGATCAAAGCATCCTCCTAGCCTTTGTATTCTGCCTCTTCCCAATTAGGATCTCTTCATTTTTACCTGTACGCTTAGTTCTTCTCCAAATTCCCGGAGCAAATCCTTGTGATTTTATACTTAAAGGCATACATTCCTCAAAAAAATTCTATTAAAATTCAGAACCTTCTCCTAATGACAAAACAAAAAATGTAGATAACTCCACGATGAAGCAGAATTTGGGTCTCACTTAGTCATAAATTCACTTTCATTTCAAATAGACATGATTTGGCTGATGTGAGCATTTCACAAAATAAGTGGTAAGAAACAGTTTTGTAAAGACAGTAGTACACAGAGGAAGCATTTAATATTATCTTTTAGATGTGAAAGCGGAAACTAAGGTTCAGAAGAATAAACTTACTTTTCATACTGCTTACCTATGCAGTCTCTTTCTATGGAAAGCAGTAAATATTTATTATAGGTTAAAGGCAATGAAAATAATGGACCTGTAGCTGGCAGCCATGCCAGATAGTTCTTGGCAATGACAACATTTGTCACATAAGCAATGACTGTCAAATTGAAAGAGCAAACACATTTTCCAGGAAAAATCATTTAATATTCACTTGCCAAGCACAGGGTATATTCAATTTGTGGGTTAACACTTAAAAAATACAGACAAGAGGCAGAAAATATTGATTTTAAAAGAAGAAAAGGGGGAGGACATTTAAAAATCCATTTAAAATTAAAACTTTTCATAGAATCTCTAAAGTGGATCTAATAAATCCTGTGTCTCAGTATAAGAAACAGGCTTATTTCTGCTGTCTCAGATCATTTTTCAGACCCTTCTTTTAAGTCATGGCAGCTTAGCCAGTCTGGCAAAGACTGAAGGAGAAAGAAAACGTTATTTATGGGCTTCTTATAGGATATCAATTGCTGTTATTTCTTCATAAAAATTCTACTCAAAAAAATTTATATTACTGTATCTATGTAGCCCACCATAAAAGGGGCTCAAAAATACCACCACTTCACACACACGTACACACCCACCAAAGTGAATTGGTATGAAACAGGCCCATAATTTGTGAAAGAAATGATCTGGCCTCAGCTTGGATCCAGTTAGGATTAAATCCCACTCATTACCACCTGGAAATAAGAAAGCAATGAGAAGAGATGAAATGAAAGTAACGAAAGTAATTAGAGACTGAGAGAGAGGGACAGAGAGAGAGAGAGAGAGAAAGAAGAAGGAGAGGGGAGAAAGAAAAAGAGAGAGAGACTCTCAAGCTACAAAAATAGAAGCCGTTGCCAGTCTAGTAATACCTGGATAAGGACAGCTAATAGACATTATCGTAGGAATTCATCAAACTAGACACATAATTAAGAATCTTTGAAAATGTACTAGAAACAAACACAGATTAAGTGGAAGTCAATTTTATAAAATTACACAAAATTCTATCCCTATAATGGACAGAACACTATGGTATAAACAGAATTTAAATCAAAACTAATATTTCTGAACACTAGCTTGAAGAAAACATTACAAATATTATAAATTTTAAAAATTTATTTATTTTTGCGGACGCGGGCCTCTCAATGTTGTGGCCTCTCCCGTCGCGGAGCACAGGATTCGGCCGCGCAGACTCAGTGGCCATGGTTTACGGGCCTAGCCACTCCGCAGCATGTGGGATCTCCCTGGACCGGGGCACGAACCCGTGTTCCCTGCATCGGCAGGCGGACTCTCAACCACTGCACCACCAGGGAAGCCCATATTATACTTTTTAATTCTCAGAGATTAAATTTTATTTTCACTCAGTACTCACATTCAATTAAGCACAAAATCTTGTTGATTTTACCCCCATAGCATCACTAGAGTATTCCCTTTCATTCCATTCCTTCTACCATATTTCCAAGTCAGGGTTCTATCATCTCTCATTCAGAATATTAAAACATCTTCTTAGTGAAACTCCTTATCTCTTGTCTTGAGCAGTCCTAACACATTCTCTACATTGAAGCTAGAAAAATTCTTCCTAAAACTTTGCATGTTTTCATGAAATATTCCTCCTTAAAATTTGTCGGTAGCATCTTTTTACCTTAAGGATGAAAGACATCATCTATCCTACCACATCCATGTTCTTTCACAACCCAGGCCTTGATTACCCTGTCAGCCTCATTCCTCACGCCCATCTCAGATTCACTGCCCATATGCCACCTTTGCCAAGTCACCTGCAGTTCCCTCAAAACCGTCAGCTCTTTCTCCTCTGAATACTTGCTTATTCCATGCTTTCTGACAGTATTTATTTACCTCAACATTTTGCCTGGGTAGCTCCTGATTATCACTTTGTCTAACCTTATGTTTCTTCTCCACTAGGAAGCCTTGCATAATGATTTCTAGTTCAGATTTGTTATTTCCTTTAGAGAGTCCCATAATATTATCACGTCCAATTTCTCATAATACTTAGTAAAAGTGTAACAGTGATTTCACTTGATGTCATGGACATACTGAAAGATCAGGAATGAAGAAAGTACCAAACACTGAAAGATGTTTGAAAAGTACTCACAAAGGGAATATGCCAGATAAAGGCAATATCTGCCTATATATTATAATTTGCCCTAAGGATTGCCGTGGTGACTAACATAATGGTGTAGGTGGGAAATTTTGAGGCTTTAGGACAAGTTAGTGGAATAAGAGTGAAGACAGGGAGAAATAGTAAACAATGTAAAATAAGAAGAATAAAGAAGTCATACAATTGTGAATTAAAGAATGAAGTATGAACTAGAAGAAAACTCCATCAGATCTGCTTTGGTGAAAAACAGGCTTGCTTTTTTCTTTACAGGATTATGTAATCTACACAATGGCCTTTCATGTAACACTCTTGGGAAAATAAGCTACTTTTTCACAATAAACATTTTAAGGAATGGAGTCACTTCTTTTTCATACCTCTCCTATTCTGACCTTCCAATGGTCATAGGGTCTTCATCAAATATTTTAAACTATAAATATCTAACAAATTAAAATAGAAATGTTATAGGAAATTAAAAAAATCTTTAATAGGAATCTTGCTTATACTAGCCAATGAAAGCAGCATAAAGACTGAAGTATTACCAAACCATGAATCCCATCAAACGGCTAATGGAAAGCCTTATAGCAAAATAATAAAAATGGTTTTTAAATGTGGTGTATGGCTACCAGTGGCATCATGCTAATCAAAACTCATGTATGCCCACTGCTCTCCACAATTTCGTACAAACTATTACCCTAATTTTGTTTCTCAGTCTTCCCTTACATATTTGTTTTCAGTTACATCTATTTACTCTCTCATGAGCAGAATCTGAGTTGTCCAGTATTGATGCCTTTGTTTACACAGTTGTTTCTGCATAGAGTGCTATCTTTATCTCTCTACACATCTCCAAATGGTACTTGTATTCAAGGTCTAATTTAAATCTTACTTCTTTCATAGATAATTTCTTGGCCAATGTCTATTGAAATGCTATCTCTTAGCTCTGAATTATATTAGGATTTATCTTTTCATTTAGTGTCCTGCATTAACTATAACCAAACAAAAATGAGATTAAGTCTTTCACATTACTTGTAAACTGAGTCTAAAGGCACACTAAATGACTAATTTAAGAATATTTTAGCAATCATAGTATTATATTGCTTACCTAGATAATTCTGTAAAGAAAATCATTCATGGATGCACATATTCTGTTATATAGTTTTATAATGAACAAGTTATTTTAAAAATATTCCCTTAAAACAGTGAGCTGATTGTTCTGTGTGGAGCATATGTCCTGTCATTCCTTAGTCAATCTCTATTGAAATGACTTTTTCCTACTCTAAACTATGGTGGACTTATCATCTCTTATTTGCTAATCTATATTAGCTATAACTGTGCAAACATGAGATTGTAAATTGAATCTAAAGACATCTCCAAACAAATGGTTCAAAAATATTTTTTAGTAATAATAGTATTATCAGAATAAGTATTATTTCTTGAAAAGATTCTATGAATGGAATAACTTACAGATATATGCATTCTGTGAACATTCATGTAATTACTTGACTATTTTAAAGGAATTTTCCCAAAGCACTGTTACGTATACTTTACCAAATTAAGTCTTATGGACCCCTGCTTTCTCCCTAGCCCTGCTGAGGCCCTCTGCCTCAGTGGGGAAGGTTCTTTCTCTATTTGAGTTCATGCAGCCAAAATAAAACCGAATCTTAGATTGAAGCAGCTTTATTCAATGGTCAGAGAATGGAGAAGTAGAAACTTAGTTCACAAATCAGCTTCTCACCTTAATGGTGAGAGGGATTTCCTTTTAAGGGATAAGGGCGATGGGAGTAGGAGTGAGACTAATGATGGTGCGGCATGTGCATTGGTTTTCTGGGAAAGAAGCAGGGCTTCCATGGAAATGGGGTACCATCCCTTTTCTGTCCTTTTTTGGTTTGTGACATCCGGTCATAGTCACCTGTAGGTGTGTCATTTAGTATACTATATAGTAAAATCAGCAAAGAATGAGACTCAGGGTCTGTTGGAGGTCAGATTCATAGCCATTTTGGTTTCAGCTTGTTCTATCCAGTTTTTCTTTTTCTCTTCCTATAACTTCCTTTGTGTCCAGACCCTGTGACCTAAAGATATATGTTAGTTCCTGTTCAAAGGAGGGATTGGTGAGTTTTGAGAAGGATCTGGTGACATCTCTGGTAATACATAGAGCAGATGCTCTTTCTCTAAATATTAGCCAATTGACCGGTAAATTTAATAAGGGTAAGCACTAAATTGAAAGGTAAAAGACCACTTATGCCTCATCATGATAGAAGGGATTTGGGTGGAAAAAGTATTAAAACATAGTTGTCCTTAGTACCCTTAGCAATTCACTGAATCCCAGACCTGAAAATGGTGGTTATTCTCCATTATGTGTGAAGTGTTCCAGTTGGTTTTACTGGAAGAAAGCTGAAAATTTAGAGTCCAGAAACTTCTCTTAGGAATGTCAAGAAATAGCCAAGATTTATACCTAGAGACCCTTCAGTTATTTTCCAGTCAGAAGTTTAGAGAAGCATGAGCTATTTACAGAGTTATGGAAGTATCAGAAGAAGCAGAATGTCAGATGACTCTATCAGGATACTCAAGAGGTTTGATGAGTGCTTAAGGCTTAGGCTAAATAAAGGCTGTTTCTTATTTCTGAAAGCAAACAGCACAGAACATTCATTCAGGAAAAGTGACAGGGAATGGAATAAAAGGACTCCATCCAGAAAAAGATGTCATTACCTTCCAAAAAAAGGAGACATCACTCTACATTTTCTCTTTGTTTTCTTTGTCTTGTTTTATTTTTAGCTGGTCTCTGAGTAGTAGTTTTTTTGTTTGTTTTGTGTTTTTCCTTCTTCTTTCTTTCTTAATGTTAAAAGGGCAACATTTGGGTGACTAGTACTCTTTTAAGTCTCACCCATCTGAGATCATTAACTATCACATCATCCGTCATAAGTGCACCCAAGTCCATTGATATCTGAGGTAATGACAAATAGATGTCCTTACATAGACATAGACATACACCACACGCATATCTATGGTAATCCTTAGTAAACCAATGCACAGTCATAGCTTCAATCTGGCTTATCTCCAATATTGACAGCTCAGTATTCAAAACCATAAACTAGGTAGAAAGTATAAAACATTGAAAATATAAGTCCATGATTTTACCTCTCAACTACATTTCTCTATCCCTATTTGTTTTCACTCTTGTTTTTTACAGTTGTAAAGTCCATGAAGAAACAGTCTATTTAAACACTATTAAATTTGAGCATTTTCAGCACATACATTTGAGCCTAAAAGCCCTGTATATTTTTGCCTTTGCCTACCTTTCCAGCCTCATCTCAGACCACTATCCCAATTTCTATCTCTACTGTGGTTCTACTAGACTTTTTTCTAACACTTTGAGCCATGGTGACTTCTACTTTGAGATCTCTAAACATCCTATTAGTTCTGCTTGGAACACTCTTAATTTATCCACCCCTCCCAAAAAAAAAGTTCTCCAAATTAGCTCCTTAAGAGTCTATAGTGTGCTCCTTTATATCACATTCTTCAAAACCCTTTGCTGTCCTAGCTGTAAGATCTGAGAAAGTGGGAACTATGTTTAAAAATGCTCATTAATATCTGTTAATTGATAATAGATTCTGATTTTCAGTCACTATACTAACTAAAATTAGGTCCAGTTTTTTGCATGCTGATTTTGCAAGAGGGCATATTTCTTTTTCTTTTTTAAGTTACTCCAGTGATAGTAGCAACTCAAGATTACTTTGTAAGTCAGTCTCTTCATGTAGCAGTTCCTAAGCTACAAGTAGTGTAAACTCAAATGTAAATTTATTTAATTGACAACTGAATGGTCCAGGGATTGCAAATTATCAGGGGAAATGTTTTCTTACAGAGTCCAGGATGAGAGTGAATCATCTCTGTTATGAAGTCATGCTCTTCAAGAGTACCAAGTTTCTGGAGGAAAATTAGTTCTAATTCCCCTCCTCATTTCTCATTCTATAAAAATAGATTCTTTAAAAATCCATGGCTATTGTAATTTGTTTGAGCTAGGCATGTTACCCAGGATAGCTTTAGAGTCTGTTGGTACACACTGTCATGGTTTTAAGGCAATAAATTTGAAATTTTATATGTAATAGCAAAATTTCCAGAAAATATAATGTATCAAATATTACAGACAGACAATTATGAATTTTTGATATCTATTAAGTTAATTTAATCTATTATAAGACACAATTATTAGCATTTCCAGAAAAAAAAAAAGAAACTCCAGGTAGAAAACAAATCACTACACTTCTCTCTGTCACAAAGTTCAATCAAAGCAGATTTAATAATATGAGATACAGGTTTTTCTTACCCAAATATTATTTGTGAAATCTTAGAATTGTATCTGATTGATTTCAGAAATTTTGGTTATCACATTAATGCTACTCACTTTATCTCTTTAGGGAATTTTTTTTCTGTTATTTACTAGAAATGGAGTAGAGTGGAAGGGACAAATGAGAAGATAGTACCATTTTAAACCCCATATCCCAGTTAATTCTAAACCTATTACTTGTGAAGCCAAGAGCAGTTGGCCCTATGTATCCATGAGGTCTGCATTCAATGATTCAACTAACCACAGGTCAAAAATATTTGGAAAAAAAATCCAGAAAGTTCCAAAAAGCAAAACTTGGGTTTGTGGTACCCAGAAAATATTTACATAGCATTTTATATTGTATTCACAACTATTTACATATAATTTATATTAGGTATTATTAGGTATTATAAATAATCTAGAGGTGACAAAGTATACAGGATAATGGACACAGGGTATATGTAAATACTATGTCATTATATGAGGGCCTTGAGCATCTATGGATTTTGATATCCATATCAAAAGGGATATGGAAGGGAGTGGTGGGTGAGGTCTAGAACCAATTCCTTCTGAATACCAAGGGACAATTTTAAATAGTTTTATAATCCTAAGTGTCCCAAATAATCACTTTCCCAGATTCAAATTTTAAAATCTGTTCATTAACTGCTACTTTTCATTTTAAAGAAGTTGAATTCTGCTTAGTTTCATCACTTACTATTTCTGAAAATCAAAATTAAACATAGAGCTCTAAAATTTTTCTTGTTACATATATATAAACTGAAATGACTTGACTATTAAAAACTATTAAAATATTTCCTCTAGACACAAGCTATTTTTTTCAGCTACCAAGGTGTCTATTATAAAGATAAGTGTAAAAAACTATTCCAATGATAATGAGAGCACTTACAGCACATTTGCTCTTTCTCTTTCTATTGTGTCATCGCTAACAGTTTGGCAATCAACATGGGTCCCTTCCCTGGTTCAATCACTAACTGGACAATCAGAATTTTGGTTATTGGTCCCATCTACCTACCATCATTTTCCAGGGTCTTGGACAATGCTATTTAATGCTTGACAGGATAATATTGAACATTTTACTCAATTTGAAAATTTTAACAATAGAATTTCTGTCACTTTTCCTTGAATTAGATGAAATAAAAGCAACAGAAATTGCAATCTAGAGAACAATTCTCCACTGGATCAAAGGAATATCTCAGTAGTTGAACATATTAACATAGACATATGTTCTTATAGTAAATCTAGTCCTTTGATCAACTTTAATCTTTTTTTAGGGGGAATAATCTTAAGATATATTTTCTTTATGAGCAAATCTTCTAAATATATCTATAAATTAATGACAAAGAAGAAACGGCAGGTATGTTAGGTATCCTCATATACTTGAAGGATTAAAACATTACTGTTCAGAAAATTTGACTTGTCAAGGTCATAGAGCTAATAGGTGATAGAGCCTGGAACCATGTACTTTACACTACTCTGCATTTTCTGTGTTCTCCTGGGCTCACATTTTCTCCTGTACTCCCATTACTAATGACAGTATTGACATAACTGTTGAAACACAATAGTTTCAGAAACAAAAATGAATGACCTTTGCAATCCTATTTATTTTCACATTTTAGACTGGAGTTTACAAACTTTAAGAAGTAATACTTAAGTTTTCTCAGCATGTTGAAGATCACTAATTGAGGGTGGAGACACTGCTGAAAGTAAACTTTTGACTGTTGAGAAGTGGCATTATTCCATCTTTCTTCTTTTCTCTGTCCCCAGCTCCATCCCACACATGATGTTTGGGAATATAAAAAATAAGATCACTATCATAACAGCTAATAGTAATAAATCTATATGGAGTTCTACAGACTGTCTCTGATTTATAAGTAATGCTAAATTATCTTTGTAAATGAAAAAGACTCAATTGCTAGAATATTTTCTGGGAATAACTGGAAATTTTTAGAAAATCTAGCTAGTTCAAACAATGCCCTAAATATCCATCTACAATTGTTATTTCTTAGAATCTATTTTGCTTGGATAATTATTTTAGGTAAGCCAAATTATTAGCATGTTATAATACTTGGGAAAGTCAGAGAATGCTGTGTTAATAGGTAGTGTGTCATGCCTTTTATTTAGATCTGTATTCCCAAAAACAATGCATCCTTTTTTACTAACTTCTCTAAATTCTGCAGTTATTAATTCACAAGGGGCTGAATTGGATAGATATATATTACCTGGTTATTGGTCCACAGAAGTTCAACCAAAGACCAGCTATCAAACACAAAAATGTAAATGGGGTCTAAATTTCCTTGGAATATACAACTCTGATGTAGAATTCATATCTGTATCCACAGATGAGTGTGAACTTTCTTGTTGACTACTCTGGAACCCTGACCAGATGTTGACTCTAGGTGGAGCACAGTGACACAATCATTGCTTCTAAGATGCCTACTATCTTGGTGGAAAGAAAAAGAAGAAATATACCTCATATTTAATAGAACTATTACAAATTGTTGTTGAGCTAACCTATTTCACTGGTGTTATAAAAATGAAAAGCCTGAGAAAAAATTAGATTACTCATGGAAGGATTATTAAGGGATGGCTAATTTTGAAGAATAGGCTAGTCTATGCAGATATATAATAAAGCAGTTCATTGTCCTTTTTCCTTCAGAAACACAAACTGATTACAGTTTCTTTCCTCCTATTTTTGTTGTTGTTGTTTTTAGACATATTTTCAATCTCTCATTTGGTTGAAAATAGGAAATTATCCCTGTTGGTACACTACTACCACCCTGACATCCTGAGAGTCAATACTCAGTTGAAAACTTTTATTTATCATTTGAATAAATAATATAAGCACAAAGTACAAAATTCAAAATGTGGAAATATAAAAATTTAGTTTTCTCTCTTTTCTAATTCTAGGTTATGTAACCCAGCAAGACCCTATGAGGTCTTCCTGGGACAAACCCCTCCAACTGTGTCCTCTGTCTGCCTCTCATTTACAGAAAAGCTATAGTCTCCAAGGTCTCCCCTGAGTCACAAAAGCCTGGCTCAAGAATTAATGATTGAGGTGGAGTCAAGATGGCAGCATGGGAAGATGCAGAGTTCATGTCTCCCCACAACTATGGCTCCTGCCAGATGCTGGTGGGGGTCCTTTATGCCCAAGGAGATGGGAGGAACCCCCAAGTGACCAGGTAAGTCATGGGGGAACTGAGGGAGGAGGAGAAGGGAAGGCTGGACAGGACTGGTGTCCCTGAGAGGTGGCTGGGAGGGGGGAAGGGCTCCCACACCTGGAGGGACCCACGATGGCTTGGATCAGGGGGGAGCACCTTTGGCATTTCCCCTGCCCAATTGGCCCAGGAAAACTGCCTGGCTCTCCAGCTGAGTCCTACGCATTCAGAGGTCCTGGGGGCATAAGAAGGAGGCCAGGGGAGAACAGGAGAGGTGGGTGGGAGAGGTCTTCCAGGATGGAAGGCATAGGAAAGGCACAGAGGGCATTTGTCCACACACTCGGGCCCAGGAAACCTGCTGGGCTCCCAGGCCAGGTACCCCACCCTCCAAGACCAGAGGCAAGCCCAGGACCCTTCTATTGGGTTGACCCTAAGCCCCACCCCACCACACCCAGGGACTTTTCCAGCCCTGTGGGTCCTAAACATAGGCCCCACCCACCATCTAAACCCAGCCCCTGCTTAAGCTCCACCCCCCACAGCAAAGGCCTTTTCCTCCTTTTTTTTCCTCCCCTTTTTACTCTTCTGGTTCTGTTTTACCTTCTGGTTGTTGTTTCATTTTTATTTTTATTTATTTTTTATTCTTTCTGACATATGTGTAAGTTTCCTAGTCTAGTTTTATTTTTGACTCTTATTGTTCTGCTCTTTTTTCTTTTTTTCTTTTTTTGCCATCCTGTGTGGCTTGCAGGATTTTGGTTCAAGAGCCATGGATCAGGCCAAAGCTCCTCTGGTGGGAGCTCTGAATCCAAACAACTGGACTAACAGAGAACCTCAGACCCCAGGGAATATTCTTTGGATTGAGGTCTCCTGGAGGTCCTCATCTCAGCACCCAGACCCAGCTCTAACCAACAGCTTACAAATTCCAGGGCTTGAAGCCTTAGGCCAAACAACAAGTAAGACAGGAAAAAAAATCCCAAATATCAAAAAAAAAAAAATGAGATGGAAAAAAAATAAGTCACAGATGAAGGAGCAGGATTAAAACCTATGAGACCAAATAAATGAAGAGGAAATAGTCAATCTACCTGAAAAAGAATTCAGAGTAATAATAGCAAAGATGATACAGAATCTCAGAAATAGAATGGAGGCATGGATTGAGAAAATGCAAGAAATGTTTAACAAAGATCTAGAAGAATTAAAGAACAGAGATGAACAACACAATAACTGAAATGAAAAATACATAGGAAGGAATCAATAACAGAATAACTGAGGCAGAAGAATGAATATGTGAGCTGGAAGACAGAATGGTAGAAATAACTGCAGAAGAGTAGAATAAAGAAAAAAGAGTGAAAATAATTGAAGGCAATGTCAGAGACATCTGCAACACTAAATGCACCAACCTTCAAATTATACGAGTCCCAGAAGAAGAAGAGAAAAAAAAAAAGGGTCTGAGAAAATATTTGAAGGGATTATAGTGGAAAATTTCCCTAACATGGAAAAGGAAATAATCACCCAAGTCCAGGAAGCACAGAGAGTCCCATACAGGATAAACCCTAGGAGAAGCACACCAAGACACATATTAATCAAACTAACAAAAATTAAATTCAAAGAAAAAATATTAAAAGCAACAAGGGAAAAGCAAAAAGTAGCATACAAAGGAATCCCGATAACATTATCAGCTGATTTTTCAGCAGAAACTGTGTAGGCCAAAAGGGATTGGTAGGATATATTTGAAGTAATGAAAGAGAAAAACCTACAACCAATATTATTCTACCCAGCAAAGATCTCATTCAGATCTAATGGATAAATCAAAAGCTTTTCAGACAAGCAAACTCTTCCAAAATATAGCAGAGGAAGGAACACTCCCAAACTCATTCTACAATACCACTGTCACCCTGATGCCAAAACCAAACAAAGATATCACAAAGAAAGAAAACTACAGGCCAATATCACTAATGAACTTAGATGCACAAATCCTCAACAAAATATTAGCAAACAGAATTCAACAGCACATTAAAAGGATCATAAGCCATGATCAACGGGGATTTATCACAGGAATGCAAGGATTCTTCAATGTAAGTAAATCAATAATTATGATACACCATATTAACAAATTGAAGGTTAAAAACCATATGATCATCTCAATAGATGCAGAAATATCTTTTGACAAAATTCAACACCAATTTAAGGTAAAAATCATCCAGAAAGTTGGCATAGAGGGAACTTAACTCAACATAATAAAGGCCATATGTGACAAACCCAGAGCCACCATCGTTCTAAATTGTGAAAAACTGAAAACTTTTCACTAAGATTAGGAACAGGACAAGGTTGCCCGCCCTCACCACTATTATTCAAAATAGTTTTGGAAGTTTTAGCCACAGAAATCAGAGAAGAAAAAGAAATAAAAGGAATCCAAATTGGGAAAGAAGAAGCAAAGCTGTCACTGTTTGTAGATGACATGGTACTATACATAGAGAATCCTAAAGACTCTAACAGAAAACCACTAAAGCTAATCAAGTAATTTGGTAAAGTAGCAGGATACAAAATTAATGCTCAGAAATCTCTTATATTCCTATAAACTAATGATGAATAATCTGAAAGAGAGATTAAGGAAACACTCCCATTTACCACTGCAACAAAAAGAATAAAATACCTAGGAATAAACCTACCTAAAGAGACAAAAGACCTGTATGCAGAAAACTATAAGACACTGATGAAAGAAATTAAAGATACAAACAGATGGAGAGATATACCATGTTCTTGAATTGGAAGAATCAACATTGTGAAAATGACTCTACTACCCAAACCTATCTACAGATTCAATGAAATCCTTATCAAACTACCAATGGCATTTTTACCAGAACTAGAACAAAAAATTTCACTATTTGTATGGAAACAGAAAAGACCCTGAATAGAAAAAGCAATCTTGTGAATGAAAAACAGAGCTGGAATAATCAGGCTCTCTGACTTCAGATTATAGTACAAAGCTACAGGAATCAAGACAGTATGGTACTGTCACAAAAACAGATATATAGATCAATGGAACAGGATAGAAAGCCCAGAGATAAACCAACACATATATGGTCACCTTATATTTGATAAAGGAGGCAAGAATATACATTGGAGAAATGACTGCCTCTTCAATAAGTGGTTCTGGGAAAACTGGACAGCTACATGTAAAAGAATGAATTTAGAACACTCTAACACCATACACAAAAATTAACTCAGAATAGATTAAAGACCTAAATGTAAGGCCAGACACTATAAAACTTTTAGAGGAAAACAGAGGCAGAAAAGTCTATGACATAAATCACAGCAAGATCTTTCTTGACCCACCTCCTAGAGAAATGGAAATGAAAATAAACAAATGGGACCTAATGAAACTTAAAAGCTTTTGCACAGCAAAGGAAACCATAAAAGCAAGATTAAAAGGCAACCCTAAGAATGGAAGAAAGTATTTGCAAATGAAGCAACTGACAAAGGATTAATCTCTAAAATTTGCAAGCAGCTCATGCAGCTCAATATCAAAAAACAAACAACCCAATCCACAAATGGTCAGAAGACCTAAACAGACATTTCTCCAAAGAAGACATAGAGATTACCAACAAACACATGAAAGGACGCTCAACATCATTAATCATTAGAGAAGTGCAAATCAAAACTACAGTGTGACATCATCCCACACAGGTCACAATGGCCATCATAAAAAATCTACAAACAATAAATGCTGGAGAGGGTGTGGAGAAAAGGGAACCCTCTTGCACGGTTGGTGGTAATGTAAATTGATACAGCCACTATGGAGAATAGTATGGAGGTTCCTTAAAAAACTAAAAATAAAACTATAATACGACCCAGGAATCCCACTACTGGGCATATACCCTAAGAAAACCATAATTCCAAAACAGTCATGTACCACAATGTTCATTGCAGCTCTATTTACAATAGCCAGGAAATGGAAGCAACCTCAGTGTCCATCAACAGATGAATGTATAAAGAAGATGTGGCACATATATACTATGGAATATTGCTCAGCCATGAAGGAAACGAAATTGAGTTATTTGTAATAAGGTGGATGGACCTACAGTCTGTCCTATAGGGTGAAGTTAGTCAGAAAGAGAAAAACAAATACCATATGCTAACACATATATATGGAATCTAAAAAAAAAAAAATTGTCATGAAGAACCTAGGGGCAAGACGGGAATAAAGACACGGATGTACTAGAGAATGGACTTGAGGACACGGGGAGGGGAAAGGGTAAGCTGGGACCGAGAGAGAGAGTGGTAGTGTATATATGTACATATTCACGCTACCAAATGTAAAACAGATAGTTAGTGGGAAGCAGTCACATAGCACAGGGAGATCAGCTCGGTGCTTTGTGACCAGCTAGATGGGTTGGATAGGGAGTTTGGGAGGGAGGGAGATGCAAACGGGAAGAGATATGGGGACATATGTATATGTATAACTGATTCACTTTTTTATAAAGGAGAAACTAACACACGACTGTAAAGAAATTATACCGCAATAAAAATTAAAAACAAAACAAAACAAAAAAACTACAATGAGATATCACCTCACACCAATCAGAATGGCCATCATCAAAATATCTACAAATAATAAATGCTGGAGAGGGTGCGGAGAAAAAAACCCTCTTGCACTATCGTGGGATTATAAATTGATACAGCCACTGTGGAGAACAGTATGGAGCTTCTTTCAAAAATTAATAATAGAACTACCATATGACCCAGCAATCTCACTACTGTGCATATACCCTGAGAAAACCATAATTCAAAAATTGTCATGTACCACAATGTTCATTGCAGCTCTATTTACAATACCAAGAACATGGAAACAACCTAAGTGTCCATCAACAGATGAATGGATAAAGAATATGTGGCACATATATACAATCGAATATTACTCAGCCATAAAATTAAACGAGATTGAGTTATTTGTAGTGAGGTAGGTGGACTTACAGTCTGTCCTACAGAGTGAAGTAAGTCAGAAAAAATAAAAAACAATTACCATATGTTCACACATATATATGGAATCTAAAAAAAAAAAAAAGGTTCTGAAGAACCTCGGGGCAGGGCAGGAATAAAGACACAGATGTAGAGAATAGACTTGAGGACACAGGGAGGTGGAAATGTAAGCTGGTACGACATGAGTGAGTGGCATGGACTTCTATATACTACAAATTGTAAAATAGATAGCTAGTGCGAAGCAGCTGCATAGCGCAGGGAGATCAGCTTAGTGCTTTTTTACCACCTAGAAGGGTGAGAAAGGGAGGGTGGGAGAGAGACACAAGAGGTAGGAGATATGGGAATATATGTATATGTATAGCTGATTCACTTTGTTATAAAGCAGTAATTAACACACCATTGTAAACAATTATACTCCAATAAAGATTTTAAAATAAAAAATAAAATTGTTAACTCCCATTGCTAACAGAATATAGGGAAAATTATGCTTCATACATTGCCTATGAAAATATGATTCATTGCAGCTTTGGGGAAAAGAAATCTAGTAATATCTACTAAAGTTAAAATACACATAACTTTCAATCCAGTAATATCATTCTTGGAATCTAGCTCATAAAATTAAAATGGCATAAAAACAGGAATAAGGAAGTGTATCACAGTAAGGTTTTAGGGGCCAAACAAATGGAACAAAAAACATAGGAATAAATTGAAAGATACCAAAAGTGGAATGGTTTAATAAATTAGGATATTTTCATACCATAGATGGTTTATAACTATACCAGTTGGCTGGAAATATGTCCATAATATATTTAAAATGACAAAAGCAAGATGGAGATAAATGTATGTAATATGGAACAATTTACATACAGTAATGCAAAAAAGAAATCTATCTATATATTTATAAATTTGTATATATAAAATATAATCTGAGCATGATTTTAAGAAATGGAGTAGAAGTAAATGTACCAGACTCTTTCCATTAATTGTCTGTAGTGGAGGGGGAAAGAAAAGTATGAGATAAAAAGGGGCAATATAGGAGTAAGGGAGTAAGAGATACAAACTACTATTTATAAAATGAACTACAAGCATATATTTTACAACATAGGGAATATAGCCAATATCTTATAATAACTACAAATGGACTATAATCTTTAGAAATTGGTGAATCACTATATTGTACTCCTGTCACATATAATATTGTACATTAATTACACTTCAATAAAAACTAAAACCACAATAAAGCAGTTGTTTTGTGGAATATGCATCTCTACACTGTCTGTAAATATAAGTAGAAGAACTAGATTATTTTGAAATAAGAATTAAAAATATTCGAAGTGTGAAAGTGCTCAATAAAGGTAACGGATTTCAAAAGAAAGTATCCAACATTCACATTACCTCAAGAAAGGACCCAAATCATACTGGACACATATACATATTCACAAGTAAATTTCTAAGCTATGTCAAAATAATGAATAATCTAGACATTCAGAGCCCTAAGTCAACACCAAATATGTATACACACACACCACAGCCCATTATACATTTCTGTAAATATTAGAGCAACAGGAGCCAGTTGTTTGCCTCTATGAGGGATTAGCTTTTCCTCTGGAATAAGAGTGATCAATTGAACTTGATTTATATTTCACCATCTCCAGTCCATGCTGTCACACTCATCTCTGTTGTCTGGACTCCACATTCTGTAATGTAACCTGACAGGGAAAAAATGGAGTTTAACTCTAGACAGCTTTCTATAGCAATGGGTTAGACAGGGAGGAAGAATCTCCTATTCCAACCTGTCTGCAGCTACAAGTAACCCCCAAAATCAAGACATAATTTTTGGAATGGTACAAAATGTATGTCAGAATCTTACAGCAGGACTAGAGGTGGGGCAATGAAGTACAAGCAATGGAGAGTTACTTTCCAGGTGATTTATTTTCCATTAATTTCACTGAGACAGCTTCTTGCCTATACCATTCACAAATGTCACAATAAAATGTGTTGACAGCTTAGACAGAGTAGCATTTACTTCATTGTCATATAGTAAACTTTATCAAGTATTTTAAAGTGAGATGATGATTTCTTCTTTTCTGAAGAAAATTGTAAATGTGGATAGAAAGATAAAGAAAACTGTTGAGCAAGTCAAAGTGCTACTACCATCACCACCATCAAATCTTTCACAAAGCTATTGAAAAAGCAAAACACATTTAAAATGTGCAAAAAAAATGATTTTCTCATGCTTCACTGAGTGAAACCACAATAATTCAATTAGTTAGGCAAAAGGCAACTATACTGAAATCTCAAAGAATAAAGAAATCTAAATAAATTCAACTCATTATAATCAAGGCCAGTAGGTGAAAATAATGTGTGGGTAATCAAAACCACAAATGAGTTCACATCATTTAAATGTTGGAAATTTTTTAACAGAGTTAACATTTATATGGAGAATTACATATGCAGGTATCAGCATACACATGAGGGCATGCATGCACACACATGTTCTGTGAGAAGGTGTTGGGAGGTTGATGGAAGTAAATTTGGAAAGTAAATATGCTGTAAATAATAGATGTAAATAGGAATGAATGAATTCTCATTCCCATTTATATAAAACAGATACCTATATAATGTAAGAATTCAACTGAAAACAAAGGAATGTGATATTTGAAAGGTAGCTTCAGTGAATATTTTAATGAAGGAGAATGGATATACTCAAAGTTGTCTACATTTCAAACACGTTGGTAAGATGTTTCTACCTGTGATCACTTCATTTCTTGCCATAATGAAGTATCTTTCAGAAAAGGAGAAAAATCCTATGCAGCCACATTTTTTTTAATAAAAAGCCATGACTATCACAAAACCTGAGACACATGGAATACAACACTGGTATCTATTAGATGTACCTCACCCCTACACACACAGGTACACATGAACACAAACCCAATAGGCTGCTTCATCAATAAAGTTGCAGAATAAATTTTTAAATATTATTTACAACCAGAGTCTAGAGTTGGGATCAGTGACTCCCTCAGTACCACTTCTGGGGGAGTGTTTGAACTTATAAATACGTCTGTTGAATCTTAACCCATCTTTATCAATTCTCAAGACACTGACATATAACTCACAATCATCCTCTTTACCCCAAAATCCACCATCATCCTGGGTGACTTTAATGTCCAAGTTAATGATCAATCCAATACATAGTTCTTTTTGTTTCTTAATTTCACGTCTAATGATTTTTATTTCTATATCACTTCAACCAAATTTCTTTCGTCCTTATCCTTCTTAACTTTCAGGAATATCTGACATTGTTGATTACTTCCTCTGTTTCCTTGGCTTTCATGACTATCCTAATTTCTTTTGACTTCTTTGAACATCATTTTATGTTCTCCTTTACATGAGACAACTTTAATCATTTTTTCTTATCAATCCCTTAAATGTCTCTGTTCCTCAAAGTTCTACTCTATGTCCCCTGTCACCTACTAAAGATTACTATCTATATGCTATTCAACCTCAAGTCTAGACCAAACTTCTCTCATGGGCTCTGCATTCATATGCTGTATTTCATTGAATCCAAAATTCTATGTAGTTTAATATTCACTGTTGTATTGTCTACAACTAAAGAAAAAAAGTCTTCCAAATAACCAAGCCAGTGCTTTATTATTTAATATTTATTATACTTACTAATATACATTTTAGACTCATTTATAAAAATATTTTATTACATATCAACGTTGAGCATGTATCAAAAATTTCTGATGAAATAAATTGGTTAAGGAATCCTAAATCTTCTTTATATTAAAGCACTTCTGAAATCATGTTTTACATAGTCACCAATGACTGAGTTTTCTGTGTAACATCATCTTCAGTACTATCAAAACTGTTGGCAACATAGCATTTTTAAGTGCTCCAGCATTGTCTTAAAAAGAAGTTTCCAAACTGCTGACACCACTCTGCCAAGTTTGATGATGACACTTTCTAGAACTTCAGAGAAGATGTCTTTAAACAGTTCTTAAGATACTGATCAGGATTCATATCCTTTTCACAAGTAGCCCTTACATGTTTATCACCTAAAACCTTAAGGGATTGCAGATGCCATAGCAACAGAAATAATATCTAAGTTCAATATACCAGGAATGACACTACCAATGAAACTGCTTATTGAGCAACTGTGACTCTAAGATGTCATTGATTAAGATATATTCCAATAACAAAAATGCAAAAATTTCCAAAACACATATCTTAAAGTCAGTGAAATAGATAGTTATTTGCTATTTCTACCTTTCCCCTCAGCATGATATTTGAAATTATCATGTTCTTACCATACAAATCCTGCTCCCCCACCAATGTTCTCCAACATAGTAAATCATACCTTCATCAGCTTAAAGGTTCAAATGAGAAACCTAAGTATTATCCTTGGCTATTTTTCATGTTCTTCATGTTATATTCAGCCTCTTGACAATAACCAAAGTGAATTGTTGTCTGCCTTTTCTACTTTCTATGTCCAATCACAGGGCACTCTCATCTCTGTCTGATTAACATAGCATCTCATAAAGACTCTCTTTCCTCCAGTATGGCTTTCTCTCTAAGTCAAAGTCTATATTCACAATCACCTAATTAATATCCACATTTCATATTTGACAAAATAAGGTTAAAAGAAGTTATTTTCTTAAGAATGCACCTTTATTATTTTAAATGCTATACTATTTTGCAAAGTAGAAATAAATTTTGAAAATAAGACTAAAAAGATAAATAAAGCTAGTATATGAGAATGAATGCAAGGAAATTCTGTAGAGTGGCTAGAAAAAGATCAAAGCTTTGAATGTTAATTTCTTTGTAGCTATGATAAAAAGGGAGAAGAACACAGTCCTAAGATGTGCAAAATATGTGAGGTAAAACTAAACAACATGCTCAAGAGAAATTTTTTTTTCTCTGTAACTGAAAACTGAGAGAAATTTTTCACATAGAGTCATAGTGGACACATATAACATTGTGCAGAGCCACTTTCCCAATATTCTTACAGTACATAAAATGGTAAATTGCTTTCAATGGTTTCTTTTAATAATCTTTACTGAGAGAGGATGAAAAAATAACAAAGTCTGATTCTGTAAAATAACTTTGATAAACTAAAAAATCATACTATACAAGCACAGAGATTTTACATTGTTTGAATTTATTCAAACGTACAATTTAGAATAGTCTGAGGATTAATTATGTAGCAGAGACTGTTAGATATTCACTTAAATCCATATTCTCTTCAACTTTCTGGACACACATCTTGATTGCATACCCAGCCTCCTTTGCAGTGAAGTGTAGCCATCTGATTGAGTTATATGGAATGGAATGGGATAAAACTAAAGCATTCCACTTCCAAGTCTCATTCATTAAAAAAAAAAAAAAAAACCTCCCAGGCAGGTTCCTCTTTGCTTTATTCATCTTCAGGTTGGTAGGGTATGAGTGTGGTAATCTTGTGAGTCATCTGTTATAACCACAATTTAAGCAATAAATAAAAATGTATTGTGTTTAAAGCATGGTAAGCATGAACAAATATATGTTAGAGAAGCTGGGTTATAAAGTCTAGGAGGACAAAATCTTATATATAGATAACACACCAAAAAAAGTATAAGAATTTCCTTTAAAAGTTAGAAATCTACTCAGATAAAGACCCAAATTTATGATGTACCTATATTATTTTCTTTATTCAATATTTATTGCAGGTGGACTTTGACAGACTAATGAGTGATGAGTAAGACAGTAAGACATAGTCTCTTTCTTCAAGGGGATTACTGCAGACAGCCTCAATAATTCCTTCAGATGCCATTTATAGTTCTTTTCTAAAATAATAAAATTGGGTAACCAAAGGTCCAAAAAATCTACACCATAAGCCATGTCCAAAATAATTTTAACGTAAATAATCCTAAAACCACATAAAGCCAACAGTTCAGCATGGTTGTAAATTCCAAATAAGTACTCAAGGAATCCCAAATTTCAGAAATATTTGTGAGATTTCCCGAAACACCCTCCAAGCTATATTAGTTGCAAAATATACCATGAGATAATTGAATTATCTGATTTGCTAGACCAAATTTTTTTTATTTAGACACCCTAATCATGAAATACATCATTCAAAAATGGTAACTTGAATTTAATAAATAATTCTTTGAACATTTATTTCTGACAATAAAGAAAGAGACATTCATCCATTGAGGCTTAATCTTGGTTGTGACAATAAAATATTATAACTGTTAAAATCAAACACAGATACCAGGCTTAAAAATTCCCTGAGCAGGCAAAAAATGATGATCAACCAAGAAAAGCTTAATTTAACTTATTTTGCAAGACAAGCAAAGTTAACTTGACCTGGGCCACTTCTTGTTTTTGCCTCTGACAATCATAAACAAAACTTAAGGTCAGGGGGACCTTAAAGATGGATGAAGAGTAAGATGTGGAGATCACCTTCCTCACCACAAATACATCAAAAATACATCTACATGTGGAGCAACTCCTACTGAATGCTGGCAAAGACCTCAGACTTCCCAAAGGCAAGAGAATCCCCACGTACCTTGGTAGGACAAAAGAAAAAAGAAAAAATAGACAAAAGAGTAGGGACGGGACCTGCACCTCTGAGAAAGAGCTGTGAAGGAAGAAAATTTTCCACACACTAGGAAGATCCTTCACTGGTGGAGAGGAGTGGTGTGCAGGGGAGAAACTTCAGAGCCACAGAGGAGAGCACAGCAATAGGGTTGCAGAGGGCAAAGCAGAGACACTCCCACACAGAGGATCGGCTAAGAAGGTGGAGTAGAAAGATCCTGAGCTCACCTCCTCTCACAAGCACACCAAAATCACGACTATTTGCAGAACAACCATCAATGAAAAGGACTGGAACCTACCAGGAAAGGTCTTCTACATCTAAATACATAAAGAGGAAACCACAAGGAAATTAGTAAGAAGGGTAGACTTGCAATATAGTCAAGTCCCACATCTCCAAGTGGACAACCCACAAACTGAAGAATAATTACATTTCAGAGGTTCTCCCACAGATTGAGAGGTCTGAGTCCCACACCAGGCTGCCCAGCATGGGAGTCCTGCAGTGGGAAGACTACCCTCCCCCAGAGCATCTGGCTTTGAAGGACAAAGACCTGGAAGAAATAGAGATTTCATTCTTAAAGGATGCACACGTAATCTCACATGCTCTGGGAGCCAGGGCAAAAGCAGTAATTTGATAGGAACATGGTTCAGACCTACTGACTGGTCTTGAGATTCTCCTGGAGAGGCAATAGGCAATGACAGCTCTCCTTGGTGACATAGAAACTGGAGACAGCCATTCTTGGGAACTCCTTCTATCATACGGACACTGGTTCTGGCTCATGTCATTGCATAATCCTTTCTCTAGTTTATTAGCCCCAGGACCTAGTTCTGCCTTAACACAAAAGCCTGTAGATGTCAGTGCTGGGATCCCTCAGGCCAAGCAACTAACTAGGCAGGAACACAGCCCCACCCATCAACAGACAAACTGCCTAAAGGTCTCCTGAGCCTACACACCTCTAGACATGTCCCTGCCCACCAGAGGGCCCAAAACCCAGCTCAACCAACCAATTGGCAGACATCAGTCCCAGAAGCCCTTGGGCTCTGGTCCTGCACTCCAGGAAGTCTGATCTAGCCTCTGGACCAGACTTATTCACCGGGGAGTAGAAACCAGAAGCAAGAAAACCACAATCCCAGCTGGCCATATCCCTCCCTGAGGCCAGTTGAAGTGAACTGCTGCCCACTAGCAGGCCAACATAAGCTTTGGGACATCACAGACCCCACACTCAACTGTGTCAGAAACCAGCACGTCCACCAGAAATCTGACACCAACTCTGGGACTCCTGGCCTCTGCAACCAGACTCCAGGATTAAGCTCTTCCTGCCAGCAGTCTGGCACTAACCCCAAGACTTAGCTTCACCCACCACTACATGGACAACAACCTCAGAATCTTCTGGTTACTGACTCTGTTAACCAGTAAGTCAGAACTATCCTGGGGTCCCCTGAGGTTCTGCAGTCAGCCACCTCATGACCCAGCCCTGCAAACCAGCAGCTGGCAGCCTCTGGGCAAAGAAGGGCCTGGCAATGAACCAGAAGAGCATCAACCAAAACACATGGTCAGCCCACCACAACTGAAGAAAACACAGTCCTCATAAGGGGAGCCCATGGAGCATATAACTTGGGTGACAAGAGGGGAGTGCACTGCTAGGATGCATAGGGCATCTCCTACAGAAAGCCACTTCTCCAAGGTTGGCAAAAGTAATTAATCAGATACATAAAATACAAATAACAAGTTAGGCAAAATGAGGTGAGAGAGGAATAGCTTCCAGACAAAGGAAAAAAATAAAACTCCAGAAGAACTAAGTGAAGTGGAGATAGAAAGAGTTCAGGGTAGTGATCATAAAGATGATCAAGGAACTCAGGAAAAGAATGGGTGCACAGAGTGAGATGTTAGAAGTTTTTAACAAAAAGTGAGAAAATATAAAGAAAAATCAATCAGATGAAAAATACAAGAACTGAAATGGAAAATACACTAGAAGGAATCAACAGTAGACTAAAAGATAAAGAGGAACAGATCAGTGAGCTGGATGACAGAGTAGTGAAAATCACTAATGCAGAACAGAAATAAGAAAGAAGAATTGAAAAAAATTAGGACAACATAAGAGACCTCTGACACAACATTAAGTGTAATAATATTCATATTATAGAGGTCTCTGAAGCAGAAGAGAGAGAGAAAGGGGCTGAGAACATATTTCATGATGTCATAGCTGAAAACTTCACAAAACGTGGGAATGAAAATGGACATCCAAGTCCAGGAAGCCCAGAGAGCCCCATACAGGATTAACCCAAAGAGGAACACAACAAGATACATTGTAATTAAAATGGCAAAATTAAAGATAAAGAGAGAATATTGAAATCAGTAAGGGAAAAGCAACAAATAATATACAAGGGAACTCCCATAAGGCTGTCAGTTGACTTTTCATCAGAAACTCTGCAGGCCAGAAGGGAGTAACAGAATATATTTAAAGTGATGAAAGGGAAAACCTGTAACATACCCACCAAGTCTCTCATTCAGATTTGATGGAGAAATCAAAAGCTTTGCAGACAAGCAAAACTAAGAGTTCAGCACCACCAAACTAGCTTTACAATAAATGTTAAAGGATTTTTTCTAAGCAAAAAATAAAAGACCACAACTAGAAACATGAAAATTATGAAATGAAAAAGCTCATCAGTAAAGGTAAACATACACTAAAGGTAGGAAGTCATCCACACACAAAGCTAGTAGGGAGGTTAAAAGACAAAAGTAGTAAAAATCATCTATATCCACAATAAGCAGTTAAGGGATACACAAAACAATTAGATGTAAAATATGATATCAAAAACAGTAATCATGAGGGGAGGAGAGTACAAATGCAGAGTTGTTAAACTGCCTTTGAAATTAATAGATCAGCAACTCAAAACAATTACATATATATATGTGTGTGTGTGTGTGTGTGTGTGTGTGTGTGTATATATACATACACACGCACACACACACATATATATAATGGTAGCCACAATCAAAAATCTATAATAGATATACACAAAAAAAGAAAAAGGAATTCAAACATAACACTAAACATAAATCACAGAGAAATGAACAAAAGAGAAGAAAGGGAAAAAAATAGACCTACAAAACACCACCAAAGCAATTAACAAAATGGCAATAAGATTGCACATATCAATAATTACTTTAAATCTAAATGGACTAAATGCTCTAATCAAATAAAATAGAGTGGCAGAATGGATACAGAAACAAGATCCATTTAAATGCTGCCTACAAGAGATTCACTTCAGATCTAGTGACACACACAGACTGAAAGTAAAGGAATGTATTCCATGAAAATGTAAATGAAGGGAAAGTGGAGGTAGCAATTCTGACACAACACAAATTATGATTAAAACAAATAGCATAACAAGAATCAAAGGAGGACATTACATAATGATAAACGGATGAATTGAATAAGGTGATACAATAACTGTAAATATATACACAACCAACATAGGAGAATCTAAATACATAAAACAAATAGTAATGATATAAAGGGAGAAATCGACAGTAACACAGTAATGGTAGGGAATTTTAACACCCCACTTTCATCAGTGGACAGATCATCCAAACAGAAAATCAGTAAGGAAACACTGGCCTGAAATGGCACATTAGAGCAGGTGGAGTAGAATATAGAGAACATTCCATCTGAAAGCAACAGAATACATATTATTTTCAAGGACATGTGTAACATTCTCAAGGATAGATGACATGCTAGGCCACAAAACAAGCTTTGGTATATTTAAGATAATGGAAATTATATCAAGCATCTTTTCCAAAAACAACTCTGTGAGACTAGAAATCAACTACAAGGAAAAAATGCAAAAAAACACAAATAGGTGCAGGCTAAACAATATGTTATTAAACAACTAATGGATAACTGAAGAAATCAAATAGGAAATCAAAAAATACTAGAGACAAATGAAAATGAAAACATGAGGATCAAAAATCTATGGGATGCAGCAAAAGCAGTTCAAAGAAGGAAGTTTATAGTGTACAAGCTTACCTCAAGAAACAAGAAAAATCTCAAATAAACAACCTAACATTACACCTAAAGTAACTAGAGAAAGAAGAACAAACAAAACCAAAGTTAACAGAAGGAAAAACATCATAAATACCAGAGCAGAAATAAATGAAATAGAGACAAAGGAAACAATACAAAAGCTGTTTTTTTGAAAAGATTTTTAAAAATTGACAAACCTTTAGCCAGACTCATCACGAAAAAGAGGGAGAGGGCTCAAATCAATAAAATCAGAAATGAAAAAGGAAAAGTTACAACTGACACTACAGAAATACAGAGGATAACAATAGACCACTAAGATCAACTATATGTCAATGAAATGTACTACTTAGGAGAAATAAGCAAATTCTTAGAAATATAAAATCCCTAAAACTGAACTGAGAAGAATAGCAAATATGAACAAACAAATTACCAGTAATGAAATCCAATCAGTAATTTTAAAACTTCCAACAAACAAAAGTCCAGAACCAGATGACTTCACAGGTAAATTTTACCAAACATTGAGAAGTGAGTTAACACCTATCCTTCTCAAACTATTTCAAAAAGTTGAAGAGGAATAAATTCTTCCAAACCCATTCTATGAGGCCACCATCACGCTCATTCCAAAACCAGACAAAAATATAACAGAAAAAGAAAATTACAGGCCAATAGCATTGATGAACATAGATACAGCAATCCTTACCAAAATATTAGTAAACTGAATCCAACAATATATTAAAAGAATCATACACCATAATGAAGTGGGATTTATCCCAGGGATGCAATGAGTTTTCAATATCCACAAATCACTAAATGTGATACATCACATTAACATTCTTCATTTATTGAAGAATAAAATTAATATGATCATCTCAACAGATAAAGAAAAAGCTTTTGACAAAATTCAATATCCATTTATAATAAAATAATCTCTCCAGAAAGAGGTCATAGAGGGAATATACCGCAACATAATAAAGGCAATGTATGACAAACCCACAGTTAACAACATACTCAACAATGAGAAGTTGAAAGCATTTCCTCTAAGATCAGGAAGGAGACAAGAAAGGCCACTCTCACCACTCCTATTCAACATGGTATTGGAAGTTCTAACCACAGCAATCAGATAAGAAAAAGAATCCAGACTGGAAAGAAAGAAGTAAAACTGTCACTGTTTGCAGATGACATGATACTATACATAGAAAATCTTAAAGATGCCACCAGAAAACTATTAGCACTCATCAATGAATTCAGTAAAGTTGCAGGATACAAAATTAATATACAGAAATCTGTTGCAATTCTACACACTGACAATGAACTACAGAAAGGGAAATTAAGGAAACAATCCTATTTATCATCACATCAAAAAGAATAAAATACCTATGGAAGGAGGTAAATGACCTGTGTCCCCAAAACTATAGGACACTGATGAAATAGATTGAAGAAAACACAAACAGATGGAAAGATGTACAATGTTTTGGATTGGAAGAATTGATATTTTAAAATACAATCTACAGATTCAATGCAATCCCTATCAAAATACCAATGGCATTTTCAATGAACCAGAATAACCCTAAAATTTTTATGGAAACACAAAAGACCCTGAATAACCAAAACAATCTTGAGTAAGAACAGAGCTGAAGGAATCATTCTCCCTGTCTTTATACTACAAAGCTACAGTAATCAAATGAGTATGGTACTGGAACAAAAACAGACACATAGATCAATGGAACAGAATAGAGATCCCAGAAATAAACCCACACACTTATGGTCAATTAATCTATAACAAATGAGGGAAGTATGTACAGGGGAGAAAAGACAGTCTCTTTAATAAAAAATGCTGAGAAAAGTGGACAACTACATGTAAAACAATGAAATTAGAACATTCTCTAACACCATATACAAAGATAAATTCAAAATGGATTAGACACCTAAGTGTAAGACCAGAAACCATAAAACTCCTAGAGGAAAACAAAGGCAGAACACTTTGTCATAAATCATGTCATAAATCATAGTAATATTTTTTTGAATCTCTTTCCTACAGCAAAGGGAGTAAAAGCTAAAAATAAACAAATGGGACATAATTAAACCTAAAAGCCTTTGCATAGCAACAGAAACCATTGACCAATGAAAAAATAACCTCCTCAATGGGAGAAAATACTTGCAAATGATATTATCAATAAGGGGTTAATATCCAAAATATATAAACAAGTCATATAACTCAACAACAACAACAACAACACCTCCCCAAACAACCCAATTTTAAAAATAGGCAGAAGACCTGAATAGACATTTTTCTAAAAAGGAAATACAGATGGCCAACAGGCACACGAAAAATGCTCAGCATTACTCGTTCATTCTCACTCAACATGGAAATTCAAATTAAAACCACAATGATTGAGATATCACCTCATAACTGTCAGAATGGCTATCACCAAAAAGACAACAAACAATGAATGTTGGCGAGGATGTGGAGAAAATGGAACCCTCGTACACTGTTGGTGGGGACGTAAATTGGTGCAGCCACTGTGGAGAACAGTAGGAGGTTTCTCAGATAACTAAAAATAGAACTACCATATGATCCAGCAATTATACTTCTGAGTATGTATCCAAAGGAAACAAAAACACCAATTCAAAAAGATACATGCACCCCAATGTTCATAGCAGCATTATTTACAATGGCTAAGATATGGAAGCAATCTTATTGTACAACATTGTGGCCATCAACAGATGAATGAATAAAGAAGACGTGGTATAACTGTGCAATGGAATGCCATTCAGCCATAAAAATTAATAAGATTTTGCCACTTGCAAAAACATGAATGGACTTGGAGGTTATTATGCTAAGTGAAGTAAGCCAGACAGAGATAGACAAATACTGTATGATATCACTTATATGTGGAATCTAAAAAATACAACAAATTAGTGATTATAACAACAACAACAAAAAGAAGCTGATTCACAGATATAGAGAATAAACGGTGGTTACCAATGGGGAGAGGGAAGGAGAAAGTGCCATAAAGGGTTGGGAATTAATGGGTATAAACTATTATGCATAAAATAAGCTACAAGGATATATTGTACAACACAGAGGCTATAGCCAATATTTTATAATTATGATAAATGGAGTATAAATTTTAAAAATTGTGGATCACTATAATGTACACCTATAAAATAATATTGTACATTGACTATACTACAATGAAATAAATTAATAAAAACGAAAACAAATAAAAAGTAAATACATTACAATTGCCCTGAAACTTTTTCTTGACTTAATATTTAGATGACTTACTTATTTGCTCCTCATCCAGAGAGAACTCAGAAACTGACTCAAAATATCTATTGCAACATCTAGCTTATAAAGGCCATAGGCCCTCTCAAGATCAAACTCAGTTTACAAATAAGAAACTATATTACCTTGGTAATGATTTATCAGCAAAAGAATTCTTTCTGTCCATAAAAAGAATAAGTATTATCCAAAATTATCCCTGACATATGACTAAGAGATAATTGTCTTGGACTTGCAGGATATTGCTGATCCTGGGTCCCTAATTTTTCCTTATTGGCCTCTCTACTCTATGAACTGACTAAAAGTAATGCTCAGAAACTTCTTCCTTGGGAAACAAAATACAAAAAAATATATTTATTGAACTCAAATGAGCCTCATAAAATCCTCCTGCATTGAGGATCCCTGACTATATCAAACCTTTCACTTTGTTTGTTGTGAACATAATATCAGGCATTTGGAGTCCTTGCAGAAGAACATGTTGGAAAAACTAGACCCATAGCTTAGTATAGCTTACAATTAGACCCAGCAGTCAGGGAATATCCAAATTGTTTAAAGGCAGTTTCTGAAGCTGCTAAATTGTAGAATCCCCTTCAGAACTTGTTCAAAGAAGTATATTAAACATGAAAATTCCTGATGCTGTTGAAAGTTAGCTAAACATTGAGGACTCTCAGCATTTCTTAGATAGTAGACTAACAACTTATGAGGCTCTACTCCTGTTTCATTCACATCTGCACATTCTTGCTGCAACTGCATACTCTTCTACCCTCTTACACTTACCTGATGAAGAAGAAGTCATAATTGTATTGCATTAGTCTCTCTCCCCACAAACCCATCAAGAATACATCTACAAATGGAACAGTTCTCACAGAGCACCTGCTGAACACTGGTAGAAGACCTCGGACACCTAAAAGAACAAGAAAGGTCCCCACATAAATGGATAGGATGAAAGAAAGAAGGGAAAAGAAAGAAGAGAGGAAGCAGGACAGGACCTGCACTCCTGGTGGGGAGTTGAAGGTGAGAGGAGATGTTTCTGCATCTGCAGAAACCCCCTCACTGGTGGGGAGATCAGCTGGGACAGAAGGGGATCTTCAGGGGTTTGTAGGAGAGCCCAGCAACAGGTCTGTGACAGGCAGGACAGAGTGAGACCTACACAGATGGTTCTTGCCATAGCCCTGTGCACCCCAGCCTGAGATGGGTGTCCACTGGTGGGCACAGGGACTGGGTACTGGAACATGGGGTTTGGAGAGCAGACCCAGGGAGGGACTGCTGTTAGCAGTGAGGAGACATCCTGAGGGGATGGGAGTGAGGAACTTCAACAACTGGGAATGCTCAAGGAGGAAGCCCTGACCACTAGAGAGGTGAAGCATCATTGTTGAGTGAAGCACAAAGGACAGGGCCACCATTGCAGCCTCTCTCCTCACACACTGGTCTCTGCCTCCGTATGCACTAAGGAGGGCTCCCACAGGAGCTGGCTTGCTCACCTCTGCCATTGCCTCCTCCAACCCCCCAACTGGTTGACCCACTTGTCCCAATTGCCCCTGATGAGCTCGTGCATTCCAATCACTTCCCCAGCACCCTCCTGCCTGGGTGGCCCACTCGCCTCAATTGCTGCCTCAGCTCCTTCCTGCTTGATGGGCTTGTGTGCTCTGGCAACCTCTAGAGCAGACTCTGGTAGGAGGAACACACACAGAGGTGAGGCAGAAACCACACCTGAGCACCAGGGACTTTGTGACTTAGGAAGAAGGGCTGAAATCTCCTCACAGCTGAAATCTCTCCTCACAGAGTTACACTTTTGCAGATGGCTTCCTAAATTCAGCACCTGTGAAACATGTGAAAGGAAGACAAGTTCTCCTGCAGTTGGGACATGTCTGGCTTTAGCAGCTGTGGGTTTGTGGGCACATACACATGGGGGTTGTGTCAGGCCAGAGTCTGAGCTGCCTCCATAGCTCTCACAGGGGGTCCAGCTGCATGACTACTGAAGTCCTGGGACCTGATCTCAGTGGATCTGTGGCAGTGGCCTTGTGAAAGCAACACCTGAGTGTCACCAGGGCCAATTGCCAGCATACCCACAGTTAAGGTGGGACCAAGACCAGTGTCAACAAAAGGGTACTTTGTAAGCCTGCAAAACAGGTGAAAAGGGAGACACAACAGAGCACATTCACAGGTGAATAGCTCCAGAGGAGGAATACTCAGTGGTTTCTCACCCAGGGGGGTGTGCTAATACCACCTACCTTGCACCACAGATCAGAAACACAGATGTGGGGGCCCCCATTTCAATAACTAGGGGGCAGACCCTGTCCCTGTCTAAGCAGTGAAAACAACAGAGAAAAAGGGGGGCTCTGCTCAATATCCAGGGAAGGCTCCAGTTACCCTTATTGAGGGGATAATGGAAGAAGCCTCTGGATCAAACTTATCCACCAGGTGTCAGACATGAGAAGCAAGAGGAACCACAGTCCTGCAGCCTGCAGAAAGGGACCACAAAGACAGTAAGTTAGACAAAATGAGAAGACAGACAAATATGTTGCAGACAAAGAAGCCAGATAAAAGCCTACAATGACCACTAAAAGAAGAGGAGATAAGCAATCTACCTGAAAAAGAATTCAGAGTAATGATAGTAGAGATGGTCCAAGATCTCATAAAAGAATGGAGGTACAGATTGAGAAGATACAAGAAATGTTTAACAAAGATGTAGAAGAACTAAAGAACAAACAGAGATAAATAATACAATAACTGAAATGAAAAATATGCTATAAGGAATCAATAGCAGAATAACTGACACAGAAGAACTGATAAGTGATCTGGAAGACCGAATGGTTGAAATCACTGCTGCAGAACAGAATAAAGAAAAAAAAAATGGAAAGAATTGAAGACAGTCTCCAGGACCTCTTAACATTAAACACACCAACATTTGAATTATAGGGGTTCTAGAAGAAGGAAAAAAAATACAAAGGGACTGAGAAAATATTTGAAGAGATTATAGTAAATAAATTATATAAATTATAATTTATGTAAATTATAGTAAAAAAATTCCCTAACATGGGAAAGGAAATAGTCACCCAAGTCCAGGAAGTGCAGAGAGTTCTATACAGGATAAACCAAAGGAGGAAAATGCTGAGACACATAATAATCGAAATAAAAAAAATTAAACATAAAGAAAAAATATTAAAAGCAACATGGGAAAAGAATTAAATGACATACAAGGGAATTCCCATAAGGTTATCAGGGGATTTTGCAACAGAAACTCTGCAGGCCAGAAGGGAGTGGCATGTTATATTTAAAGTGATAAAAGGAAAAACCTTCAATCAAGAATACTCTATCCAGCAATGCTCTCATTCAAATTCAATGGAGAAATCAAAAGATTTACAGACAAGCAAAATCTAAGACAATTCAGTACCACCAAACCAGCATTACAACAAATGCTAAAGAAACTTCTTTAGGCAGGGGAAAAAAATAAAGAGGCCACAACTAGAAACAAGAAAATCAGAAAGCTCAATGGTAAAGGCAAACACACAGTGAAAGCAGGAAATCATCCATAAACAAATATGATATAAAAACAAGCAATCATGAGAAAAGGAAAGTACAAATGCAAGAAATGGGAATTGCCTTTGAAATTAAGAGACCACCAACTTAAAACAACTCTGTATATATATATAGATTGCTTTATCAAAATCTCATGGGAAATGCCAACCAAAAACTACAATGGATACACACATACACACACACACACAAAAGCAACCCAAACACAATACTAAAGATGGTCATCAAACTACAAGAGAACAAAAGAGGAAGGGAGGAAAGATACCTATAAAAACAAGCCCAGGGCTTCCCTGGTGGCACAGTGGTTGAGAGTCCGCCTGCCGATGCAGGGGACGCAGGTTCGTGCCCCGGTCCGGGAGGATCCCGCATGCTGCGGAGCGGCTGGGCCCGTGGGCCATGGCCGCTGAGCCTGCGCGTCTGGAGCCTGTGCTCCGCAACGGGAGAGGCCACAACAGTGAGAGGCCCACGTACCACAAAAAAAAAAAAAAAAAACAAGCCCAAAACAATTAAGAAAATGGCAATAGGAACACAAATATCTATAACTACCTTAAATGTAAATGGATTAAATACACCAATCAAAAGACCTAGACTAGCTGAATGGATACAAAAACAAGACTGTATATATGCTTTCTACAGGAGTCCCACATCAGACCTAGGGACACATACAGACTGAAAGTGAGGGTATGGAAAAAGAACTTCCATACAAATGGAAATCTAAAGAAAGCAGGAGTAGCAATACTCATAGCAGACAAAATAGACTTTAAAATAAAGACTGTTATAAGAGACAAGGAAGAACAATACATAATGATCAGGGATCAATCCAAGAAGAGGATATAACAATTGTAAATATTTATGCACTCAACACAGGAGCACCTCAATACATCAGGCAAATGCTAACAGCAATGAAAGGGGAAATCACAGTAACACAATAATAGTGGGGAACTTTAACCCCCCACTTACATCAATGGACAGATCATCCAGAAGAAAATTAATAAGGAAACACAGCCTTAATTGACACATTAGACCAGATAAACTTAATTGATATTTATAGGGCATTCCATCCAAAAGCAGCAGAGTAAACTTTCTTCTCAAGTTCACTTGGAACATTTCACAGAAGAGATCACGTTTTGGGTCACATACCAAGCCTCTGTAAATTTAAGAAAATGAAATCATATCAAGCATCTTTTCTGACCAGAATGCTATGAGATTAGAAATCAATTACAAGAAAAAACAATGTAAAAAAAAAAACAAACTAACAAACAAAAAAAAAAACTACACACACACAGAGGCTAAACAATATGTTACTAAGTAACAAATGGATCACTAAAAGGATAAAGGGAAATTCAAAAAATATCTAGAGACAAATGACAACAAAAACCTATGGGACGAGCAAAAGCAGTTCTAAGAGAGAAGTTTATAGTAACACAATCCTAACTCAAGAAACATGAAAAGGCTCAAATAAACAACCTAATCTTGCATCTAAAACAACTAGAGAAAGAAGGACACAAACACAAATTTAGTAGAAAGAAAGAAGTCATAAATATCAGAGCAGAAATAAATGAAATAGAAATGAAGAAAACAATAGCAAACACCAATGAAACTAAAACCTGGTTCTTGGAGAAGATAAAGAAAATTGAGAAAAACTTTAGCCAGACACATCAAGAAGAAAAGGGAGAGGATACAAATCAATAAAATTAGAAAGAAAAAAGAGAAGTTACAATTGACAACACAGAAATACAAAGGATCACAAGAGACTACTACAAGCAACTATATGCCAATAAAATGGACAACCTAGAAGAAATGGATAAATTCTTAGAAAAGTAAGACCTCATAAGACTGAACCAGGAAGAAATAGAAAATATGAACAGATGAATCACAAGTACTGAAATTGAAACTGTGATTAAAAATCTTCTAACAAACAAACACCAGGACCAGATGGTTTCACAAGAAATTTCTATCAAACATTTAGAGAAGAGTTAATACCTACCCTTCTGAAACTCCTCCAAAAAGTTGCAGATGAAGCAAAACTCCCAAGCTCATTCTATGAAGCCACCATCAACCTGAAACCAAAACCAGACAAAGATATTGCAAAAAAAGAAAAATACAGGCCAATATCACTGGTGAACACAGAGGTAAAAATCCTCAACAAAACATTAGCAAACTGAATCTAACAACACGTTAAAGGGATCATACACCATGATCAGGTGAGATTTATCCCAGGATGCAAAGATTCTTTAATATCCACAAATCAATCAGTGTGATACATCCTATCCACAAAGTGAAGAATGAAAATCATGCAATCATCTCAATACATGCAGAAAAAGCTTTTGCCAAAATTCAACACCCATTTATGATAAAAAGTCTCCAGAAAGTGGGCATACAGGGAACCTATCTCAACATAATAAAGGCCACATATGACAAGCCCACAGCAAACCTCATTCTCAATGGTGAAAAATTGAAAACATTTCCTCTAAGATCAGGAACAAGACAAGGGTGTCAACTTTTGCCACTATTATTCAAATGTAGATTTGGAAGTCCTAGCCATGGTAATCAGAGAAGAAAAAGAAATAACAAGAATCCAAATTGGAAAAGAAGAAGTATAAGTGTCACTGTTTGCAGATGACATGATTTTATATGAATAAAATATCCAGGAATAAACGTACGTAAAGAGGCAAAAGACCTATACTCAGAAAACTATAAGATACTGATGAACGAAGTAAAGGATGGCACAAACAGATGGAGAGACATACCATGTTCTTGGATTGTAAGAATCAATATTTTGCAAATGACTATACTACCCAACACAATCTACAGTTTCAATGAATTCCTATCAAATTACCGGTGGGAATTTTCACAGAATTAGAACAAAAAATTTTACAATTTGTATGGTAACAGAAAAGACCCCTAATCGCCAAAGCAATCCTGAGAAAGAAATGTAGAGCTGGAGGAATCAGGATTCCTGACTTCAGACTAAACTACCAAGCTACAGTAATCAAGACAGTATGGTACTGGTACAAAAACAAACATAGATCAATGGTACAGGATAGAAAGTCCAGAGATAAACCCACACACCTATGGTCACCTAACCTATGACAAATGAGGCAATAATATGCAATGGAGAAAAGACAGTATCTTTAATAAATGGTGCTTGAAAAAGTGGACAGCTACATGTAAAAGAATGAAATTAGAACACTTCCTAACACCATACACAAAAATAAACTCAAAATGGATTAAAGACCTATATATAAGGACAGATACTGGAAAAGTCTTAGAGGAAAACATAGGCAAAACACTCTTTGACATAAAATGCTGCAAGATCTTTTTTGACCCACCTCCTAGAGTAATGAAAATAGAAAGCAAAATAAACAAATTAGACCTAATTAAACTTAAAATGTTTTGCAGATCAAAGGAAAACATAAAGAAAATGAAAAGAATCCTCAAAATGGGAGAAAATATTTGCAAATGAAGCAAATGACAAGGGATTAATGTGCAAAGTATATGAACAGCTCATGCAGCTCAATATCAAAAAAAAACCCAAACAACCCAATCCAAAAATGGGCAGTAGATCTAAATACACATTTCTCCAAAGAAGACATACAGATGGCCAAGAGGCACATGAAAAGGTACTCAACATCACTATTTATTAGAGAAATGCAAATCAAAACTACAATGAGGTATCACCTCACACCAGTCAGCATGGCCATCATCAAAAAATCTACAAACAATAAATGCTGTAGAGTGTGTGGAGTAAAGGAAACCCTCCTACACAGTTGGTGGGAATGTTAATTGGTACAGCCACTATGGAGAAAAGTATGGAAGGAACTAAAAAAATAGAGAACTAAAAAAATAGAGCTACCTTATGATGCAGCAATCCCATTCCTGGCATATTTCCAGAGAAGACCATAATTTAAAATATACATGCATCCCAGTGTTCATTGCAGCACTATTTACAATAACCAGGACATGGAAGCAACCTAAATATCCATCAACAGAGGAATGGATAAAGAAGATGTGGTACATATATACAATGGAATATTACTCAGCCCTAAAAAAGAATGAAATAATGCCATTTGCTGCAGCATGGATGGACCTAGAGATTATCATACTGAATGAAGTAAGTCAGCTAGAGAAAGACAAGCACCATATGATATCACTCATATGTGGACACTTAAAAGACTACAAATGAACTTATCTACAAAACAGAAATAGAGTTACAGATGTAGAACCAATTTATGGTACCAGCAGGTAAGGTTGGGGAGGGATAAATTGGGAGACTGAGACTGATATATACACACTACTATATGTAAATTTGATAATTAATAAGACCTCCTGTACCACACAGGAAACACTACTGAATACTCTATAATGGCCTATATGGAAAAAAAAAAAGTGGATATATGTATATGTATAACTGATTCACTTTGCTGTACACCTGAAACTAACAGAACATTGTAAATCAACTATACTCTAATAAAAATTGAAAAAATAAATAAAATAAAATAACATAACATAAAATAAATGAACTTCATAAGATAGATACAAATCAGGTTACTTATGACAACCTGTGTGACAGACCAAAGCAGAAAAAAAAATGTGTCAATACTGAAAAATAGAAATGACACCAAGAAAGAAGCAAATTTAATGTAAAAAGCAGAAGGCCCAAACAACCATCTAGAGCTTTCTGAATCTCACATTTTCACTTATGAGCACTTCACATGACTTCCCAACATGGAATTTACAAAACAATCCAAATTATGAAAAAAATATTGCTGGAGTGACTGTGCTAAATTGGATGGTAAGTTTATAACCAGTGTTTAAATTGTCAATCACAAAAGACAAGTAAAACTATTAAAGTCACTCCAGGGATTGCCCCTCCACCAACCAGACCATTCAATCTTTTAAAATTGTAATTCATTCAATTGATTCATTTTATTAGTTATGCATATGTACTGTAATGGTATGACTGTTTTCTACGTGAGTAGAAGCTTCCCTTTGTCAGAAAACTGATGCCACAACTGTAGCAAAGAAACTATTAGAAAACATTTTTCCACTATGGGGAATTTCAAGCTGAATTTCAACTGATCAAGAGACTCACTTTAAGGGGCAGGTAATAAAACAGTTAAAATTATTCAGACACTGTGGCACTATCATTGTCCTTATCATCCACATTCTTCAGGGAAAGTTGAATGTACCAATGGTATTCTGAAATTGAAATTGTCAAAACTAACAGAAATCACAAGATTACCATGCCCCAAAGTGTTACTCATAGTCCTTATGACTTCATGTTCAATACCTTTTTTGGGAAACATAAATTGATACCTTATGAAATCATCACAGGAAACCCATATCCATGATGATAGAACCCCATGCACATCCTGCCTTTGTAAATTCTAATATGACCCAATAGTGTAAGGTACTAATACAATATTCAGAAATTTATTTTCAACAGGTCAAGGAGGCTTTCATATACCTTCCACCCAGTAAGAGCATTGTATCCCATATATTGGAACCTGGAGACAGGCTGTTCTAGAAGAGACATCAACAAAAAACAGCACTTGAACCTCAATAGAAAAGGTCCTACCAGGGTCTTTCAATTCCTCACACAGAAAATAAAGTATATGGTATTAAAACATGAATCCATGTCTCTCAATTAAAGAGAGCTCTCAGGACTCTTGGACTTGAAAACCTACAACTGACTTAAAATTAACGATTTTTCAGGAAAAATATCTTCCCCTGAAACAGATGACAGCATGATGTAGACAGTTTCTGCCCAAGATCATAGAACAAGATTCTGCAGAATTCCTCATTTATCTCCAGGGCTTAATTTTATAACAATTGTTATTACAACCTTGCAAACTAACTCAAAATGTTTCAACTTGTGTTTCTCTTTATGTTGGGAATTTTTCTCATTCAGACTAAACACCTGCTAAGGTACACCATCCAATGAACAGCTTCTTCTACTAATCAACATGATTATTTGTTATGCAGCAATTTATTGATAAATGTTCAGGAAGACTCCCAATTAATATTAAAACCAGCTCCTATACATGCTAGGATGACTAATTCAGGAAGGCTGCTTTATGAAACAGTCTGGTATCATTCCCTTTTCTAAATTCAAAGTTCTGAGAGAAAATAGATGAAAACACAGTACTGTAAACCTCATGAAACCGTCTCTCGGTAATTAAGGTGAAATCAGGATGTTTTCTGAAAAAACACATATAAGGTTTACTACTTACTGAACACATTAAAAACATCAAGAAGATTAATTTCAGATAAAAACAATGATAGGGATTCCCTGGTGGTGCAGTGGTTGAGAGTCCGCCTGCCAATGCAGGGGACACGGGTTCATGCCCCGGTCCGGGAAGATCCCACATGCCGCGGAGCGGCTGGGCCCGTGAACCATGGCCGCTGAGCCTGCGCGTCCGGAGCCTGTGTTCCGCAATGGGAGAGGCCACAGCAGTGAGAGGCCCGCGTACCCCAAAAAGACAAATAAACAAACAAAAGAAACAATGATATGAGACTGCCTTAAATAAAATAAAGGTATTCAGAGAAATTATAAATATCAGGGTAAATATAAACAAACATTGCCAGTGAATGATAATAATATATAATTCAGGTGCTTATAAAGTATCCATAAGTTTGAACAACAATAGCACTTAATTTCAAGCTAGGTGGTCTGATTTTAAACAATTTCAGATCCTCTTATTATTTCAGATAAGTGGAAAAACATTCAAAATATAGAATGATGTTAGACTTTTAAAGGTTAATTTTTTATAAAAATTATGCAAGACACTAAAATAATTTCAAGTGTGACAAGTTAGACTTATTTGAGGACTAAAGTAGGTTCACCATTAGAAAATTAAGAAAATTTACACATTAACATTAACTAAACAGTTTAAAGGGAAAAAACATAGGTGATCAATTCAATAGATGTCACTAAGCAAACATTAGATGTCACTAAGCAAACATTCTTGTGCAAAGAAACTTTAGGAAACAAGTAATAAAAAGTGAACTTCCTTAACTTGTAAATAGATATCTATATCAAATATTGTTCTCAATAGCAAAACATTACTATGGTTCCCTTTACTATTAAAAAACAAAGGTGTTACCCATTATCATCATTGTTATTGACCCTTTCACTGACCATTTTACTGTCAGTACAATAATTTAAGAAAAAGGAATGGGAGATATTAGGATTGGAAAAGAAGAAATGGAACTATCATTATGTGCAAATGATAAAATTACATGCATGGAAAATCTGATAAAATTAACAATCAAATTATTAGAATTAAGAGGAGCTTATCAGGTAGCTGGATATAAGATCAATTCACAAAGTTAATTAAATTCTTCACACCAGCAACAAACAGAAAGTACAATAAAATAGATATTCACAATAACAACATAAAGTACACAGAAATAAACCTATCAAAAATATTCAAATTTCTACATATGTAGAGATTTATAAATCTTTATTGAAAAATACTCAAAAAATCTAAATCTAAATAAACTGAAAGATAGCATGGTTATAATAATCAAATCTTTCCAAATGGATCTATATGTTTGATGCAATTATAAAGAAGACCACAGTAGAGTTTTTCAGGGAACTTGACAAAGTTAATTCTAAAGTAATAAAACAAATGGTCCATAAAAGCTAAGATATTGCTAAAGAAAAAAAAATAGCAGAACTTGCCCTTTCAAATGTTATTTTCTTATGATAAAATTGCAGTGATTAAGACAATATGCTATTTATTCAGAGAAGAACAAATATATCTATGGAAGTGAGTTGAAAGCTCAACCAGACTGAAGCACAAACATAAACCAACCTAGGGAAAAACTAGTAATATAGGTAAGTAGGACCATTCCACAAATAGTAGTGAGAAGATTTGTCATTTACATAGAAAAAAATTAAATTGGATCATATATCATATTCTACAAAAAAATCACTTCTGGATGAATTCAAGTGTTGAATGTGGACACTTTAAAACCAAATAACAGGAAATTTTATTTATCATCTAAATAAAGGTATGTGAAGGATTTATAAAGACCTCAAGTACAACAACCATAAGAAATATTGAAAAATTATATTTCTTTAAACATAAAATCTTCTTTTTCTTCTTCACAAGAACTCTGCAGGAAAACTCAAACCACCTACTGAAAGAAGGCATTTCCAACCCATAATGCCAACAAAGAAATATTATCCAGATTACATAAATAATTTCTATAAATTATAAGAGAAAATATAACAAAGTGAACAAATGTCACAAAATAAGAATTTTATCAAAGAAGAAATCAATGTGTAATAAATACATTAAAAGACATTCAGTGTCATTAGTTATCAGGGACCATTTCACATGACAAAGTTGGTAAAATGTCTGAAGCTATGAAGTATAGATGAGAGTATCACATGTACTCACTTCTCAGTGCTTCTGGGCTTTGTGCCTGGGAGCTAATTTATGTAGACAACACCGATAAGCTCCCATGCCCTTTAACTTCCTTTGACATCAGCCAATGAGAATTTCAAGTATGAGACTGGAGGGCAGAAAAATGGGGGCAGGATACTTCTTTCCCTAGCTGGCTCCTTTTCAGGTCACTTCATTGTATGTGTCTGTGTCCATCTACTTAAGCTCAAGGCCGTGACTTACATTAGATGACCCTTTCCATACAGCAACTCCCTTTGAGTTCCAGGAACCTCTCCTCCTTTGTCCTTCAGGTATAGGTATGGTAATAGCTCATTGCTATTGCTGACCTTAGAGTTCACTATCTCTGGTTGGCTTCTCTATTACCCTGAACAGTGTAAGTAATCCCTTTACCAAACTCTCCTAAAATTACCCAGTTTGAGTGTGCCATCAGTTACTTGCTGGGACCCTGACATACATATGTAGCAGTGGGAACTATTAAATACGTTTTCATGTTGTTGTTTTTTAACATCTTTTATTGGAGTATAATTGCTTTACAGTGTTGTGTTAGTTTCTGCTGTATAACAAATTGAATCAGCTATATGTATATATATATATCCCCATATCACCTTCCTCTTGTGTCTCCCTCCAATCCTCCCCATCCCATCCCTCTAGGTGGTCACAGAGCACTGAGCTGATCTCCCTGTGCTATGCAGCTACTTCCCACTAGCTATCTATTTTACATTTTATAGTGTATATATGTCAATGCTACTCTCTCACTTCATCCCAGCTTACCATTCCCCCTCCCCGTGTCCTCAAGTCCATTCTCCACATTTGCGTCTTTACTCCTGTCCTGCCCCTAGGTTCATCAGAACCTTTTTTTTTTTTCAGATTCCATGTATATGTGTTAGCATACGGTATTTGTTTTTTCTCTTTCTGACTTACTTCACTCTGTATGACAGACTCTAGGTCCATCTACCTCACTACAAATAACTCAATTTTCTTTTTTTTTATGGTAAATATGTTAATGTGAGTGTGAACTGATAAAATTCCTAGGGACAGAAAATGGAAAATATGTATACTTTACAACTCAGTCATTCAACTTGTAGATTTTTCTCTAAAGAAGCTACAAAAATGCCTTTCTGCAGCAATATTTATTGTAGAAAAAATTAGAAAACAATCCAAATGCCTACCAAAATAGAATAAATTATTAGCTCTTAGAATGAAATACTATGTAAAGATAAAAGTAAAGTAACATTATATGCAGCAACAATAATGTGGTATTCAAAAAATAAATTAATCATTTTATTTATGAAAAGTTTATAAAGAAGCAAACCTGAAAATATATCATTTAGGTAAACTTACAAATGCAGTAAACCTATACAGAACATTATGGAATAATTAATACAGGAAACTGGTTACCTCCTAAGGAAGAAGTTTTAAGGTCTGTGGTAATTTTCTGTTTAATAAATTTAGTGCTAGTTACATAGGTGTTCATTTATTTGGGGTTTTTAAACTGTATATATATGTATATATATATATGTATATATATATATATACATATATATACAGTTATATCTTAATTTTGTTGAATAAGAAATGAAAGAGAAGATAGAAAGAAAGCAAACAAGCAAAACAACTCACTGAGGGTAAAGACCTTAATAAAATCATGCCCATCTTACTAGGAAACTGCATAAGTACCAAAATATGAGAGTATTATCATATATCTGACCTCAGTGATTATTCGCCAAAGTGTGAAGAGGCCTTGGTGGAACCTTACACTTAACTATGCACATTTATCTATATATGTATATATATGTACACTTTTTCCTTTCTATATTTAAACAAATGTTATTTTTACCTTTAAATATATAACATTATGTTTTAAAATAGAAATCAAGATCCTTATTGAAAGAGCTGTATATAAAAAAATGAATCATTTTCATTGCAGGGCATACTACATGGAATGTACAAGATCTAGATAAATACTTAAGCATGTAGGATAATATCTATCAATTGATGGTGCAGATGAATTCCACTAGACCAGGATATCATCAATATATTATCTGGTTATAGAAAGACTCTACAGGATGTCTGGATAAACCTCCCTTTTCTAAGATAGGGTCCACTGATGATTTTTTTTTTTTTTTTTTTTTTTTTTGCAGTACATGGGCCTCTCACTACTGTAGTCTCTCCCGTCGCGGAGCACAGTCTCCGGACGCGCAGGCTCAGTGGCCACGGCTCACGGGCCCAGCCGCTCTGCGGCATGCGGGATCCTCCCAGACCGGGGCACGAACCCGTGTGCCCTGCATCGGCAGGCGGACTCCCAACCACTGCGCCACCAGGGAAGCCCATCCACTGATGATTTTAACAGAAAAGGGAGTATTCTGAAAGAAGTAAGGACTTCATACAGATAAAAGTCCTCATTCAACAGAGTAGAACAGTTACCACTTCATAAGACTACCTGGGAAGTATATCAATCACATTTGACAATTTTTATGGTCTCAGGGGTGTAGTGGAAGAAAATGAAATGAAGTTAAAGTCAGCATATAAAATGTTAAAACTACTGAGGGTTGGTCAAGTTACTTTTTTTCACATACTTGTCATTAGGGTATCCTGTCCCCTTGGTAGAGACATAGCACAGAATTATTATTAGCTCAATATCAATCATGCCTCTTAGGCTGGGGTCTGTAAGAGAGAGATTAAAATAAAGTGACATTAGAGAAGATTTATTGAGACTGAGATGAGGAGAATGAATATAGAAGTGTCACATAAAGAGAAGCAGAGTCCAACAGAGATATAGCCCAGCATCATCAGTCTAGCACTGAGGAATGTGTTGAAGACAATCAAAGTCAGAAGACCATCTATAGTCATCCACATGCTTTTCCTTATTATATGATGAGTGCTTCCATGACTGCTACCTATTGATTATTCAAGTGAGGTCGAAGGGATCCTCACACCTCCACTAAAAGACTTTGATGAGTCTTATCAGTACTACCCTATGTGGACACATTGTCCCCCCGGAAACAGAATTTAGAGTCCTTGGCATCCAGAGGGACAGAGGTGTAAGACAAATATCCAGCACCTATATATTGGTGAAACTTAGTGATAGAAACCACCATCTGGTACTAAAGCCAATGCCTATTTGAAGGACAGGAACACTTATGAGAAAAACACTGCCTCTGATGTAACTTTCACCTACTTTCTCCTCATGTACTGTGACATTTTATTTGCATGGCTTGCCATGTGGCTTAACATCTAGAAAACAGATTTCCTCATAAATTTGGAAACATCACCTTCAAAGTAATTCAATGTGTCATTTACATAGAGAGTGTCCCTTTTGTCCTGAGAATGACTATTAGTTAGGAGTCTATTAATTACACCATAATACAATAAAATTTTAGTCGTCTTATGTTTATAAAGAATGCCAGATCCATTGGGAGAATCAGAACAATGGTAGCAGCAGCCAGGAGGAAGGAATCTCCAAGCCACATCTTATTTTAGTGGTAATTCCTACCAAATACTCCACAACACCACATAGCTGAAACAGCCTCTTGCTGGCATGAGAAAGGAAAGCATGACAAATTACATACGTTTTGATATAAGAGACTAAAAATGTTTAAATTGATATAATGACAATTGCAATTTAATATAGAACAAAAATAAAAGCAAATTAAAAAAAAGAATTAAAATTAAGAGAAGTATAAATAGCTGTAAATCATTATAAAATCAATAAAATGAGAAATAAAACAAATAGAGGTTAAAAACAAAAATATAAATAAATTAAGAGAGAATAAAATAAAATAAATACATTTGTAATACTTTTAAGAAAATAAAATTTAAAAAATAAATTAGATGAACGATGAATAATAAAATTTAGTCCCAAAAGACTAAGAATAAAATAATTCAAAATCATTAAATATAAAGGAATATGTTTTTGAAAGTATAATTTTTTAATATTAAGATAAGAATATGTAAAAAGCAAGAAAATTAGAACAATATGATGTAATATATAGTAAAATAAGGAAAAAAGAAAGTCAGTTAAAAGAGCATAGATGAGGATAATAGAATATACTGCAACAATACTGAGATGCTGAATCATATAACAAAATATGGCCTTGATACAATAGGGACAAAATAGAGAAGAAAAATCATTGGAACTAAAAGCAAGTTGGTTAAGTGCTTAGAATTTTCTCCATTGGAGACAATTTTGGGCTGTTGGTCCCTAATGCTTAAAGAAGATGCTTTGGTTAGAGAATAGAAAACCTCTAACTTCTTTGCCTTTCACCTTTTACCAAGTTACTGATGCAAGTGGGACTTTTACAGTACTTGTCAAGTGAGGGCTAAAGTCCCTTCAGCTGGCCCAACCATGTGTAAAAATGTCAGCTCAGTAACATTGTACTCTGATACACATGAGCACACACATGACATAAAGCACACCTATGGAATGTGAAGCTGTGAATAAGGATATTTCAAGAAAGTTTTCCAAAACTATAATTGCTTCTTTATTTAGAGAGGGAGGAAGCAGCTATTAATTCTATTAATTAAAACTTTTAAATAAAGACAGAAACCCCTAGGGAATTACCAGGCTGTCCAGTTGTTTGAACTGCATGTTCTCACTGTCAAGGGCCTGGGTTCAATCCCTGGTTGGGGATCTAAGATCCTGCATGTGGTGCAGCACAGGAAAAAAAAAAAAAAAAAAGGACAGACGCCCCCATTTACCACAGCATCCATTTCTCTGTACTCCAGCTATTATTCTTATATTTAATTTATCCCTCTGGTTCCTTTAGCCTGGTTGTAGTTGTCTTTTAGAGAGCTTTTTTTTATTGAAGGAAAAGTGAATAAATGACCATACAACAAATATTATTGCTGTGACCCCATCAATAACATTGGGTGGAATTAGTCTCAAATGCAAAGAACCCTGGCTATTGCATATTTTATAGAGATAACTGATTGAGGAGGAGAATAGGAGACATTTACAAAACCTCCTTTTTTGCCCCACTTTTGTGTACACTTACTCTTCTTCTGTTATTAAAGGTAGATTACATGTCAGCAATATATTATTAAAAATCAAAGAAAGAGCAAAAACACTTTCTCCAAAACCTTTGTGATTTGTCAACCATCTCCTGCTGCTGCCATATAGGCCCCTGCTTTCTTCTGGTTTTCTCATTACACTCTAGGTCATCTTCCATGGGGACAAAAGGAGGAGAGTGGCCACGGGACAGGACAGTTTATAGGGGCAAAAATGAACATAATAAAAGTAGGCCAAGTAACAGCAGTATGTGCAAAAGTTATTGTGAACAAAACTTTGAGACATGGTAGCATTTTTCAGAATCTTTCTTCTCAGTCAAATAGCTATAAACTTATACAGAAATGCAAAGTGAGTCAAAATACTGTTAGCTTAGCACTTTTGTGAACTCAGGCAAGAAGTGACAACTAACATGAAACTAAGTTAAAAGATAATAATTCTGCACGATGTGTTATGTATATTTTTTCCTAAAACACTAAATTGTCCACTTGTCTTTTAAATGTGTGCAATCTTGACAATGAGCATGTAATCATTATAGAGAAATCTGAAGTGGGATCAGGTCTGTTCCTGAATGAGACAATCTGTATCATGTGTTACCTGAACATTTTCAACTCTTCATCTTGACCTTAATCAAAGGATGAATATTCATTCAGTTATTACTATGTTCCCACCTATTAATGTGAAAGATGAAGTAGTTTTAAGACCAGTTCCCTGAACCTGAAAAGAATATAACTGTTATGTGAAGCAAGACTAAATTTGTTTTTGATTGGATGTATTTTTTCCACTTATATTGAGGTATAATTGACATATAACATTGTATAACTTTAAGGTGTAAAACATAATGATTTAATCTATGTGTATATTGAAAAATAATTAGCACACTAAATTCAGTTGACAGATATCACCTCTCTTCACAGGAAGCAAGACTAACTTTGAAAAAAACTTTATGTATGATTAATTACTTATTTAATAAGACTATTCAATGTTTCTCTAAGAGTTTGAAAATTAGAGGCCCACAAACCCAGATGGTTATAAAGATGTTTTATTTGGCCAATGGTATGTCTTTGTTGTTGTTAAAATTGGGCCAGAGAAACCTTCAAGATGGCAGAAGAGTAAATTGTGGAGATCACCTCCCTCCCTACAAATACATCAGAAATACAACTACATGTGAAACAACTCTTACAGAACACCTACTGAATGCTGGCAGAAGACCTCAGACTTCCCAAAAGGCAAGAAACTCCCCACATACCTGGGTAGGGAAAAAGAAAAAAGAAAAAAGCAGAGACAAAAGAATAGGGACAAGACCTGCACTTCTGGGAGGGAGCTGTGAAGGAGAAAAAGTTCCCATACACTAGGAAGCCCCTTCACTGGCAGAGACGGGGGGTGGGGGGGAAGCTTCAGAGTCATGGAGGAGAGAACAGCAACAGGGGTACACAAGGCAAAGTGGAGAGATTCCTGCACAGAGTATCAGTGCCAACCAGCACTCACCAGCCTGAGAGGCTTGTCTGCTCACCCTCCAGGGCAGGTGGGGACTCAGAGCTGAGGCTCAGGCTTCAGAAGTCAGGTCCCAGGAAGAGGACTGAGGTTGGTTACATGAATACAGCCTGAAGGGGGCTAGTGCACCATAGCTAGCCAGGAGGGAGTTTGGGAAAATGTCTGGAACTCCCTTAGAGGCAAGAGACCATTGTTTCAGGGTGCGGGAGGAGAGGGGATTCAGAGCACCACCTAAAGGAGCTCCAGAGATGGGCGTAAGCCATGGCTATAAGCACGGACACCAGAGACGGGCATGAAATGTTAAGGCTGCTGCTGCAACCACGAAGAAGCCTGTGTGCAAGCATAGGTCACTATTCACACCTCCCCTCCCAGAAGCCTGTGCAGCCCACCACTGCCAGGGTCCCGTGATGCAGGAACAACTTTGCCAGGAGAACACACAGCATGCCTCAGGCTGTTGTAACGTCACACTTGCCTCTGCCACCACAGGCTAACCCCGCATTCCATACCCCTCCCTCCCCCCAGCTTGAGTGAGCCAGACCTCCCCAATCAGCTGCTACTTTAACCCTCTGCTGTCTAAGTGAAGAACAGACGTCCTCAGGTGACCTACATGCAGAGGTGGGGCCAAATCATAAGCTAAACCCCAGGAGCTGTGCAAACAAAGAAAAGAAAGGGAAAATTCTCTCAGGAGCCTCAGGAACAGTGGATTAAATCTCCACAAACAACTTGATGTACCCTGCATCTGTGGAATACCTGAATAGACAATGAATCATCCCAAAATTGAGGTGGTGAACTTTGGGAGCAACTGTAGACTTGGGGTTTGCTTTCTGCATCTAATTTGTTTCTGGTTTTATGTTTATGTTAGTTTAGTATTTAGAGTTTCTTATCATTGGTAGATTTGTTTATTCATTTGGTTGCTCTCTTCCTTTTTTTTTTAATATATAAATATATATATTGCTTTCCTTTTTCACCTTTTGTAAGTCTGGTGGGTATGCTTCTTTGAGTGATTTTGTCTGTATAGCTTTGCTTTTACCATTTGTCCTAGGATTCTGTCTGTCTGATTTTTTTTTTTTTTGTATAATTTTTAGGCTTGTTATCATTGGTGGATTTCTTTTTTGGTTTGGTTGCTGTCTTCTTTCTTTCTTTTTTTAAAATTAATTTTAATATTTTTATATTTAATAATATTTTATTTTATAACATTATTTTACTTTATTTTTATTTCTTTTTTTTTTTTCTCCCTTTTCTTCTGAGCCATGTGGCTGACAGGGTCTTGGTGCTTAGGCCAGGTGTCAGGCCTGTGCCTCTGAGCGGAGATAACTGTGTTCAGGATATTAGTCCACCAGAGATGTCCCAGCTCCACATAATATCAAACAGTGACAGCTCTCCCAGAGATCTCCATCTCAACGCCGAGACCCAGCTCCACTCAATGACCAGCAAGCTACAGTGCTGGACACCAAATGCCAAGCAACAAGAGAGGAACACAACAGCATCCATTAGCAGAGAGGCAGACTAAAATCATAATAAGGTCACAGACACCCCAAAACACACCACCAGATGCAGTCCTGTCCACCAGAAAGACAAGATCCAGCTTCATCCACCAGAACACACGCACCAGTGCCCTCCACCAGGAAGTTTACACAACTGATTGAACAAACCTAAACCACTGGGTGCAGACACCAAAAACAACAGGAACTATGGACATGCAGGCTGTGAAAAGAAGACCACAAACACAGTAAGTTAAGCAAAATGAGAACACAGAGAAACACACAGTAGATGAAGGTAAAAACCCACCATATCAAACAAAAGATGAAGAAATAAGAAGTCGACATGAAAAGGATTCATAGTAATTATAGTAAAAATGCTCCAAAATCTTGGAAATAGAATGGAGAAAATACAAGTAACGTTTAACAAGGACCTAGAAGAACTAAAGAGCAAACAAACAATGACAAACAACACAATAAATGAAATTAAAAATTCTCTAGAAGGAATCAATAGCAGAATAACTGAGGAAGAAGAAAAGACAAGTGACCTGGAAGATAAAATAGTGGAAATAGCTACTGCAGAGCAGAATAAAGAAAAAAAGAATGAAAAGAATTGAGGACAGTCTCAGAGACCTCTGGGACAACATTAAATGCACTAACATTCGAATTGTAGAGGTCAAAGAAGAAGAAGAGAAAAAGAAATGGACTGAGAAAATATTTGAAAAGATTATAGTTAAAAACTTCCCTAATATGGGAAAGGAAATAGTTAATCAACACCAGGAAGCACAGATAGTATTATACAGGATAAATCCAAGGAGAAATATGCCAAGACACATATTAATCAAACTGTCAAAAATTAAATACAAAGAGAAAATATTAAAAGAATCATGGAAAAAACAACAAATAACATACAAGTGAATCCCCATAAGGTTAACAGCTGATCACTCAGCAGAAACTCTGTGAGCCAGAAGAGAGCGGCAGGACATATTTAAAGTGATGAACGGGAAAAAAAACCACAACCAAGATTACTCAGCAAGGATCTCATTCAGATTCGAAGGAGAAATTAAAAAACATTACAGAAAAGGAAAAGCTAAGAGAATTCAGTACCACCAAACCAGCTTTACAACAAATGCTAAAGGAACTTCTCTAAGTGAGAAACACAAGAGAAGGAAAGGACCTACAATAACAAACCCAAAACAATTAAGAAAATGGTAATTGGAACATACATATCAATAACTACTTTAAATGAAAATGGATTAAATGTTCCAACTAAAAAACATTGACTGGCTGAATGGATACAAAAACAAGACCTGTATATATGCTGTCTTCAAGAGAACCACTTCAGAACTAGGGACACATAAAGACTGAAAGTGAGGGAATGGAAAAAGATACTCCATGCACATGAATGCTGGAGTAGCAATTCTCATGTCAAACAAAGTACACTTTAAAATAAAGACTATTACAAGAGACAAAGAAAGACACTACATAATGATCAAGGGATCAATTCAAGAAAAAGATATAACAATTGTAATATTTATGCAACCAACATAGGAGCACCTCAATACTTAAGGCAAATGCTAATAGCCATAAAAGGGGAAATCAACAGTAACAAAATCATAATAGGGGACTTTAGCACCCCATTTTCAACAATGGACAGATCATCCAAAATGAAACTAAGAAAACACTAGCTTTATATGATACATTAAACAAGATCGACTTAATTGATATTTATAGGATATTCACCCCAAAACAACAGAAAACACTTTATTCTCAAGTGCTCAGGGAACATTCTCCAGGATAGATTATCTCTGGGATCAAAAATAAAACCTTGGTGGTTCTAAGAAAATTGAAATCGTGTCAAGTATCTTTTCCTAGCACAGTGCTATGACACTAGATATCAATTACAGGAAAATATCTGTGAAAAATACAAACACATGGAGGCTAAACAATACACTACTTAATAAACATGAGATCACTGAAGAAATCAAACAAGAAATCAAAAAAATACCTAGAAACAAATGACAATGAAAACACAATGACCTAAAACCTATGGAATGCAACAAAAACAGTTCTAAAGGGAAGTTTATAGCAATACAATCCTACCTTAAGAAACAAGAAATATCTCAAATAAACAACCTAACTTTACACCTAAAGCAATTAGAGAAAGAAGAAGAAGAACAACAACAAAAAACCCAAAGTTAGCAGAAGGAAAGAAATCATAAAGATAGGATCAGAAATAAATGAAAAAGAAATAAAGGAAACCAGAGCAAAGATCAATAAAACTAAAAGCTGGTTCTTTGAGAACATAAACAAAATTGGTAAACCATTAGCCAGACTCATCAAGAATAAAAGGAAGAAGACTCAAATCAATAGAATCAGAAATGAAAAAGAAGAAGTAACAACTGACACCTCAGAAATACAAAAGATCATGAGAGATTACTACAAGAAACTATATGCCAAAAAAATGGACAAACTATAAGAAACAGAAAAATTCTTAGAAAAACAAAACCTTCTGAGACTGAACCAGGAAGAAATAGAAAATATTAACAGACCAATCACAAGCACTGGAATTGAGATTGTGATTAAAAATCTTGCAACAAACAAAAACCCAGGACCAGATGGCTTCACAGGCGAATTCTATCATATATTTAGAGAAATTTAGAGAAAAGAGTTAACACCTCTCCTTCTCAAACTCTTCCAAAATATAGCAGAGGGAGGAACACTGCCAAACTAATTCTACTAGGCCACCATCACTCCAATACCAAAATCAGACAAAGATGTCACAAAGGAAGAAAACTACAGGCCAATATCACTAATGAACATAGATGAAAAAATCCTCAACAAAATATGAGCAAACAGAATCCAGCAGCACATTAAAAGGAAAATGCACCATGATCAACTGGGAGATATCCCTGAGATTCAAGGATTCTTCAATGTATGTAAATAAATCAATGTGATACATTGCATTAACAAAGTGAAAAATAAAAACCATATGATTACCTCAATAGACACAGAAAAAGTTTTTGACAAAATTCAACACTGATTTATGATAAAAACTCTTAAGAAAGTGGGCATTGAGGTAAGCTATCTCAACATAATAAAGGCTATATATGAAAAACCCACAGCCAACATCATTCTCAATGGTGAAAAACTGAAACCATTTCCTCTAAGATCAGGTACAGGACAAAGATGCCCACTCTCAGAATTATTATTCAACATAGTTTTGGAAGTTTTAGCCATGGCAATCAGAGAAGAAAAAGAAATAAAAGGAATCCAAATCAGAAAAGAAGTAAATTTGTCACAGTTTGCAGATAACATGATACTATACATAGACAATCCTAAAGATCCTACCAGAAAACTACTAGAGCTAATCAATGAATTTGGTAAAGTAGCAAGATACAAAATTAATGTACAGAACTCTCTTGCATTCCTATAAACTAACAATGAAAAATCTGAAAGAGAAATTAAGGAAACACTCCCATTTACCACTGCAACAAAAAACAATAAAATACCTAGGAATAAACCTACCTAAGGAGACAAAAGACCTGTATGCAGAAAACTATAAGACAGTGATGAAAGAAATTAAAGATGACACAAACAGATGGAGATATATACCATGTTCTTGGATTTGAAGAATGAACATTGTGAAAATGACTCTACTACCCAAAGCAAACAATGGATTCAATGAAATCCATATCAAACTACCAATGGCATTTTTCACAGAACTAGAACAAAATATTTTACAATTTGTATAGAAATACAAAAGACACCTAATAGCCAAAGCAATCTTGAGAATGAAAAATGGAGATGGAGGAATCATGCTCCCTGACATCAGACTATACTACAAAGCTAAACTAATCAAGACAGTATGGTACTGGTGCAAAAGTAGAAATATAGATTAATGGTACAGGATATAAAGCCCAGAGATAAAACCACACACCTATGGTCACCTAACATATGACAAAGGAGGCAGGAATATACAATGGAGAAAGATGTCCTCTTCAATAGGTGGTGCTGGGAAAACTGGACAGCTACATGTAAAAGAATGAAATTAGAACACTTCCTAACACCATACACAAAAATAAACTCACAATGGATTAAAGACCTAAATGTGAGGCCAGAAACTCTAAAACTTTTAGAGGAAAACCTAGGCAGAACACTCTATGATGTAAATCACAGCAAGATCCTTTTTGACCCATCTCCTAGAGAAATGGGAATAAAAACAAAAATAAGCAAATAGGACCTAATGAAACTTAAAAGCTTTTGCACAGCAAAGGATACCATAAACAAGACGAAAAGACAACTCTCAGAATGGGAGAAAATATTTGCAAATGAAGCAACTGACAAAGCATTAATCTCCAAAATTTATAAGCAGCACATGCAGCTCAATATCTAAAAAGCAAACAACACAATCCAAAATTGGGCAGGAGACCTAAATAGACATTCTCCAAAGAAGATATACAGATTGCCGACAAACACATGGAAGGATGTTCAACATCCCTAATCATTAGAGAAATGAAAAACAAAACTACAGTGAGGTATCACCTCACACGAGTCAGAATGGCCATCATCAAAATCTACAAACAATAAATCCTGGAGAGGGTGTGGAGAAAAGGGAAACCTCTCACACTCCTGGTGGGAATGTAACTTGATACAGCCACTATGGAGAATAGTATGGAGGTTCCTTAGTATCTAAAAATAGAACTTCCATATGACCTATCAATCCCACTACTGGGCATATACCCTGAGAAAACCATAATTCAAAAAGGGTCATTTACCCCAATGTTCATTGCAGCATTATTTACAATAGCCAGGACATGGAAGCAACATAAGTGTCCATCAACAGATAAATGGATAAAGAAGATATGGCACATATATACAATGGAATGTTCCTCAGCCATAGAAAGAAATGAAATAGAGTTATTTGTAGTGAGTTGGATGGACCTAGAGTCTGTCATACAGAGTGAAGCAAGTCAGAAAAACAAATACCGTATGCTAGCATGCATATATGGAATCTAAGAAAAAAAAAAAAGGTCAGGAAGAACCTAGAGGCAAGATGGGAATAAAGACGCAGACCTACTAGAGAAAGAACTTGAGGATATGGGGAGGGGAAAGGTAAGCTGGGACAAAGTGAGAAACTGGCATGGACATATATACACTACCAAAGGTAAAATAAATAGCTAGTGGGAAGCAGCCACATAGCACAGGGAAATCAGCTCGGTGCTTTGTGACCACCTAGACGGGTGGGAGGGAGGGAGATGTAAGAGGGAAGAGGTATGGGGATATATGTATATGTATAACTGATTCACTTTGTTATAAAGCAGAAACTAACACACCATTGTAAAGCAATTATACTCCAATAAATATGTTTAAAATTTTTTTAAATAAATTAAAACATTAAATTGGGCTAATATTTTTAAATTGGGTAATAGCAATAAAATGAAAATATTCATATTTTCTGAAAATTCAGAATATCTATAAGTATTTGTACTATATTCCTGCATAACAACAGCAATCTGGAACTAAATAGTAGCTGCCCTTGTACACATGGCTCTAGTCTCTTCACCTCCCTAATATTCTACTTGCTTGCTTTTCTCATTTCCTTATCTATCTGGCTCTGATGCCTTTTGATTTGATGATCTTTACTCTAAATTATCTAAGAGACTCTAAAGAAGATAAATGTCAATAGAGACCCAAATCTTTTAGATTTCCTAACTGTTTCTATCTGGCCATTCATTGTTATTTCATGAGTCTCTATTAGGTTTTTTTTTAAAAACTTACATTTTATGAAGATAATAAAATAATACAATTGTCAAGAAATCATAATTGGTGCTTCCTTTTTCTTTGCCTATGGATACATAGAATGCTTAAATAAGTGTTCTAGAAGTTTTTCAGGTGAAACTTAAGTCAGCTAAGGTGATTTGGTATTAGGGACAAGAATTTGACCCATGATCCTCAAAGTGATAGTAATCCTTATAGAATTCGTATGGGGGTCACTTCTAGATACGATTTTGATCATTCTCAGCATTCCTCACGGTTGTGACTTATAATATGGACTCCAAATATGTGGTGTATAAAAACTTGTAGGGTGATCATACACTGAAGTTTTCACAAGATAGTTCCAGTTCATGCATATTGTCCAGTTATAACTGGGCAGGACCTCCTTTCACACTCCAAAATATCTTAGTATAGATAATAAAATATATAGTCATCTCATTCACTATTCAAGCAAATTTGAAAACAAAGGGTTAGCAAAGAAAGATAATTTTACTTAATAGAAGACTCAATCTTACCTACCTTCTTCTTATTCCTAGAACTGAATTTAGCTCATAGGTTCCTTCTTTCTTCTTGTCTTTTTTCTCCTTCTCCTCCTTCTCCACCTCCTCTCTTTCTCTCTCCCTCTCTCTCCTGTCCTTAGATGTTTCACCCTACACTATATTTTCAAATTTGAAAGCCAGGCACTTTTCAGTTTGCCACTGGCCTTATCACTCTCTATAATACTGAAAAGGACTGCTTCATTTTACTGCAGGGCATTACAGTCAAACACTCCAGTCTTATGGATATTTTGACTCATTAATAAAATGATATAGAATACAATACTTTCCAAGCCTATTTAACTAAGTAAACCTTTTGTCCAAAAGTATCTTGTGGGAACCAATATTCCTTGGAATCCATTTTAGGAAGCTCTATTTTATCAGTTTGCATTAATTTACTGGTTCCTTAATTTACTCAAAGCAAATATTAAATACAACTTTGAGCCAGATAATGAGCTAAAGATGAATTACCTCTGTTCTGTTTTTGAGTGCTCTGATAGTTTTGTGTGCTCTTTATTAAAAAAAATGAAACAGCTATATACACTCAGCTTACTGTTTGACAATCTACCTTGATGTGACTTTACTCTGCCAGGAAATTCTTGCTTAGGAAGACAAAGTTGCAAATAAACCTGCCATTTCAGGAATTCCTGAAAATTAATTTATTCAAAGAAGAGCCTGCTCAACTTGCTTTCATCACATAAATGTCCCCTTATCAGAATGGTAAGTAGCTCAACTTGTCCCATCAAGAAAATGATTACTCTTCAAAGATATGCTTAGCATTATAACATGAACTTTACCAAATCCAAGTCAGATATGTTATAGTGAAAGACCTACCTTAAATAAAAATTTTATAAATAGCTTGCTTTTGACTTCCCCTTTTAAGAAGTTACTCATAACGTGAAGGTTATGGCTTCCCTTACTGTAGTAAGAAATAAACTCAGCTTGCCTTGATGAACATATCTGTTTTGATGGCCTCTTTGAGAGGTCAGCAAGCCACAGCAGATAAGCATAACTGAGTAGGGAAATAGTGTTCACTTAAACAATGTTCATATAATCAGTACTCCAGTGATAGTTTGCATTGCCAACATGCATGTGTTAGTTGTCTCTTGTTATCTAAAGTGCAGTTCAGACCTGAAATATATTGGAAAAGAAAAAGCATGGGGCTGGAAATTAGACCCTGGACTACCAAGTTGTTTCATATTGGACAGTTCAATTATTTTTTCTGATCCTCAGATGATTAATGTAAAATAGCATTAATAATATCTTATTCACAGGGTCGTTGTTTCATATGAGATAACATGAATATGATTTGTAAATATTTATGTGACATAAAATTAGTAGTTGCTATTATGCTATGTTAGTTTCTGTAACTACAAATTTATGCAGAATCTATTTATTTACATAATTCTTCTCTGTTATACTTAGAGTTTGTGTATCATGGGGAATGGAAATTATTTGAGATTATAAATATACTATCAACATCCTGTGGTGAGGAATCCTGGTGAAGACACCACATGTGAAGGTGAGATATAGTCAAAGGGATCATTGGAACAAATCAATATGTAACAAGATCAAAAGATGGGCTAATGCTTAGACTACTGTCCATTTAGTTTCAGATACAAAACTTGATACCAGTTATATAATTCTGAGGGGATAGAAGAAGATCATACAACTGTTCTAGCCTCCACTCTTCAGTCCAGAGTTTGAATGAAGAATAAATATTCATTTAAATACACATTTGGTGTGGTATGCTTCTCCCTTATTCTCAAGATGCTTAAGGAATGCCAGCTACATCCTAACATTCTTCCTCCTTCACTTGCTTCCTCCTTTGCCTCCTGCCTGGGTAAATATCCCAGATTTTCTCACTGTCTGATCTGTTATATCAATAGGTATGCTAGTTCTAATAACCACACATTGTTTTTTTCATGTAATCCAGTTGAGGGAGAGACTGAGATAGGAAAATCAGCAGCAAGAGGGACAAGCTGAAAAATGACCAGTGCTGACTCACTCTCCCTGCCTCCCAATCCCACTCTGAACAATAGCTAGTAGTGTGTGACTATCACTTTAATTTGTCCCTTCTCTTTCACAGATAAAGATTGTTGAATCCCACACTTTGCTATACACCAGAAAATAACACAACATTGTAAATCAACTACCCTTAAATAAATTTAAAAAATATTATTGAATTCTATTTTAATATGTCAATTATGAGATTATATAATGCAATTAAAGGCATATATAGAGATAGAAGTTATTATTTCAAATATCTGTGAGTGTGCAGAACATGGGAAATAAACATAAGAATTTTGGCAAATACTGATATATATATATATATGTATGTATGTATGTATGTATGTATATGGTGCTTTAACTCCATGTATCATATTCTGATCTTGTGTTAGCACTTATTCTGCTCTTAGGGTTTGCTCTTGAGTTTAAAACCTGAGAAACCATCTATCAGAATGATCCAGAAACCAAAGAATTAGCTTCTTTTCTCCCTCCTGCCCTTACCCTCTCCTACCCCTTTATCAAAGATTTAGCTTGTTTCTCACCTCAAAGTGAGAATTTTGAGAGACAGGGCCAAGCTGGGGCCTGAATCTTTGGTTGTAAGGAGCCCAAGAAAAAGGTACCAACCTTGATGACTCTCTCAATATTTCCCTCAGTCATACTCTACACAGCTCTAATGCCTTTCTATCTGTCTTAATATCAGTTACATTGACATATCAGCTTATAAAAATCATTGAAAAGATGCCCTTTTTGGAAAATGTGGTCCATAAATATTTTCATTAAAAATCAATACTCAGTATCCCAGGCTCTTAGGGGAGATAATTGAAATGTTGTGCCCTTTTCAACTGAGTCATTTTATTTATACAGAAATTTTATCTACATTTTGTTTTTTATTTTGTTTTAATTTTTATTTTATATTGGAGTATAGTTCATTAACAGTGTTGTGTTAGTTTCAGGTGTACAGCAAAGTGATTCAAAAAGTTATATGTATACATGTATCTATTCTTTTTCAAATTCTTTTCCCATTTAGGTTATTACAGAATACTGAGCAGAGCTCCCTGTCGCTATACAGTAGGTCTTCCTTGGCTATCTATTTTAAATATAGCAGTGTGTACATGTCAACCCCAGACTCCCCATCTAAACTAAGCATTATGAAATACCGTTTTGTTTCTAACTAACCATAAAACCTTCTATTATTTTCATAAAGAACTGGAGTTCATATATGCATTTTTATAAATCAGTGTGAGAGAGGCTGGGACCTGGGACCCACTGCTGCGGTGCTGCAATGCTGCAATGCTGCAGTGCTTGCACATGGACACACCTCTCCTCGAGCAAGAAAATACAAATAAACTGTATGAGACTAAAATTTCCTGCGTGCAGTTGGGGCAAAATTACTGACGAGAGATACCAAGAGACCAAAAAAACTCAACTGCCACTTTTGAAGAGCCTGGAGCAAAAACAGGGTACTGCGCCCAGCACCACGTAAGGGATGGGCCAAAGACATAAGCCACCCCTCAGGTCTGACCCCTGGACATACACCTTCCGTCACCCCATATAAGGAACAAGCTCCCTCCGCCCCCACCCCGGGGAGCGAGCAAGCAAGGGAGCTTGTTATTTGTTCTTGCTTCCCCCTGCTGCAGCAGGGGCCCCAATAAAGCCTTGCCTGAATTTCTTGTATGGCCTCTAGTAAATTTCTATTGACTGGTGAAGGCCAAGAACCCTCGTCAGTATCAAATTAGGTTTGGTAATTATTTGTAGATTATTGCTTGTCATTTACTCTAAATTTACTATTTTTAAGCTAATAACATTGTTTTCTTAATTATGTTAAATATTTAAAATTATATTCTATTCATGAGATTTTGAAAATCATTATAAGAACTACATTTCAAAAGTAAATATATTTAAGCAAGAAAGTGTATAGTGCAATAATATTGAAAAAGTTTTAAAAAGAAGTAATGGCAAACATGGCAAATATGCATATGCAAACATGAAAAATATTGTAAAATATGGCAAAATTATTAAGGAAGGACACATATGACCTACATTTCAAAAATACTGTAGCAGCCTTCTGAATTACTCTTCATTCCCCATACACATCTTTATTTTTCTCATCACTGCATCTCCTCACTGTGTTCTCTACTGCTGTAATAGCCTCTTCTGAACTAAACCTCCTCTCAAAATTCTATTACTAGCCACCAAACATCACTCCTTCCATGAAATCTGTCATGTCACTGAATGACTGTCTCTCTCTTTTCAGCCTGTATTTCAGGCTTACATATTTTTAAGATGTTTTGTTTCCTGCATTCCCTATTATATTTATTTATGTGGTTATCTTATTTCTCCTACTTAATTGTAAGCTTGTAAAGTCATCTAGTACAGGATTAAATCTTATTCTTAAAATCTCTACCCTAGGGCCTAGGGCTATACCTATCACTTAATATGTGCTTAATAAATCCATATTGAGTTTCATTCTCTTAAAATTCCAAGTTTTTTTTCCTGAACAGTTCAAATATTTTAAAAGTACTGGAATTACAATCAAGGCTACAGATTTCAGATAGCACAAGTTAGATTATCTACTGTTTCTTCATAATTGGGAAGTGGAAAAATTATCACAATGTAATTATTTTTTTTAATACGTTCATGAAAATAAGTTCAATACTGAGAAAAATTAAATTAAATTATAATATTTGAGATATTTGGCTTCAAGTTTCTTAATTTAAGCAAAAGTTAAAGGTAAGTCTGTACTTACAAAGGGAAAAATATATTTAACTCTCCAATAGGATTGGTACAAACAGTTACTAACCAGAACTTATCAGAGTACCTTCTCCCAAAATGACATCTTTACATATATTTTTTAAAGTAACATTTAGTACAATCATGTAAAGATAATGATGAGACTGTATTAAAGTAATTTAATGTATAGATCCTGACTGGGCTCTAAATTGTAGGAGGATAAGGACTATATCAGTTGGGTTCATGCCACTCCTCTGAGAAAGTAGCACAGTGCCCAGTTCAGAGTCTCTGCTTATACTTATTGAATAAAGGAATAGAGGGACAGAAAATATAGTACAAGTGTCCCCAACCATCCAAAAGCTCAAACCACTGCCTGACCTAGTTTTGTACAGCACTCTCAACCTTGGACCCTATAATATTTTTCAACTGAAGTAAAGTTCATGTAAGATAAAATTAACTATTAACATTTTAAAGTGTACAATTCAGTAGCAGTTTTTATGTTGATAATGTTGCAATCATCACTACATTATCTGGTTTCAAAACATTTCATCACCCCAAAATGAAGTTCTATACCCATTAAGCAGTTACTTTCCATTCTCAACCCCTGGTGACAACCCCTTAACCCCTGGTGACAACTACCCTGTGTTCTGTCTCCATTAATTTACCTATTCTGGAAGTTTCATAAAAATGGAATCATACAGTCTGTGGCTTTTAATGTCTGGTTCTAGGCTTTTGAAAGAGAAATGTCTGAAAAAGAAAGACTTTCTTTTCTCTTCCTTGGTCTATAAAAGACACTTGGTGTGGTCTGTGGTGAGAGGAAACCAGGGGAATATGTAATAAATATTGATTCATTTCTTTGACCTGTTATCTTTACATATATTTCTTGAAATAACCCACTCATTATCCTTTTGTGAAATGTATTTATTTATTCATCCATTCAACGAACAATATTAATTGCTTATTGTTTTCCAATCACTGTGCTGAGCACTAGAACTTCCAGAAATGGAACTGTTTCATCTCTTATCCTCAAGGAGCTTACAATCTGAAAGAAGACTGGTGAACCTACTCATAGGATCATTTCAACATGTAATTTTGTAATCATTGAGCTTTTCACCAGAAGCACATTTTGGGGAAGGGCAGTCCAGGCAGAGAAAACACCATGTTCGAAGATGGAAAAGTTGGCAAGAACTGTTGAGAGAAGGTCAGTTTTAGTTATTCCCTTCTTTCCCCATTTGGCTGCAATCTTCACAACAAAAATAGGTCCATGCCTATTTTTTTCACCACTGTATACACAACATTTTGCTTAATGTCAAAGTGAGCATTTCATTTACTTATTCATTCACACATTTGGTAAATCAAAGCATCTACTATGTGCTGGACACTGTGTTGGGTTCTTTGAACAAAATAAATGTGACTATTACCCTGAAGAAGCTCACAATATAAATAGTAATATATTAATTAATCAAACAGCAATCACTAGAAATATGAGTTTTATTCTTATTAAAATCACTTTCTGTTACCAATCTCAATCTCAGCTGAGAACGATAATGCAGTCCCCAAAATACCTGAATATCAGTGACTTTACCCTACTTACTGCCAGAAGGTTGGTGCCCAGGTTGTGACAAATACTCTTGGCTTGTTCTCTTTTCCTTACTTGCTTCAAATAGAGAGGTGCAGTTGGAAAATTCTATCAACAATAATTTCAGTTCTGTGGCCCTATCATCCCTCAAGTGTAGATGTTGGTAACTGTCAATCTATAGAATAACCCCAAACAGTTCCTTGTTCAAACATAAGCAAGGCAGATAATATATTAAGAACCCCATTCACACCGGGGAAGGACCTACCTTAAAGCTGAAATCTGCTGTCCTTTCATGAACTACTTGGAGATCAATGACCTGAATACTTCTAAACCCCAGCAGTATTTTGTGGTCATTATAATTAGACAAGTAGTTCTCCATGTGTAGTCTAGGGACACCTGGGGAGCCCTAAGACAATTTCAGACTTATAAATATATTAATGTGCTATTTGCCTTTTGCACTCTATATCACCAGTGTACAGTGGAGTTTTCAAGAAGCTACAGGACATGTGATTGCTCTGACATTTTTATTCTGATGGTTAATGGAGTGTGTGTTCTTGTATTCTTGCACTGTAAAAAGTTCTCTGTTTTAATTTGCAGCATGGCAAATATCAATCCATATAACCCATGAAAACCGAGTGTAAAGTTATCCAAAGACAAAAATGTTTGAGAACTGCTGAATTAAACTATTGTCTTGGTTTTATGATTGAGCTATTTAGAATACCTTCAACCACAATTCATTTGGCCACGCCCATGATTTTGTAACTAGCTATTTCTAGCCATTCTTCTTCATAGGGATATAAACTTATCAACCTCCTCATATGCCTAAAAGCAGGACTTGCACTGCTTCAAATAGTAAATGATTTCTGAGACTCTTAAATTATCAACTGGCTGAACCATTATTACCTAGACAGCCCTTCCTAGGTAGCAGCTTGAATTTCTACATTAACAAAGCATTTAGTACAGAACTTTCAGAGTTGATGCTCAGTAAGTGTTTTTAAGGAAAGAAAGAATGAAGACAGGACATATGTCTGAATCAAGCTTAAGTTTTTACTTCTCTTGGAAATAAAGTTAGTTTTCTTCTTCAGTCTGTGACATGGATTTTTCAAATTCAGAGATCGGTGTAGGGCCCATAAGAATGCATCTTTCAGGGCTTCCCTGGTGACGCACTGGTTGAGAGTCCGCCTGCCGATGCAAGGGACACAGGTTCGTGCCCCGGTCCGGGAAGACCCCATGTGCCGCAGAGCGGCTAGGCCCGTGAGACATGGCCGCTGAGCCTGCACGTCCAGAACCTGTGCTCCGCAACGGGAGAGGCCACAACAGTGAGAGGCCCGCGTACCGCAAAAAAAAAAAAAAAAAAAAAAATGCAGGGAGCTTAATTGACCAATGGCTCTATCTGTTATGCTCTCAAAAATCCATCATCACTAAGTTCATGCTAAGACCACATTTCCCAATAGCTTCTCCTGCCAATTAATGAGCACAATAGGGATACTAAAGCATGTCCACTCCTGGGAGGTGCTAGACAACTGAGCAACCGATGATAAACTGAGATTCCAGATTCCCCTCACACTCCCATCAAAGATCTTGGCAACTTGTCCTTAGAACTATACTGTACAGATTCTAATTACTGTACATAACCTACCTTCATTCCTTCCTTACTTCTCTTTCTCAATCCTTTCTCTATCCTTCCTTCCTTCATCAGAATCAAACCTACATTGCAATCTGATGGTTCTTCCAGTTACTTCTGGCTCCCGTGCCGTTTTCTTTCACAGGTGTGAAAAAAATACATGTGTTGCACTTTTAATCCCATCTTGGTGTTTGCTTTAAAGAGGACTTAGACTAATGTCTCAGTTCTCCAGCTTGATCATTTCCCTAGGGTTTGTTCCACCTCATTTAGATCCCCAATTCTTACCCATGAGACTCAGTGGGGAAGTTGGCTTGCTTCTCAGTATCTTTTATGACTTCTAAAACTGAGACTTACTAATCTTGTATACCTTACAATTGTTTGCATTCACTACTATGACCTACTAAATGTTGTTCAAAACAAACTTAATCTTTAAATATGAGGGAGGAAAGGGATATAGACAGCAGAGCTCACTACATTTCTTTCCTCTTATGTCCTGCAAAATTATCTCTCTGAATTACATTCTCAGGTCCCCAAATTTGCAAATTACTTTGCTAAACCTCCTTGCAAACCCACACCCCAGGCAGCCTCTTTTCTCTGGATTCTTCTTATCTTTTTTCCCCCAAAAGAAAAGCCCTTTACAGGGGTAATATTTTGATCACTTTTACCACGGATAGGGAGCCCAACTGCACCCCTGGCCATTGATGGCAATGATGCAAAGCATATCCTCATTTCAGACAGCTTACACCAAAAGAAAAAAAAAGTGGGGGGGGGGGAGACAGGAACATTACCATTCTGTTCCTTTTATAATAAAGTCATTTCCATGTTTAATATTTTTTCCTATTTTAATGGGCCTTAAGTTTTTCTTCTTTAGATGTATTTTGAGGAAGGCAGGAGCTACATGGCTAAGAGGAAAGGTGATAAAAGTCTCTATGTTTGGATTCTTATATTATTCCAAATTACTTTTTTTGTTTAATCATAAACACCCATGACACTTAAAAATTCTAAAAATAATTAACAAACTAAATGGTACCTCACTGTTTACTGGTACACTTCAGATAGCCAAAAATCTAAAAAAAAATTATCAGTCAACATCATTCAAATTAAGCCCATGTTGGTCACCTTGTGCAGTACCTTTGCACACACACACACTCAAGCTCACTTAGAATGGAAGGAAATTCTGATACAAGATTTCCTTTCTTTCTTTCTTTTTAAATTTATTTATTTATTTATTTTTGGCTCTGTTGGGTCTTCGTTGCTGTGTGAGGGCTTTCTCTAGTTGTGACGAGCAGGGGCTACACTCTGTTGCGGTGTGCAGGCTTCTCATTGCAGTGGTTTCTCTTGTAACAGAGCACAGGCTCTAGGCATGCAGGCTTCAGTAGCTGTGGCACGCAGGCTCAGTAGTTGTGGCTCACAGGCTCTAGAGCACAGGCTCAATAGTTGTGACTATTGAGCACAGGCTTAGATTCTCGGCGGCATGTGGGATCTTCCCAAGCCAGGAATTGAACCCATGTCCCCTGCATTGGCAGGTGGATTCTTAACCACTGTGCCACCAGGGAAGTCCCTCTGATAACACTATTTTCTGAGGACAACTTCATTAAATGATTCCACCCCCGCCCTCCTCCAAGAATCCTAGGCATTTGTGCTGATCCTCATGCCTTCATCTTATTTGCAAAGTCCATTGGAGCAAAGAGACTGGGTATTGCAGCCTATCATAACTAAATAGACTTGATATAGAAGTTTTCTGGGGCACATATGCTCCCTCAGGCTCTTGTTACAGTCTGATATTAACCATGTGGGATATATGGAAAATGCACCAGCAAACACTATTTTTTAATGAAAACAATCCCAAAGTAGGTCACTCATCAAAACCTCTTCAAGAGAGAAATGATCCCAGAAGGGGACTGGAGATAAGAAACTGCTGAAAAGAATTGCACTGATTCACATGTGTGAGAAACACACCTTTGAATATTCCATTGAATTCTCTACTTTTCAATTTTATCTGCCAACTCAACGTAGCCATCATCTTCCCCTGTTCCTTCTCTTTTCATCTAAAACATAAATATCACTCTATTATACATATAAATTAGAAATACAGTATATTGAGTTTAACAGTGTTGCTCATTTTACTCAGCACGAAAAATCTGTGATAGAAAAATGATCTTTTTTATTTAATAGTGATAATATTAGTGTTTGAATTCCAGTACTGCTTCCATTCAACTAGGTTTTCAAAGGAAGTACTGTAGGCTGATTTGCTCTAAATATATATTTTGCTGAACATGATTGAGAATATAAAATCAGTTATATCTCTTTCCTATACTTTTCCTCTTTTTATCATGTTTCACCACTTAGGATATTGTTATTATGGTACTTTGATCTATTTTAAATGACTGGACATGTTAGAGGCAATGTATCTCCAACATACCTGTGCCTTTGCAGTTTTCACAACACCTAAATTGTATTGAGCTAATAGGGTAAACAACCTTACTAATTTGCCAAAGACTTTTTCCTGGAATGCAGGACTTTCAGTGCTAAAACCAGGACAGTCCCAAGCAAATTGGGATACTGATCATCCTAGTTAAGCATTTGGTATATGCAAGATACTTTATAATCAAAATTCCTCTAGGTCTCAAAGTTCATTCTTCATTGAGTAATTTATAAGCATCAGATGGGTTGTTCTAGGTACTTGGTTAATCAGTACACAAAGCAGAGAAAGATCATGCCTTCTGGAAGTTTTCATTATAGTGTGAAGTTAGGGGTAAATATTAGGTTTCCATTTTGCAGATGGGAAAAATTTTGTTCAGAGTGGAAGTAGTTGCTGAAAGTCCTGTAGTCAGTAAGTACACACATTTGTCTCTTTGAGGTCAAATGAAAACTCGTATTCCCCCTGAATTAATGTACTTCTTTTTAAAGAAGAAACATATTTCTTAGACCTGCTACTAAATAAGTCTCTAAAGAGCCTATGCATTACCATGAACAAATTTAGTTATTTCTTTCAGTAACATTTAAATAAAAACAAACATGGCTACTGAAGACAAAAAGTCCAAGCTCTACACTTGTTAGAGTCATACTTATTGTTTAAAGAAAATAATCTGAAGTTGGTGATGTTGTGAATTTGATACAGTAATCAGTAGATAAAGCATAAAACTTACCTCAGTTCTAATATCAGTTGGCGTTGTTAATCTCAGTGTAATTACAGTAGTCTCCAGTTTGAGGATGCTATAAATAAAATGAAAAAATATATTTCTAATTAAGTATAATACTTGTTTGCATTTGGGTAATTGTTTACTACATGATATGAGAATGATAGTAACCAATAGAAAGTGAAGAAGAAAACAAATGGACAACCCTACTTTAAGCAAGCCTGATCTGCAAACTTTTCATACACACCCACCACCCCTAAAAAAATACATGGAATGATTGTTGACTTTACAAGTAGATTCATGTATAACTAGCTAGGCATCCGACATATTAAATGTTTTGTTGTATAACATTAATAACACACAATTACTCAAAAACACTTTCATGAGAAAAAAAAAACAAACTCATGTGCATGCACATTATAAAATGGCATAAAACTGGTCATAATATATACTTTTATTCAATTATTTCAAATCCATTCTAAATTGGAAATGCCGTTAGAACAATGAAAGCAGAAAAACAACATGACTTTTCTCTAGTCTCTTTTACTTTTTTATCTTTGAATTGTTTATTTCTATTTTAATATAATAATTTACCATGGACTTTAGCTTAAATTATAAAATAAGTATGGAAATGTACAAGATTAAATATTGAATAAAAGTAGAAGGAGGCCCAACACGAGGGAAGTCACATCTAACATTTAGAAAGCAGAGAAGGGCTTCCCTGGTGGCGAAGTGGTTGAGAGTCCGCCTGACGATGCAGGGCACACGGGTTCGTGCCCCGGTCCGGGAAGATCCCACATGCCACGGAGCGTCTGGGTCCGTGAGCCATGGCTGCTGAGCCTGTGCGTCCGGAGTCCGTGCTCCGCAACGGGAGAGGCCACAACAGTGAGAGGCCCGCGTACAGCAAAAAAATTAAAATAAATAAATAAATAAAATAATAGAAAGCAGAGAAAAGTTGGCCCTATCTGAGTATATAGATTACTATGTTAACCTCTGGCCACATGGAGGGGTATTCTTTCCTTCATTGTTAAATTATGGAGAGAATATAACCAAGTGAAGCCCTTACCCCACCACAAAACTAAAGACTAACCAGGTTAGTGAAAGGGAAAAGTCTCCAGTTAAATTTACTGGAAGATAGCAAACATGTCTACTATCTTCCTAGATAGATCCAGCTTCATAAATTTGATTAGGTAACTTTATATCAACATACAAATATCACATTTCATCAATTCCAAGATGCACAGGTTTAAAAATAGTGACTGAGATCAGAATACATTCAACAATCTATGGCAGTTTACAATCTCTGTTTACATGGAGACATTCCTGGTGCAGTTGTAAATTACTTGTCCCTGTGTGAACCTGGTGGTTATTCCTGGAGCCATATGGGAGCTCCTCAACTTTTCAGCCTTTCAACCATTTGAGGGCACTTGATGTGGGAGTATGCATGTATTTGCATCAAGGCTATTGTCTGAAAACTTTCAGTAACACTTTCTGGTAAGATCAGGAAAGCTCTAGCAACAAACTTGCAGAATAGCTATCAGCTGTTTGGAAAACATTTCATGAAACAATAGTAAACAGTTTTTAAATAAATGTTGTATCACCACCTTTCTTTAGAACACAGTGTGAAGATGTATAGAAAGATAGATGTGACACTGGTGAAGGACTATGAATGTTAAGAAGTTTTAGAATTCCTTACCCATTTTATTTATCTTACATTTTCCTTTGTAGTTGCAAACTATACTATATGATTTTTAAAATTATTTTAAACTCTCTATACCATTTTCACAAAAGAAATAATATTTATAAGTAATAGAAAAATAGCAGCTATCTAATTGGCAGAATTTTTAAAACTTCTTATTTGTTCCTTAAATAATAGTATGTTCATTTAATGAATTACTGTTTTTATCATTCAGATGACATCAGAAAAAGATTTTCTCTAAACACTACACTAAAGAAGAGGAAGGCCAATAGAACTTTATGCACCATTTGAAAATACAGAAACTGAGGGAAAAGACAACATCATGGGGTCATTAAAATATTCTAAACAGAGTAAAAAGAAAAATAATTTTCCTGAAGAAGCAGAGGAAAAGAATAATAGTGACAAGAATTACTACAGAAAACAAATTAAAATTTTGGAAATCATCTTTTTTTTTTAGTTTCAATACAATTAAAAAATAAACCTAAGAGAGGAGAAGTAAAATGTGTGATAGGAATCTAATACAAATACAACTTGAGATGGAAAGAAACAAAGTCAACTAAGGAAAGCTTTTGAGGAAACTATATTATAGAATGATAATCTGCCTGCAAGCACTTCAGAAAATTTAACAGCAAAGTAAAAGACAAATTAGATAAATTATTCCAGAATTCACAAAAGTAGAAGTGTTCTACTTATTCTCTCCAATGACACTTTTATGGAAATATTCTGTTTCAGAATTTAATGGTATCTGTGTGTCTATTGGTAATGAATTTAGCTGACCTCTCCCTGTGAATGGATAACAAAGAAGGAATATCTTGGGAAGTTTAGACAGATGCACAAAAACTATACATAAACTACCAACTAATGGTTATAGACCTTTTGATTCAAAGGGAGCAGGACTGAGGATTAGAAATACAGACTGAGTCTGAGGATCAGAATCTGAGTCCTTGCACCAAGGCGTAAGATAAGTCAGCGCAACATTAAGACATTTGAGTTACCCAAGCCAATTATGTACTCATTTTGCTTCAGGCAGTTAAAAAGTGTGTGAGTGTGTGTGTGTGTGTGTGTGTGTGTGAGAGAGAGAGAGAGAGAGAGAGAGAGAGGGAGCGAGAGACTGACATACTGTTTCTAAAAGAAAAAATAATAAAACTGGTAAATAATCCCCAAATAAGAATAATCGCCCAATGGAGAGAAAAATACAAGAGATTGTTCTAGATCTCCAATGCCACTTTCCTCTCAGAAATAGGTTGTAAATTTGCTGGTCAATACTGACCTAGTTAAAAAGAAAATAATGTTAATCATTTATTACATTAGCCTGATATTAACTACAGTATAATTGAATGATATTGGTAAATACATCTCTGCTTTATTTTTATTGAGTAGGCTGGCCTAAAAAAGCCCTGACCATATTCTACAGCAGGAAACAAGGTACACAGCATTACATAAAAAATAATGGCACAAAAGTTCTCCTACTCTTTAATCATGGGTGGTAGGTGAAAGTGTTTGGATTTTACTAATATCTGTGATTCTCTAACTTTCTTTTAAATCTCAGTCCCTGAACTATGGACTTTACACACTTTACTTCTTACTGAAAAACTCCACAAAACATTTTAATGATGAGAAAATGTCAGAAAGCTTAAGTCATTTATCCAAAGTCCCAACAGTAGTAATTCAAAACTTGGTTTCTCAGGCTCCTAAGTCTCTTTATTTTTTTTTCCTACTTTGAGGAACTGTTTTCTTTGAGAAAATATTTTTTAGGCTACTTGAAATGATGTTCTTTACAGTCCTTTGTCACATGAGATTCCCAGATGAATGGACTGTTAATTTAACCAATACATGTCATTCCACACACACATTGCTTTAATATGGATTTGAGTTAATACATTGAGTACCATCCCCAAATGCCACTGAAGGACTTTCTCCTTGTAATATAGGAGAACTACAATGCCATTTTCCTTTCCTCCTGATAATAGCAGCAGCATAAAATCTCTAATATCCCTATATATACAATTTCTTTTCTGTCATCTTCATGAAAACAAAACAAAATGAAAGAATTACATAAAATTGCAGATGCAAATGTTTACCCTATCTGTGTTTGATTTCTGTTAATGGAATAATTTCACTATCACTGTCATTTATCTCAGAATAAGCAACATTCACATTATTATAAAATATTACAGTACAGCATGTGAATTATAAGTTAATAGAAATATTCTGAATATAGATATAAATACTGTACTTATAAGTACTTAATTAAAAAATGAAGAACTCAGATAAAACGTTATAGTTTTACTTATTACATAAAAATGAAATATGCACTGCTAATTAGACATTATAAAGTAAAATACCTTTTAAAAATTTATTTTATGTTAGAGTATAGCTGATTAATAATGTTGTGTTAGTTTCAAGTGCACAGCAAAGTGCTTCATTTACATATATACATGTATCTATTCTTTTAAAAATTCTTTTCCCATTTAGATTATTACAGAATATTAAGTAGAGTCCCCTGTGCTATAAAGTAGGTCCTTGTTGGCTATCTGTTTTAAATATAGCAGTGTGTACATGTCAGTCCCCAACTCCCAATATATCCCTCCCCTCCGCCCTTCTCCCCTGGTAACCATAAGATCGTTATCTAAGTCTGTGAGTCTGTGTCTATTTTGTAAAGAAGTTCATTTGTATCTGTTTTGATTTTTTTTTTACATCCCACATATAAGTTATATCATATGATATATGTCTTTACCTGTCTGACTTACTTCACTTTGGATGATAATCTCCAGGTCCATCCATGTTGCTGCCAATGACATTATTTCATACTTCTTATTTAAAAAAAATTTTAATGTCAATGGAAAGTTTATTAATATATAAGTTATATAGGCTACATCCAAATATATGTCATATCATATGACAAGCCATCTTTTTTTATACAAACTTCCATGCTCAGACATATGTCAATTCATGGAGCAGAGGATGAATATATCAAAATTGAATTTTGTGAAGTTATTTTCTGAGACAACTAAATTGTTAAATTACTTAAATAAATATGTAAAGTAAGCATAATTACAGATCTGTTTGCCTCTAACAGTAAGCATTGGAATAATAGATTAGTTATCGTAATTAATGGTTTCACACTATGTTATGTTGAATATTTTCCATGATTACTTTTAAGTTACAAAACGTAGATAGATAAACTGTATTTATAACTTGTGGAGCTAAGTGACACAGTAAACAAGGTCAGAAAAATAATATATTTCCATACTTGTAAAATAAAATTTTGTTCTTTAGATAACATGTTAGGATGGTAAATTGAAATGAGTACACTGCTTGCATAAAAGTTAATTGAAGAGACTGTCTTTCCTTCATCATATAGTCTTGCATCCTTTGTCATAGATTAATTGACCATAGGTGTGTAGGTTTATTTCTGAGCTTTCTATCTTGTTCCGTTGATCTGTATTTCTGTTTTTGTGCCAGTACTGTAATGTTTTGATGACTGTAGCTTTGTAGTATAGTCTGAAGTTAGGGAGCCTGATTCCTCCATGTCCATTTTTCTCTCTCAAGATGGCTTTGGCTACTGAGAGTCTTTTGTGTCTCCTACAAATTTTAAGGTTTTTTTGTTTTAGTTCTGTGAAAAATGCCATTGGTAATTTGATCGAGATTGCACTGAATCTGTAGATTGCCTTGGGTAGTATAGTTATTTTCACAGTATTTATTCTTCCAATCCAAGAACATGGTATATCTTTACTTCTGTTTGTGTCATCTTCGATTTCCTTCATCAGCATCTTACAGATTTTGGAGTACAGGTCTGTTGTCTCCTTAGGTAGGTTTATTCCTAGGTATTTTATTCTTTTGATGTGACAGTAAATGGGATTGTTTCTTTAATTTCTCATTCTGATATTCCACTGTTAAGTGTATAGAAATGCAACAGATTTCTGTGTATTCACTTTGTATCCTGCAATTTTACCAAATTCGTTGATGAGATATAGTAGTTTTCAGGTACCATCTTTAGGAAATTCTATGTATAGTATCATGTCATCTGCAAACAGTGACAGTTTTACTTATTTTCCAATTTGTATTCTTTTTATTTCTTTTTCTTCTCTGATTGCTAAATGAAAATGAACATGTTTAATCACCATATATTATTTTAAATTATTATTATTTATCAACTAAATATTCATGTGTTTCAGTACAAATAGTAGAAATTAGAAATTTAGATGTCACAACTAATATCCTGAATAAGTAATATATTGAAGTTCTGTCTAAACAACACCAAAGTTATATTTTATTGTACAACAGAAAAGAGATAAGCTTTGTGTTAATGGCAAAACCAATATGGCTTCACAAGACATTTTTTAAAGCTTCTCTTTATTGTGTGCTCCATAGCTACGGAAAATTGGTCATGTTACTTTACTTCTCTAAGCTGCAAATACATTAATTAAATGGGGAAGAATCATATACCTGTCAGGGTTGTTATAAGAAGTATATCCTATAACATATATAAGGGATTAGTGTAGCATCCACATATATCAAGTAGCAAAGCCAAAATTCAACCCCAGATCATCTGACTTCAAAGTTCATTATAGAACTTCTCATCTGATTAAATGTGTCACCAAAGCTGCTTTGTTTCTTCTTTGCTGAGATTCTCTCTTGAACTAGTTATATAGTAGAAAGAACGCAAATGTAGCAAATATGACTTAAAAGGTTTGATTGCTCCAAGGCATAAATGGCGAGTTGAAGTACAAATTTCTCAATAATCCAAGGAAGCTGACTGTAGAAAACTGTAGCAACTGACAGTATAGACTTGACTGGGCCCTTGTACTGTGGATTCTGGGAAGGAAAGTGAAGAACTCTAGAAACAAGAATAAAAGTGAAACTTATGCCTTATTCCTTATCCAAATCTAGTCTTGGAGGAAGCACACTAGAACTGAGAAAGAAGCAATACAGCAGGTAGTACAGATACTTTAGTAGGAAAACTAGAGTTCCTTAGCAAATTTATAGTGCCTACAATTGAATTCTTTCTGTATCAGATTGACGATAATTTTATTGCTTTTTACCAGTTACCAGATAATTTCTTTTTGAAGAAAAGAATAGGTATTCTGACAGAATATTTTGAACTACATGAAAAGTACATAATATATGCATAAAATAACCAAAAGAATGAGACTTTAAGTCTAACTCAGTCTTTCAACCAGGTGTGGTATGCCATCTCTTGACTTCATCCATTGACAGTATTTTGTTTGCAAGACACTGGTCTTGCTCTCAATTTTATTATTGCTATCTATTCTTTCATTTTCCCTCCCAAAATGCAAAGCTTTTGGAAAGTGGAAAATATTTATTCTTTTATTTATTTATTTATACATTCAAGAAGTATTTGTTAGGGAATTGCTATATGCAAAGTACAAAAACATACAGAGATTGTAAAGACTATCAAATCTATACAAACTCACTGATCTTATAAATGAATGAGTTAATTTTACAAAAACAGAGAAGATGGACCAAAGAAGAAATCTCTTCATCTGAAACACTAAGGAGATATATGTCATAAATTGAAGCATTTTAGTAATGTTTCCAAGGGACTAGAAATCAATTTCTTTTTTAATAGATGGAAAAAAGTCACAGAAGTAATTCATCTTCAGTTTTCACCTCTTCATAGAAATTGATCCTGTTCATATAATTTCTCAAGTAGTTCAAAGTAACAGTTTCTCATCTAATCTAATGTGTCATACCTACATATTAAAGTATTGAAGTCCACATTTTTTTATCTTACTCATTTTATTAAGGCATTTTTCCTTAAGAACCCACTCATGGATGACAGCCCACAGAATAAGTAGATGTAATTCAACTATATAAAATACAAAAATATATTCTGAAGAGAAATGCCAAATAATATAAAAGTGACATAAACCAATCTATAGCTACCATGCTTCCCCTTTCTTTCATATTTGATGAACATATTTCTGAATTCAGCCACCCCTGTGTTTTCTTTTTTACTGAAATTATAACATCTTCTATTATACTATGCTATTTTTTGCTAAATGAAACTAGTTTGGGGGCTATGCACACAGCCAGTTATTCATTAAATCTCTTGTGGTAGAACTGAATGAAAGGTTTTATTACAAATCTGTTTAATTTCAATATAGAATATAGTGGGAATCAATATTAGACAATGCACAGTTGCTAAATATTCTTAAAAATATAGATTAATTCATTAAGACAGCCTCTCTCTAATAGTTGTCTTAAGTCATTGACATTAAGTAATTGTCTAATTACTTCTCAAGGAGCAAATCTTATCTAGTTCTACTGCTTTTAGCAATTATATAATGAGATCCTAACATAGTCCTAAGCTTGAATCAATTTGGGTATGTATATAAAATGTACAATAAATTGATTAGAGGAAACATGGCTATACAAAGAGAAAAATGATAGTAACATTTGAAGCTTGGCAAAAAATTCTGGTAACCAGCAAACTGTTTTAAAAGTGTCAGAATGAATAATGTACCAAAAAGTGCTCATTGAAAGATAGTAAAAATTTTTTAATCTTTTGAATTAAAACATATTACAATATAACTAAAACTGTATATAGCATTGTATATGCATTATCTATGAAAGATAAGACTTCATTTATGCTTTAATAAACAGGATTTCTGGGCATAAAAATATTCTCTTTAAAAAGTACAAAATACAGTAGGCTGAATTATTCTGAATTATTCTCAAGAGTTGCATATATCTTATTAACACAGTTTCTTTAGTTTTGAATTTCTGTTGTCTCAGATATTGAAATTTCAGAGTGAAATGTATAGAAAGACTAAAGTGGTGACTACAGGTTTTTTATTAATTGCACTGAACAATTGTGACAACCAAATGCAATGGGCAGCTACTTCTAGATCAAGTTTCAATAAGTTTTAAATAATAATCTAATGCAGAAGTCTTTCTCATTGTATCTCTTCCTGCCCAAAGAATCAACCTAAAACTAACTGCTCACTTTAGCACTGGCCTGGGATAGGCAGTTTTCTGCTATTTTCATTTGTACAGACGGCAATTCAATACAGTCATTTTAAAATGCATATTTAAGTCCATTCTCTACGTCTGTGTCATTTTTTGATTTTTAAAAAATTTTTACTGGGGTATAATTGCTTTACAATGGTGTGTTAGTTTCTGCTTTCTAACAAAGTGAATCAGCTATGCATATACATATATATCCATATCTCCTCCCTCTTGTGTCTCCCTCCCATACTCCCTCTCCCACCCCTCTATGTGGTCACAAAGCACCGGGGAGAGGGAAGGTAAGCTGGGTCGAAGTGAGAGAGTACCATTGACACATATACACTACCAAATGTAAAATAGATAGCTAGTGGGAAGCCACTGAATCACACGGGGAGATCAGCTGGGTGCTTTGTGACCACCTAGAGGAGTGGGATAGGGAGGGTGGGAGGGAGGCTCAAGAGGGAGGGGATATGGGGATATATGTATACATATAGTTGATTCACTATGTTATACAGCAGAAACTAACAACGTTGTAAAGCAATTATACTCCAATAAATTTGTTAGTAAAGAAAAAATAAATAAATAAATTTTTAAGTTAAAAAATGCATACTTATATATACATAAGTGTATATATACTAATACATGCATACATACAAGTGTATTACATATGTACAGTTGACTCTTGAATAACATGGGTTTTGAACTTTACTACTCTACTTATACACAGATATTTTTCAATAGTAAATACTATAGTACTATATGGTCTGTGGTAGGTTGAATCTGCAGATGCAGAGGAACCACAGATAGGGAGGGCCAACTATAAGTTATACGTGGATTAACCCCGATGTTATTCAAGGTTCAACTACATTATATATGTATTTAATTGGAGATATACATCTATATATCAATATATAGATATAAATATATAGGTAGATAGACATATAGATATATTAGGAGATATATATATATATATATATATACCCAGTCAATAAGCTGTTGGGAGAGAAAACCAAGAAAGATTTTGCATAGAAGAAAGGAATCAATAATTTGATTGCAGTGTTTATTAAATCTCATTTTAATACCTATAGTATTTACATTGAGGAGAACAAGCAATGACATTATCAATAAATCATGTTCTTCTTAAGATTTATCTACATAAGTGAATGTAGAAGTCACAACGCACTTTGATTCTTATCTCCCTAGCAACAGTAATCTCCATACTTAAATGCCATTTTCTTTTTGGTAGCCCAATGATTACTAAGAATAAAAATGGTGCTGTGCTAGAGATGTGCTTGACAATAAGAAGTAAAATATAAAGAACAACTCACTGCAGGGAGATCGGATCAAGATGGCGGAGGAGGGGCTTCCCTGGTGGCGCAGTGGTTGAGAGTCCGCCTGCCGATGCGGGGGACACGCGGGTTCGTGCCCCGGTCTGGGAGGATCCCGCGTGCCGCGGAGCGGCTGGGCCCGTGAGCCGTGGCCGCTGGGCCTGCGCGTCCGGAGCCTGTGCTCCGCGGCGGGAGAGGCCGCAGCGGTGAGAGGCCCGCGTACCGCAAGAAAAAAAAAAAAGATGGCGGAGGAGTAGGATATGGAGCTCACCTTCTTCTCACAAATACATAAAAAATACATCTACATGTGGAATGACTCTCACAGAACATCTACTGAACCCCGGCAGAAGACCTCAGACTTCCAAAAGGGCAAGAAAATCTCCAAATAACTGGGTAGGGAAAAAAGAGAGAAGAGAGAGAGAGAGAGAGAGAGAGAGAGAGAGAGAGAGAGAGAGAAAAGTGAATCTGGAAGGGAACTGTGCCCCTGGGAAGGAGCTGTGAAGGAGGAAAAGTTTCAGCATACTGGGAAGTCCCCTCACTGGTGGGGACAGAAAGGGAGCTTCAGAGCCTCGGAAGAGCGTGCAGCAACAGAAGTGCTGAGAGCAAAGCAGAGAGACACTTGAACAGAGGGTCATAGCCTACCAGCACTCCTCAGACTGAGACTTAGCAGAAACTAACACAGCATTGTAAAGCAATTATGCTCCTATAAAAATTAATTTAAAAAATATAATATTGGTGTCTGTGGCATAGATTTCATATACAGAAGAGCAAATGGAAGACAATGGATGACTTCTCTGAGGACAAGGTCTTCCAAAGTTTATTCTGTGTTATGTGGGATATTTATAAGCTTTTAGTGAACTTACCAAAGACTATCTCAATATCTTTAATATGTTTATGCTTCTCATAACTCAAATTGGGGATACTAATATACATTGGCCCAGGGACACTTATTTTCCCCCAAGCAACTTGGGTCCATACATAAAGAAAATTATATTGTAATGATGATAATAACAGTATAATTTATTAGACATCTACTCTCTTACTAACTTTCTGCTAAGGAATTATGTAATTTCGTTGAATGTAACCCTTAAAATAGTTCCATATAGTAGGCATGCCATATCTCTATTTAACAGTGAGAAACTGAAGCTTAAATAAAATTAAATGTACACAGTTATTGGCAAAAAATAAAAAGTAACTCACTGAAGACATTCTCAACAAACATAAGTTTCCTTATGGTTTTGTTCTGCAAAATTTATCACCTTTATTTTATCTGCTAATTCTTAAAAACCTATCCTTCACAAGGCATTGCACAAAATGACAGATATGTAAAGATCATAAATTAAGAGCAAAATTAATTAGAACTAGCAATACACATTGGACAGATAGTCTCTGAAGCATATGTGAAAATAATGGGATTAATCTCCAAAATTTACAAGCAACTTATGCAGCTCAATAACAAAAAAACGAACAACCCAATCCAAAAATGAGCAGAAGACCTCAATAGACATTTCTCCAAAGAAGATATACAGATTGCCAACAAACACATGAAAGAATGCTCAACATCATTAATCATTAGAGAAATGCAAATCAAAACTACAATGAGATATCACTTCACACCAGTCAGAATAGCCATCATCAGAAAATTTAGAAATGATAAATGCTGGAGAGGGTGTGGAGAAAAGGGAACACTCTTGCACTGCTGGTGGGAATGTGAATTGGTTCAGCCACTATGGAGAACAGTATGGAGGTTCCTTAAAAAACTACAAATAGAACTACCATATGACCCAGCAATCCCACTACTGGGCATATACCCTGAGAAAACCATAATTCAAAAAGAGTCATGTACCAAAATATTCATTGCAGCTCTATTTACAATAACCAGGAGATGGAAACAACCTAAGTGCCCGTCATCGGATGAATGGATAAAGAAGATGTGGCATATATATGCAATGGAATGTTACTCAGCCATAAAAAGAAATGAAACTGAGTTATTTGTAGCGAGGTGGATGGACCTAGAGTCTGTCATACAGAGTGAAATAAGTCAGAAAGAGAAAAATAAATACCGTATACTAACACATATATATGGAATCTAAGAAAAAAAAACCCATGGTCATGAAGAACCTAGTGGTAAGACGGGAATAAAGACACAGACCTACTAGAGAATGGACTTGAGGATATGGGGAGGGGGAAGGGTAAGCTGTGACAAAGTGAGAGAGTAGCATGGACTATATACACTATCAAACGTAAGGTAGATAGCTAGTGGGAAGCAGCCGCATAGCACAGGGAGATCAGCACGGTGCTTTGTGACCACCTAGAGGGGTGGGTTAGGGTGGGAGGGAGGGAGACGCAAGAGGGAAGAGATATGAGGACATATGTATACGTATAACTGATTCACTTTGTTATAAAGCAGAAACTAACACACCATTGTAAAGCAATTATACTCCAATAAAGACGTTAAAAAAATTGTAACTCCTGAAATTATTTTCATGGGTCAGTTTTAAAATGATTCTCATATAAATAGTCAGGAACTCAAGAGAAAAATCCAGACTCTCATATATGTCTAATTAATCTATTAGAAAAGCATTTAGAGTGTGGATACTATATGCCACTCCTGAAGAATACTTGCTGCAGCCCACATTTTCTGGATAAGGTAGAGGGCAACATGCACAGTGGTTTAAAGTTTAAGCCTGGAGTGAAACACACTCAGGTTTGATTTTCATTTCACCACTTGCTAGCTGTGTGATCCTGGGCACATTACTGTCCTTAACATTCCATTCCTTGGTTTAAATTCTGTGAAGCAGGTAGTAATAGTGTCTACTGAGTCACATCAGAGGATCTCAATAAATATTTTCTGTTATTTTAAGTATTAAATATAATAATGACTGTACATTTATTATCCAATAGAGAGAGAACAGTAAATAAAAGCTATATGGACAGCCCTGTTCTTGGTTTCAATTTTGTAAAGTAGAAAAACCTAGAGTAAGTTTGGCACAAAACTTTAATAAAGCATAATTTGGACTTCTGAGAAGAAAAACGAAGTTAAGTAGAGAAGCAGAGAGAGGGCAAAGTTGTCAAGAGAATATGGAATGACTTTCATTTACTCTAAGTGACTTGCAGAGTGAAAAATGGCCACATGTTCTATAAATTCTTTCAGAAGGGATAGAAGGAGATTGGACATAGGATGATTGTAAATATCTATAGAAATATAAATATGCATAAATACTGTTTATACTTATAGTACATTTGAACAGGAAGTTTCATGAGTATAACCAAAGTCATTTCAAGAGTACTTCCCCTCAAAAGTACTCTAGATGGGATCAATAGCAGAATAACTGAGGCAGAAGAACGGATAAGTGACCTGGAAGATAAAATAGTGGAAATAACTACTGCAGAGCAGAATAAAGAAGAAGGAATGAAAAGAACTGAGGACAGTCTCAGAGACCTCTGGGACAACATTAAACGCACCAACATTCGAATTATAGGGGTTCCAGAAGAAGAAGAGAAAAAGAAAGGGACTGAGAAAATATTTGAAGGGATTATAGTTGAAAACTTCCCTAATATGGGAAAGGAAATAGTTAATCAAGTCCAGGAAGCACAGAGAGTCCCATACAAGATAAATACAAGGAGAAATACGCCAAGACACATATTAATCAAACTGTCAAAAATTAAATACAAAGAAAGTATATTAAAAGCAGCAAGGGAAAAACAACAAATAACACATAAGGGAATCCCCATAAGGTTAACAGCTGATCTCTCAGCAGAAACTCTACAAGCCAGAAGGGAGTGGCAGGACATACTGAAAGTGATGAAGGAGAAAAACATGCAGCCAAGACTACTCTACCCAGCAAGGATCTCATTCAGATTTGATGGAGAAATTAAAACCTTTACAGACAAGCAAAAGCTGAGAGTTCAGCACCACCAAACCAGCTTTACAACAAATGCTAAAGGATCTTCTCTAGGCAAGAAACACAAAAGAAGGAAAAGACCTATAATAACGAACCCAAAACAATTAAGAAAATGGGAATAGGAACATACATATCGATAATTACCTTAAATGTAAATGGATTAAATGCTCCCACCAAAAGACACAGACTGGCTGAATGGATACAAGAACAAGACCCATATATGTGCTGTCTACAAGAGACCCACTTCAGACCTAGAGACACATACAGACTGAAAGTAAGGGGATGGAAAAAGATATTCCATGCAAATGGAAGCCAAAAGAAAGCTGGAGTAGCAATTCTCATATCAGACAAAATAGACTTTAAAATAAGGACTATTTAAAGAGACAAAGAAGGACACTACATAATGATCAAGGGATCGATCCAAGAAGAAGATATAACAATTGTAAATATTTATGCACCCAACATAGGAGCACCTCAATACATAAGGCAAATGCTAACAGCCATAAAAGGGGAAATCGACAGTAACACATTCATAGTAGGGGACTTAAACACCCCACTTTCACCCATGGACAGATCATCCAAAATGAAAATAAATAAGGAAACTCAAGCTTTAAATGATACATTAAACAAGATGGACTTAATTGATATTTATAGGACACTTCATCCAAAAACAACAGAATACACATTTTTCTCAAGTGCTCATGGAACATTCTCCAGGATAGATCATATCTTAGGTCACAAATCAAGCCTTGGTAATTTTAAGAAAACTGAAATTGTATCAAGTATCTTTTCTGACCACAATGCCATGAGACTAGGTATCAATTACAGGAAAAGATCTGTAAAAAATACAAACACATGGAGGCTAAACAATACACTACTTAATAATGAAGAGATCACTGAAGAAATCAAAGAGGAAATAAAAAAATACCTAGAAACAAATGACAATGGAGGCAGAACGACCCAAAACCTATGGGATGCAGCAAAAGCAGTTCTAAGGGGGAAGTTTATAACAATACAAGCCCACCTTAAGAAGCAGGAAACATCTCGAATAAACAACCTAACCTTGCACCTCAAGCAATTAGAGAAAGAAGAACAAAAAAAATCCCAAAGTTAGCAGAAGGAAAGAAATCAGAAAAATCAGATCAGAAATAAATGAAAAAGAAATGAAGGAAACAATAGCAAAGATCAATAAAACTAAAAGCTGGTTCTTTGAGAAGATAAACAAAATAGATAAACCACTAGCCAGACTCATCAAGAAAAAAAGGAAGAAGACTCAAATCAATAGAATTAGAAATGAAAAAGGAGAGGTAACAACTGACACTGCAGAGATAAAAGAGATCATGAGAGATTACTACAAGCAACTCTATGCCAATAAAATGGACAATCTGGAAGAAATGGACAAATTCTTAGAAATGCACAACCTGCCAAGACTGAATCAGGAAGAAATAGAAAATATGAACAGACCAATCACAAGCACTGAAATTGAAACTGTGATTAAAAATCTTCCAACAAAGAAAAGCCCAGGACCAGATGGCTTCACAGGCGAATTCTATCAAACATTTAGAGAAGAGCTAACACCTATCCTTCTCAAACTCTTCCAAAATATAGCAGAGGGAGGAACACTCCCTAACTCCTTCTACGAGGCCACCATCACCTTGATACCAAAACCAGACAAGGATGTCACAAAGAAAGAAAACTACAGGCCAATATCACTGATGAACATAGATGCAAAAATCCTCAACAAAATACTAGCAAACAGAATCCAACAGCACATTAAAAGGATTATACACCATGATCAAGTGGGGTTTATTCCAGGAATGCAAGGATTCTTCAATATACGCAAATCTATCAATGTGATAAACCATATTAACAAATTGAAGGAGAAAAACCATATGATCATCTCAATAGATGCAGAGAAAGCTTTTGACAAAATTCAACACCCATTTATGATAAAAACCCTGCAGAAAGTAGGCATAGAGGGAACTTTCCTCAACATAATAAAGGCCATATATGACAAGCCCACAGCAAACATCATCCTCAATGGTGAAAAACTGAAAGCTTTTCCACTAAGATCAGGAACAAGACAAGGTTGCCCACACTCACCACTATTATTCAACATAGTTTTGGAAGTTTTAGCCACAGCAATCAGAGAAGAAAAGGAAATAAAAGGAATCCAAATTGGAAAAGAAGTAAAGCTGTCACTGTTTGCAGATGACATGATCCTATACATAGAGAACCCTAAAGATGCTACCAGAAAACTACTAGAGCTAATCAATGAATTTGGTAAAGTGGCAGGATACAAAATTAATGCACAGAAATCACTGGCATTCCTATATACTAATGATGAAAAATCTGAAAGTGAAATCAAGAAAACACTCCCATTTACCATTGCAACAAAAAGAATAAAATATCTAGGAATAAACCTACCTAAGGAGACAAAAGACCTGTATGCAGAAAATTATAAGACACTGATGAAAGAAATTAAAGATGATATAAATAGATGGAGAGATATACCATGTTCTTGGATTGGAAGAATCAACATTGTGAAAATGACTGTACTACCCAAAGCAATCTATAGATTCAATGCAATCCCTATCAAACTACCACTGGCATTTTTCACAGAACTAGAACAAAAAATTTCACAATTTGTATGGAAACACAAAAGACCCCGAATAGCCAAAGCAATCTTGAGAACGAAAGAAGGAACTGGAGGAATCAGGCTCCCTGACTTCAGACTATACTACAAAGCTACAGTCATCAAGACGGTATGGTACTGGCACAAAAACAGAAAGATAGATCAATGGAACAGGATAGAAAGCCCAGAGATAAACCCATGCACATATGGACACCTTATCTTTGATAAAGGCGGCAGTAATGTACAATGGAGAAAGGACAGCCTCTTCAATAAGTGGTGCTGGGAAAACTGGACAGGTACATGTAAAAGTATGAGATTAGATCACTCCCTAACACCATACACAAAAATAAGCTCAAAATGGATTAAAGACCTAAATGTAAGGCCAGAAACTATCAAACTCTTAGAGGAAAACATAGGCAGAACACTCTATGACATAAATCAAAGCAAGATCCTTTCTGACCCACCTCCTAGAGAAATGGAGATAAAAACAAAAATAAACAAATGGGACCTAATGAAACTTCAAAGCTTTTGCACAGCAAAGGAAACCATAAACAAGACCAAAAGACAACCCTCAGAATGGGAGAAAATATTTGCAAATGAAGCAACCGACAAAGGATTAATCTCCAAAATTTACAAGCAGCTCATGCAGCTCAATAACAAGAAAACAAACAACCCAATCCAAAAATGGGCAGAAGACCTAAATAGACATTTCTCCAAAGAAGATATACAGACTGCCAACAAACACATGAAAGAATGCTCAACATCATTAATCATTAGAGAAATGCAAATCAAAACTACAATGAGATATCATCTCACACCAGTCAGAATGGCCATCATCAAAAAATCTAGAAACAATAAATGCTGGAGAGGGTGTGGAGAAAAGGGAACACTCTTGCACTGCTGGTGGGAATGTGAATTGGTTCAGCCACTATGGAGAACAGTATGGAGGTTCCTTAAAAAACTACAAATAGAACTACCATATGACCCAGCAATCCCACTACTGGGCATATACCCTGAGAAAACCATAATTCAAAAAGAGTCATGTACCAAAATGTTCATTGCAGCTCTATTTACAATAGCCCGGAGATGGAAACAACCTAAGTGCCCGTCATCGGATGAATGGATAAAGAAGATGTGGCACATATTTACAATGGAATATTACTCAGCCATAAAAAGAAACGAAATTGAGCTATTTGTAATGAGGTGGATAGACCTAGAGTCTGTCATACAGAGTGAAGTAAGTCAGAAAGAAAAAGACAAATACCGTATGCTAACACATATATATGGAATTTAAGAAAAAAATGTCATGAAGAACCTAGGGGTAAAGCAGGAATAAAGACGCAGACCTCTTAGAGAACGGACTTGAGGTTATGGGGAGGGGGAATGGTGAGCTGTGACAGGGCGAGAGAGAGTCATGGGCATATACACACTAACAAACGCAGTAAGGTAGATAGCTAGTGGGAAGCAGCCGCATGGCACAGGGATATTGGCTTGGTGCTTTGTGACAGCCTGGAGGGGTGGGATGGAGAGGGTGGGAGGGAGGGAGACGCAACAGGGAAGACATATGGGAACATATGTTTATGTATGACTGATTCACTTTGTTATAAAGCAGAAACTAACACACCATTGTAAAGCAATTATACCCCAATAAAGATGTTAAAAAAAAAAGTACTTCCCCTCTTTACCAACTCAAATCAACTTAATCCAATATGCTGTACAACTTTTTAATCCGTCCCTTTCTCATCATTCTTTCTTCAGACCTCGTTAATTCTCATCTGAACCATAGATTTATTATCTTTAATAATAAATCTCTGGCCTACAGTCCTACCCAACTCCAAGCCACCCTCCACAAATAAATCCTTATCACCTATAGAATAAGACTCCGAAGGAAACAGAAGTGGTTCATCTTTTAGCCACTTGTGATACACGGTCCATAATTGAATTACAACATGGCACAGCAGAGAAAATACCAAAATGATTACTATACCAAATCAAGTTTGCCATTTACCAAAATGTACCAAGCTTGCCATTTACCAAGCTTGCCATATACCAAAATCACCTGGGTGATTTTGGAGAAAGGACTCTGCCACTGTGAGGCTCTTTCTACTCAACAAAACCTGAATAATTCTGCCTTTGATAGATTAATGTAATGATTTAAACAACGTATATAAATTACCCAGCATAATGCATCTTTTTATTAAATTCTCAATCAACTAAAAGCATGAAGTTTATCCCCTGAAACTTCAACCCTATCCTTTCCTAAGCTAATCCTGACGATGACTGGAAGCATATTAGAAACTCTTAACTAAAGCATTGGTTCTGGTTTGGGTTTGCATTCCAAACACTAGTATTATAGTAGTGTCCCTGAACACCCACATGCTCACTAAGCTTTCACCTCCTTCCTAAACCAAAAGGTAGTTGTCAAGTCCATAGTCCTTGTCTTATAAACCACTTGTCTGGCTAAGGACTTTATAAGTTAGTCATTGCCAGCCCCTACCTCTCACAACCTTACCACATTCCCCAGTTAAGAACATGGACCTTAATCTCAGTTCCTAATATGTTGGAGGTGATCTGCTTTATACAGGACAAAGTCTCTGAACTGAGGTAGTAGAGTGCTATACTGGTAAATGTTTAAGAATTGGCTCTTTGGGGAAGAGAGTGGGAGGCAGGTAGACAGAGAAAGATTTGTAGTGGTTGAAAATTTCCATACTGTAAATACTCCCACTATGGTTAAAAGCTAAAAATATAACCTCAGTGAACATGGAGTTAAGAAGAGATGCTCATAATGAGCTTTTGCAAGTCAGCTCTGTCATTGGGCATAGCAAGCATGTAAACTCCTACCAAGAAACACCATCCCAACCAGAGCTGCAGTCTAGTATGAAATCCAGATTACACCTGAGCTATCTATCTTCCTTTAAGTGATTTCTTGGATCTGTAGTCTTCTGTTTAATTATAAACTTTCTTTTCTTAACGACTTTTCTTCATCTCTACTGCTTCCCATCCTGCTGAATGAAGAGGTATAGCAGGCACGATGACCATATCTTCACAGATTATAGCAGTAGGAGAATGTAAGACATGTAGTAAACCTCATTCCAGCAGAGATTCAAATTCTTAAAACATAATCAAAATTATAGAAATTTATTTTGACTAATTAAATGGCCTTTTAAACAGAAGAGTAAACCGATGTAAAATTAACCTTACTAATTAATTATTCTCCCCATATTCCATACATTATACAGAATTAGGTTACTAGATTGTGTTTATCTTTTTTCTTTTTTAAAATTCATTATTGGAGTATAATTGCTTTACAATGTTGTGTTAGTTTCTGCTGTACAACAAACTGAATCAGCTGTGTGTATACATATATCCCCATATGCCCTCCCTCTTGAGCCTCCCTAACACGCTCCATATCCCAACCCTCTAGGTGGTCACAAAGCACCAAGCTGATATCCCTGTGCTATGCAGCTACTTCCCACTAGCTATCTATTTTACATTTGGTAGTATATATATATGTCAATGCTACTCTTTCACTTCGTCGCAAGTTACACTTCTATCTCCCCGTGTCCTCAAGTCTATTCTCTGCATCTGTGTCTTTATTCCTATCCTGACCCTAGGTTCATCAGAACAATTTAAAAAAAATTTAGATTCCATATATATGTGTTAGCACATGGTATTTGTGTTTCTCTTTCTAACTTCACTCAGTATGACAGAATCTAGGTCCATCCACATCATTACAAACAGTTCAATTTTGTTTATTTTTATATCTGAGTAATATTCCATTGTATATATGTGCCACATCTTCTTTAGCCATTCATCTGTCAGTGGACACTTAGGTTGCTTCCATGTCCTGGCTATTTTAAATAGTGCTACAATGAACATTGTGGTACATGGCTCTTTTTGAATTACAGTTTTCTCAGGTTATAAGCTCAGTAATGGGATTGCTGGGTCATCTGGAAGTTCTACTTTTAGTTTTGTAAGGAACCTCCATACTGTTCTCCATAGTGGCTGTATCAATTTACATCCCACCAATAGTGCAAGACAGTTCCTTTTTCTCCAAACTCTCTACAGCATTTATTGTTAGTAGATTTTTTGATAGATTACCTCCCATTTATTGAGCACTTATTGTATGCCAGACACTGTGATAAGTGCTTTACATAAACAATAATATTATCACTTTTTAAAATTAAAAAAGAATAAAAAATTTGTGAGCTAGATTTTGTTTTTTACATCTATATTGGAGTATAATTGCTTTACAATAGTGTCTTAGTTTCTGCTTTATAACGAAGTGAATCAGTTATACATATATATATGTTCCCATATCTCCTCCCTCTTGCATCTCCCTCCCTCCCACCCTCCCTATCCCACCCATCCAGGAGGTCAAAAAGCACCAAGCTGATCTCCCTTGCTATGAGGCTGCTCCCCACTAGCTATCTATTTTATGTTTGGTAGTGTATATAGGTCCATGCCACTTTCTCTCTTTGTCACAGCTTACCCTTCCCCCTCCACATATCCTCAAGTCCATTCTCTAGTAGGTCTGTGTCTTTATTCCCATCTTACCCTAGATTCTTCATGACATGTTTTTTCTTAGATTCCATATATATATGCTAGCATATGGTATTTGTCTTTCACTTTCTGACTTCACTCTGTATGACAGACTTTAGGTCCATCCACCTCACTACAAATAACTCAATTTCGTTTTTTTTTATGGATGAGTAATATTCCATTGTATATTTGTGCCACATCTTCTTTATCCATTCATCTGATGATGGACACTTAGGTTGTTTCCATCTCTGGGCTATTGTAAATAGAGCTGCAATGAACATTTTGGTACATGACTCTTTTTGAATTATGGTATTCTCAGGGTATATGCCCAGTAGTGGGATTGCTGGGTCATATGGTAGTTCTATTTATAGAATTGTAAGGAACCTCCATATTGTTCTCCATTCACATTCCCACCAGCAGTGCAAGAGTGTTCCCTTTTCTCCACACCCTCTCCAGCATTTATTGTTTCTAAATTTTTTGATGATGGCCATTCTAACAGGTGAGAGATGATATCTCATTGTGGTTTTGACTTGCATTTCTCTAACGATTAATGATGTTAAGCATTCTTTCACGGGTTTGTTGGCAATCTGTATATCTTCTTTGGAGAAATGTCTATTTAGGTATTCTGCCCATTTGGGGATTGGGTTCTTTGTGTTTTTGTTATTGAGCTGCATGAGCTACTTATAAATTTTGGAGATTAATCCTTTGTCAGGTGCTTCATTGCAAATATTTTCTCCCATTCTGAGGGTTGTCTTTTGGTCTTGTTTATGGTTTCCTTTGCTGTGCAAAAGCTTTAAAGTTTCTTTAGGTCCCATTTGTTTATTTTTGTTTTTATTTCCATTTCTGTAGGAGGTGGGTCAAAAAGGATCTTGCTGTGATTTATGTCATAGAGTGTTCTGCCTATGTTTTCCTCTAAGAGTTTTACAGTGTCTGGCCTTACATTTAGGTTTTTATCCATTTTGAGATTATTTTTGTGTATGGTGTTAGGGAGTGTACTAATCTCATAGTTTTACACGTAGTTGTCCAGTTTTACCAGCACCACTTATTGAAGAGGCTGTCCTTTCTCCATTGTATATTCCTGCCTCCTTTATCAAAGATAAGGTGGCCATATGTGTGTGGATTTATCTCTGGATTGATCTATATTTCCGTTTTTGTGCAAGTAACATACTGTCTTGATTACTGCAGCTTTGTAATATAGTCTGAAGTCAGGGTGCCTGATTCCTGCAGCTCCATTTTTCGTTATCAAGATTACTTTTGCTATTCGGGGTCTTTTGTGTTTCTAAACAAATTGTGAAATTTTTTGTTCTAGTTCTGTGAAAAATGCCAGTGGTAGTTTGATAGGGATTGCATTCAATCTGTAGATTGCTTTGAGTAGTAGAGTCAATTGTACAATGTTGATTCTTCCAATCCAAGAACATGGTATATCTCTCCATCTATTTGTAACATCTTTCATCAGTATCTTATAGTTCTCGGTATACAGGTCTTTTGTCCCTTAGGTAAATTTATTCCTAGATATACTATTCTTTTTGTTGCAATGGTAAACGGGAATGTTTTCTTAATTTCACTTTCAGATTTTTCATCACTAGTGTATAGGAATGCTAGAGATTTCTGTGCATTAATTTTGTATCCTGCTACTTTACCAAATTCATTGATTAGCTCTAGTAGTTTTCTGGTAGCATCTTTAGGATTCTCTATGTATATCATCATGTCATCTGCAAATAGTGACAGCTTTACTTCTTCTTTTCTGATTTGGATTCTTTTTAATTCCTTTTCTTCTTTGATTGCTGTGGCTAAAACTTCCAAAACTATGTTGAATAAGAGTTGTGAGTGTGGGCAACCTTGTCTTGTTCCTGATCTTAGTGAAAATCCTTTCAAATTTTCACCATTGAGGACGATGTTGACTGTGGGTTGGTCATATATGGCCTTTATTATGTTGAGGAAAATTCCCTCTATGCCTACTTTCTCCAGGGTTTTTATCATAAATCAGTGTTGAAATTTGTCAAAAGCTTTCTCTGCATCTATTGAGACAATCATATGGTTTTTCTCCTTCAATTTGTTAATATGGTTTATCACATTGATAGATTTGCGTATATTGAAGAATCCTTGCATTCCTGGAATAAATCCCACTTGATCATGGTGTATGATCATTTTAATGTGCTGTTGGATTCTGTTTGCTAGTATTTTGTTCAGGATTTTTGCATCTATGTTCATCAGTGATATTGGCCTGTAGTTTTCTTTCTTTGTGACATCCTTGTCTGCTTTTGGTATCAGGGTGATGGTGGCCTCATAGATTGAGTTTGAGAGTGTTCCTCCCTCTGCTATATTTGGGAAGAGTTTTAGAAGGATAGGTGTTGGCTCTTCTCTAATTTTTTGATAGAATTTGCCTGTGAAGCCATCTGGTCCTGGGCTTTGTTTGTTGGAAGATTTTTAATCACAGTTTCAATTTCAGTGCTTGTGATTGGTCTGTTCATACTTTCTATTTCTTCGTGATTCAGTCTTGGCAGGTTGTGCATTTCTAAGAATGCGTCCATTTCTCCAGGTTTTCCATTTAATTGGCATAGAGTTGCTTGTAGTAATCTCTCATGATCTTTTGTATTTCTGCAGTGTCAATTGTTACTTCTTTTTCGTTTCTAATTCTATTGATTTGAGTCTTCTCTCTATTTTTCTTGATGAGTCTGGCTAATGGTTTCTCAATTTTGTTTATCTCCTCAAAGAACCAGCTTTTAGTTTTATTGATCTTTGCTATTGTTTCCTTCATTTCTTTTTTAATTTATTTGATCTGATCTTTATGATTTCTTTCCTTCTGCTAACTTTGCAGTTTCTTTTTGTTCTTCTTTCTCTAATTGCTTGAGGTGCAAGGTTAGGTTGTTTATTCGAGATGTTTCCTGCTTCTTAAGGTGGGCTTGTATTGCTATAAACTTCCCCCTTAGAACTGCTTTTGCTGCATCTCATAGGTTTTGGATCATTCTGTCTCCATTGTCATTTGTTTCTAGGTATTTTTTTATTTCCCCTTTGATTTCTTCAGTGATCACTTCGTTATTAAGTAGTGTATTGTTTACCCTCCATGTGTTTGTATTTTTACAGATATTTTCCTGTAATTGATATCTAGTCTCATAGCATTATGGTCTGAAAAGTCATTTGATACAATTTTAATTTTCTTAAATTTATCAAGGCTTGATTTGTGACCCATGATATGATCTATCCTGGAGAATGTTCCATGAGCACTTGAAAAAAATGTGTATTCTGATGTTTTTGGATGGAATGTCCTATAAATATCAATTAAGAACATCTTGTTTAATATATCATTTAAAGCTTGTGTTTCTTTATTTATTTTCACTTTGGATGATCTGTCCATTGGTGAAGTCTGGTGTTAAACTCCTCTACTATGAAGTGTTACTGTCAATTTCCCCCTTTCATGACTGTTAGTATTTGCCTTATATATTTAGGTGCTCCTATTTTGGGTGCATAAATATTTACAATTGTTATATCTTCTTCTTGGATTGATCCCTTGATCATTATGTAGTGTCTTTCTTTAACTCTTCTAATAGTCTTAATTTTAAAGTCTATTTTGTCTGATATGAGAATTGCTACTCCAGCTCTCTTTTGTTTCCCATTTGCATGGAATATCTTTTTCCATCCCCTCACTTACAGTGTGTATGTGTCTTTAGGTCTGAAGTGGGTCCCTTTTAGACAGCACATATATGGGTCTTGTTCTTGTATCCATTCAGCCAGTCTGTGTCTTTTGGTGGGAGCATTTAATCCATTTACATTTAAGGTAATTATCGATATGTATGTTCCTATTCCCATTTTCTTAATTGTTTTCAGTTTGTTACTGTAGGTGTCTTCCTTCCCTTGTGTTTCTTGCCTAGAAAAGTTCCTTTAGCATTTTTTGTAAAGCTCGTTTGGTGGTGTGGAACTCTCTCAGATTTTGCTTATCTGTAAAGATTTTAATTTCTCCATCAAATGTGAATGAGATCCTTGCTGGGTAGAGTAATCATGGTTGTAGGTTTTTCTCCTTCATCACTTTAAATATGTCCTGCCAGTCCCTTCTGGCTTGCAGAGCTTCTGCTGAAAGATAAGCTGTTGACCTTATGGGGATTCCCTTGTGTGTTATTTGTTGTTTTTCCCTTGGTGCTTTTACTATGCTTTCTTTGTATTTAATTTTTGACAGTTTGATTAATATGTGTCTATGCGTGGTTCTCCTTGCATTTATCTTTTATGGGACTCTCTGTGCTTCCTGGACTTGATTAACTATTTCCTTTCCCATATTAGGGAAGTTTTCAACTATAGTCTCTTCATATATTTTCTCAGTCCCTTTCTTCTTCTCATCTTCTTCTGGAGACCCTATAATTCGAATGTTGGTCCATTTAATGTTGTCCTAGAGGTCTCTGAGACTGTCCTCAGTTCTTCTCATTCTTTTTGCTTTATTCTGCTCTGCAGTAGTTATTTCCACTATTTTATCTTCCAGGTCACTTATCCATTCTTCTGCCTCAGTTATTCGGCTATTGATCCCATCTAGAGTGTTTTTAATTTCATTTGTTGTGTTGTTCTTCATTGCTTGTTTCATCTCTAGTTCTTCTAGGTCCTTGTTAAATGTTTCTTGCATTTTGTCCATTCTATTTCCAAGATTTTGGATCATCTTTACTATCATTATTCTGAATTCTTTTTCAGGTAGACTGCCTATTTCCTCTTCATTCATTAGGTCTGGTGGGTTTTTATCCTGATCCTTCATCTGTTGTGTGTTTTTCTGTTTTCTCATTTTGCTTATCTTACTGTGTTGGGGGCCTTCTTTTTGCAGCCTGCAGGCTTGTAGTTTCCATTGTTTTTGCTGTCTTTCCCCAGTGGCTAAAGTTGGTTCAGTGCATTTTGTAGGCTTCCTGGTGGAGGGGACTAGTGCCTGTGTTCTGGTGGAGGAGGCTGGATTTTGTCTTTCTGGTGGGCAGGTCCACGTCTGGTGGTGTGTTTTGGGGTGTCTGTGGACTTGTTATGATTTTTGGCAGCCTCTCTACTAATGGGTGGGGTTGTGTTCCTGTCTTGCTAGTTGTTTGGCATAGGGTGTCCAGCACTGTAGGTTGCTGCTCGGTGAGTGAAGCTTGTTGCTGGTGTTGAGATGGAGATCTCTGGGAGATGTTTGCCATTTGATATTTTGTGCAGCTGGGAGGTTTCTTGTGGAACAGTGTCCTGAAGCTGGCTCTCCCACCTCAGAGGCACAACTCAGACTCCTGGCTGCAGCACCAAGAGCCTTTCATCCACACAGCTTGGAATAAAGGGAAGAAAAAATAGAAAGAAAGAAAAAAAGAAAGATGGTAAAATAAAATAAAGTAAGATAAAATAAAATAAAGTTATTAAAATAAAAAATAATTATTAAGAAAAAAAAATTTTTTTAAGTAAAAAAAAAAACAAAACGGATGGATAGAACCCTAGGACAAATGCTGAAAACAAAACTATACAGACAAAATCTCACACAAAACCATACACATACACATTCACAAAAATAGGAAAAGGGGAAAAAATAATAAATCTTGCTCTCAAAGTCCACCTCCTCAATTTGGGATGATTCATTGTCTTGTCTATTCATGTATTCCACAGATGCAGGGTACATCAATTCGATTGTAGAGATTTAATCCACTGCTCCTGAGGCTGCTGAGAGAGATTTCCCTTTCTCTTCTTTGTTCACACAACTCCCGCTTGGCTCAGCTTTGGATTTGGCCCTGCCTCTGCATGTAGGTCGCTGGAGGGTGTCTGTTCTTCTCTCAGACAGGACGAGGTTAGAGAAGCAGCTGACTCAGGGGCTCTGGCTCACTCAGGCTGGAGGGAGGGAAGGGTGTGGATGCTGGGTGAGCCTGCGGTGGCAGAGGCCGTTGTGACGTTGCACCAGACTGAGGCACACTGTGCTTTCTCCCGTGGAAGATGTCCCTGGATCCCAGGACCCTGGCGGTGGCGGGCTGCACAGGCTCCCCTGAAGGGTGGTGTGGAAAGTGACCTGTGCTCGCACACAAGCTTCTTGGTGGTGGCAGCAGCAGCCTTAGCGTCTCATGCCTGTCTCTGGGGTACGCGGTGTTAGCCGTGGCTTGCGCCTGTCTCTGAAGCTCTTTAAGCAGCACTTTTAATCCACTCTCCTTGCGCACCAGGAAACAAAGAGGGAAGAAAAAGTCTCTTGCCTCTTCAGCAGATCCAGACTTTTCCTCGGACTCCCTCCTGGCTAGCCGTGGTGCACTAACCCCCTGCAGGCTGTGCTCATGCCGCCCACACCAGTCCTCTCCCTGCACTGCAACCGAAGCCCAAGCCTCAGCTCCCAGCCCCGTCAGCCCCGGCGGGTGAGCAGACAAGCCTCTCAGGCTGGTGAGTGCCAGTCGGCACCGATCTTCTGTGTGGGAATCTCCCCGCTTTGCCCTCTGCACCCCTGTTGTTGTGCTCTCCTCCGCGGCTCTGAAGCTTCCCCTCTCTGCCACCCGCAGTCTCTGCCCACGAAGTGGCTTCCTAGTGTGTCAAAACCTTTCTTCCTTCACAGCTGCCTCCCACTGGTGCTGCTCCCATCCCTATTCTTTTGTCTCTGTTTAGTCTTTTTTTCTTTTGCCCTACCCAGGTACGTGGGGATTTTCTTGCCTTTTGGGAGGTCTGAAGTCTTCTGCCAGCATTCAGTAGGTGTTCTGTAGTTGTTCCATGTGTAGATGTATTTCTGTTGTATCTGTGGGGAGGAAGGTGCTCTCCACATCTTACTCTTCCCCCATCTTCCCAGGAGTCCTTTTTGTAGATTTTTTGATGATGGTCATTCTGACTGGTGTGAGGTGATACCTCATTGTTGTTTTGATTTGCATTTTTATAATGATTAGTGATGTTGAGCATCCTTTCATGTGTTTGTTGTCAATCTCTATGCCTCCTTTGGAGAAATGTCTATTTAGGTCCTCTGCCCATTTTTGTACTGGGTTGTTTGCTTTTTTGACATTGAGCTGCATGTGGTGCTTACACATTTTGGAGATTAAACCTTTCTAAGTTGCTTCATTTACAAATATTCTCTCTCATTCTGAGGGGTTTTTTTCTTCTTGTTTATGGTTTCCTTTACTGGGCAAAGCTTTTAAGCTTCATTAGGTCCCATTTGTTTATATCTGATTTATTTCCATTTCTCTAGGAGGTGGGTCAAAAAGGATCTTCCTGTGAATTATGGCAGAGTGTTCTGCCTATGTTTTCCTCTAAGAGTTTTATAGTGTCTAGCCTTACATTTAGGTCTTTAAAGCATTTGGAGTTTATTTTTGTATATGGTATTACGGTTTGTTCTAATTTCACTCTTTTACATGTAGCTGTCCATCTTTCCCAGCACAATTTATTGAAGAGGCTGTCTTTTCTCCATTGTATATTCTTGCCTTCTTTATCAAAAATAAGGTGACTATATATTCATGGGTTTATCTCTGGGCTTTCTATCCTGTTCCATTGATCTATATTTCTATTTCTGTGCCAGTACCATGTATTGATTACTGTATCTTTGTAGTATAGTCTGAAGTGTGGGAGCCTGATTACTCCAGCTCCACTTTTCTTTCTCAAGATTGCTTTGGTTATTCAGGGTCTTTTGTATTTCCATAAAAAATTGTGAAAATTTTTGTTCTAGCTCTGTGAAAAATGCCATTGGTAGTGTGATAAGGATATCGTTGAATATGTAGATTGCTTTGGGTAGTAGAGTCATTTTCACAAAGTTGATTCTTCCAATCCAAGAACATGGTATGTCTCCCCATCTGTTTGTATCATCTTTAATTTCTTTCTTCAGTGTCTTATTGTTTTCTGCATATAGTTCTTTGGCTCCTTATGTAGGTTTATTCCTAGATATTTTTTTTCTTTTTTTGCAATGGTAAATGGGAGTGTTTCCTTAATTTCTCTTTCAGATTGTTCACCATTAGTGTGTAGGAAAGCAAGAGATTTCTGTGCATTAATTTTGTATCCTGCTACTTTACCAAATTCATTGATCAGCACTCATAGTTTTCTGGTAGCATCATTAGGATTCTCAGTGTATAGTATCATGTCATCTGCAAACAGTGATAGCTTTATTTCTTTTCTGATTTGGATTCCTTTTATTTCTTTTTCTTCTCTGTTTGGTGTGGCTAAAACTTCCAAAGCAATAGTAAATAATAGTGGTGAGAATGGGCAACCTTGCCTTGTTCCTGATCTTAGTGGAAATAGTTTCAGTTTTTCACCATTGAGAACGATGTTGGCTGTGGGTTTGTCATATATGGCCTTGATTATGTTGAGGTAGATTGCTCTATGCCTGCTTTCTGGAGAGTTTTTGTAATAAATGGGTGTTAAATTTTGTTAAAATCTTTTCCTGCATCTATTGAGTTTATCATATGATTTTTATCCTTCAATTTCTTAATATGGTGCATCGTGTTGATTGATTTACATATATTGAAGTATCCTTACATTCCTGGAATAAACCCCACTTGATCATGGTGTATGATCCTTTTAATGTGCCATTGGATTCTGTTTGCTAGTATTTTGTTGAGGATATTTGCATCTATGTTCATCAGTGATACTGGCCTGTAGTTTCCTCTTTTTTTTGACATCTCTGTCTGGTTTTGGTGACAGGGTGATGGTGGTCTTGCAGAATGAGTTTCAGAGTGTTCCTCCCTCTGCTGTATTTTGGGAAAGTTTGAGAAGGATAAGTATTAGCTGTTCTCTAAATGTTTGATATAATTTCCCGGTGAAGCCATCTGGTCCTGGGTTTTTGTTTGTCTGAATATTTTAAATCACAGTTTCAATTTCAGTGCTTGTGATTGCTCTGGTAATATTTTCTATTTCTTCATGGTTCAGTCTCAGAATGTTGTGCTTTTCTAAGAATTTGTCCATTTCTTACAGATTGTCCATTTTATTGGCATATAGTTTCTTGTAGTAATCTCTCATGATCTTTTGTATTTCTGCAGTGTCAGTTGTTACTTCTCCTTTTTCATTTCTATTTCTATTAGAGTCTTTTTCCTTCTATTCTTGATGAAGCTGGCTAATGGTTTATCAATTTTGTTTATCTTCTCAAAGAACCACCTTTTAGTTTTATTGATCTTTGCAATTGTTTCCTTCATTTCTTCTCCATTTATTTCTGATCAGATCTTTATGATTTCTTTCCTTCTGCTAAATTTGGGGGTTTTTGCTCTTCATTCTCTAATTGCTTTTGGTGTTAGGTTAAGTTGTTTATTTGAGAGTTTTCTTGTTTCTTGAGGTTGGATTGTATTGCTATAAATTTCCATCTTAAAACTGATTTTGCTTCATCCCATAGGTTTTGCATCATTGTGTTTTCTTTGTCATTTGTTTCTCTGTATATTTTGATGTTCTCTTCAGTTTCTTTTATGATCTTTTGGTTATATAGTAGCATATTGTTTAGCCTCCATGTGTTTGTATTATTTACAGTTTTTTTCCTGTAATTGATATCTAGTCTCATAGCATTGAGGTCAGAAAAGATACTTGATATGATTTCAATTTTCTTAAGTGTACAAAGGTTTGATTTCTGACCCAAAATATAATCTGTCCTAGAGAATTTTCCATGATCACTTGATAAGAATGTGTATTCTGTTTTTGGGTAGAATGTCTTATAAATATCAATTAAGTCCATCTTGTTTAACGTGTCATTTAAATCTTGTGTTTTTATTTTTATTTTCATTTTGCATGATCTTTCCACTGGTGAAAGTGGGGTAAGTCCCCTACTATTATTGTGTTACTGTTGATTTCCCCATTTATAGCTCTTAGCATTTGCCTTATGTATTGAGGTGCTTCTATGTTGGGTGCATAAATATTTACAATTGTTATATCTTCTTCTCGATTTGATCCCTTGATCATTATGCAGTGTCCTTCATCTGTCTTTTTATTTTAAAGGCAATTTTGTCTGATATGTGTAATGCTACTCCAGCTTTCTATTGGTTTTCATTTGCATGAAATATCCTTTTTCCATCCCTTCACTTTCAGTCTGTGTGTGTCCATAGGTCTGAAGTGAGTCTTTTTAGACAGCATATATAGATGTTGTGTTTTTGCTTCAACTCAGCCAATCTGTGTCTTTAGGTTGGAGCATTTACTCCAATTACATTTAAGTTAATTATAAATTTGTATGTTTCTATTTCCATTTTGTAATTGTTTTAGGTTTGTTTTTGTAGGTCTTTTTCTTCTCTTGTTTTTCCCACCTAGAGATGTTCCTTCAGTTTTGTTCTAAAACTCATTGGGTGGTGCTGAATTCCCTTAACTTTTGCTTGTATATAAAGTTTCTGATTTCTCCATCAAATCTGAATTAGATCCTTGCTGGGTAGAGTAATCTGGGTGGTGGGTTTTTCCATTTCATCATTTTAAATATATCCTACCTCTCCCTTCTGGCCTGCAGAGTTTCTGCTGAGAAATCAGCTGATAACCTTACTCAGATCCCCTTATATGTTATTTGTCATTTTTCCTTGCTGCTTTTAATATTTTTTCTTTGTATTTAATTTTTGTTAGTTTGATTAATATGTGTCTTGGTGTGTCTCTTTTTGTTTGTCCTGTATGGGGCTCTCTGAGCTTCCTGGACTAGGGTAACTATTTTCTTTTCCATATTAATAGGGAAGTTTTTGACTATAATGTCTTCAAATATTTTCTCAGATACTTGCTCTTTCTCTTCTTCATCTGGGAACCTTATAATTCAAATGTTGATGCATTTAATGTTGCCCCAGATTTCTGTAAGACTGTCCTCATTTCTTTTCATTCTTTTTTCTTTATTCAGCTCCTTGGCAATTATTTCTACCTTTCTATCTTCAAGCTCACTTATGCATTTTTCTGCCTCATTTATTATGCTATTGATTCCCTCTAGTGTATTTTTCATTTTCAGTTATTGTGTTGTTCATCACTGATTGTTTGTTCTTTAGTTCTTCTAGGTCCTTGTTAAATACTTATTGTATCTTCTCAATCTGTGCCTCTATTGCATTCCTGAGCTCTTAGCTCATTTTTCCTATTATTACTCTGAATTATTTTTCAAGTATATTGCCTATCTCCTCTTCATTTAGTTGTCCTTGTACTTATGGACTAAAGATGCTGGAGATAGGCAGCCTTCCAGAAAGGAATTTAGAATAATGATAGTGAAGATGATCCAGGATCTTAGAAAAAGAATGAAGGCAAGGACCAAGAAGATGCAAGAAATGTTTTAAAAAGACCTAGAAAAACTAAAGAACAAACAGAGACAAACAATACCATGTCTGAAATGAAAAATGCACCAGAAGGAACCAATAGTAGAATAACTGAGGCAGAAGAACGGATAAATTACCTGGAAGACAGAATGGTGGAAATCGCTGTTGTGGAACAGAATACAGAAAAATAGAATAGAAAGAAAAGAAGACAGTCTAAGAGACTTCTGAGACAACATTAAACACACCAGCATTCATATTATAGAGGTCCAAGAAGGAGAATGAGAGAGAGAAAGGACCTGAGAAAATCTTTGAAGAGATAATAGTTGAAAATTTCCCTAACGTGGGAAAGGAAACAGTCTGCCAAGTCCAGGAAGTACGGAGAGTCCCAGATATGATAAAACCAAGGAGGAAACCACATAGTAATCAAATAGCCAAAAATTAAAGACAAAGAAAAAATATTAAAAGCAACAAGGGAAAAGCAACAAATAATGTACAAGGTAACTCCCATAAGGTTATCAGCTGATTTCTCAGCAGAAACTCTGAAGGCCAGAAGGCAGTGGCATGATATATTTAAATTGATGAAAGAGAAGATCCTGCAACCAAGTGCACTCTCCCAGCAAGGCTCTCATTCAGATTTGATGGAGAAATCAAAAGCTTACAGACAACCAAAGCTGAAAGAATTCAGTACCACAAGGTCAAATTTACAAAAAATGCTAAAGGAGCTTCTCTACGTGGAAAATAAAGGTCACAACTGGAAACAAGAAATTTGTGAATGAAAAGCTCACCAGTAAAGACAAACACACAGTAAAGGTAGGAAGTCATCTACACACAAATATGATATCAAACCCAGAAATTGTAAGAAGGAAAGAACACAAATGCAGTATATTGAAAATGCATTTGAAAGAAAAAGCCCAGCAACATAAAACAATCTTGTTTATATATGGACTGCTATATCAAATTCTCATGGTAGGGCTTCCCTGGTGCAGTGGTTGAGAATCTGCCTGCCGATGCAGGGGACACAGGTTCGTGCCCTGGTACGGGAAGATCCCACATGCCGTGGAGCTGCTGGGCCTGTGAACCATGGCCACTGAGCCTATGTGTCTGGAGCCTGTGCTCCACAATGGGAGAGGTCCGCATAATGCAAAAAAAAAAAAAATTATCATCGTAATTGCAAACTGAAAATCTACAATTGAGATGCATACAAAGAAGAAACAGCAACCCAAACACCAAACGCAACATAAAAGTTAGTCATCAAATGACAAGAGAAGAGAACAAGGGAAGGGAAGAAAAAGGACCTACAAAAACAAGCCTAAGGCAATCAACAAAATGGCAATAAGTACAAATACACCTGAAATATAAATGGATTAAATGTTTGAAACAAAACACATAGACTGGTTGAATGGATACAAAATAAGACCCATATAAATGCTTTCTAAAAGAGAACCACTTCAGACCTTGAGACACATACAGAATGAAAATGAGGGGATGGAAAAATTTCTTCCATGCAAATGGATATCAAAAGAGAGCTGGAGTAGAAAAACTCATATCAGACAAAATAGACTTTAAAATAAAGACTGTTAAAATACACAAGGAAGGAAACTACATAATGATCAGTAGATCAATCCACGAAGAGGATATAAGAGTTAGGAATATATATGCAACCAACATAGGAGTACCTCAGTATATAAGGCAAATACTAATAGCCATAAAAGGAGAAATTGACAGTAACACAAAATTAGTGTGTGATTTAGCACCACACTTACACCAAAGGACAGATTATCCAGACAGAAAGTTAATAATGAAACATAAGCCTTAAATGGCACATTAGACCAGATAGACTTAATTGATATTTATAGGACATTCCATCCAAAAGCTCAAGAATACACTTTCTTCCCAAGTGAACATAGAACATTCTCCAAGATAGACCACAACTTGGGTCACAAATTAAGCCTCAGTAAATTTAAGAAAAATGAAATCATATCAAGCATCTTTTCTGACCACAACACTATGTGATTAGAAATCAATTATGGGCAAAAGAAAAATACTTAAAAAACATGAACACATGGAGGCTAAACAATAAGTTACTAAATAACTGATGGATCACTGAAGAAATCAAAGAGGAAATCAAAAAAGACCTCAAGACAAATGACAATGAAAACATGATGATCCAAAACCTATGGGACATAGAAAAACTAGTTCTATAGAAAAAGTAGTTCTAAGAGGGAGGTTTATAGCAATACAATATTACCCCAAGAAACAATAAAAATCTCAAATAAACAGCCTAATCTTACACCTAAGGCACCTAGAGAAAGAAGAATGAACAAAAGCAAAAGTTAGTTGAAGGAAAGAAATCAGAAAGATCAGAGGAGGAGATTGGTTCAAGATGGTGGAGTAGAAGGATGTGCATACACTTCATCTTGCGAGAGCACCAGAATCACAACTATCTGCTGAACAATCAACAAAAGGAAGACTCTGGAACTCACCAAAAAAATACTGCACATGCAAAGAAAAAGGAGAAGCTGCAATGAGATGAAAGGAGGGGTGGAATCACAATAAAGTCAAATCCCATAACCACTGGGTGACTCACAAACTGGAGAACAATTATACCACAGAAGTCCACCCACTGGAGTGAAGGTTCTGAGTCACACATCGGGATTCCTAACCTGGGGGTCCAGCAATGGGAGGAGGAATTCCCAGTGAATCAGACATTGAAAGCTAGTGGGATTTAACTGCAGGGTTTCAAAAGGACTGAGGGTAACAGAGACTCCGCTCTTGGAGGACATGCACATGCAAAGTAGCGTGTGCATCGGGACCCGGGGAAAGGAGCCGTGACCCCATAGGAGAGTGAACCAGATTTACCTGCTAGGATTGGGGGTCTCCTGCATAGGCAGGGGTGGCTGTGGCTCACCACAGGAACAAGGATACTGGCAGCAGAAATTCTGGGAACTACTCATTGGCATGAGCTCTCCTGGAGTCCACCATTAGCCCCACCAAAGAGCTTGTAAGCTCCAGTGCTGGGTCACCTCAGGCCAAACAACCAACAGGGAGGGAACACAGCCCACCCGTCAGCAGACAAGTGGATTAAAGTTTTACTGAGCTCTGCCCACCAGAGCAACACCCAGCTCTACCCACCACTGGTCCCTCCCATCAGGAAGCTTGCACAAGCCTCTTAGATAGCTATCCACCAGAGGACAGATAGCAGAACTAAGAAGAACTACAATCCTGCAGCCTGTGGAATGAAAACCACATTCATAGAAAGATAGACAAAATGAAAATGCAGAGGACTATGTACCAGAGGAAGAAATAAGATAAAACCCCAGAAAAAATAACTAAATGGAAATAGGCAACCATCCAGAAAAATAATTCAGAAAAATGATAGTGAAGATAATCCAGGACCTTGGAAAAAGAATGGAGGCAAAGATCGAGAAGTTGCAAGAAATGATTAACAAAGACATAGAAGAATTAAAGAACAAACAAAGAGAGATGAGCAATGTGATAACTGAAATGAAAAATACACCAGAAGGAATCAATAGCAGAATAAGTGAGGCAGAGGAATGGGTAAGTGACCTGGAAGACAGAATGGTTGAATTCAATAGTGCAGAACACAATAAAGAAAAAAGAATGAAAAGAAATAAAGGCAGACAAAGAGATCTCTGGGACACCATTAAACTCAATACTTGCATTATAGGGGCCCTAAAAGGAGAAGAGAGAGAGAAAGAACCCAAGAAAATATTTGAAAACATTATACTTGAAAACTTCCCTAACATAGGATAGGAAATAGCCACCCAAGTCCAGGAAGAAAAGAGAGTCTCAGGCATGATAAACCCAAGGAGAACCATGTCAGGACACATAGTAATCAAACTGACAAAAATTAGAGACAAAGAAAAATTATTAAAAGCAACAAGGGAAAAACAACAAATAATATACAAGGGTACTTCCATGAGGTTAACAGCTGATTTCTCAGCAGAAACTCTACAGGTCACAAGGGACTGGCCTGATATATTTAAAGTGATTAAAGGGAACCAGCCTAAAAGCAAGATTACTCTAGCTGGCAAAGATCTCATTCAGATTCAATGGAGACATCAAAGCTTTACAGACAAGCAAAAGCTAACAGAATTCAGCACCACCAAATCAGCTCTACAATAAATGCTAAAGGAACTTCTCTAAGTGGGAAACACAAAAGAAAAGGATCTACAAAAACAAACCAAAAACAACTAAGTAAACGGTAATAGGAACATACATATTGATAATACCCTAAATGTGAATGGAGTAAATGCTATAAAAGAGGAAATCGAAAGTAATGTAATACTAGTGGGGGATTTTAACACCCCACTTACACCAATGGACAGCTCATCCAGACAGAAAATTAATAAGGAAATAAATGCTTTAAATGACATAGACCAAATCAATTTAATTGATATTTATAGGGCATTCCATACGAAAACAGCAGGTTACACTTTCTTCTCAAGTGCACACGGAACATTCTCCAGGATAGATCATATTGTGGGTCACAAATCAAGCCTCAGTAGATTTAAGAAAAACTGAATTCATATCAAGCATCTTTTCTGACCACAATGATATGAGATTAGAAATAAATTACATGGAAAAAAATGTAAAAAACACAAACACATGCAGGCTAAACAATACATTACTAAATAACCAAGACATCTCTGGAGAAATAAAAAAACACCTAGAGACAAATGACAACAACAACACAATGATCCAAATCTGTGGGATGCAGCAAAAACAGTACTAAGAAGGAAGTTTATAGCAATACAATCCTCCCTCAAGAGACAAGAAACTTCCCAAATAAACAATCTAAAGTTACACCTAAAGCAACTAAAGAAAGAAGAACAAACAAAAACCAAACTTAGTAGAAGGAAAGAAATCATAAAGATCAGAGCAGAAAAATGAAATAGAAAAAAAGACAACAATAGCAAAGATCAATAAAACTAAAAGCTGGTTCTTTGAGAAAAGCAAATATATGCCAATGAAATGGACAACAAATGGACAAATTCTTAGAAAGTTATAACCTTCCAAGACTAAACAAGGAAGAAATAGAAAATATGAACAGACCAATCACAAGCAATGAAATTGAAACTGTGATTAAAAATCTTCAAACAAACAAAAGTCCAGGACCAGGTGGCTTCACAGGTGATTTCCATCAAACATTTAGGGAAAAGCTAACACCATCCTTCTCAAACACTTCCAAAAACTTGCAGAAAAGGAACACTCTCATACTTATTGTATGAGGCCACCATGGCCCTGATAAAAAAACCTGACAAAGATACCACAAAAAAACAAAATTACAGGCCAATATCACAGATGAATATCGAAGCAAAACTCCTCAATATAATACTAACAAACAGAATCCAACAACACATTAAAAGGATCATACACCATGGTCAAGTGAGGTTTATCCCAGGTATGCAAGGATTATTCAATATACACAAATCAATCAATGTGATAAAACATATTAACAAATTAAAGGAGAGAAACCATATGATCATTTCAATAGATTAAGAAAAAGCTTTTGACAAAATTCAACACCCATTTATGATAAAAACCCTCCAGAAAGTAGGCATACAGGGAAGCTACCTCAACATAAAGACCATATATGACAAACGTCATTCTCAATGGTGAAAAACAAAGTATTTTTGTCTAAGATCAGGAACAAGACAAAGAAGTCCACTTTCGCCACTATCATTCAACATAGTTTTGGAAGTCCTAGCCAGGGCAATCAGAGAATAAAAAGAAATAAAAGGAATCCAAATTGGAAAAGAAGAATTAAAACTGTCACTGTTTGCAGATGACATGATACTATACATAGATAATCCTAAGGATGCTACCAGAAAACTACTAGAGCTAATCAATGAATTTGGTAAAATTGCAGGATACAAAATTAGTGCACAGAAATCTCTTGCATTCTTATACACTAAAAATGAAAGGTTAGAAAGAGAATTAAGGAAACAATCCCATTCACCAATGCAAAAATATAATGAAATACTTAGGAATAAACCTACATAAGGAGACAAAAGACCTGTACTCAGAAAACTACAAAACAGGGGTGAAAGAAATCAAAGTTGACACAAACAGATGGAGAGACATACTATGTTCTTTGATAGGAAAAATCAGTAATGTGAAAATGACTATAATACCCAAAGGAATCTACAGATTCAATGCAACCCCTATATTATAACCAATTGTAATTCTTACAGAACTAGAGCAAGAAATCTTAAAATTTGTTTGGAGACTCAAAAGACCCCCTAATAGCCAAATCAATCTTGAAGGGAAAAAACGGAGCTGGAGCAATCAGGCTCCTTGACTTCAGACTATACTACAAAGCTACAGTAACCAAGTCATTATTGTACTGGCACAAAAACAGAAATATAGATCAATGGAACAGGATAGAAAGCTCAGAGATAAACTCATGCACCTATGGTCTATTAATCTATGACAAAGGAGGCAAGGATACACAATGGTAAAAAGACAGTATCTTCAATAAGTGTGCTGGGAAAACTGGACAGCTATATGTAAAAGAATGATATTAGAACACTCCCTAACACCATACACAAAAATAAACTCAAAATGGATTAAAGACCTAAATGTAAGACTGGACACTATAAAACTCTTAGAGGAAAACATAGGAAGAACACTCTTTGACAGAAATCACAGCAAGGTCTTTATGACCCACCTCCTAGAGTAATGGAAATAAAAACAAAAATAAACAAATGGGACCTAATGAGACTTCAAAGATTTAGCACAGCAAAGGAAACTCTAAACAAGATGAAAAGACAACCCTCAGAATGGGAGCAAATGTTTGCAAATGAAACAATGAACAAAAGATTAATCTCCAAAATATATAAACAGCTCATGCACCTGAATATTAAAAAAAAAATCCAATAAAAAGATGGTCAGAAGACCTAAATAGACATTCTTCCCAGAAGACATACAGATGGCCAGGAGACACATAGAAAGCTGCTCAAAATCACTAAGTATTAGAGAAATGAAACTCAAAACTACTATGAGGTATCATCTCACACTGGTTAGAATGTGCATCATCAGAAAATCTACAAACAACAAATGCTGGAGAGGGTGTGGAGAAAGGGAACTCACTTACAGTCTTGGGGAGAATGTAAATTGATACAGCCACCATGGAGAACACTATGGAAATTCCTTAAAAAACTAAAAATAAAATTACCATATTACCCAGCAATCCCACTACAGGGCACATGCCCAGAGAAAATCATAATTCAAAAAGACTCATGCACCCAATGTTCATTGCAACACTATTTACAATAGCCAGATCATGGAAGCAACCTAAATGTCCATCGCTGGCCAAAGGATAAAGAAGATGTGGTACATATATACATTGGAATATTACTCAGCCATAAAATGGAATGAAATTGGGTCATTTGTAGAGATGTAGATGGACCTAGAGACAGTCATACAGAGTGAAGTAAGTCAGAAAAATAAAAACAAATATCATATATTAACACATATATGTGGAATCTAGATAAATGGTACAGATGAACTGGTTTGCAAGGCAGAAATAGAGACACAGATGTAGAGAACAAATATATGGACACCAAGGGGGGCAAGCGGGGAGTGGGTGGTAGGATGAATTGGGAGATTGGGATTGACATATGCACATTAACTTGTATAAAATAGATAACTAATAAGGACTTGTTTTATAAATAAAGTAAAATAAATTTGAAAAAAATACATAGTCGAAGTCATTGAAGTTCAGGTTCTTTATCTTTCCAATCACCATGCTTCATTGTTCAGTTTGAAAAAGAAATTTAGAAAAGCAGAGAAGAAATAAATGAAATAGAGACAAAGAAATAAAAACAATAACAAAGATCAATGAAACTAAAAGCTGGTTGTTTGCAAAGATAAAGAAAATTGATAACCCTTTTGCGAGAATCATCAAGATAAAATGGAGAGGACTCAAATTAATAAAATTTGAAATGTAAAAGAAATTACAATGGAAACCACAGAAATACAAAGACTCATCAGAGACTATTACAAAGGAATATACAACAATAAAATGGACAACCTGGAAGAAATGGACAAATTCTTGCAAAGGTACAATCTCTCAAGAATGAACCAGGAAGAAATACAAAATATACGCAGACCAATCAGAAGTACTGAAAATGAAAGTGTGATTAAAGAACTCGCAACAAACAAAAGTCTGCTAGCAGATGGCATCACAGATGAATTCTATCAATCATTTGAGAAGAGTTAACACTCATCTTCTGAAACTATTCAAAAAAATTTTCAGAAGAAGGAAAATCCCTAAACTCATTGTACAAGGAACTCATTCTCCAAAAAAAAAACAAGCCACAAAATGGGAGAAAATACTTTCATATGATGTAACCAACAAAGGATTAGTTTCCAAAATTTATAGTCAGCTCATGTGGCTCAATACCATAAAAACAAACAACACAATCAAAAAATGAGCAGAAGACTTAAGTAGACATTTCTACAAAGAAGACATACAGATGCTCAAGAGGCACATGAAAATATGTTCAATATTCTAATTATTAGAGAAATGTTAATCAAAACTATAATGAGATATCACCTCATGCCAGTCAGAATGGCTATCATCAAACATCTACAAACAATAAATGTTGGAGATCATGTGGATAAAAGGGAACTCTCTTACACCATTAGTGGGAATGTAAATTGGTACAGCCACTATGGAGAACAGTTTGGAAGTCACTAAAAAAAATTAAAAATAGAGCTAACATATGATCCAGCAATCCCACTCCTGGGCATATATCCAGAGAAAAGCTTGGTTCAAAATTGTACATGCACCCCAATGTTCATTGCAACACTGTTTACAGTAGCCAAGATGTGGAAGCAATTTAATTGTCCATTGACAGATGAATGGATAAAGAAGGTGTGGCACATATATACAATGGATATTACTCAGCCATTAAAAAGAATGAAATAATGTTATTTGCAGCAACATGGATAGACCTGGAGATTATCATCCTAAGTGAAGTAAGTCAAACAGAGAAAGACAAATATAATATAATATTGCTTATATGCAAAATCTAAAAAATAATGATACAAATGAATGTATTTACAAAACAGAAACAGACTCATGGACTTAGAGAATAAAATTATGGTTAGCAGGGTGGAAGGGTGCAGGAAAGGGATAGATTGGGAATTTGGGATTGACATGTACACTTCTATATTTTAAATTGATAACCAACAAGGACCTACTGTATAGCACAGGGAACTCTGCTCAATATTCTGTAATAACTTAAATAGGAAAATAATTTTAAAAAGAATAGATACATGTATATATGTAACTGAATCACTTTGCTATACACCTGAAACTAATACAACATTATTAATCAACTATATTCTAATATAAAACAAAATTTTTTAAAAATTGAAATAAAATAAAATTCAAAAAAAAGAAAAAATCCTCAGTGTAAAAAAATCTGATATTATGGAACAGGTGAATTAAGAGGCTATTTCTCTCTTTATTTGTAATTCCATGGAGGTTTTTCTAATTCAAATTAGAAAAATTGGGCCGATGTGTATTTGATATACATCTACTTTACCATAAACAATATATGAATTATTATAAAACATTTAAATCTATATTCATTTTTGATCAAGCTACAGTTTCATGTAACCATGTTTATTATTGAAGACAGAAAAGTCATGGGGCCGGGAGAGTGACAACAAATTGTAAATTATTCATGGCTATATACACCTTTAAATTTTTTTGAAATATTTATATACACATATATATAATAATTTACTGTTGGAGCTATTATTGTCTTGAATATTTTTGAGAAATTTTCTTGAAGATAAGATTGAAGAATCTTGAATTTTCTTACTGAAGGTGAAAGGTGTACATGTGGGAATTAGTCACAGCTCCTGACAATTTTGGTTTCCAGTGAAGTATTTATGTGAAAACCACTTTCATAGTAGAGGTTAATAGTATGATTGTATATAGTTGAATTGTACTATTGCCAAAGTAATGGTACTTCTGGTAAACATGCAAATCTCTGCACAGGGAAGCTCACCAAACTAGTAGAAAGAGATGTGAAATATATACAAACATATACTCTGTTGTCACTCAAATTCAGATAAATGAGGACCAAATAGGAAAAAAAATAATTTAACATCATTTGTAAAGTAGCAGCACAAATAGCTAAATGTCAAGATTTTGTGATGACCCAAACATAGTGTTTGGTCATAAAATAGCTTGCATTTTAGTGCCTAATATTGTATAACTAGCTGTGGCACCCTGGTATTAGGTCCTTTTGGGGGGCACAGAGCTAAATGACACTCCCCAGTCTCCCTAGAGTTAGCTGGAGCCATGTGATGGAATACTGGCAAAGAGAATGTGGGTAGATGTAAGAGATGCCGGACCTGGTCCCTAAACCCCCTTTTAAGAAGGTCCATGCTCTTCCTCTTTTCTGCCTTGAAGCTAAAGGTAGAGAGGACTTTCCTGCTGCCCCACACTCAACTGTGACCTAAGTGAGAAATAGATCTTTATTATGTTGATCATTGGGATCTGTAGTACAGCAGTTAGTATACCCTAATTCAAGTGTCAAAGTTCAACTCAAAACTAAAATGATATAGGTCTATTAGGAATACCTAATATTAAAAGCCAATATCATGCTATGATTACTCTACATAAATAGCATTTACCTTATTTTCATTTCCGCAAAGTGTTTGTAATGAAAGCAAACAGCAGGAATTATTTTTGGTATTATTTTATCACACCAAAAACACAGAGAGAGCTCATCAGTGGAGTCTAGAGCTTCTACTTGTTTTCACCTTTATTATACTTTTAGTCATCCTCTCACCATATCTTCAGTCTTACCTTTAAGTCATCTTACTCTTCCAATCACCTCTCATATCTCTCTTACTCTGAGAAGTGTCCTTTGGTACCCTCTAGAATATGGTGGCTGAGAGCACAAGGATGAACATTCCCAACCAACATACACTCCGTTTTCACATGAGGAGATCATGTATTTCATTAGACAGTACATAGCACATATTGATTAACTCTTTTTTTCCAATCAATGAAGCTAAGAGTACTGCTGTGTGTCTTGTGGTTGATCCCAAATTGGAACATAAATGTTAAAATCAAGAAATAGTGAGCTAGCTCAGCATTTTTTCCCAAGCTATGTCAATGGGAGAACATACCTTTTGGTAGCAATTGAAAGCAGGATGTTTTTGCAAGGAATTTCATGTGAGACCAAAAATATTTTCCTGTCTTTCCTAAGAAGCACCAATAATGATTCTTCCCTTCCTCCTGTATAAGTGTATATAAGGGGTTGTAGAATATGAGGTGTGAAGCATACTAAACATAAAAAAAAAAGAATTGCTATGAGGAAAGACAGGAAGAATATATATACAGGATAGCTCTCATAACTTATGTTTTGCCACTTCCAGGTAACCCACAACAAGTAAACGCTTGGCAAAAAATATAGGCTTTCTATGCCTAAGTTTTTTCATATTGTACACAGGAGAGCAAAATTATTTTTCCCTTTGCCTTCCACCTTTTCTACAGGAAACAATGAGTTTTCCACAAGAGTACTCTGATATCATTTTTTGAGAGACCTCTCTAGAGCATTACTAAAACAAGCCAAATAGATCAACAAGAAAACACCTGTAAATTGCTAAATGCAGTTACATCATTCATGATATTTTCATTGTATTTTTAATGGAACAGAAAACTATGACAGCACAGAATCTGGAGAAGTGACCCAACCACTAAAGAGGTCACAGAATTTAAGAACCCTTGAAATCCTCTTAAGTAATCAGTGTCACTGGCCTGTTTTCCAATTTCATTGAAAAATAATTAAAGTTCCTCTCAATATGTGCCTCATTGGAAGTCAAAATTAAACTCCATTATCTATAAAGACAAATGATACAAATATTTGAAATGTAAAATAGTCTATGCTGAGGTTAATATCTTTATAATAAATACCAAATATTAAATTGAAATATATGCATGTCTCTACTCTCTTTGCATATTCTCTTTACTTCTCAGTAAAGAGATAGCATGAAGGGAGAAGACGGTAGATTGGGCTAATATGTGGATGGCAAACAGGTTTCTTCTTGCAGCCCATAAGAACTAACTGATAGTGAGTTCTGGGAATACCATACTCAGAAGGATTTTGAAAACTTTTCTGGGATCAAGGGCAGGAATGGATAATTATTGATTTTCTGAGTACCAGAATTGCATAGTAACAGGTAAGCAATGCTCTGTGTCTGACATCTCTGAGCTAATGGAAAATAAATATACAGAAAACTGACATTCTGGTTGTGGTGGGATGGTGTATAGTCATGGGCAGAAGTGTTCCAATGCTCTGGTCTTCCTTGTTACCCAAAGCCTGAAAACCACCTCAGATATGTAGCTTCTTATGGATACCCTACAGCTAGAAACAGGTCTGCCACAGGTTTTTGCCCATGAAAGTGCTATGCTGATTATTTCTCACCTCATATTTGGGTTCCCATGCATTCTATATAAATTGCCAATATCACATAACACATACTTATTTGCATGTACATATGTGTAAATGCGTATAACGCCCTTACCTGTCTCTTTTAACTTAATATTTTTGACACTAATATGTTAGTATAGTCATATATAATACAAATCAGAGCATTTTGGAAATAAAAGGAGCTAATATTTTTAATTATATGGGACAATAGGAGATAAAAAGGGGAAAATTCCTGGAAAACTGTATATAGTCCCAATTTACAAATCAAATTAATTTTTCCACTTAGGTAAACTGTTAACAAAAAAATAATAAAAAATTCTTTTCTGTAAGTACTATGACTCAAATCAGGATTATATTTATCTATCTATATATCAGAAAAGATGCTCATACAAATATAAAATTAGAATCCGTGTCAGAAGAAATGAATTCCTAAGGTCTACAGTTTAACAAAGAAGTGAAAAAAATGGAAAAAGAAAAGGCAAGTTCAGATGATCTACTTAATAGTATCCTAAATGGAATACTTGTTATATTTTTTTAAGTTTTTTTTTTAATGAAGTACAGTTGATTTACAATGTTGTGTTGTTTTCAGGTGTATAGCAAAGTGATTCCATTATACATCTATATGTATATGTATATATATATATATATATCCTTTTACAGATTGCTTTCCCTTATAGGTTATTAGAAAATATTGAGTATAGTTCCCTGTGCTGTACAGTTGGTCCTTGTTGCTTATTTATTTTATATACAGTAGTGTGTATATGTTAATCCCAACCTCATAATTTATCCCTGCCCTCACCTTTCCACTTTGGTAACCATGAGTTTGTTTTCTATGTCTGTGAGTCTCCTCTGTTTTGTAAATACCTTCATTTGTACCTCTTTAGATTCCACAATTAAACCATATAATGTAATATTTGTCATTCTCTGTCTGGCTTACTTCACTTAGTATGATAATCTCTAGGTCAATTTATATTGCTCTAAATAGAATTATTTCATTCATTTTTATGGCTGAGTAATATTCTGTTGTATATATGTACCATATCTTCTTTATCCATTCATCTATCAGTGGATATTTAGGTGGCTTCCATGTATTGGTGATTGTAAATAGTGTTGTTATGAAATTAGGGTGCATGTATCTTTTTGAGTTATGGTTTTCTCTGGATATATGCTCAGGAGTAGAATTATGGGATTATATGGTAGTTCTATTTTTAGTATTTTTAAGGAACCTCCATACTGTTCTCCATTATGGCTGTACCAGTTTATATTCCCACCAACAGTGTAAGAGGGTTCCTTTATCTCCAGACCCTCTCCAGCATTTGTAGACTTTTTGATGATGGCCATTCTGATTGGCATGAAGTGATAATCATTGAAGTTTTGCTTTGCATTTCTGTAATAATTAGTGATGTTCAACACCTTTTCATGTGCCTCTTGGCCATCTGTATGTCTTCCCTGGAGAAATGTCTTTTTACATCTCTGCACATTTTTTGATTGGGTTGTTTGACTTTTTGATATTGAGCTGTATAAGCTGTTTGTAATTCATTGTTGGTTGCATTGGTTGCAAATATTTTCTCCCATTCTGTAGGTTGAATTTTGTTTTACTTATGGTTTCCTTTGCTGTGCAAAATCTTCTGAGTTTAATTAAGTCCAATTTGTTTATTTTTGTTTTTATTTCTATTCCTCTTGGAGACAGATCCAAAAAGATATTGCTGTGATTTATGTCGAAGTGTCTTCTGCTTATGTTTTCCTTTAGGAATTTTATAGTATCCAGTCTTACATTTAGGTCATTAATCCATTTTGAGTTTATTTTTGTGTATGGTTTTAAAGAGTGGTCTAATTTCATTGTTTTACATGTAGCTGTCCAGTTTTCCCAGCACCATTTATTGAAGAGACTGACTTTTCTCCGTTGTATAGTCTTGCCTCCTTTGTTGAAGATGAGTTGAACATAGGTGTGTAGGTTTATTTCTGGACTTTCTATCCTGTTCCATTGATTTATATTTTTGTTCCAGTACCATAGCTTTGTAGGTTTGTAGTATAATCTGAAGTCAGGGAGCCTGATTCTTCCAGCTTCGTTTTTCTTTCTCAAGATTTATTTGGCTATTTCAGGTCTTTTGTGTTTCCATACAAATTCAAACATTTACTCTTCTAGGAGTGTGAAAAATGGCATTGTTAATTTGATAGGTATTACATTTAATTTGTAGATTGCCTTGGGTAGTATAGTCATTTTTACAATATTGATTCTTCCAATCCAAGAACATGGTATATGTTTCCATCTGTTATTGTCATCTTTGAATTCTATCATCAGTGTCTTATAGTTTTCAAAGTACATGTCTTTTTGTCTCCTTAGGTGGTTTATTCCTGGGTATTTTATTCTTTTTGATGTGATGGTAAATGGGGTTATTTCTTTAATTTCTCTTTCTGGTCTTTCATTGTTAATGTATAGAAATGGAAAATTTTCTCTGTATTAATTTTGTATCCTGCCACTTTACCAAATTCATTGATGAGCTTTAGTATTTTTCTGGTAGCATCTTTAGGAATTTCTATGTATAGAATCATGTCATCTGCAAACAGTGATATATTTACCTATTCTTTGCCAATTTAAATTCTTTTTACTTTTTTTTTCCTTCTCTGATAGCTGTCTCTAGGACTTCCAAAAGTATGTTGAATAGAAGTGGTTAGAGTGGACATCCTTGTCTTGTTTCTGATCTTAGAGGAAATTCTTTCAGGTTCTCACCATTGAGTATGATGTTAGCTGTGGATTTGTCCTGTATAGCCTTTATTATGTTGAGGTAGGCTCCTGGAGAGTTTTTATCATAAATAGTTTTGGAATTTTATCAAAAGATTTTTATGCATTTACTGAGATTATCATCTGGTTTTTAGTCTTCAATTTGTTGATGTGGTTTATCATAGTGATTGGATTATGATCCTTTTCACGTGTTGTTGGATTCAGTTTCCTAGTATTTTGTTGAGAATTTTTGCATCTTTGTTCATAAGTGATATTGGCATATATTATTCTTTTCTGTGGTATCTTTGTATGGTTTTGCTATCAGGGTTACGATGGCCTCATAGAGTAAGTTTGGGAGTGTTCCTTCCTCTGTAATTTTTTGGAATAGTTTTAAAGGATAGGTGTTAACTCTTCTTTAAATGTTTGGTAGAATTCACCTCTGAAGCCATCTTGTCCTGGACTTTTGTTGTTTAGGAGTTTTTTAGTCACAGATTCAATTTCAGTACTTATAAGTGATCTGTTCATATTTTCCATTTCTTCCTGGTTCCACATTGGGAGATTGTACCTTTCTAAGAATTCGTCCATTTCTTCAGTGCTGTCCATTTTATTCACATATAGTTGCTTGTAATATTCTTTTATGGTCCTTTGTATTTGTGTTGTATCTCTTGATTTCTAATTTTATTGAGTTGGCCCCTCTCCCTTTTTTTCTTGATTAGTCTAATTAAAGTTTAATCAATTTTCTTTATCTTTTCAAAGAACTGGCTGTTAGTTTTGTTGATCTTTTCTATTGTTTTCTTTGTCTTTATTTCATTTACTTCTGCTCTGATCTTTATGACTTTTCTTTGTACTAACTTTGGGTTTTGTTTGTTCTTCTTCCTGTTGCTTTAGGTGTAAGGTTAGGTTGTTTATCTGAGATTTTTCTTATTTCCTGAGGTAAGATTTCATTGCTACAAACTTCCCTCTTTAGGGGTTTCCCTGTTGGCGCAGTGGTTGAGAGTCCACCTGCCGATGCAGGGGACACGGGTTTGTACCCCAGTCCAGGAAGATCCCACATGCCATGGAGTGGCTGGACCTGTGAGCCATGGCTGCTGAGCCTGCACGTCCGGAGCCTGTGCTCTGTAACAGGAGATGCCACAGCAGTGAGAGGCCCACGTACTGCAAAAAAACAAAAACAAAACAAAACAAAACTTCCCTATTTAAACTGGTTCTGCTGCATTGCATAAGTTTTGGGTCATTGTGTTTTGGTTGTCATTTGTGTCAAGATACTTTTTGACTTCCTCTTTGATTTCTTCAGTGAATTGTTGGTTATTTAGTAACATATTGTTTAGCTTCCATGTGTTTGTTTGTTTTACAGTTTTATTTTTTGTTGTAGGTTCTTCCCTTTCATCACTTTAAATATATTGTGCCACTCTCTTCTGGCTGCAGAGTTTCTGCTGAAAAATCAGCTGATAACCTTATGGGGGTTCACTTGTATGTTATTTGTTTGTTTTCCCTTGTTGCTCTTCTTATTTTCTCTTTATTTTTAGTTTTTTTCAACTTGATTACTATATATTTTATCATGTTTCTTCTTATATTAATCCTATATTGGACTCTGCACTTCCTGGACTTGGGTGACTATTTCCTTTCCCATGTTAGGGAAGTTTTCATCTATCATCTCTTCAAATATTTTCTCAGGCCCTTTTTCTCTCTGTTCTCCTTCTGTAGCCTGTGTGATGGGAATGTTGGTGTGTTTGATATTGCAGAATGACAAAATTAAAGTCAATCTAATAGTGAAGGAAAAACTATCCAGAAAGAAGTAGAAGAAAGTGTAAAGCTTTGAAATTTTATGACAGGCCAGTTCAACTTTTTCACTGTGAATAAAAGGAAAATTTTTAGGAAATGAAGTCAATCTATATAGAACCTTGAATTCCATTTGAAGAGTGTTTAGATTTAAGTCTAATTGTAATGGGAAGCTTCTAAGGGGTTAGAAATAGAAAAGTAAAATCATCTAATTTATACTTTTAAAAGATTACCATTCTTTTCTATTTAGAGTAGAATATCAGTGCAAAAGTAGAAGCAAGAAAACTAATTACTAAGTTATACCAAAGTCCAAATGACCTAAGGCAGTAATTGCACAAATGGAGAAAAACAACAAATCTCTGGTGTATTTTAGAGAGAGAAACAACTGAAAATGCTGATAAATTGACTACACAGGGAACATTTTAATCTTGTTTACTATTGTATACTCAGTAATTACCAGAGTGCCCAGCCAACTGTGCATTATGGCACTAAAAGTGGAGAAGACATGGAAACTACAAACATCATTCAAAGTCAGAATCCTCATTGCAAAACAGGGGTAATTCACACAATTGCAGAGAAAGATATAAAACAAGCCTTGGAATATTTATCAAATATTTTCCATAGAGAGATAGAAGAATGTACCACTGAGAAATTCCTTCCATCATATAACAGAGATGGGTGGTCATACAATAATGATGTCATATAACATGAGAGAACAATATATCCTCAAAAGGATTGGGATGACAAATATGCAAAACATGATAATATTGGAATGTTATATTTCATGAGGGAATGAAATATATCTACTTTTGTCCTCCTTACAGTCTACTACATAGTAAGTAAGCAATGAATATTTGATAAATAACTTAATAAATAAAATAACAGTCACAGAGTCATCAACAAGAAAACAGCAGCCTTAAATGAAGGATTAAATCAGATATATTTGATGGACTTATGCAGAACATTTCATCCAAAGGCAACAGAATACACATTCTTCTCATGTGAACATTGAATGTTCTCAGGAATAGGCCATATGTTGGGACACAAAACAAGCCTATAAATTTAGGAGGATTGAAATAACATTAAGCACCTTTTCCAAACGCAATGATAAAAAACTAGAAACCAAACACAAAAAGAAAGCTGAAAAATTACAAATATGGAAAGGCTAAACAACGTGTTATTGAAAAACTATTGGGTCAATGAAGAAATCAAAGAGGAAATCGAAAAATACCTGAAGACAAATGAAAATGAAAATAGGACATACCACAATCTATGGGATGCAGCAGAAGCAGTACTAACAGGTAAGTTTATAGCAATACAGGCTTACCTCAAGAAATAAGAAAAATCTCAAATAAGCAATCTAACCTTACAGCTAAAAGAAATAGAAAAAAAAGAGCAAATGAAACCCAAAGTCAGTAGAAGGAAGGGAATAAAAAGTTCAGAATGGAAATAAATGAAATAGAGACTAAAAAGACAATAGAAAATATCAAAAAAACTGAGTTGGCTCTTTGTAAAGGTAAATGAGACTGACAAACCATTAGATAGACTCACAGAGAAAAAAGACAGCTCAGACAAATATAATTAGAAGTAAAAGAGGAAAAATTATAATGGATACTACAGAATACAAAAGAGAATATGATGAAAAGTTCTAAACCAACAAACTGTACAACCTAGAAGAACTGGATAAATTCTTAGAATTATACATTTTTTTCAAGACTCAATCATGAAAAAATAGAACATCTAAATAGACTAATCACTAGAAAAAAGATTGAAACAGTAATTAAAAACTCCTGCAAACAAAAGTCCAGCATCAGATGGCTTCACAGTTGTAGTCTACCAAATATTCAAAGATAATTTAACATCTAACCTTCTCAAACACTTGCAAATATTTAGAATAGGAAGGAATTTCTCCTAACTCATTTTATGAAGCCAACATTACCCTGATAACTAAACTAGACAACGACAACACAAAAGATGAAAATTATAAGCTGATATCTCTCAAAAATATACCTGCAAAAATCTTCAACACAATATTAGCAAACCAAATACAAAAATACATTATAAGGGTCATAGGAGATCTTCAAGATGGCAGAGGAGTAAGATGTGGAGATCACCTTTCTCCCCACGAATACATCAGAAATACAGCTACATGTGGAACAACTCCTACAGAACACCTACTGAACACTGGAAGAAGACTTCAGACTTCCCAAAAGGCAATAAACTCCCCATATACCTGGGTAGGACAAAAGAAAAAAGAAAAAACAGAGACAAAAGAATAGGGATAGGATCTGCATCTCTGGGAAGGAGCTCTGAAGGAGGAAATGTTTCCACACACTAAGAAGTCCCTTCACTGGTGAAGACAGGGGGTGGCAGGGGGAAGCTTCGGAGCCACATAGGAGAGCACAGCAACAGGGGTGCAGAGGGCAAAGTGGAGAGATTCCCGCACAGTGGACCAGCTCTCACCAGCCTGAGAGGCTTGTTGGCTAACCCGCCAGGATGGGTGGGGGCTGGGAGCTGAGGATCCGGCTTTGGAATTCAGATTCCAGGGATAGGACTGAGGTTGGCTGCATGAATACAGCCTGAAAGGGGGTAGTGCACCAGAGTTATCTGGGAGGGAGTCTGAGAAAAAGTCTGGAACTGAATAAGAGGCAAGAGTCCATTGTTTTGGGGTGCACGAGGAGAGAGGATTCAGAGCATCACCTAAACGAGCTCGAGATGGGCATGAGCTGCAGCTATCAGCACAGACACAAGAAATGGGCATGAGATGCTAAGGCTGCTGATGCAGCCACCAAGAAGCCTGTGTACAAGAACAAGTCATTATCCACAACTCCTGTCCCAGAAGCCCCTGCAGCCAGCCACTGCCAGGGTCCCGTGATCCCAGGACAAATTCCCTAGGAGAACACACGGTGCACCTCAGGCTGTTGCAACGTCACAATGGCCTCTGCCACTGCAAGCTCACTCCTCATTCTGTACCCCTCCCTCCCCCTGGCCTGAGTGAGCCAGAATCCTGTAATCAGCTGCTACTTTAATCCGTCCTGTCTGAGAGAAGAACAGAGGCCCCCAAGTGACCTACAAACAGAGGTGAGGCCAAATCCAAAGCTGAACCCCAGGAGCTGTGCGAACAATGAGGAGAAAGGGAAATTTCCCCCAGCAGCCTCAGAAGTAGCAGATTAAATCTCCACAATCAAATTAATCTCTGGAATAACTGAATAGACAATGAATCATCCCAAATTTGAGGTGGTGAACTTTGTGTGATTTTCTCTGTATAGCTTTGCTTTTACCATTTGTCCTAGGGTTCTGCTTGTCCATTTTTTTTTAAATATAGTTTTTAGCACTTGTTATCATTGGTGGATTTGTTTTTTGCTTTGGTTGCTCTCTTTCTTTCTTTTTATTAACTTTAATTTTTATATTTTTAATAACTGTTTTATTATTTTCTTTCAGTTTTTCTCTCTTTTCTTCTTAATGATGTGGCTGACAGGGTATTGGTGCTTTGGCCAAGAGTCAGGCCTGTGACTCTGAGGTGGGAGAGCCGAGTTCAGGACAGCGTTCCAACATAGATTTCCCAGCTCCATGTAATGTCAAATGGTGAAAGCTCTCCCAGAGATCTCCATCCCAATGCAAAGACCCAGCTCCACTCAATGAGCAGCAAGTTACAGTGTTGGGCAACCTATGCCAAACAACTAGCAAACAGGAACACAACCACACCCATTAGCAGAGAGGCTGCCTAAAATCATAATAAGTCCACAGACACCCCAAAACACACAACCAGATGCAGTCCTGCCAAGCAGAAACACAAGATTCAGCCTCATTCCCCAGAACACAGGCACCAATCACCTTCACCTGGAAGCCTACAAAAGCCACTGAACCAACGTTAGCCACTGGGGGCAGACCCGCAAAACAATGGGAACTATGAACCTGCAGCCTGCAAAAAGGAGACTCCAAACACAGTAAATTTAGCAAAATGAGAAGACAGAGAAACACACAGCAGATGAAGAAGCAAGGTAAAAACCCACCAAACCAAACAAATGAAGAAGAAATAGGCAGTATGCATGAAAAAGAATTTAGGGTAATGACAGTAAAGATGATCCAAAATCTTGGAAATAGAATGGACAAAATAAAGTAACATTTAACAAGGACCTAGAAGAACTAAAGAGCAAACAAACAATGATGAACAACACAATAAATGAAATTAAAAATTCTCTAGAAGGAATCAGTAGCAGAATAACAGAGGCAGAGATATGGATCAGTGACCTGGAAGATAAAATAGTAGAAATAACTACTGCAGAGCAGAAGTTTTAAAAAAGAATGAAAAGAATTGAGGACAGTCTCATAGACCTCTGAGACAACATTAAATGCACCAACATTCAAATTACAGGGGTCCCAGAAGAAGAAGAGAAAATGAAAGGGACTGAGAAAATATTGGAAGACATTATAGTTGAAAATTTCCCTAACATGGGAAAGGAAATAGACAATCAAGTCCAGGAGGCACCGAGAGTCCCATAAAGGATAAATCCAAGGAGAAACATGCCAAGACACATATTAATCAAACTATAAAAAAATAAATACAAAGAAAAATATTAAAAGCAACAAGGGAAAAACAACAAAAAACATACAAGGGAATCCCCATAACATTAGCAGCTGATCTTTCAGTGGAAAATCTTCAACCCAGAAGGGAGTGACAGAACATATTTAAAGTGATGAAAGGGAAAAAAACTACAACCAAGAGTACTCTACACAGCAAGGATCTCATTCATTTAGACAGAGAAATTAAAAACTTTACAAACAGGGCTTCCCTGGTGGCACAGTGGTTGAGGGTCCTCCTGCTGATGCAGGGGACGTGGGTTTGTGCCCCGGTCCGGGGGTTCCCATGTGCCATGGAGCAGCTTGGCCCGTGAGCCATGGCCGCTGACCCTGTGCGTCCGGAGCCTGTGCTCCATGGCGGGAGAGGCCAGAGCAGTGAGAGTCCCGCGTACCACAAAAAAAAAAAAAAACTTTACAGACAAGCAAATGCTAAGAGAATTCAGGACCTCTAAATCAGCTTTATGACAAATGCTAAAGGAACTTCTCTAGGTAGGAAACACAAGAGAAAGAAAAAACCTACAACAACAAACCCCAAACAATTAAGCAAATGGTAATAGGAACATGCATATTGATAACAACTTTATGTAAATGGATTAACTGCTCCAACCAAAAGACATAGACAAGCTGAATGGATACAAAAACAAGACCCGTATAAATGCTGTCTATGAGAGACCCACTTCAGACCTGTAAACACATACCGACTGAAAGTGAGGGGATGGAAAAAGATATTCCATGCAAATAGAAATGAAAAGAAAGCTGGAGTAGCACTTCTCATATCAGACAAAATAAATTTTAATAAAGAAGGACCCTAAATAATGATCAAGGGATCAAACTAAGAAGAAGATATAAAAATGGTAAATATTTATGCACCCAACACAGGAACAACTACATAACTAAGGCAAATGCTAAGAGCTATAAAACGGGAAATCAACAATAACACCCTCATAGTAGGGAACTTTAACATCCCACGTTCACAAATGGACAGATAATCCAAAATGAAAATAATAAGGAAACATAAGCTTTAAATGATACATTAAACAAGATGGACTTAACATATATTTATAGGACATTCCATCCAAAAACAACAGAGTACATTTTCTTCTCAAGTGTTCATGGACCATTCACCAGGATAGATCATATCTTGGTTCACAAATCAAACTTTGGTAAATTTAAGAAAATTGAAATCATATCAAGTATCATTTCTGACTACAATGCTAGGAGATTGGTGTCAGTTACAGAAAAAGGTCTGTAAAATTACAAACATGTGGAGGCTAAACAATACACTACTAAATAACCAAGAGATCACTGAAGAAATAAAAAATACCTAGAAACAAATGGCAATGAAAACATGATGACCCAAAACCTATGGGATGCAGCAAAAGCAGTTACAAGAGGGAAGATTATAGCAATGCAATCCTACCCCAAGAAACAAGAAAAATTCCAAATAAACAATCTAAGCTTATACCCAAAGGAACTAGACAAATAAGAATAAACAAAACCTAAAATTAGTGGACAGAAAGGAATCATAAAGATCAGAGTGGAAATAAATGAAATAGAAACAAAGAAAATAACAGCAAAGATCAACAAGACTAAAAGCTGGTTCTTTGAGAAGTTAAAAAAATTTGATAAAACATTAGCCAGGCTAATCAAGAAAAAAAAAGGAGAAGCCTCAAATCAATAGAATTAGAAATGAAAAAGGAGAAGTAACAACTGACTGCCGAAATACAATGGATCATGAAAGATTACTACAAGCAACTCTATACCAATAAAATGGACAACCTGGAAGAAATGGACAAATTACTCGAAAAGCACAACTCTCTGAGCGTGAACCAGGAAGAAAGAGAAAATATAAACAGACCAATCACAAGCAGTGAAATTGAGACTGTGATTAAAATTCTTCCAACAAACAAAAGCCCAGGACCAGATGGCTTCACAGGTGAATTCTCTCAAACATTTAGAGAAGAGCAAACAGCTATCCTTCTCAAACTCTTCCAAAATATAGCAGATGGCAGAACACACCCAAATTCATGTGATGAGGCCTCCATCACCTTGATACCAAAACCAGACAAAGATATCACAAAAAAGAACTACAGGGGATTTCCTGGTGGTGCAGAGGTTGAGAGTCTGCCTGCCGATGCAGGGGATGCAGGTTTGTGCTCTGGTCTGGGAAGCTCCCACATGCCACGGAGCAGCTGGGCCCATGAGCTATGGCCGCTGATCCTGCGTGTCTGGAGACTGTTCTCTGCAACAGCAGAGGCCACAACAGTGAGAGGCCCGTGTACCGAAAAAAAAAAAAAAAAAGAACTACAGGCAGATATCACTGATGAACATAAATGCAAATATCCTCAACAAAATACTAGCAAACAGAGTCCAATGGCACATTAAAAGGATCATACACCATGATCAAGTGGGGTTTATCCCAGGAATGCAAGGATTCTTCAATATACACAAACCAATCAATATGATAAACCATATTAACATTGAAGGAGAAAAAACATATTATCATCTCAATAGATGCAGAAAAAGCTTTTGAAAAATATTCAACACATTTATCATAAAAACTCTCCAGAAAGTTGGCATGGAGGGAACTTACCTCAACATAATGAAGGCCATATATGAAAAACTGACAACCACCATTGTTCTCAATGGTGAAAAACTGAAACCATTTCCACTAAGATCAGGAACAAGACAAGGTTACCCACTCTCACCATTATTATTCAACATAGCTTTGGAAGTTTTATCCACAATAATAAGAGAAGGAAAAGAAATAAAATGATTCCAAAATGGAAAAGAAAAGTAGATCTGTCACTGGTTGCAGATGACATGATATTATGCATAGAGAATACTAAAGATGCTACCAGAAAACTACTAGAGCTAATATGGTACAAAATTAATGCACAGAAATCTCTTGTATTTCTATACACTAAGGATGAAAAATCTGAAAGGGAAGTTAAGGAAATACTCCCATTTACCATTACAACCAAAAAAATAAAATACCTAGGAATAAACCTACCTAAGGAGACAAATACCTGTATGCAGAAATCTATAAGACACTGATGAAAGAAATTAAAGTTGATATAAACAGATGGAGAAATATACCATGCTCTTGGATTGAAAGAATCAGCCTTGGGAAAATGACTATACTACCCTAAGCAATCTACAGGTTCAGTGCAATCCCTAACATACTACCAATAGCACTTTTCACAGAACTGGAGCAAACAGTTGCACAATTTGTATGGAAACATAAAAGTCTCCGAATAGCCAAAGCAATCTTGAGAAAGACAAACAGAGCTGGAGGAATCAGGCGTCCAGATTTCAGACTATACTACAAAGCTACAGTAATCAAGATAGTATGGTACTCGCACCAAAACAGATATAAAGCTCAATGGAAGAGGATAGAAAGCCCAGAGATAAACCCACACACATATGGTCACCATATTTTTGATAAAGCAGGCAAGAATATACAATGGAGAAAAGACAGCCTCTTCAATGAGTGGTGTGAGAAAAACTGGACAGCTATATGTGAAAGAATGAAATTAGAACACTCCCTAACACGATATGCAAAAATAAACTCAAAATGGATTACTAAAGACCTAAGTGTAAGTCCAGACACTATAAAACTCTTAGAGGAAATCCTCGACAGAACACTCTATGACATAAATGATAGCAAGATCCTTTTTGACCTACCTCTGAGAGAATAGAAATAAAAAGGGAAATAAACAAATGAGATCTAGTGAAACTTAAAAGCTTTTGCACAGCAAAGGAAACAATAAACAAGATGAAAAGGCAACCCTCAGAATCGGAGAAAATATTTGCAAATGAAGCAACTGACAAAGGATTAATCAACAAATTATACAAGCAGCTCATGCAGCTTAATATAAAAATAAAACAACGCAATGCAAAAATGGGCAGAAGACCTAAACAGACATTTTTCCAAAACAGATATACAGATTGCAAGAAAACATATGAAGGGATGCTCAACAGCACTAATCATTAGATAAATGCAAATAAAAACCACAATGAGGTATCACCTCACACCTGTCAGCATGGCCATCATCAAAAAATCTACAAACAGTAAATACTGTAGAGGGTGTGGAGGAAAGGGAACCCTCTTGCATTATTGGTGGGAATGTAAATTGATACAGCCACTATGGAGAACAATATGGAAGTTCCTTAAAAAACTAAAAATAGAACTATCATACAACCCAGCAATCCAACTTGTGGGCATATACCCTGAGAAAAACATAATTCAAAATGAGACATGTACTGCAATGTTCATTGCAGCAGTGTTTACAATAGCCAGGACATGGAAGCAACCTAAGTGTCCATCAACAGATGAATGTATAAAGAGGTGTGGCACATATATACAATGGAATATTACTAGCCATAAAGAGAAATGAAACTGAGTTTTTTGTAGTGAGGTGGATGAAACTAGAGTCTGTCATACAGGGTGAAGTAAATCAGAAAGAGAAAAACAAATACCATATGCTAACACATATATATGGAATCTAAATAAAAAGGTTCTTACAAACCTACGGGCAGGACAGGAATAAAGATTCTAACACAGAGAATGGACTTGAGGACACAGAGAGGGGGAAGAGTAAGCTGGGACGAAGTGAGAGAGTGGCATGGACATATATACACTACCAAACATAAACTAGATAGCCAGTGGGAAGAAGCTGCATAGCACAGGGAGGTCAGCTCGTGCTTTTTGACCACTTAGAGGGGTGTGATAGGGAGAGTGGGAGGGAGATGCAAGAGGGCTGGGATATGGGGATATATATGTATACTTATAGCTGATTCACTTTGTTATACAGCAGAAACTAAGACATCATTTTAAAGTAATTATATTCCAATAAAAACGTTAAAAAAAGAAACAAATAAACTAAGCTTCCACTTCAAAGATCTAGAAAAAGAAGAGCAAAAACAAAGCAAATCAAATCCTCAAAACAAAGTGAATTAAATAATAAAAGGCAAAAATCAATGAAATTAGCAATAAAAAATTAGAGAAAAAAATGAATTGAAGAGTTGTTTCTTTGAAAAGATAATACTGGCAAATCTCTAGAAAGATCGGAAAAGCAAAAAACCAAAAGAAAAAATGGAGAAAAATCTAGCAACATCAGGAATGAAACAGAAGGTATCATTACAGACTCTGTAGACTTCTAAAATATAGTAAGGGAATACTGGCAATCACCCTACACACATACATCTGAAAAGTTACAGGATATTGACCAATTCTTTGACAAACACATCTGCAAGTTATTTAATATGAAATAGATCACTTGAATAACACTGTAACTATTAAGGAAATTGAATTCATAATTTAAAAACTCTTCCCCTCCACTTAAAAAATTTCCAGACCAAGATATTTTTACTAGAGAATTCTGCCAGATGTTTAAATAGAAATTAACACCAGTTCTACACAATCCCTTCCAGATAATAGAAGATAAAATACTTCCTAATTCATTTTATGAAGCTAGTGTTATTCTGTAACTAAAACTAGAGACAGTTCAAAGAAAAATGAAGGTAGAGAACAATACTCTTCATGAATATATGTGCAAAAATCTTTAAAACATTAACTAATAGTAGTCTGAAATCTATGAAAAAAATTATACACTATTATCAAGTGGGGTTTAATCCATGGGTGCAAGGATGGTTCACTATTCAAAAATCACTATTCAATCAATGTGATCCACCATATTAAAAGGCTAAAGAAAAAATAGGGGAGTGACATGATCAAGATGGCATCATAAGCCATTCCCAACTCAGTATCCCTCACAAGAACAACTAGCAATTACCCATAGATAAGACACCACTGTGGAAATACCAGAATCCTGGGGTAAATTTGAAGCTCTTTCCTTGAAAATAGAGACCATGAAGGACCATACTAGAAGGGTAAGAGAAGTGACTGAAATCTGACTGCATTACTCCTCCCCTAGGCCAGCACAGTGCCATAGGGAGAGGGTTTCCCAGGTCCTATTTCTTCTCTCGTGGGAAAAAGAATACCTAAGTTAGACATTCAGCTCCCCTAACATTACAGGACTCTTCCTGGGAAGCCCACTTGGGCCTCACCTCATGAGGACTAATGGGGGAATATGTGGGGTTTGACTATTGGGGATCAGATAGAGATGGAGAAGAGAGGTAGTGCTTAGAGCAACCAATGCTCACATTTGAGCAGACTGCATTCTTGCTTGCAGTGGTGCCTGGGCAAATATCATAGCCAGTGACTCTGCCCATCATCAATACTGAGCTGGTAACCCCATCTGGACAGAAGTACCTTGGAAGTTCTGCCTGAATTGGGTACCAAGCCAATAAGCCTTACCAGGTGTAGAACACACTCTTCTGCCTCATCCTGGCAGAAAAGCAAATCCACAGCCTTGCCCAACTACTGAGCTTAACCTGCAGTCCCACCTGATCAGGAAACTGGCCAGAGAACACAGGCAGCCACAGAGCCCATTCTACAGCCACACTTGGGCAAGGAGCCAAGCCAGCAGCCCTGCCCAACTGTTAAGTGTAGCTTTTGGCCAAGTATAACCAGGGATCTTGAACAGTAACCCTGGACAGCCTTGAAACCAAGCCTCTGGTACTGACCAACCACTGCAAAGGATAACCCACGGGGGGGGCGGAGTCAAGATGGGGTAAAATGAGGACATGCAATTCATGTCTCCACACAACTAGGGCACCTACGAGGCACAAGTGGGGGACCACAGACACCTAAGGGGACAGGACAAACCCCTAGTGACTGGGTAAGATGTGGGGCATGGGGGGAATGAAGGGAGAAGAGAAGTGGAGGTGGAACAGGACTGGAGCCCCTGAGTGGTGGCTGAGGGAAGGGAAGGGATCCCAAATCCAAAGGGGAAAATTGGAGAACCATTGGGAAGGCAGAGGATCAAAACGAAGCATGGTCAGGTTTCCCCTGACCACTTGGGTTCCCAGGAATCTGCTGAGATCCTGGGCCTGATCCTCTGCCCACCTAGACCCCTCCAGCTGCTCAGTGGGAGGGAGGGAAGGGGGAGCAGAAGTAAAGGCCAGACAGCCAGGAGGGGCACCTCTGAAGGGTGACTGGGGGAGGAGAGGAATTCCTACACCCAGTGGAACCCACCCATGTTTAGGGGTCCAGCGGCAATGAGGGAGAACCTGGGGGAGATGGTGGGGGGCATGACGGAATGGAAGGGAATACAGCCAGTGCTTTCCCTGTCCACTTAGGCAGTGGGGGAGCCTGTTGGGCTCCCGGGCCTAATCCTCTGCCCTCAGAACTTCCTTCCTGCTGTGTAGAACACAAGCCCCCCAACACCCCACCCAGGGCCCTACCTCTTCACTTGGAGACCCCATCTGAGACCTCCTCCAACTGTGCTGAGCCTAAACTTCACCCACACATCCTCACCCAGGGCCTTACCTCCAAACTCCAGAACTCCACACTCAGGAGGCCCCCCTTTGGGCATGCTTCCTCTCCCCTTCCATGCAGGTCCTAAACACAGTCCCTGCCCCATACTTGAATGTCTCCCTGACTAGGACCCTACCCCAGGGCCTTTTCTGGCTATATGGGTCCTGAGACTAGGCCCCGCAGTACACTCAAACGTCACCCCACCCACACACCTAGGTCCCACCCTACCCTAAACCCACCCCTGCCTAAGTTCCACCTCCACCTAAACTCCTCCCCAATAGGCAAGGCTTTTTATTTATTTTCCTCTTTTAGATTGGGGTTCTGTCTTACCTTGTTGATTTATTGTTGTTGATTCTTTTATATATTTAATTTTCCTAATAAATCATTTATTTTTCTAATTTTACTTTATTCTTTATACTTTGTTATTGTTAAATCCTTTTGGCTTGTTTCCACCACCACCTCCTTTCTATTTTTTCTGTTGAGGTTTTATTTTACCTTGTTTCAATTCTTTCAATTATAGTTTTATTTTTCCTAATATACATTTTACCTTTCTAATTTTATTTTGTGTTTTATTCTTTGATACCGTACTGCTGCTTTTTTCCTTTCTTTATTATTATTATCTTTTTACCAGGCCACGAAGCTTGTAGGATCTTGGTTCCCAGGCCACAGGTTTGGCCCAAGCACCTATGGTGGGAGCTCTGAGTCCAAACCACTGGACTAACAGAGAACCTCAAATCCCAGGGAATATTAATCAGAGTGAGACTTCCCAGAGGTCTTTATCTCAACACCAAGACCCAGCTCTATCCAACTGCCTGAAAACTGCCTGCAGGCCTGGACGTATCAGGACAAACAACGAGTAAGACAGGAATACAGCATCACCCATCAAAAAAATAAATAAATGAAATGACAAAAATATATGTTACAAGGAGTAAGGAAAAAACCTAAAAGACCAAATAAATGAAGACAAAATAGGCAACCTACATGAAAAAGTATTCACAGTAATGATAGTAAAGATGACTCAAAATCTCAGAAAGAAAATGTAGAAAATACAAGAAACATTTAACAAGGTCTGGAAGAACTAAAGAGCAAACAAACAGTGATAAACAATGCAATTATTAAAATTAAAAATACTCTAGAAGGAATCAATAGAATAACTGAGGCAGAAAAATGGATAAGTGAGTTGGAAGAGAAGATGGCGGAAATAACTTCCAGGGATCAGAAAAAGGAATGAAAAGAATTGAATACAGTCTAAGAGACTTCTAGGACAATATTACATGAACCAATATTCAAATTAGAGGGGTCCAGGAAGAAGAAGAGAAAAAGAAATGGCCTGAGAAAATATTAGAAGAGACAATAATCGAAAACTTCCCTAACCTTGGGAAGGAAATAGTCAATCAAGTCCAGGGAGCACAGAGAGTACCATACAGGATAAACCCAAAGAGAAACATGCCATGACACATATTAATCAAACTATCAAAAATTAAATACAAAGAACAAATATTAAAACCAGCAAGGAAAAAACAACAAGTAACAAACAAGTGAACCCCCATAAGGTTAACAGCTGATCTTTCAGCAGAAACTGTAAGCCAGAAGGGAGTGGCAGGTAATATTTAAAGTGATGAAAGAGAAAAAACTACAAGCAAGATTACTCTACCCAGCAGGCGTCTAATGCAGATTCAATGGAGAAATTAAAACCTTTAGAGACAAGCAAAAACTAAGAGAATTCAGCACCACCAAACCAGCTTTACAACAAATGCTAAAGGAACTTCTCCTTGCAGGAAACACAAGAGAAGGAAAAGACCTACAATAACAAACCCAAAAGAATTAAGAAAATGGTTATAGGATCATACATATTGATAATTACCTTAAATGTAAATGGGTTAAATGCTCCAACCAAAAGACATAGACTGACTGAATGGATACAAAAACAAGACCTATATCTATGCTGTCTACAAGAGGCCCACTTCAAACCTAGGGACACATACAGACTGAAAGTGAAGGCATGGAAAACAATATTCCAGGCAAATGGAAATCAAAAGAAGGTTGAAGTAACAATTCTCATATCAGACAAAATAAATTTGAAAATAAAGACATTACAAGAGACACAGAAGAACACTACATAATGATAAAGGGATCAATCCAAGAAGAAGATATAACAATTGTAAATATTTATGCACCAAACATAGGAGCACCTAAATGCATAAGGCAAATGCTAACAGCCATAAACGAGGTAATTGACAGTAACACAAAAATAGTAGGGAACTTTAACACCCCTCTTTCACCAATGCAAAGATCATTCAAAATGAAAATAAATAAAGAAACACGATCTTTAAATGATACATTAAACAAGATGGACTTAATTGATGTTTATAGGACATTCAATCCAAAAAACAACAGAATACACTTTCATCTCAAGTGCTCATGGAACATTCTTGGGGATAGATCATTTTTGGGTCACAAATCAAGCCTTGGTAAATTTAAGAAAACTGAAATTGTAGGGCTTCCCTGGTGGCGCAGTGGTTGAGAGTCTGCCTGTCGATGCAGGGGACATGGGTTTGTTCCCCAGTCCAGGAGGATCCCACATGCCATGGAGTGGCTAGGCCCATGAGCCATGTCCACTGAGCCTGTGCGTCCGGAGCCTGTGCTCTGCAATGGGAGAGGCCACAGCAGTGAGTGGCCCATGTACCACAAAAAAAAAAAAAATTGAAATTGTATCAGTTATCTTTCTCAACCACAATGCTATGAGACTAGATATCAATTACAGGAAAAAAAAAAGGAGAAAACACAAACACATGGAGGCTAAACAACATGCTACTAAATAACCAAGAGATCACTGAAGAAATCAAAGAGGAAATCAAAAAATACTTAGAAACATATGACAATGAAAACAGGATGACCCACAACCTATGGGATGCAGCAAAAGCAGTTCTAGGAGGGAAGGTTACAGCAGTACAATCCTACCTCAAGAAAAAAGAAACATCTCAAATAAACAACCTAAACTTACACCTAAAGCTCAGAGAAAGAAAAAGAAAAGAAAAAAAAAACCCAAAGTTAGCAGAAAGAAAGAAATTGTAAAGATCAGATCAGAAATAAATGAAAAAGAAATGAAAGTAACAAATGCAAAGATCAATAAAATTAAAAGCTAGTTCTTTGAGAAGATAAACAAAATTGGTAAACCATTAGCCAGTCTCATCAGGAATAAAAGGTAAAAGACTCAAAATTAATAGATTTAGAAATGAAAAAGGAGAAGTAACAGCTGACACTGCAGAAATACAAAGGATCATGAGAGATTACTACAAGAAACTATATGCCAATAAAATGGACAACCTGCAAGAAATGGACAAATTCTTAGAAAAGCACAAGCTTGCAAGACTGAACTAGGAAGAGATAGAAAACATGAACAGACCAATCACAGGAACTGAAATTGAAACTCTGATTAAAAATCTTCCAACGAACAAAAGCCCAGGACCAGATGGCATCACAGGTTAATTCTATCAAACATTTAGAGAAGAGCTAAAACCTATCCTTCTGACACTCTTCCAAAATATGGCATAGGGAGGAACACTCCCAAACTTTTTCTATGAGACCACCATCACCCTGGTACCAAACAGAAGTTGTCACAAAAAAAGAAAACTACAGACCAATATCACTGAGGACCATAGATGCAAAAATATTCAGCAAAATACTAGCAAACAGAATCCAACAGCACATTAAAAGGATCATACACTGTGATCAAGTGGGGTTTACCCCAGGAATGCAAGGATTCTTCAATATATGCAAATCAATCAGTGTGATAAACTATATTAACAAATTGAAGGATGAAAATCATATGATAATCTCAATAGATGCAGAAAAATTTTCAACAAAATTCAACACCCATTTATGATAAAAACCTTCCAGAATGTAGGCACAAAGGGAAATAACCTCAACATAATAAAGGCCATATACAACAAACCCACAGCAAACGTCATTCTCAATGGTGAAAAACTGAAAGCATTTCCTCTAAGATCAGGAACAAGAAAAAGAAGCCCACTTTCATGAATATTATTCAACATAGTTTTGGAAGTCCTAGTCAGGGCAATCAGAGAATAAAAAGAAATAAAGTGAATCCAAAGTGGAAAAGATCAAGTAAAACAGTCAGTGTTTGCAGATGACATAATACTATACATAAAGAATCCTAAAGATGCTACCAGAAAACTACTAGAGCTAATCATTGTATTTGGTAATGTAGCAGGATACAAAATTAATGCCCAGAAATCTCTTCCATTTCTATACAATAATGATGAAAAATCTGAAAGAGAAATTAATGAAACACTCCCAATTACCATTGCAACAAAAAGAATAAAATACCAAGGAATAAACTTACATAAGGAGACAAAAGACCTGTATGCAGAAAACTATAAGACAATGGTGAAAGAAATCATAGGTGATACAAAGAGATGGCAAGATATACCATGTACTTGGATTGGAAGAATCAACATTGTGAAAATGAGTATACTACCCAAAGCAATCTACAGCTGCAATGCAATCCCAATCACACTACCAATGGCATTTTTCACAGAACTAGAACAAACAATTGCACAATTCTTATGGAAACACAAAAGACCCCAAATAGCCAAAACAATCTTGAGGAAAACAAAATGGAGCAGGAGGAATCACGCTCACAGACACTAGACTGTACTACAAAGCTACAGTAATCAAGAGAGTATGGTACTCTCACATAAACAGACATGTAAGTCAATGGAACAGGATAAAAAGCCCAGAAATAAACCCATGCACATATGGTCACCTTATTTATTTATTTATTTATTTTTGCGGTATGTGGGCCTCTCACTGTTGTGGCCTCTCCCATTGCAGAGCACAGGCTCCGGATGCACAGGCTCAGTGGCCATGGCTCATGGGCCTAGCCACTCCACAGCATGTGGGATCTTCCCAGACTGGGGCAAGAACCCATGTCCCCTGCATTGGCAGGTGGACTCTCAACCACTGCGCCACCAGGGAAGCCTGATCACCTTATTTTTGATAAAGGATGCAAGAATAAACAATGGAGGAAAAACAGACTCTTCAATAAGTGGTGCTGGGAATACTGGACAGCTGTGTGTAAAAGAATGAAATTAGAACTCTCCCTAACACCATAGACAAAGAGAAACTCAAAATGGATTAAAGACCTAAATGTAAGGCCAGACACTATCAAACTCTTAGAGGAAAACATAGGCAGAATATTCTATGACATAAATCACAGCAAAATCCTTTTTGACCCACCTCCTAGAGAAATGGAAATAAAAACAAAAATTAACAAATGGCACCTAATGAAACTAAAAAGCTTTTTCACAGCAAATGAAAGCCTAAACAAGATGACAAGACAACCCACAGAATGGGAGAAAATATTTGCAAACAAAGCAACTGACAAAGGATTAATCTCAAAAACATACAAGCAACTCATGCAGCTGAATATCAAAAAAAAAAAACCAACCCAATCCCAAAATAGGCAGAAGACCTAAACAGATATTTCTCCAAAGAAGATATACAGATTGCCAACAAACACATGAAAATATGCTCAACATCAGTAATCATTAGAAATCAAATCAAAACTACAATGAGGTATTACCTCATACTGGTCAGAATGGTCATCATCAAAAAATCTACAAATAATAAATGCTGGAGAGGGTGTGGAGAAAAGGGAACCCTCTTCCACTGTTGGTGGAAATGTAAATTGATACAGCCACTATGGAGAACAGTATGGAGGTTCCTTAATATCTAAAAATAGAACTACCATATGACCCAGCAATCCCACTACTGGGCATATACCCTGAGAAAACCATAATTCAAATAAAGTCTTGTACCACAATGTTCATTGCAGCTCTATTTTCAATAGCCAGGACATGGAAGCAACCTAAGTGTCCTTTGGCAGATGATTGGATAAAGTAAATGTGACACATATATACAGTGGAATATTACTGAGCCATAAAATGAAATGAAATTGATTTATTTGTTGTGAGGTGCACAGACTTATTCGGTCATATAGAGTGAAGTAAGTCAGAAAGAGAAAAACAAATACCGTATGCTAACACATATATATGGAATCCAAAGAAAAAGACAAAAACGTTCTGATGAACCTAGGGATGCGAGAGTAATAAAGACACAGATGTAGAGAATGGACTTGAGGACATGGGGAGGGAGAAGGAATAGAGTAACAATGACATATATACACTACCAAATGTAAAATAAATAACTCGTGAGAAGCAGCTGCATAGCACAGGGAGATCAACTTGATGCTTTGTGACCACCTAGAGTGCTGGGATAAGGAGGGTGGGAGGGAGACTCAGAGGAAGGGTATATGGGGATGTACATATGCATGTAGCTGATTCACTTTGTTATACAGCAGAAACTAACACACCATTGTAAGGCAATTATACTCCAATAAAGACTTAAAAAAATTTTTTTAAGTATAGCTCATAGCCCTGCCTAATAGCTGAACACAGCCTGTGGTCTTTTCCAGGAACGGAGTCCAGTAAGTAACTCTGCCCAATTTCTGGGCATAAGCTGTGGCCCTACCTGTTGAGAAAACCAAGACAGCAACCCCATCTAACCATGGTGCACAGTCTCTAGGCCCACACAAATGCAGGATACAAGGAGATGTCCCTCCCAACCAGAGAGAATGTTGAGTGACATTACCTGCAATTCAAAACAGCCAGAAGCTTACCTTATAATGAACCTTACCTTGTAGTCCCACTCAAATTTCTGGTACAGCCTGTAATTCTGTCTTATTTCAGGGCACAGCCTGAGTTCTTGTCCAACTACAATGTCCTGCCTGTGACCTTCTATGAACACAGACTTCAGCCAACCACTTAGTAGAAGAGCACAACTTGAAACACCTCCCAAACAAGTAGATTTAGGAGTATATCCTATAGCTCTGCCTAATCATGGAATTTAACAAGTAGCACCACCCTGCCAGGAAACACAGCCTGCAATCTTGCTGAAGACAAAGTGATTGTAGACACCAACTAGTGGCCCTATCTGGCCATTGAACAAAGCCTGCATCCCTGCCTGATCATAGAGCCCACCCAGAGACCTTGCTTGATTATGGAGCCTAGGAAACTGCATGTCCTCTCCCCTTAAAACACAGAGCATGGAAAATGATCTCACCCAACTAGAGACCCTGAAAGCAAGTCCCGCCTGAATACGGATGCTACCAGATGGCCATTCCAGTATCCCAAGGTGAACTGTTTTTCCCTGTCAAAGCAAACTGTAAAGAAAGAAAGAGGAGAACTTGAGTCAAAGAATCAAAAACCACAATGAGTCTTATTAACATGACATCAAAAAAGGAAACTAATAAAGCTATATTAACTGACTTTAAAGAAATGGAAATCTATGAACTAAAAAGAATTTTCTTAATAATAATATTCTCAGAATAATCCTCTTAATGAAGTTTGGTGAACTACAAGAACACAGACAACTAAATGAAATTAGGAAAGTAATACATGAACAAAATAAGAAAGTCAAAGAAATATCAACCATCAAAAAAAAAAAAAAGAAAGAGAGAGAGGTGAAAAGAAGGAAAGAAAAAGAAAGAAAGAAAGAAAGAAAGAAAGAATTCAATAGAGAGCTTCAATTAAAAAAAAATAAACTCAACTAAGCCAAGTAAAGAATAAATGAACTAGAAGGGAGATCATTTGAAATTATCCAGAGGAGAATTAAGAAAAAAAAATGAAAAAAGTAACGAAACCTACTGGATATATAGCACACCATCAAAAACAAAACAAAACAGTAATGACAACAACAACAAAATCACATACAAGAAATCAAGAAATCACATACAAGAAAAAGTTTTAAGTGTATTTAAAACAATAATGGCTGAAAACTTCCCAAACTTAGAGAGAGAAATGAACATCCAGGTTCATGAGGCCAAAAGGATCCCAAAGAGGTTGAACCTTAAAAGGGTTACACTGAGACACATTATAAATAAATTATCAAAAATCAAAGATGAAAAGAATTTTGAATATATTAAGAGAAAAGCAACTTGTTATATATGAGTGAACTCCCATAAGACTGAGTAAAATTCTTAGCAGAAATTTTGTAGGCAAGGAGAGAGTGGGGTGACATATTCAAAATACAGAAAGATAAAACCTGTCAATCAAGAATTCTATACCAGTCTAAGCCCTCCTTAAGAAATGAGAGATAAAAATATTCCTGAGCAAATAAAATCTGTTGGAGTTCATTGCACTAGATCTGCTTTACAAAACAAGCAGAAATATAAAGACAATAATTAATACCATAAAAACATATAAATGTATAAAACTCCCAGGTAATGGTAAAAATATATCAGTCAAAGTCATATTCTCTAATATTGTAATAGTATTGTATAATTTACTTACAGTTATGATTTTAAAATTAAAAATCATGATTATCTCATTGGATACAAAGTATTTGACAAAATTTAATAAATATTTATGGTAGAAAGTCTCAACAAATTAGATACAGAAGAAAAGTATTTAACATAATAAAGGCCATATATTACAAGCACACAGCTAACATCATATTCAATGGTTTTCAATTAAAGATTTTCCTCTAAGATCAGTAACAACACAAGAATGCCCCCCATCACCACTCTTATTCAACATAGTACTGCCAGTCCTAGCCAGACCAATTAAACAGGAAAAAAGAAATAAAAAGCATACAAGATGAAAAGAAAGAAGTAAAATTGTCTCTGTTTGCAAATGCCATGATCATATATAATAAAAATCCTGTGGACTCCACACACATAAAAAAGAAAAATAAAACAAAATTCACAACACCTGTTGGAACGAATCAACAAACTCAGGAAGTTGCAGGATACAAAAATCAGTTGTGCTTCTATAAACTAACAGTAAATTATCTGAAAAAGAAATAAAGAAAACAATTCCATATACAATAGAATCAAAAATAAGAAAACACAAATAAATTTAACAAAGTAACAGAAACATCTGTATGCTGAAAATTATAATTTGAAGAAGCACAAATAAATGGAAAATATCCCATGTTAATGGATTTGAAGACTTAATATTGTTAAAATATCCATACTACCCAAAGCCATCTATAGGTTCAATGCAATTGTTATCAAGGTTCCAATGGCATTTTTTACAGAAATATAGAAACAATCCTAGTATGGTGCTCAAAATGGTGGAGCAAGAGGACATGGAGGTCAAATCCCCTCACAAACACATCAAAAATACATCTACAAAGGGAACAATTCTCATGGAAATCTAACTGGAAATAGAAGAACTATATTTAAAACCTGCCAGAAAGATCTCCATGTAACAGGATAGGACAGGAAAAAGGAATTCAGTCAGGAACTGCATCCTTTGGAGGAATCTGAAAGGAAGAGAAGGACCACGTGGGCAGAATGTTGCCCTGGGGAGTAAGCAGGCTGAACCACAATCTGGGCATCCTGCCCCTGCGTTCTGCATGGAGGAGACAAGCCCCCTTGGCTGCTGGGACAGACAGAAGAGCTGAAGAAGCCTACATTCTACTGGCAAGGAGTGCACACATTCTAGCTTGTCAATAATCAGAGTGGAAAGAAACTTGCAATGGTAGCTGTCTCCTGGTCAAACTCCCCACCAAACAGGGAAAACACCCTGGCCCTGTTCACTCCACTTTACAATTTGGTATGAGATGTGGGCCAACTGATCCTGGAAGAGGACTTGATCTAGGTATGTACAGATTGCCCAGGGGGCCTGGGGTGTGGTCCAGGTGGGGCAGTGGCAGCCACTGTCAGTGCAGGATCCAGTGGCCACAGGAGCACACAGCAGTTCATTTGCCAGTGAGAGCATCCCAGCCCTGCACACACCACATGACAGCTTAGCAGTGGTTCTGGGATAGAGAAGTTCTGGGAGAAGACTGCCACAGGGGCAGCCTAGATCTCTGGCGTCAGTACAACCACCTTAATTCCTAAGGCTACAACTCTCTGACTCCCAGCCCCAGCCTACTCAGCACCACGGCCTTGCACTGGATGTGGAATGAATGCATAGAAGAAGTGTCACAAACTTGGCCTGCATGTGAGCAGAGCCACAGATGCCTGCAAAGGTGGCACATAGGCCCTCTGTAAATGCACAGGTTTCACTGCTTCATCAATCACTCTATTGGGCAGGATTAAGCCTGACCCTCAGGACTTCTGCTCCAGTTACTGGGGAACTGACCCACCAACAGAGTGGCAACAGCCACACAGCAGAGAGAAAGTCCCCTCACACACACTCTGCACACACTATAGATCCTCCAGTACAAACCACACAACCTATCAAAGGGATAAAGGTCAGCACTCCCTGAGGAAAATGGCTGGCATCCATAGCAAAACCTGCCCTTGTACAAAAGACAGATACACACAGTCTACAAAGAGTTTCTCCCACATGAAAACAGTCCTTTAAGACCACAGTAGATAACTGTTTCTCCTAAATTCACAGAGACAGAGAAAGTTAAGTAAAATAAAGGAACTGCTCCCAGTTAAAAGATCAAGAGAAATCCCCTGAAAGAACAAATAATGAAACAGAGCTCACCAGCCTACCAGAACCAAAGTTCAAAAAAGTGGTAATAAAACTGCTAAAGGAATTAGAAATACTATAGATAGAAATGCAGTGGACTAAACAAGAAACTAGAACCTATAAAGATGAACACATCAAAAAGGTATAATTTAATCAATTGCTGAGCTAAAAAGCAATCTAGAAGCAATGAATAGCTGACTAAATGACACAGAAGAATGGAAAGAATGAATAAGTGGTCTGGAAGATAGAATAATGGAAATCACCCAATCAGAATAGCAGACACATGCAAAAAAAAGCAACAAACAAGATTTACAGGATAATATAAAACATGACAACCTATGCATAACAGGACAGGGGTTCCAGAAGGAGGAGAGAGAAGGGGATCAAAAAAATATTTGACGAAATTAGGGGTGAAAACTTCCCAAACTCGGGCTTCCCTGGTGGTGCAGTGCTTGAGAGTCTGCCTGCCGATGCAGGGGACATGGGTTCGTGCCCTGGTCCGGGAAGATCCCACATGCCATGGAGCGGCTGGGCCTGTGAGCCATGGTCGCTGAGCCTGTGCATCCGGAGCCTGTGCTCCTCAACGGGAGAGGCCACAACAGTGAGAGGCCTCTGTACCGCAAAAAAAAAAAAAATACCTTCCCAAACCTAAAGAAGGAAACAGATATCCAGGTACAGGAAGCACAGAGGGTCCCAAACAAGGTGAATCCAAACAGACCCACACCAAGATATATCATAATTAAAATGGCAAAAATGAAAGATAAAGAGAGAAATCAAAAGGCAAAACAAGCAAAAAAAACTAGTCAGTTACAAAGGAACCCCATAAGGGTATCAGCTGATTACTCTGCAGAAATTTAGCAGGCCATAAGAAAGTGGCATGATATATTCAAGGTCCTGAAAGGGAAAAAACCTGCAATTTGGATACTTGCCCAGCAATATTATAATTTAGAATAGAAGGAGAGAAAAAGAATTTATGAGATAAGTAAAAACTGAAAGAATTCAGCAATACTAAACCTACCATAAAAGAAATATTGAAGGGTCTTCTACAAATAGAAAGAACCAAGAATCTGTAGGAAAGGGAAAATCACAATAAAAAAGGTAAATGTATAGTAAGGATTGCAGATCACAAAAATAAGCCAATATGTAAATTTAAATAAAAAATGGAAAATCAATTAGCACCACAATAAAGAGGAAAAAAAGGATGAAGATGTAAAAAAGGACATCAAAATCACAAAATGTGGTGGAGGGGAATATAAAATTGTACATCTTTTAGTGTATGTTTGAACTTGAATGACTATCAGCTTAAAACAAGTAGATATAGTTATGGGTAAACATATGTGAACTCCATGGTAACCACAAATAAAAAACAAACGATAGATTCATAAAAACAAAAATGAAAGAACTCAAGCACACTACAAAATAAAATCATCAAATCACAGAAGTGAAAAAAAAAGAAGTAATTTTAAAACACTACAAAAACAACCAGAAAACAAGGATGAAAATGACTATAAGTACATATATATGAATAATTAAATAAGAACCTGGAATATGCTGCCAGGAAGAAAGTCACTTCAGGGTGAAAGACACATACAGATGAAAATTGAGGAGATTACAAAAGATATTTCATGCATCTGGAAATGGCAAGAAATGGGAGTAGCAATACTCATATCAAATAAAATAGACTTTAAAACAAAGATCATAAATAAGGACAAAAAAGGGCAGTATATAATGATAAAACTACCAATACAAGAAGAGGATATTAAACTCATTAATGTATATACACTCAATAGAGGAGCACCTAAATATATAAAACAAATAGACATAATGGGAGAAATTGACAATAATAGAGTGAAAGTAAAGGAGACTTAACGCTTCGCTGACATCAATGGACAGATCATCCAGACAGAAAATCAATAAGGCAAGAGATGTCCTAAATGACACTTTAGACCAGTTGGACTTAATTGATATCTACAGGCAATACATCAAAAAAAATTACACATTCTTAATAAGTACTATGAAACATTCTCTAAGTTAGAGCACATACTAGGTCACAAAATAAGCCTCAACAAATATAAGAGGATAGAAATTATTTCAAACATTTTTTTTTCTGACCACAACAGAATGAAACTAGAAGTCAACTATAGAAGGAAGTATGAGAAAAGAATAAACATTTGGAGACTAAACAACATGCTACTGAAAAAAAACAATGGGTCAATGATAAAAATCAAAGAATAAATCCGAAAATACCTCTAGAGATATGAAAATGAAAACACAACTTTACAAAATCTATGGGATGCATCAAAAGCTGTTCTAAGAAGGATATTCATAGTGATACAAACATTCCTCAAGAAACAAGAAAAATCACAAATTAATAACCTAACTTACCATCTAAAAGAATTAGAAAAAGAACAAACAACAAAGACAGCAGAAGGAAGAAAATAATGAAGATCAGAGAGGAAATACAGTGGAGGTCAAAAAAAATAGTAAAGATCAACAAAACCAAGAGCTGTTTTATTGAAAAGGTAAACAAAATAGACAAACCTCTAGCCAGGCTCACCAAGAAGATAAGAGAGGACCCAAATAAACAAAATAAGAAATGATGGAGAAGAAATAAAAATCAATGCCACAGAAATACAACAAATCATATGTGAATACCAATAGTTATATGCCCAAAAAACAGAAAACCAAGAGGAAATGGACAAGTTTCTAGAAATATATCACCTGCCAAGACTAAGTCAAGAAGAAACAGATAATTTGAACAAATTGAACACTAGAAGTGAAATAGAATCTGAAAACAAAAACAAAAAACTCCCTGCAAACAGAAGTCCAGGTCCACATTGCTTCACTGTGCAAGTCTATCAAACATACAAAAAATGTATACCTATCATTCTCAAATTATTCCAAAAAATTGAAGAGAAGGGAACACTCCCAAATTCATTTATGAAAACATAATCACACTGATACCAAAACTAAGCAAAGATACAACACCAAAAAAAGAAAATTACAGCTCAATATATTTGATGAATATGGATGCAAAAATCCTTAACAAAGTGTTAGCAAACCAAATCCAACAAGATGTAAAAATGATCATGCACCATGATGAAGTTGTAGTCATTCCAGGGTCACGAGGATGTTTCAACATACACAAATCAATCAATGTGATACAACATATTTAAAAAAAAATGAAAAGACAAAAAACACAGAAAAAGCAATTTACAAAATTCAACATCCATTCATGATAAAAAAAAAAAAAAACCTCTCACCAAAGTGGGAATAGAGGGAACAAATCTCAACATAATAAAAGCAATTTATGACAAAGCCATGGACAATATAATACTCAACAGTGAAAAGATATAAGCCTTCCTGATAAAATAAGGAACAAGACAAGGATGCCCACTCTCACTGCTTCTATTCAACATAGTGTTCAAATTCTTAATCATAGCAATCAGACAAAGAAAAGAAACAAAAGTTATCCACATTGGAAAGGAAGAGGGAAAACTGTCACTATTTGCAGCTGACATGATACTCTATGTAGAGAACCCTAAAATCTCCACACAAAAACTATTAGAACTAATAAATAAATTCAGCAAGATAGCAGGATACAAGATGAATACACAGAAATATGCTGTGTTTCTTTACACTAATAATCAAATATCAGAAAGAGAAATTAAAAAAAAAATCCTGTCTATCGAAATATAAAATAAAATGCCTAAGAATAAACCTAAGCAAGAAGGTAAAAGACCAATATACTGAAAACCATAAAATATTGATAAATAAAATTGAAAATGATTCAAAGAAATGGAAAGATATTTCATGCTTTTAGAGTGGAAAAAATAATATTGTTAAAATGGCCATACTATTTAAGGCAATCTACAGATTTAATGCAATCCTTATCAAATACCTATGACATTTTCCACAGAACTAGAACAATAATCCTAAAATTTATATGGAATAATAAAAGGCCCAGAACTGCCAGAACAAAGAAACAAACCTGGAGATATAACCCTCCCAGATTTTAGACTGTACTACAAATTTACAGTAATGAAAACAGCACTGGCACTAAAACAGACATATAGATTATTGGGATAGAATAGAGAGCCAAGATATAAACCCATGCACCTATGGCCAATTTATCTATGACAAAGAAGACAAGAATATACAATCGAGGAAAGACAGTCTCTTCAAAAACCAGTGTTGGGAAAGCTGTACAGCTACATGTAAATCAGTGAAGTTAGAATATTCTCTCACACCATATACAAAAATAAGCTTGAACTAGTTTAAAGACTTAAATGTAAAAATGTGACTCATAAAATTCCTGGAAGTGAACATATGTGAACCATTCTTTGACATAAATTGTAGCAATATTTTCTTATCTCAGTCTCTCAAGACAAAAGAAATAAAATCAAAATAAACAAATGTGGCCTAATCAAACTTAATTTGTTTTTGCACAGCCAAGGAAACCATCAACAAATTGAAAAAACAACCCAGGGAATGGGAGAAAATATTTGTGACAAACAGGGGGCTAATATTAAAAATATACAAATGGCTCTTAAAACTTAATATCCAAAAACCAAACAACCCAATCAAAAAATCTGCAGAAGACCTAAATAGACATTTTTCTAAAGAAGACATACATATGGTGAACAGACACATGGAAAGATGCTCAACATTACTAATTTTTAGAGAAATGTAAATCAAACCACAATGAGGTATCACCTTACACTAGTCAAAATGGTATCATCAAAAAGTCTACAGGTACTAAATTCTGGAGAGAAAAGAGGACCCTCCTACACCTTGGTGAGAATATAAATTGGTACAGGCACCATGAAAAACAGCATGGCGTTTCCCTAAAAAAAACTAAAAGTAGAGCTATGATATGATCCTGCAATCCTAATCCTGGGTATATATTTGGAAAAAATAAAAACACTAATTCAAAAGATACATGCATCCCATTGTTCATAGCAACACTATTTACAATTGTTAATACATAGAAATAACCCATGTGCCCATCTACAGACAACTGGCTTAAGATTATTGATAAAGAAATATCAATTGTGTGTGTGTGTGTGTGTGTGTGTGTGTGTGTGTGTGTGTATATATATATATAAATAAAATGGACTATTACTCGGCCATAAAAAGAAGGAAATATTTCCAATTGCATAAACATGAGTGGACCTGGAGAATATTATGCTTAGTGAAATAAGTCAGAGAAAGACAAATACTATATAGTATCACTTGTATATGGAATCTAAAAATAATAAAAATGAATCTATATACAAAACAGAAACAGACTCACAGAGATAGAAGACAAACTCATGGTTACCAAAGGGGAAAGGGTGGTGGTAAGGACAAATTAGGAGTATGGGATTAACAGGTACAAACTACTATACATATAATAGATAATCAACAAGGATGTACTGCATAGCACAGGGAATTATATCCAATATCTTGTAATAACTTATAATGGAATATAATCTGAAAAAGAAAACTGAATCACTACGTTGTATACCTGAAACTAAGGCCAATAATGTAAATCAACTATACTTCAATTATAAATCTTAAAATTTATGAAATGCAAATACCCCAAATAGCAGATATAATCCTGCAAAAGAACAAAGCTGCAGTCATTAAACTTCCAGATTTCAAAGTATACTACAAAGCTACAGTTATCTAAACAGTATGGTATGGACAGAAAAACACACATAGACAAATAGCACACAATCAACAGCCTAAAAATAAATGCATGCCTATACAGTCAGCTAATATTTAACAAGGAAGCCAATACTACTTAATGGGGAAAAGATAGTCTCTTTAATAAATGGCATTGGGAAAACTGGGTATTCACTTGCAAAGAATGATATTGGACACCTACCTTACACCACTCACAAAAATTAACTTAAAATGGATTAAATACTCAAATGTAAGAATGAGACTGTAAAATTCCTAGGAAAAAATAAAGAAAAATCTCCTTGACATTGATTTTGAAAGTAAGTTTGTGGATATAACATCAAGAGCAACAAAGACAAAAATAAACTGGTGGAATTACATCAAAATAAGAAACTTCTCAACAGCAAAAGAAATAATCAACCAAATGAAAAGCCAACCTGCACAATGAAAGATATATATATATTTGCAAACTACATATTTGATAAGGGGTTGATATCCAAAATATAAGGAACTCATACAACACAGACTTGACACCAACAGCATAATGCTAAGAGGAAACGTTGTGATCAAAACATCTACTAACAGGGTCTTCCCTGGTGGCGCAGTGGTTGAGAGTCCACCTGCCAATGCAGGGGACACGGGTTCGTGCCCTGGTCCGGGAGGATCCCGCATGCCGTGAAGCGGCTGGGCCCGTGAGCCATGGCCACTGAGCCTGCGTGTCCAGAGCCTGTGCTCTGCAATGGGAGAGGCCACAATAGTGAGAGGCCTGCATACTGCAAAAGGAAAAAAAAAAAAAAAGCCTGACCTCTTCCCCATGTAAGAGAGAATTTCTCCTGTTTGACTGATTTTGAAATGGGATATCTGTATATTTCTGCATTTGGGCTTGAGCTGAAACATTGTCTCTTCCCAGATCTAGAAACTGCTAACCTTAGGACTGGAATTACAGCATGGGTTTTCCTGGGTCTCCAGCTGTTTGTCTCACCCTGCAGATCTTGGGACTTGTTAACCTCTGTAACCATGTGAGATGATTCCTTTAAATAAACAAACAAACAAATATGTATATATATATATACACATTCTATTCATTCTATTATTCTAGGGAACCCTAAAACAACATATATAGAACTTAAAAATAGCTCTCAAACTCAACAACAACAAAAAAAGAAAAAAATAGAAGATGGACAGAGACATGAACAGGCTTTTCACCAAAAAGGACATACAGATTTCCAAGAAGCACATGAAACAATGTCAACTCATTAGCAATTAATAAATTGCAAATTAAAATCACAGTGAGGTACAACTACTCGCCCATCAAAATGGCTAAAATAAGAACTAATAACAGTAAATGCTGGTGATAATGTGGAAAAACTAGATCACTCATACATTTTTGGGAGAATGTCAAACTCTAAAAGAGTTTGGGTGTTTCTTAAAAAAACAACTATCATAAAATCTGGCAATTACACTGTTGAGCTTGAAAATTATGTTCATGCAAAAACCTGTATAATTACATGAAACAACCTGGATGAATCTCCAGAGCAGTCTCCTAAGAGAGAATACCCAATCCCAAAGGTTACATACTATACAATTCCATCTATATAGCAATCTTGAAGTGACAAATTATAGAAATGGAGAATTAATTAGTGGTTGCAAAGAGTTAGTAGCATGAGAATGGAGGTAGACATGCAGGGGATGGCTATAACAGGGCAACATGAGGGTCCCTTTGGTGTGACAAAAGTTCTATATCTTACCTGCATCATTGTTAATATCCTGACTATGACACTGTACTATAGTTTTGAAAAATGGTTTGAGTTACATGTACACAGGGTCTTATTTCTTACAACTACATGTGAATCTATAATTATCTTAAAAAATTAATTTTTAAAAGAAACTAATTTTGATTCTTAAGTCACATGAAAACAAAATGTTATTTTCAGATGGATTATAGATTTAATGTAAAAAGTAAAACAATAAAACCTCCACAAGATTAACTGCAAAATATTTTTATGTTCTTGAAGTAGGCAAAAAATTTTAAACAGGCACAAAGAGCAATAATCACCAAGGAAAAATTGAAACTCTAGATTTGTTAAAATGAAAGACTTTTGTTGAGCAAAAGAAGCCACTAAGAGTGAAAACGAAAGACATGTAATGGGAGAAAATAGCTGTAGAACATATAGCTGATGAAGATTTTTCTTCAAGAACAGCACTGAGCAATTGAAATATAATGTGAAACCTCAGTTCAGAGAAGCCATTTTCCATTGCTCAATAGCCACATGTGGTTAGTGTCTACCAAATCAGACAGCACAGATCCAGAATATAAAAAGAACTCCTCAAGCCAACAAGATAGAGACAGACAATGCTATTTTTAAATACTGATAAAAAAATTTATCAGTACAAAATTTAAACAATGAGTTATAACTACCCTTGCACCCAAATGGCAAAAGTAAAAACTGAAAATTATTAAATCTCAGCAAAGCTGTGAAGCAACTGGAGCTCTCAGGCTATGTTGGCAGAAAAATAAATATTGAGTTGGCCAAAAGTTTTGTTCAGTTTTTTTCCATAAGATGGCTCTGGTAAGCACTTAGTTGTCTTTAACTTCACTCAAAACAATGACAATGTGACAGCTGTCATATCAGCTGCATTTAAAAAGAAACTTACCAAAATTGGTGAATTTTTGTGTAGCCATTTTAATATTAAAGACGGAAGAAAAAAGCAACATTTTTGGCATATTATGCTTTATTATTTCAAGAAATGTAAACATGCAACTGAAATGCAAAAAAAAAAAAAATTGTGCAGTGTGTGGAGAAGGTGTTGCGACTGATCAAACATGTCAAAAGTGGTTTGCGGAGTTTTGTGCTGGAGACTTCTCTCTGGATGATGCTCCACGGTCAGGTAGATCAGTTGAAGTTGATAATAATCAAATCGAGACATTAACCGAAAACAATCAACATTATGCCAGTCAGGAGATAGCCAACATACTGAAAATATCCAAATCAAGCACTGAAAATCATTTGCATCAGCTTGGTTATGTTAATCACTTTGATGTTTGGGTTCCACATAAATTAAGTAAAAAAAAAAAAAAAAAAAAACCTTCTTGAGTGTATTTCCGCATGAGATTCTCTACTTAAACGTAATGAAAACATTCCGGTTTTAAAACAAATTTTGACAGGTGATGAAAAGTGGATACTGTACAATAATGTGGAACAGAAGAGATTGTGGGGCAAGCGAAATAAACCACCACCAACCACACCACAGGTGGTCTTCATCCAAAGAAGGTGATGTTGTGTACGTGGTGGGATTGGAAGGGAGTCCCCTATTATGAGCTCCTTTCGGAAAACCAAATGATTAATTCCAACAAGTACTGCTCCCAATTAGACCAACTGAAAGCAGCAGTCGACGAAAAGCATCCAGAATTGGTCAACAGAAAACGCATAATCTTCCATCAGGATAATGCAAGATTGCATGTTTCTTTGATGACCAAGCAAAAACTGTTACATCTTGGCTGGGAAGTTCTGATTCATCCGCTGTATTCAGCAGACATTGCACCTTTGGATTTCCATTTATTTCTGTCTTTACAAAATTATTTTAATGGAAAAATTCCAATTCCCTGGAAGACTTCAAAAGCACCCGGAACAGTTCTTTGTTCAAAAATATAAAAAGTTTTGGGAAGATGGAATTATGAAGTTGCCTGAAAAATGGCAGAAGGTACTGGAACAAAACAGTGAATATATTGTTCAATAAAGTTCTTGGTAAAAATGAAAAATGTGTCTTTTATTTTTACTTAAAAACCAAAAGCACTTTTTGGCCAACCCAATAGTGTATAATTTTGGAAGTATTATGTGGCAGAATTTCTTAAAACTGAATGTCCATGTAATCTGTTAAGAAACAATTCTCCCCCTAAATATGACTAATGTGAGCTGCAAGAGATATATATGAAAAGGTTGATGCCAGTATTTATAATTTCCCCAAACTGAAATAACCATATAACCTGTATGCCCATTAACTGTAGAATGACTAAATTAATAATGGTATATTCATCCAATTAAATACTATATAACAATGAAAATAAATTGCTACTCTATCATAGCAATTTGTAGCAATTGCTACTATCATCATTTATTGTGCAATAAATTGCACAATATCATAATGTTGAGTGAAACAAGTCAGCAGAACAGTATCTATTATAATTTCCTTTTACACAAAGATCAAAAATGAGCAAACTAATCTATTTTGATATAAAGCACAATGGTAGCTATGTTAGGTGGGGATAATGACTGGAAGAGTTCAGGAAAGAGGTTCCTGGGTAGTAGTAGTGTTTTACTATTTGAACCACCTGCTTATTATATAGGTGTATTTACCTGTTAAAATTCATTGAGTTATACAGTATGATGTTCACATGTATTTGTTTTATGCTGTATTTCTATAAAAGTTAATACAGTTAGAATTTCCTTTTATATGACTTTAATGGATTTCTATGATGGCTTCTTTTTTATATTTCCTTATTTCCAGTGGTATAATTTTCCAAATCACTCAGTCCATTGCTGCTGGGACTTACTGCACTGACCTGCAATCAAGCTTGTCAGTGTTCAATTAAAACCAACAAAGAATACAATGGCTAAGCAAAATTGTCAAGACATTATTATTGAAATAAAATACTTCTAAAATTATGTACTGAATTTCCCAGCCTGCATTATTGAAATGTTTGCTAATTTTCAGCACAATTTACCAGAAACTGCTGAAGAGGAACTTAATGAAATTGTGGCTGAAGTTAAATCCAAAAGAATCCAAAGCACTTCTCAGGGGGAAAGAAGAATTCTCCCCAGCTGACAGAGCTTTGACCATATTGATGTTCAGAGAATTCTCAAAGCCTAACTTCAATTTATTTTACCACAGGCTTGCCAGAAAATCATCTCTCAGACCTCAGCAACTTTAAAGAGACTTAAAACATTAGATCTGGAGCAAGGGAAAGATAAGTATATGTTTTGGTGAGAGAATAATAAACATTTTCTTGAGAAAAAAATTTTAGTCAGCTTTTCAAGTTATATTGCAAATCATAATCACTATATTACACTCTTACCTGCCAGTGCAACTGCCATGTTCTTGCACTTTAATTCTGATATATTACTCTTTCCATGGTTCTTTAGAATGTATCAAGCAATTTAAATCATGCATTCCTTTGTTCATTCACTCATCAATTTATTGGTTCTTCCTGAGGTATAAATATGTGCCAGATTCTAGATGTATATCATTATATACATATGTATAAATGAGCACAGTTATAAGAGAAATAGAGAAAAGGAAGGAGGTGAAATGACAGCTAACAATAGGGTTAGGAAACTGCAGAGTGTTAGAGAAAATTTCACTGAGATGAAATTTAAGTCAGGACATGAAGGATGCCTATGAAGCCATAAAGTTAAGGTGGTAGGAAACAGTAGGGAGACAGAGTTGGAAAAGGAAGGGAGAATATTCCAAGCAGAGAAAACAGACAGGGAAAAAAGTTTTTGCAATGAAGGGAAGCCATAAGAAAAATAGAAGTGAGAATTTAGTAGAAAAATAAAATAAAACCAAAAAAAAAGCAGAACAAAATGGTGGAACATAGTCCTAAAATTATAAACATCATACATTAATTTTATGAACAATTGTGGTTGGAGCTATAAATGTGTTGGATGGATGAAGATAGGGAAAGTAGAATGGGGGACTGTAAGTGTTCTAAATCCTCGTGATGGCTCAAGAAAGCAGAACAAATACAATTTAGAAATACGAAAAGAAAAGCCTCAGAAACAGCTTTGAACATGTCAACATAACACACTATTAATGAATTAGATGTGTTTATCAAAACTATTCTGCATCATTCCTCAGAATTATATTATCTGCTTTCTCTCCTAACATTATAATCAGTGATTTCCAATGCTGCTTTTTCAAGTTGATACCATTTGACTCCTGAATCATTAGGCCATATCTATTAATGCATTTTTAATAGTTATTGATGAGTCTGAATCATACTTCTACCACTTACTGAGTGACATTAAGCAAACTATTCAATTTCTTCAAACCTCAGTACCTCATCTTTAAATTTGATATGATATTACTTCTTAATTCATAAATGTCATTAAAATTAAGAAGTATGATGCAAGGAACTGTGGTACCTAGTGTGTGTGTGTGTGTGTGTGTGTGTGTGTGTGTGTGTGTGTGTGTGTATATATATATATAAAATATCTTTTCTGATAAAGCATCTACTGATATTTTATAATTTCTCACCAAGCACTGTTTTAGCTACATCCCACATCCATCTTAGCCTACCCAGCCCTTAATATTACAAATAAATAAAATTTAAAAACCAGTAGTATTGGGCTTCCCTGGTGGCGCAGTGGTTGAGAGTCCGCCTGCCAATGCAGGGGGCAAGGGTTCGTGCCCTGGTCCGGGAAGATCCCACATGCCACGGAGCGGGCTTGCTGAGCCTGTGCTCTGCAATGGGAGAGGCCACAACAGTGAGAGGCCCGCATAACACACACACACACAAAAAGTAGTGTTGTAAAAACTACAACAAAGGACATACTAAAAAGAAAATTCTAGTTCATAATAATGCAGGTGATAATGAAATATGAATCTTTGACCAGAAAAATATCTTATTCTCATATGACCAATACTGTTCAGTGACTTAATTAAGATCAACTCTATTATATAACATGGTAATACAGCTCAGGCTTCATTAAAAACATATCAAGACAAATAAACTAAAGGTAATATGGCAAGCCTGAAATTAAACCACAGTTGTTAGTACTGAATCAGCTTGAACAATCTGTGTGCCTATTTCTCAGGAGAGTCTTTTTTGTATGTTTCTCTGAAGCTATTCTTCATATCAAAGTAAGATCAAATGGAGAACTAGGACTTGCACCACACCGTGGTATGTGATGTCCATTTGGCCCACATTCTAATAACCCAAGAACTTCAGAGAAAATTCCAAGTCAGCTTATGATCAACACCTGCCGGGAATCCAGCCCAGCTGTGACAGAGCTGCAGATGCTGGCGAGGAGCCACCAAAATACAGAAAAAGGAGACGGGGGCGGAGAGGAGGTATTCAAACTTGTTTTACTTAATGTCAAGAGATGATAGATGGAAGGAATATGAAGAAAATTTGAGAATTAAATGAAGAAAGAGATCAGTAATATGTTAAACTAATTTTGACAACTGTATATTTAGGAACTGTACAAAACTATGTATATGTTTCATGATTATTTTAGGTGCTTTCTTATGAAACACTTATGAAGCAGTGATTTTAGCAAATACATGATTCACCTGATTACACTGGCAAATAAAATGGAAACCTGATGTGGTAGTTTAGTTAATAAAGTCTTCAGTAAAGCTAGCAATAGATGTTTTAGGTGAAAATTTTGGGGGGAATTTTCTTCCCTGCCCAAAATGTTCTCAACATTATATCAAAGGAAATGAAAGTAGTTTCCAAAGGATAACCTTGCATAACTCAAATTAAGATGGAAGATAAAGTATTCTGAATAATTCAGATAATATCCCCCTTCCTCTGTGCTCTGTGTGTACTCTATAGCACACTCTCCTTTGAGATGTGCTGTAGATCTCCCATTTAAGATCACAAATTTCTTTAGGACAAGTGTATGTTTTCTTTGTGTTGATAACCTTAAATTTCCTACCTACCTACCAACCACAGTGCTTAGCCTCTTGTAGTATGCTTTCCAAATAACTTACTGAATTGTACTACTCAATACTGCTGTAGAGCTGGACATCTAAAATACCATTAAAAATATTTACAAACAAATATGTTCAAAAGCACCTATGCTGCTTAAGGGAAAAATAATACTATTACTGGTTAGTTAACCACATTAACCGAGTCCACTATATATAATAGATTCACAGTTTTAGGCTTATACATCATATCACTACAATTATTTGACAGGTTCTTTAAAATCTCTGATAGGTACTTTCTGTTCTGCCCGAAAAGGATTGAATCATACACAAAAAACAAATTTACATCATTTGAACTCTCAAGATAATTTGTTCAAATTATCTTCTCTGTTCAATGACCTCATTATCCAAGAGCTGAAGCTAACATTTCACTTACCATCTCTTCAGAACATTCCCAGTTTTTATGATATAATGCATAATTTAAATGCATGAAGGTATATTATCCTCCTAGAAAGCTTCTGAAGTTGAATATACAAATATTGAAACATCCTTAAACAATTTGCTTTTACTATATCAACACTCATAAACTGAAGTAGAAAAATTTTGTTAAGTGGTCAGCTATATATATTTTTAATAACATTTAAAAGGACTTTTCAAATGTGGAACAATGTCCTTTATCCCATAAAGTGCTTCTCTAAGAGCAAAGACTGCCTTTGAGAAAGGATATATATTTTTCTCTAGAACATTTTAGAAAAGTCACCATAACTCCAGTTCAGGGGTTAGCTTTACTGTTTGGGAAAAGATTGTGACTGGAATGTGCAAGTTGTATTCATCCTGAGTGATTTTTATGCTTATAACAAATGGCACTTATCTAAATGTGACATAATCTTTCAATGCTAAAACAACTTTACTGTGTGAATCACTGTCACTACCCCTCAGAGTCAGCTAATTAGAAGCTCAGAAGAAAGGGATGATCTACAAAATGTTCAAAGAGGTAATCAGTCCCCAGTAGATTGCACATTGGTTAGTAATTAACAAAGATGTGTTTTCCTTCAGTCTTAAATAAAATTTACCCTAAGTTCTCCATTTAATATTGTCTTACACAACTTTTACAGTTGGATTGACACAAGTCCTTAAAAAAAATTTTTTTTAAATGTATCTACCTTTTCAATTGTTTAGGTTGCTGTTCTCATCAGAAAGCAAAGATGGCAAAGTCAAACTGATAATTCTGAAGTACATTTTGTATAAGAGCTTGTACTCTATTTGGCATGATTTTTTTTCCTTCCTGCAGGTTCATTAAAATGGCCAGTGTCACCAAAACAGCAAATTTGCAGGTGCAGCTGTTCTACATAGCAACACAAGTGAGTTTGGAATACTAATAGCCTCTAACCATTGTGGGTAGGATGATATAATCCCAAGAAAACATTTTTTCTCTCCCCATAAGAATGTGATCTTAGGTCTTTTAAGAAACCTTCAATGTATTCAGGACACCGTCAATAGCAAAATGTCAATAGGTCCTTTTTATACTTTTCTAGGACACTTTATTCACCAGGTCAGTTTCTAGTAAGCAAAACTCTATATAGAATGCTTTATGTATCTGGGAGACACAGAAGTGAGAAAATGGAATTCTTCTTTTCACTTTATATTCAAGGCAAGTAGAAAAGATAAATACATATGTATCAGAAGTTAGTTA